>NC_092723.1:169886397-170486397 GCF_047496885.1 Scyliorhinus torazame
GGGTCCAGCTTGGCACCCAGCATCCCCTCCACCAGATCGGTGCCCTTATGGCGCTGGGGTCCACCTTGGGATAGCCCTGGCTGCCCCTGCATCATCTAGCTCTACCAGCCCTGGCGGTTCCCTATGGTCTGCACCATTGTTTCGAAGTCCTCGGCGATACTCCTCAGTGACTAGGTCATGCTCTGTAGCACTTTGGCAATGCCCACCTTCGACTGGGACAAGTTTCGCAGCTCCTTGGCCATGCCCATATGAGAGCGGGACTTGTCCCGGAGAACCTCATCAGGTCGGCTTAGCACCAAAAAATGAAGTAAATTATGTTTCTCTCCCACAATGGTTACATTTATCAAATCCTGAGCAAGTACTGAGATTCTCCTGATTGCCCTCAAGAATCTTTGATGAGTGCTGCACATAGGGTGAACGCTTGCAAGCATAGTTCAAGAGTGGGAGTAGATGAGTAAAGAAAATGAAAGACAACTACATTAGCACTTTTTAACATTCTCACTCATCTATTTACACATATCTACGTTTTGCTAAACCCGTCTAAAGAATGATGTTGAACAAAAATATAGTTCTAAGATGAGCAAGTCTCCTTCAAACCACCCAATAAATCCCTGTCTTAAGGTCGAGGGGAAGTAACTACTTTAGCTACATACAACTTTGACTAACTTTAAACAGAGGGGCCTGTTGATGAATGTAAATGAGTATATTTGTGTAAACCATAAGCTCAGATAGTTAATAAAGTACATTTGCTGAAAATAAAAATGAAAAGAACTGTAGTAAAAATGAAAAGGGTATTTCAAAGACACTGGGAGGGATTTTGCAGCCCATCCCCGGCGTGTTTTCCGGCAGCTGAAGGGGCTCACCATTGGCCATCGGCGGGATCTTCGGTCCTGCTGCTGTCTGAGGTGCTTTGCATGGCTCTCCAGGGGGGGTCACCTTCTGCAGGACCAGAAGATCTCGCTGATGGAAAGGGTCAGAAAATCCCACCTTCTCAAATTTCAATCACAACTCATATAAGAAATATGATCCTGTACTCATTGATATCTTGAATTAATTCATTTTGTGAATACGTTTCAGTACTTTGTTACATTCTCCAGTTCACCAGTCTACAAGTTGTAGTGAATGAACACAATGACAAATATCAGCTTATTACAGCATTATGCTTCAGGTTCAAGGAACTCTGAAAAGATTTTCTATTTATTTTATTTGCCTCACTATGTCTCTCATCAATATGCAGGTCCTCGAGTTAGATTAACAGAATGCTCAGAATCGCCCACTTCTCCAATATTGCCTGTAACCCCACAATGTAATCAAATAAAAGTGCACTGAACTGGTTAGTTTTTTTTATTTGAGACTATAGCCTGGATTTTGCAATGCGTACTTATTTAAAATACCAACAATAACGAATTTGAAATAAATGAATCACCAGCAAAGTTAAAATGATGTCAATTGGGAAATCTAGACTGAAAGGTGTCAGTTCTCCACCTTGCATTCCAAGTTAAGAACAGAGGCCGCGATTCTCCGCTCCGGCGACAGAGTGCGGGCACTGGCGGGAAAACGGGCGCGTTTTACCTCGCTGCCGGCGCCCGTTCAGAGACGGCATTCTTCGGCCTACAAGGGGGCTAGCAGGGACGTGGCGGGAAGTGCGGGGGCGCGGCCTCGGAGACCCGGCGCCACGTAAACGACGCGGTGCTGCGGCGCACAACAAGAGACGCGAGCGCTCAGGCCGCCAACGGGGGACCATGGCGCCACGCCGAGCAACGCCCAGGTTCACACACCACGACCTGGAGATGCTGCTGGGCGCCCTCGAGGAGAGGAGGGAGCGCCTGTACCCCAGACCTGGCCGGAGGGTGCCAGCCAACGTGGCCCGGCGTCTGTGGACGGAGGTGGGTGCGGCCGTGAGTGCCACCACGGTGACACCCAGGACTGACGAGCAGTGCCGCAAAAAGCTCCAAGACCTACTGAGGGCAGCCAGGGTGAGTACCCAGCAGTGTGCCCATGGCACCAACCCCCCTCCCCCCCACATGTATGACACCCACCCCCTCCCCAGGGGGATGGTACAACCACAGCCGTGAGGCACATGGCTGCAGCCACCCATATAAGCCGCGTTGGCCCTGTGCCCTGTGCACCAATGCCAACATAGTCCCAACTAAATGCAGTGGGCTGCCTAACAATGCTGTTATTCCTCCCCCCCCCCCACCCAGGAAAAGAGCACCCATAACCAACGGGAGTGAGCCCGAACCAGAGGGGGTGAACCTGACCTGCGCCAGCTCACCGTGCACGAGCAGAGGGCACTGGACATATCCGGTGCACCCGAGGACCGGGAAATTGCCCATGCCGAGGTCGGGGGCGCGCCACCAAGTGAGATCCCCCCCTCACTGGCCCCCATCCCCTCAGCCCACTCCCCTCAGCCCTCTCCCCTCAGCCCTCTCCCCTCAGCCCTTTTGCCTCAGCCCTTTCCCCTCAGCACCCTCCCCTCACCCGGTACCCGCGAACCACACAACCCTGCACCCGCCTAACCATGATGGTGTATTGTGTGCTGCAGGGCCACGCGGTGACCAACCTGGAGCACCCGGCGGACACCGCCCACATCCAGAACCTGGATGGCCAGCCGACGCAGACCAACCGGGCGCACCTGGCACACACCGTCCGCATCCAGCACCTGGATGGCCAGCCGACGCGGACCAACCGGGCGCACCTGGCACACACCGTCCGCATCCAGCACCTGGATGGCCAGCCGACGCGGACCAACCGGGCGCACCTGACAGACACCGCCCGCATCCAGCATCTGGATGGCCAGCCAACGCAGACCAACCGGGTGCACCTGGCACACACCATCCGCATCCAGCGCCTGGACGGCCAGCCAATGCAGACCAACTGGGCGCACCTGGCACCCTCCACCCCCAGCCAGCGCCTGGGCGGCCAGCCCACAGGAACTCTAGCAGCGACGGGGAGGGCAGCTCCAACAACAGCCCCCCGGCCCAGTCCAGTGACGACACAGGACACCAGCACACGGGACAGACGGACACAACACGACCACACAAGACACCAGCACACAGGGGACAGACAGGCACTAACACGACCACACAGGACACCAGCACAGAGGGGACAGATGGACACAACACGACCACACAAGACACCAGCACACAGGGGACAGACGGACACAACACGACCACACAAGACACCTGCACACAGGGGACAGACAGGCACAACACGACCACACAGGACACCAGCACACAGGGGACAGACAGGCACAACACGACCACACAGGACACCAGCACACAGGGGACAGACGGACACAACACGACCACACAAGACACCAGCACACAGGGGACAGACAGGCACAACACGACCACACAGGACACCAGCACAGAGGGGACAGACGGACACAACACGACCACACAAGACACCTGCACACAGGGGACAGACGGACACGACACGACCACACAGGACACCAGCACACGGGGGACAGACGGACACGACACGACCACAAAGGACACCAGCACACAGGGGACAGACAGACATGAAAGGACACAATACGACACCAACATGGAGGGGATGGACAGACAGGACAAAGCATTCCAGGGGTCACCGACCACAGGTCCGATGAAGACACTGAGGTTGCGTCACAGCGATCTCCTCCACCCCCCGCCATCGCAGAGACACTCACCTCGGTTGGCCATGTTAGTGGTGAGGCTTCTGGGACACTAACTGGTGCGCACCACACTGCCGCTCCAGTACAGCAGGTGGAGGTAGGAGCAGCCGAGGGGCCAGACGGTGCGAGGGCAGCCCAGCCCCGGCAAACACCTGTCACCCGGACGGGTCCCGAGTCCATGGAGTTCCCCCGCCCAGCCATAGACCCGATGCAGTCAGGGGTCCAGGGGCATGAGAAGGTGACGGCTGCTTGCCGCACCTGCAGACGCATGTGCAGGAGTGCATCCATGTCCAGGAGCAGGAAATAGTGCCGGTCATGAGTGCCACACAGGCCAATGCCACACGGGTGGCGTCCGCGGTGGAGACAATGGTGACGATGGTATCGGGCATGGGTCTGAGCCTGCAAGGCCTGGGGCTATCCGGGCCCTGGGACAGGGCTGCCGTCGCACAGGAAGCCATGGGCCAGAGCCAGCTGAACATCGCAGAGGCGCTCAACAACCTGGCCCAGTCCCAGCAGGCCACGGCCCAGTCTCTGCAGGCCATCGCTGACCGCATCAGCGCCATTGGCCGGGTGATGGACAGCGTTGTACAGAGCCAGACATGAATGGCGCACTCCTTGAGCTCCATGGCCGTGAACGTCCCGATCCTGGTCGATACCAGCGCGGGCCTCCAGGACCGGCAGCGCCAGGTGACGCCGGTGGCAGAGGTGCTGGATCCGCCCGCACCCCCATCCCATGGAGAGCCCGGGGGCCACCGGGCACCCCAGAGGGGGAGGAGGTGTTGGGGCCCGTCCTGGGTCCCCCTTCAGGGGGGTCCCAGAACCCCACGCCACTTCCGCCCCCCCCCCCCCCCCACCGCCCCTGGTGCACCTGGTGGGTAGCGGGCAGAACAGGGTGGCACCACGCCATCCCAATTGTCTGAGGTGCAGCCTGGCCCATCCAGGCGGGGCCGCCCCAGGAAGCAGCCACCAACGAGGACCCCAGTCACAGGGCAGGAATCACAGGAGTCCACCTCCAGTTCTGCTGTACCGTCCGGGGTAACACATAGTAATATGGCCCGTAAGGCCAGAAAGGTAGACACGGATGAGTGAGTTGACACGGGTGCAGGGCACAGATTAGTTAGATGGGCTAAAGCACATGTACAGGACGTCTGTTATTAAACACATTCCACACCTATGCGAACTGCCTCTGTACTCTGTCCGATGCATGCGGGGGTGAGACGGGGACTATGTGCCAGTGTGTGTGAGGGGTGCTGCGATAGAGGTTGGGCTTCGGTGCGTGTGACCTGCGGCCATCCCCCCACGGTTCCCCCATACCAGTCTGCCCCTGGCCATACGACATGGTCATGAGATGCAGGGTCAGGGCTGCGTGCAGAGTCCACCCAGGTGGAGGGTCGTGATGTGGCCATGAGTCAGACATTGTCGAACGATGTATGGCTCGGAGTCCATCGCAGAGCAGGCTGTCATCTTCCTCCATGCCTTGTAGCAGACCCGCGTACACCATCGACCGTGCCCCCATCCCGTTGTGCCGCAGGATGACGTGTCATGGAGGGGTGGTGTGCATACGGTTGTTGTGGTGGTGGGGGTGTTGTGGTGGGGGGTGGGGGAGGTGAGGATGGTCGACCATTGGGAAGGTGCCGAATCCGCTATCTTTGCCCATACCCATCACTACTGCCGCCCACCGTGGATGCCAAAATGGGCTGCTACCAGCGCCTCCCGTGCCTCCTGGCCCAGCCGGCAGCGCCGGGCAGCCTCGTGTTCCCATCCATCCCCCATGTCCCATGCATCAGCTCCCACTTCGCCATCCCCCTCATCTGGGGAGGAGTTCCCCTCATCCTGACCGTCCTCCTCCTCCTCCAGCACAACGCCCCTCTGCTGGGCTTTGTTGTGCAGGACACAGCAGACCACGACAATATGGCCGACCCACTCCAACGGGTACTGGAGGGCCCCTCCAGAGTGGTCCAGGCATCTGGAGCGCATCTTGAGCAGCCCAAAGCACCTCTCGACCACACCCCTGGTCGCTGCATGGGAATCTTGTAGCGTTGCTCCGCGCCAGTCTGTGGCCTCCGTATAGGCATCATCAGCCACGACCGCAACGGGTAACCCCTGTCACCCAGCAACCAGCACTGCAGCCGGGGGCGGGGGGGGGGGGGGGGGGGGGGGGGGGGGGGGGGGGTGTCCCTCGAACATGGCAGGGATGAACGATTGGGCCAGTATAAAGCAGTCATGCACACTGCCAGGGTACCTGGCTCAGGTGTGCAGGATTGTCATCCTGTGGTCGCAGACAACCTGCATGTTCATTGAATGTGTACCCTTTCTGTTTAGACACATGGTCCTTTCCTCCGAGGTGGGCCGCCTGACGATGTGCACTCCATCGATCGCTCCCTGCACCATGGGCATCTGGGCAACAGCGGCATACCCCGCTGCGCGGGCATCCTGGTGGCCGTGGTCCGCAGGTAACTGTATGTACCAGTCCGCGATGTTGTACAGGGTGTCGGTGATGGCCCGGATGCACCTGTGCACCGATGGCTGGGAGATGCCAGACAGGTCCCCACTCGGCGACTGGAACGACCCCGTCGCGAAGAAGTTGAGGGCGACCGTCACCTTGACGGCCACGGTATGGCATGTCCACTCCCAGTCCCGCGTGGTGCCAGGTGTGCCATCAGGTGGCAGATGTGGGTGGCGGTCTCGCGGCTCATCCGCAGTCTCCTCCTGCACGCCCTGTCCGGGAGGTCCTTGAAAGACATGCGGGGCAGGTACACATGGTGTCGCATCGGACGCCTCCGTGGCCATGGCACACCCTCCTCCTCCTCCCCCTCGGCATCCCCGTGCTGTGACTCCCGCACGGCGTTGTGCCCATCCTGCGCCTCTCAGGCGTGCGGCACTGCGGCCTGGGTGCCTTGCACGTGCCCCACTGTGGCCCGCTACTGTACTGCTGGCTCCACCACCTCCCTCTCAGCCCGTGCTCCAGCTCCCACTGGGCCTCATGCAGGGCAGAAGCGCCCGCCACGGTGGCCAACAACGCTGGAAGATGGCTGAACATTGTACGATCTGTAGGGCGTGAGAGTGGACCGGGTTTCTCCACGACCAAGTGCCATGGGCAGCATGGCGGGCCCGGGTGCCAGCACGTGCCCCACCCGCGCCCCCCTCGGTGCCCTGGCACCTGTCGGCCGTCCCCCCCTCCCAGGGCCACCATCCGCTGGCACTGCCCTCATGGGGGGCTGCCGTGTGTACCGCCCTGGAGCCACCCGCCGATGGGTGCTGCCGGTCTGGTCGGGGGTGGAGGGGGGTCTGGCACACGTCAGGACGGCCGGGCCCCATGGGCCTTGATGGCGGACGGGCTGGGTGGACGACCGCATGTCCGCCGTCATGGCGGGCCCTGGCCCCCCGCTGCCTTTCCCGCCCCCACTGCCCCCCCCACCCCCACCCCCGGCAGCAGATGTGTGGGGCCACCCCCACCACCACCTCCCCCCCACACCCACCCCACACCCCACCCCCACCCCCATCCGGCGGGGGGGGTCAGAGAATCCCGACCCAGGTACTTTCACTTATCTCAACTTGTTCTCACACTATCCGGGCCTATATTTCAACCATTATCAACGTGCAGAAAGCGTAAATGTCACTAAATCTTTCGAATACGGTATCAATTCGATCAAAAATTTCAACTACACTATGGAATAAGAATTACATCTGCTATGACTTAACAGCAAAGGGAAGATGCCCTCCCTCTAACATATGTAGCATTAAAATTTTATAAATGTTTACACAGTTCAGGTGTAACAGTAGAGGACTGTGAGATGTTTTGAATCGAGTATGTTTAGCTGAAGCGTTTGAGACCACTCCAGGACATTTCACACTACTGCTCTCAAGAGACAAAGGCCACGATTTAATAGCCTCTCGCTAGATTCGCAATGCTCGAAACACCTTGCGAGATTTAACAAAATCTCGTGAGACATCGTGATTTGGATCATGCCCTCGCTGGGAGAGATCCTGATGAACATATTGAAGTGAGCCATTAAGCTTATTTAAATATGTCTGCGCATATTCTCCTGGGGCCCAGGAACTAAAAGCCTTGCCTGGGAGACCTCACCATGGCACCATTTAGTACTGGTTTCCACAAAGGTGAACCAGGCATAATGGCACCCTGGGGGGGGGGGGGGTCCCAGGTCATTAGAGACCCCTGGGTGGTAGGGGTCTGGGCAGGGTGATACCCTTGCACTCCCACTGACACCTGGGCACCATAGCACCTTGGCAGTGCCAATTTGGCACAGGCACTGCCAGGGTGCCAGGCTGGAAGTGCCAAGGTGCCCAGATGTCAGGTTGTCCTTACATGGGATCGGGCCTGGGGCTGCCTTGCCCTTATGAGGTGAAGTGAGCGGGACTCGGGGACCCCATAAGAGGTAGGTTGGACGTAGTGGGGGGGGGGGGGGGAGGGGTGGTCAGGAGGCCACAATGGGGTGGCTGAGGGGGGGAGGGGTCGAAAGATCGGGATGGCATTTAAAAATTATGCAAGTGTGGCCTTCGCGGCACCAAAGTGCCGTTAAATAATGGTGTCCTTCAGGGCACGAGGTACTGAAAAAAACCCACTACCCAGTCGGTTTCTGTCCCATTAAATCATACCCAATGAAGCACAATTCCAGATTTACCTTATAATGGTTGTGTAAACGGTGCATCCTAGGCAAGTGAGAGTTATGGGAACAGACTTTAGGGGCGCGATCTGACCAAAACAAAAGAGTGCCATTCTGGGCGGGATCGTTCCCTGACCCCGCTGTCTAACCGCACTCTGTCTTGTTTTTGTGCCCCGATGGGGAATGCCCCGCTGAGGCTGCATTTTCTCAGTGCAGGAAGGGTATGGGACTCCATTTTTGAATGGGGTCCCAATATCCCGCCTCCCCCCCCCCCCCCCCCCCCCCCCCCCCGATGTAACCCCTGGACCCCCCCCCCAATGGCCAGCCTACCTGTTAAGGGGTCCTCAGGGCCTCACACCCCACCACATGGGGCAGGGCAACTCTGGGCCCAAACCCCGGCAAAGGCACAATTTCACTGCCAGTCTGGTACCCTGGCAGTGCCCCAGCCATCCTGGTAGTGCCATCTCAGAACCCTGGCAGTGCCAGGCTGGCACTCAGGTTGCACTGCCAGAGTGCTCCTCAGGTGCACTGCCAGGGTGCCAAGGTGGCAGCGATAAGGTGCTGTACCAGGATGCCCGCCTGGCCAGAGGCTAACCACCTGGAGGTTTCCAATCGCCTGGGAGAGCCCCCCTTGACCCCCCCTCCCAGATACGGTTTGACCTGGTCCCCATTTGTGAAGACCAGTACTGAACGGCGCCCGGCTGTGGTCTCCTTGGCAAGGCCCGGTGGCTCTTTGATCCGACTAAGGCAACTTCACTCTGTGAGACTGGATCACACCCTTTGTGGGCAAGATTCAGATCGCAACGGCGTAACAGCCGTCGGGAATCCCAGAGGAGGCCTCACCTGTGATCTACCGGCCGCGTCCCACTCAGATTCCAGCAGGATGTGGCTGGTGCATCGCGCCCCAGAATCCCTAATTATAGGTCAGAATACTTATCCATCTGTATTAACATGATTCAAATGATTTCTAATTTAAACGTCCTGAGAAACAAGAAATCTACCATCTCAGTAAATAATAACAAAATAAATGGAATCATAGAATGGTTACAACAAAAGAGACCATTTAGCCTTTTGCGCCTGAGTTGGCATTCTGTGAGAGCAATTTATCTGGTCTCACTCCTTTGCCTTTTCACTATAATCCAGCATTTTCTTTTCATTCAGATAATTGTCCAATTCTCTTTTGAAAGCCATGATTAAATCTGCTTCCACCGCACTTTCAGGAATTGCGTTCCAGATTCTGCACAAAAAGATTTTTCCTCTCGTAGCTGTTTCTTCTTTAATGATTCATCTTAAATCGGTGCCCTCTGGTTCTCAATCCTTCCACCAACGAGAACAATTTCTTCCGATCTATTCTGTTCAGATCCCTAATGATTATGAGCACCTCTATCGAATCTCCTCGAAATCATCTCTTTGCGGAGAAAAGCAGGCCGAGACTCTTCTATCCATCCACAAAACAGAAGTTATTCACCCCTGGAATGTTTTCTGCACCCTCTCTAAGGGCTTCAAATCCTTCCTAAAGTATGGTACCCCAAATTGGACACAATACTCTCCAACTGAGTCCGAACCAGAGCTTGTGCAGGTTTACCATGCCTTGCTTACTTTTATACTCTGCCACTATTTGTGAAGTGCAGGTGCCCTTATGCTCAATAACCGCTTTCTCAACCTGCCCTGCCACCTCCAATAATTTGTACACATTTACCCACACGTTTCTCAGCTCCTCCACCCCCTTTACAATTGTACCCTTTATTTTATGTTGCCTGAGTTTCACAGAAATATAAGGGAGAAGTCAGAAAACATAAACATCTTCAACATTTTCTGACGATCAAAATTAGGATATTTAAAGCTGATTACCTAAATATGCACATGATGAATACTTGATAGTGTGTGTCTCTTATCTCTCTTTTATGAAATTTCCACTGTTGAGAAAATTGCAGTGTACCCTACATCCTGGGAGATTAAAAAGTTACATGGAAGGTTTGTTCGAAACAATGTAGGTGCTAATTAGCAATGATCTTATTCCTTGGAGCTAACAAGTTTGCTACATTCTCATTCATCTTAGTTGTGTAATGTATTTTAATGGTTTGCACATGTTTATATTGACCCTTTTATAAATGACTAAAGGGAAAAAAAACATTTTTTAAATGATTTATTCAATGACAGATTTTAGATTTATAACAAGCGAACAAAAACTTAAATTCTGACATTTCCACAGGCCTGCCTTCAGTTATAATTGAATAATGAAGCAGTGTACTGACCCAGCTAGATAAGCAATTAACAAAGTGACATTTGGAAAACTAAGAATGTAACTGTTAAATATGCATTATGCATGAAACCTAAATAATACAAACCAAAATTAATAACTAACCTTTAAAACAGTCCTCCACAAAAGTAAAAGGGAAACATTTTATCTCTGAAAAGTTTCATTTTCCTTTATAAAAAAAACTGTACAATGATAAACCATCAATCTTTTTTAATGTTTTCAGTCTATTTTAGCTTACTCTTCTGAACTGATGCCATAATTGGATAAAATTAAATTACTGGGCCAGACAATGCATGGAGGCATAATTAGTTCTCATTAGATGCAAACTTAAGTGATGGAGGAGGGATGGTCGAGAGGAAAAGTCTCAGGCAAGCAAAAATATAAAGATATAAACTGATAAAATATCTACTGCTAAAAATATAAAACAAAATTAAAATATCAATTTTAAAGTTTCCTTCCGATTGAGTGATAATCAAAATGGTGACTAAACTTGAACAAACCACTGGAAAGAGGCTTCTAAGTACATTTTGACAAATGCTGCCACAAACATTGGTCATTTAATCTGTATGTTAGTATTGCTATCAGGTATGACTCAAAATCATACTAGCGCTTGTTGTCAAAAAGTGGTTACTAAACACATTTTTAAAAAGATAGAAATAAATAATATCCCTGAAGACAATGATTAATATATGTACTTTATTTTGTTAAAGACATTCATTGAAGATAAATTCCAGTGACGTCATTCATTTGGCTGCATTACTGGCTCACTGTTCTCTTCATTTGATTACAGTATTGGTAAGTGGATCCCCGCAAATCAATGTATGCATGATTTCGAGAAGTTGGCTCCTACCATTGGCAATATGAAAACTACCAGAAATTCTACCCAGAAAACGGCCAAAGATATCCTTTTAAACCTATCTACGGTAAGTTCAACCACCTACCAGGTATTAAAATGGACCAACCGTTTTAATTTGAAAGAGATGGCAGTACAATCAGCTCCTTTTTAACATCAAAATCGTCACCAGGTTTTGAACACCTGTTAATAGGGTTCACCTTTACTCTGGAGGTTTCTAAGCCAAAGCAATTATCATATGTATTAACTATTTGGGTGGAGGTTTTTTTTCAATTCATCATGAATCAGTCAATCATATTGCAGAATTGAAGAAGAGGTTGCTGCAAAGCTGAAGGCCTGTAAATTATGACTCTCCGAGCTTCCGGTGGCAACTTGTAGGAGGAGGTACACATTGGGTAGCTCCCATCAGAGTTCTTGGATTTCGGTCCTTTTTCACCCGACTTTTTGGAGAATTTGTACGCAAACTTGTCACAATTGAGATTTCATAGATTATCATAGAATTTACAGTGCAGAAGGAGGCCATTCGACCCATCGAGTCTGCACCGTCTCTTGGAAAGAGCACCCTACCCAAGATCAACACCTCCCCACCCTATCCCCATAACCCAGTAACCCCACCTAACACTAAGGGCAATTTTGGACACTAAGGGCAATTTATCATGGCCAATCCACCTGACCTGCACATCTTTGGACTGTGGGAGGAAACCGGAGAACCCGGAGGAAACTCACGCACACACGGGGAGGACGTGCAGACTCCGCACAGACAGTGACCCAAGCCGGGAATCGAACCTGAGACCCTGGAGCTGTGAAGCAATTGTGCTACCCACAATGCTATCGTGCTGCCCTGGTTTGGTTGGTCAAAGGGCAAGCTCACCGGTTGGGGCCACTCCTATTACAGTGGATATGTTGGTGGAGGTGATGCCGGCTAAATTAGAATGGCAGTTCTAATACGGCAGTTTTATAAAAAGTTTGCCGACCGGTTGGTACCATTGTTGATGGAGACATTTGAAGATTCAGTAGTGCGGATTGCTCCCGGAGACAATGATGCAGACACCTCGCTTCTTTAAAGAAAGATAAGGATCCGGTGGAGTGTGGGTCATACCAGCCAATCTCTTCACTGAATGTGGAAGCAAAGATTTTGGCGAAGGTGTTGGCGCTCAGGTTGGGGGATGTCTTCCTCAAGTTGTTGGGAAGGATCAATCTTGGTTTGTGAAGGGTAGGCGGTTATCCTCTAACATGCGGCACCTGTTGAATGTGATTTTGTACCTGTCAGAAGGGGGGAACAGGAGATTATTGTATCGAATAGGAAGTTAATGTGTCTTGGATGCAGAACAGACCTTCAACAGGGTAGTGTTGAGTTATTTGTTTGCGGTGTTGGAGCGGTTTGGGATAGGACCCAAGTTTGTTTTGTGGGTTAAGCTACTATATATGGAATCTAA
The DNA here is from genome assembly GCF_047496885.1 of Scyliorhinus torazame. Lineage (NCBI taxonomy): Eukaryota > Metazoa > Chordata > Chondrichthyes > Carcharhiniformes > Scyliorhinidae > Scyliorhinus > Scyliorhinus torazame. The sequence goes on from NC_092723.1 coordinate 169,899,227, forward strand.
GGCCAGCGTCCATTCGAATAATGTCAGCTCAAAGTATTTCCAGTTGCACAGGGGAATGAGGCAGGTGTGCCCTCTGTCTCCTTTCCTATTTGCTTTGCCGATTGAGCCCTTGGCCATCACTGAAATTCAGATAGGTGGAGGGGGATAGTTCTGGAGGGGGTGCCCCTTTACACTGATGTACTGCTTTTGTACATTGTGGACCCGGTCCCCACAATGGGGACATAATAACGCTGTTGAAACAGTTTGGGGCATTTTCTGGATATAAGCTAGGTTTGGAGAAAAGTGAGTTTTTCGATTACTTCGCCAGGGAAGGGAGCTAATCTGGGGGTGTTGGAGTTCCGTTTATCGGGCACTCACTTCAGGTAGCTAGGGGTTCAGGTGGCTCGGGACTGGGCTTGGCTTCGCAAATTGAACTTTACGAGTCTGGTAAGTAGGGTTAAGGTCGATCTACAGATGTAGGATAGCCTCCCTCTATCTTTAGCAGACCAAGTTCAATCTGTGAAGTTGAACATTTTGCCACATTTTTGGTTTTTATTTCAAAGTCTACCAGTTTTTTTTTTAACCAAAAGCATTTTTGTGGGGGTGGTGTGATTGATCTTGTCCTTCATATTGGCGGGCAAGGTAGCCAGAATACGGGTAATGGTCCTTCAGAGGGACCGAAAGTCAGGCATTGCCAAGCTTGATATATTACTATTGGGCGGCGAATGCAGAGAAGGTGCGGAGACCAGGAGGCAGTTTGGGTTAAGATGGTGTTGGGTTAATGTAGGGGGTCAGGGCTGCGGGCATTGGTGACAGCTATCCTTCCATTTCCTCCAGGGAGGTACTCGGGTGATCCGGTGGTGGTCACTACGCTGAAGATATGGAGACAATTTTGGCAGCACTTTAAATTAGGAGTGGTGTCGAAGTTGACGTTGAGCTGTGCTAACCATATGTTTGAGCTGGCAAGATTAGATGCCAAATTAAGAGGTTGGGAGGACAAAGGGGTGGAAGGAATGAGGGATTTATTTCTGGAGGAGATGTATGCAAGTTTCGAAGAGCTGTCAGAGAGTTTTGGGCTCTCGCAGTCAGAATATTTTAGGTACCTGCAGGTTTTGGACATTGCGAGGAAGGTGTTCCTGTCTTTTCCGATAGCGCTGCCGTTGTCGTGGTTGGAAAAGGTTCTGTTGCTTACAGGGACGGAGGAGGGGAGTACTTTGGGAATTTATGGGAGGATCCTGGTGGAGAACACTGCATCCTTGGAGGGGATTAAGGCCAAGTGGGAGGAGGAGTTGGAGTTGGAGGTGGAATAGAGGAGGGGGTGTGGTGTGAAACCCTGCGAAGGGTAAACTCCACTTCGTCATGCGCGAGTCTTGGGCTTATACAGTTAAAGATGGTACACCGGGTGCAATTAACAAGGTCTAGGATGAGTTGGCTATTTGTGGGAGTGGAGAATAAGTGCGAGCGCTGTGGGAGGGGCCCGGCAAACCATGTATGTATGCACTGGGCATATCCTGAGCTTGTGAGATTTTGGGTCTCCTCCGTCAGCACCATGTCAGCGGTTCTACAAATTGAATTGGAGTCCAGTCACTCAGAGGTCATATTTGGGGTGCCAGACCGGTCGGAGCTGCAGGTGTGGGGGCGGATGTATTAGCTTTCGACTCGCTGATCACTCGCAGGTGGGTTCTGTTGGAGTGGAGGTCAGCATCTCCACCCAATGCTTCAGTATGGCTGGGAGATTTTATGGAGTTTCTAAATCTTGAGAAAAATAAGAGGTGCAGTTGAAAGGTTCTGCAGAAGATGGCACCCATTTATTTTATACTTTAAGGAGCTCGTCACCGTCAGCTGTTGGGAGAGGGGTAGGGTTCTGGGAGGATGATGACATTATCGTTCTTGGTTTGTTTTATGATCGAATCATAGAATTTACAGTGCAGAACATAGAACAAAGGAGGCCATTTTGCCCATCAAGTCTACACCGGCCCCTGAAAGAGTGCCCTATATAAGCCCACACCAGCACCCTATCCCTGTAACCCAGCAACCCCACCTAACTTTCGGACACTACGGACAATCCACCTAACCCGTACATCTTTGAACTGTGGGAGGAAACCGGAGTAATCGGAGGAAACCCACGCAGACACAGGGAGAACGTGCAGACTCCCCACGGACAGTGACCCAGGCCGGGATTCAAACCTGGGTCCCTGACGCTGTGAAGCACAGTGCTAACCACTGTGCTACCGGCCCGCTGTGTACTTTTCAAAAACTGTATTTTTTTAAATGATGACTATCCAGCGGGGCATGAGGCATCAGCTACAAGGTTCACTTTACTATGCAAGGACCATTTACTTTAAAACAGAGCAAAATCATTGAAAGCTTAAAAAGACGGATTATTCTGTATTGAAATTCGGTATGTTTCTATTTACTGTATTGCTGTAAAATGTAAAAGTAAACAAATAAATCACACCACAACAGGCATGAAAAGGCATGGAGCGTCATTTACCCAGGACTGGTTGGCCCTCAAATGTATTTTAGTTATCGCTCCCTCTTTACATTTTAACTTCCCTGGTCAGGGTAACTTCACTGCATAAGGTTCCCATATTGACAAAGTTGAATGGCTATCTGTATGAAAAGTACTCGTGATTAAAGTAAAATATGATTAGCTTTTTGTCAACTAAATCAGGCATCTTCAAAGTGGGGTCGGCTTTTAACAATGCCGGCTGCCAGCGACTTTGGAAATGACAGCCGCGACCAGATAAAAGTAAAATGCGGGCGCACTGCGCATGCATGCCCATTCAACGGCCCACGTGCGCAGAACCCAGTGAGAAGCATCGCCTCCTCCTGACGTCAGCACGCTAACGCAGATGCAGGAGAAGATTTATTTTTAAATTCACTGTAATCTTCCTGCCTGAAGCGAGGCAGAGAGCAGGTCGCGCGCCCCGAACGCTGACATCATGTGCTTTCGCACGATTGCGATTCCTCCGTTTTGTCAGCAGCAAAATTTTAATGGATCATTTTGTTATAAGGAAGAGAGGGCCAGAGACACAAACAGACCAAATCTCACAACTAAACCTGCTGGAAAGAGTGACTCAGGAGAATCCACAGCAGTGCTGGTGTGAGCTCCATGGCCTCTGGTGAACAGCCCATTAAGAAGAAGCTGAAATCAGTCACAAAGCAGTAGAAAGACAACTTTTTAAGGTATGGATTTATTAATTGTGCCAATGCAAATCAGGATGCAAGGCCCATGTGTGTTATGTGCAGGGAAGTGCTGGCAAATGAAAGTTTAAAACCCTCAAAACTTCAGAGATCGAGGACAAACCTCTTGATTTTTTTCAAAGGATGCAACGAGAACTTAAGTCGTCAGCTGAAGTCCTCAGCAGAAAAGTACAATTAACCTCTTACATGGCAGCTTACCATGTAGTTAAAGAGAAAATGCCCACACTGTAGCAGAGAGATTAATTCTTCCTACAGCATTAGATAATAGTTTGTACGGCCATAGATGAGAGGTTCGTTGAAAAAGTGAAATGCATCCCACCTAGTGATAACACAGTGGCTCGCTGAATTAGTGATATTGCTGAGAATTTAGAAGCCCAGTTTATTTCTTGTTTAAAATCAGCACAGGGGTTCTCAATACAACGGTATGAAAGTACAGATATTTCAGATTGTGCAACCTTGTCAGATATGTTTGGCACAATGAATTTGTTGAAGATTTGCTGTGCTACGTGACTTTACCAACCCACATGATTGGCGCAGAGATTTTGAAGTGTTGAATAGTTTCATGATTGGGAAGTGCGGGTTTGACTGGGCTCATTGCAGAAGAATCACAAGTGATGGAGCAGCCAACATAACTGGCCACTTTCAATTTATGCAGCCGGTCCCATTCCCGCGCCACTTGGATGCCCAGGTACCTAAAATTACCCCCTACTGACCTAAACGGCAGCTCCCCCAATCACCCCTCCTGTCCCCTCGCCTGACCACAAACATCTCACTTTTATCCATGTTTAACTTATACCCCGAAAACCGGCCGAATTCCCCTAAAATCTTCATGATTTCCTCCATCCCCTCTACTGGGTCCGAAACATACAGAAGCAGATCATCCGCATAGAGCAAAACCCTGTGCTCCACCCCACCACCGCCCCCCCCCCCCCTCCCCCAGACCAGTGACTCCAGCCCCTTGAAGCTCTCGAAGTGATTGCCAACAGCTCTATAGCAAGCGCAAACAACAGTGGGGTGAGGGGGCATCCCTGTCTCGTCCCCCGGTGCAGTCTAAAATAGTCCAAAGTTGTCCTGTTCATTGGCACACTTACCACAGGAGCCTGACTCAGTCAATAAAGCCCCGCCCAAATCCGAACCGTCCCAGTACCTCCCACAGATAATCCCATTCTACCCGATCAAAAGCCTTTTCTGCATCCATTGCGACCACTACCTCAGCCTCCCTACCTTCCGGGGAACAGGTGGACGGGGGTCCAAATTGCCAGCAAAAGCCGTGTACTGGATTCCTGATTCCAGCCCTCATCACTGAAGACATCACACCTTGCAGCACTGGCCGCCATGCCCAGCTAGTCAAATGTCACTGTGGCCTAGAACATGTTCGCATCTGGCTCGTTCCAAGAATCAGCCATGAACACTGGTAAATTGCTACAATGTTTCTCAGGGCTGGTCACTGATGCATTATTTGCGAGAGGCTGGACAGTACCTTCAAACCCAGACAGAACAATTTCACAGGCATGGGCGGTTTCAATGCCATTGCTGGATTCTTCAGCCTCTTCTTATAACTCACACCATCAAGTCCTGGTAGCAACCTAGTAAATCTTTTCTGCACTCTTTCTAGTTTAGTAATATCCTTTCTATAATAGGGTGACCAGAACTGTACAGATGTGCCTATTTGTCCAGCAAGAACAAAAGAGATTAAGATAAAGTAAAGTTCGAATTGAGGGGGAGGATGGGACGGTTCTACAACTCATGGGCCTTGTTCATCATGCATTTTCATGAATTGGATGACATTGAACATTAGGGGGTGTGGGGTTGGGGGGGGGGGTTTGGAAATGTACAAATTAATGATGATTCTTTTTCATTGGTGTTTTGTATTCAAATGTTGGGAGCTGTTTGAGGGTGGGTGGGATGAGGGGATTGTTGGCATGGGGATTGCCACTGTATTTGTTGTTATTATTGATTATTTGTTGTTGTAAATATGATAAATATGTGAAAAAGGAGAATTAAAATATTTATTTTAAAAAACACTCCTGTCCCCTATGGATAATGGCAGCTGCTCCAACTCATTTGAAGGGAAAGATTAATGGTCCACAACAGCACAGTGGCTCTGGGCCACCCTCCAGGAAGAGGACCTCACTCCTCTCCCTCTTGGCCTCGAGCCTGACTTCTGGTTCCACATCTGAAAATCATGGAGCTGCCCTGCCCTGGCTTCCAGGCACCTAGCTCGGCTGGACATTGTGAAACTGAAGTCACCAGTGATCTTTCATTCTGCAGTCATGGCAGTGAGACGACAGGTACAGTAATGTCTGCTGTGGTCAGTTTAAATCAGACTTGCACTTGAGTTGTCCCGCCTCCATTCGCAACCTCAAAGGCATTCATCTCCAAAGCAATTAAGAAGTCACCCCATGAAACTCAGGGCCAATTTCTGTTTCCCTCCTAGGGACCAGGAAATGGGCCTAGTTTCTGTTTCCCGCCCCTGCAGTGAAAAATCTAGCTCATGCAGCTGCATAATATTTCAGCAGTTCACCAATAATGACTTTAACAAGAACAAATAACATTTTTCTCTTCCATCTTTCTAAGTTTCAATGGATTATTTTTGGAGGGATTGGAGTCCATCAAACAGGAGAAACATGAACAAATATTTTCTATGGGCGCGATCTACCAACCACGTCATGCTTGAACAGGAGGAACGCGGTTGATAGATGCCAGATGAAGCCTCCTGCGCGCTTCTCAGCAGCCAGTATGCCTCGCGAGATCTACCCAGGTTTTCTGAAGTGTGGGAACAGGAACCCGCTCACTGCTCACTTAAGCGCCAACTTCAGCATTCTCACCCGGGATCTACGGGCCTTCCCATTTTGGGGGAAAATTCCGCCCCATATTTATACAATCATTTAATTACATGTTACTATATATCAAAGCAATTCACAAATGTGAGCTGAGATTACCAAAAGTATAAAACAAATATCAGAATATTTCCTTTAAAATGTAATTTTATTTATTGAAGCTTATCTTTGATGGAATTCACAGTACTTACATACCTGTGTTTTATCAGTGGCAAGCCATTTTAATTTATAACGCTCTTACTTAATAAGAAATAAAGGTTTTAGCTTTGAGAATAAAGATTGGTGGCAGAATTTGATTTGCACTGAAAATGGGAACAAGGGTGATATTCAATTATCCCATATCCGTTGTTTACGATGCAGGCATCACGCAAAGTTTGTGCTTGTGAAAGCCTACTTGCAACGTCAAGGAGCATGGAAGAGTCCAGAATTAACATAGCACAGGTCTTTGTGAAAATGAAAATCGCTTATTGTCACAAGTAGGCTTCAATGAAATTATTGTGAAAAGCCCGTAGTTGCCACATTCCGGCACCTGTTCGGGGAGGCTGGTACGGGAATCGAACCGTGCTGCTGGCCTGCAGAGGTTGTGCAGAGGTTGAAATCCATTCTTCCCAGTGTGAAAGTGGTGGACAATGCTGAAAATGTGTTGGATGACACATATTGCAGCTTCCATTGCAGCACAAGCAGCAGCACAAGCAGCAGCCACCCAAAGTCTTGGATCAACAGTGGAAGCTCAGACTGATGTCATGAAAATTCAGCTTGCTGTCACACAAACTCAGACTGCTGCCATCAATTTTTTATGGGATGTATCAGCTAGGTGGGATTTTAACCCATGTTCCTAGACCATTAACCTGATCCTTTGGATTACTGCTCTAGCAAAATTACCACAACACCACTTCCATTATGGTTGCAGATGCATGTTCAAATCTGCAGATTACTAGAATTGCTAATGAATTGCCCTGGGGAGTGGCACTGGCTCTGTGGAACATAAATTTGCTGTCCTCCATCAGGAAAAAAAATTCATCTTCCCACCTCTACCTTTCCACCACAGCCCTTGCTGTTGTCTGTCAGCCAGCCAGTACAGATTGTTGCTACAATGCTGGGAAGGTACAGTCCGAAGCCGAACCTTCTCGGGGTGCTTGATGCCATCCTCTAAGGCCATCAGCAGACTCTGCCACTGAAAGTCAGCAGTCTTCCACCAGTCTGGCAGCAGCTTCTCGAGCAGTACTGTGCAAGAACACTAGGATAGGCAAAGGCACACAAAAGAAATGCACAAGGGTAATTAATTGATGTTTGTATGCAATATGATGTGGTTAGATTTCTAAATCTTGTTTGTGTTGGTTTTTATTTTTTTCTCGAACCGAATGCTGTGCTGGTCACTGCTGATGAATGGGAAATTTGGGTTGCATTTACATACATAGTCAGCAAAGTCATTTGTAGTTAGTCTGGCTTGAAAGGAGTTGTTTTAGTTCCCTCCTCCTCCTGATCCATAGCTGGTTGGTGTACAGTTAACGGCTGTTCCTTCATAATGGAAAAGTTGTACAGGATGCAGCAGACCACCACAAATCTTGACATGCATCCTACCACCTATTGCAGGGATCTTCTACAGCGGTCCAGGCAGTGGAAGTGTTTTTTCAACAATGATCAGCACAATTGTAATTCTTGTGGTACCATGGCTTCCGTTGTACACGTTCCGCACATTTGCATTGGAGTTATGAACCATGTCATCAGAGTATCCACCCTATTTGTTCTGGTGACTCAAATATGGATGGTACAGGGGACTACTGCACCAATTTCATGACCGATGCTGGGAGATGGGACATTGACCTGTATGATTCACTGCACATAGTTAAATACCATCTGTGCCTGAAGGGAGTGGAATATCTTTTGATGTGGTACATCTTAGATGGAACATGTGTGCCAAAAAGCGATGTCTGTGTGGCCAATGGCATCCTGCAACATGGGGGAATCTGCAGTTCTTGTAAGCCCTGTGCAGGATTCTCTCAGCCCGGGGCCAGGCCGGAGAATCCCCGCGACCGGCGAGAATCTCGCCACGCCGCCGGCACACACTTCTCCGCAGAGCGGAGAATTGGCGCCATTGGAGCCGGCATGGTTGGCGCGGCGCTGGTCGGGGGCCGCTCTACGCGGGCCCGCCCCCCGCCGATTCTCGGCTCAGGAGGGGCCGAGCGGCCGTCGTAAAAAAGCCGAGTCCCGCCGGCACCGTCCACACCTGCTCTCAGCCGGCGGGACCTCGGCGTGGAAGGGTCGGGGGCGGCCTGAGGGGGGGCGGACCTCGGGGGAGCCCTCCGATGTGGCCTGGCCCGTGATCGGGGCCCACCGATCGGCGGGCCAGCCTCTCTGGCTGGCGGCCTCCTTTCTTCACCGCAGGCCCCTGTAGTCCTGCGCCATGTTGCATCGGGGCCGGCGCGTTGAAGGAAGCCACTGCGCATGCGCGCGTTGGTGCCGGTGTCTCTGCGCATGCGCGGATCCTGCGGCGCCTATTTGACATCTGGATCAGCAGCGAGAGCAGCGTGAACCGCTCCAGTTCCGTGCTGGCCCCCTGTAGGGCCAGAATTGCTGATCCTGAGGCCGGGTTGATGCCGCCGAGAAACGCGACAGCGTTTCCGACGGCGTCAACACTTGGCCTCAGGATCACAGAATCCCGCCCCCTGTGTTTGTTCTCTCTTGCAAGAGAAAAAATAAATGTATCCAGCCCTCTTGAAGTATAGAGTCTCAGTAACTTCCTTTATGCAACATTGGATGACATACTGGGAGAAGCGGCTAATATCACTTGTTCTCGCTAGGAAGGAACCTAACCATGATGGCTATGGTCACCTTCACAAGTCAGTGCCATCTGTGTCTTCTCTTGCAATTGTATTTGTGGCTGCAGCAGGTGGAAAATATCAATGAGGACATTCTTGCTGAAGAGCAGACTGTTTCTAATTGTACTTTAAGTAGGTCAATTTCTCCCCGAAAATGCTAGGTGAATGTGCCGCCGTGCTGTGAGGTCTTCCCCACCACCATCAGCCCCTTCCCCTCCTTTCCTCTAGCCGGAAGATTGTCCTGCTCTCTGTGAGCTCTGCTTATTCTCCCAGCCATGTTCTAATCCAACGAGAATGTATTCTACCGAAGGGTCCAAGCGGTTCATGCAGAATTCTTAAAGCTAGGACAAAGTCCGTCAGGAGATGACACACGTTGTAAACCTTTGCAACTGAAAAGAATGCTAGAAACTACCAAACGCTTCCACAATTGCAGAATCAACCAGTAGAAATCAATGAGTAAGTTTATGATGATCCAATTAAACCAGTTCTGATGGCGGGGGGGCGGGGGTGGGGGGGGACTTTCCTGTTGCTGAACGTGTGTTCTGCTGTGGGCTTTTAAGATAAATTTTTAGCAAGCGTGTTGAGCTCCAAAATAGCTGAACTCACATTAAATCAGTATTACACACCAACTGACATCATAATCTGCCTACTCTGCATATTGCTAGCAGACACTAACATTGCTCACTAAAATGGATATTTGTGTCAAAACGGCACTTAGCATTAAGAAATTAGACACTGAGGAACTTAATTTTGCAGCCATACAGTTAAAACTTAATCAAGGCAAGATAAGAATGTAATGTTCAAATGCAGGTTGTTAAGATCTCATGTTGCAGAAATTTGCCACTGAGCACATTTGTCTGTTCTCAGTTGAACCACAAAGCAGGATTCAAAGAAATGCTTCAATAATAAAAACAGAAAATGATGGATAAACCCATCAGTTCTGACAGCATCGGTGGAGAGAAAGTTATGCAGTGGCGGAGGTGGTCCGATCTTCAATGCAGGATCTTCAATGGCGTTTACGATTCTATGCAACCCCCCCCGCCCATCCACTGCCGGGAAACCTGCGGTGGGGGTTCACCGACGGTAAGACAGGAAGATCCGGCCAGCGAGAATGGCCAGGAAATTGCAGCCAATGTTTCGGAACTAAATGATCCTTCTACAGAACTCCAAGTGGAGTGCTTTATTCCATTCACAACTTAATATTCTATCTAACCACAGAACTGCTTCTCCTTGCTCTTCAAAATCTGCAGCAGCACTGAGGAGCACGACAAAGGAGTCGACTGGCATTGGAAGATTATACTCGGGGAGGAGGGCACTTCAGGGAAAAGGGGCTGGTTTAGCTCACTGGGCTAAAGCGCTGGCTTTTACAGCAGACCAAGGCAGGCCAGCAGCACGGTTCAATTCCCGTACTAGCCTCCCCGAACAGGCGCCGGAATGTGGCGATTAGGGGCTTTTCATAGTAACTCCATTGAAGCCTACTCGTGACAATAAGCGATTTTCATTTTCATTTCATTTTTCACTTGGAGAGATAAAACAAAACATAAAAATAAGAATGAAAAAATGGTTGACACTTAGGATTAAAAACACATTGAAGAAGTAAAATAATTCTTTATATCGATGACAGCTGAGACAACTGCACTGGGCGATAAGCGTCACAATGCTAGACAGCTGAAAGTGGAAGTAGAATTCTATAAAGCAGGAATGACTTGTTCTCTTTGTTGACAAACATGTGAGTTAGTCAATCTTCAGATCTGAATTGTACAGAAATGTCATTTCCTTGCATGTAATTTCACAGTTGTATGGCTGCAGTCAAAGTACTGCCTGGACCATAGCCACAGGGAAGAACAATTGACTAGCAAACACTATGGCAACCTCATCTGAGGCTGTTAGGAGAAAAGCTCTCTACCGATGATGACTAATGAGAATTTAAGTGGAGAAGAAAGCGGAGTGACAGTCAATTACTGGCTTCGAGCGATTAACTCTCACAAAGCTGTCTGCGCAAGATAACACTGACTTCTGTATGTACAAGTTGGAACTATATTTGTGTTGCAAGACCTGTTTTGGAATGGAATGCACGTTTGATCATAACATGTTCTTTATGATATGATCTATTTTTCTATTCTGGTGTCTAAAACAAGACCTGTGGATAAACCATTGATATTGAAACAAGAATTCCCATTTTAAATTTTCATCACACACACAATGAAGTATAGATCTATAATTGTGTAAGACTCATTGTACATTACAGCTATCTTAATGGTACATCACTCCATTTTAAAAGGTTAAAGAAACATCTGTGATCATGCACATGCTGTCAGAATAGTTTTTGTGTGTATAATGTATAGTGTAAACGATGAACATCAATTCAAATCTAGGGATTGCTGGATCAAATAATATGTAATCATTTCTTTATAAAATGTTTCTTTCTCACCAATGTTCTCTTCTACTTGATGACATATAGCCCTATGGGAATTATCTACCCTCTCAGTGACCAAGATTCATTTGTGAACATCAACACTCAACATCGCCAGGATAGTGGATTAGAGGGCTATCACAGATAAACCCAATCAGATCTCAACCAACAGGCATTCACACATGAGGCATAATATTTCAGGCCCAATCAACGCATGATGCAAATCCCATTATGGCTGCTAAATCTCGAGGGAGGGCCATAATGGGATTTGTGCTGGAGATCTTTGTTTGAGATCTTCCCTGTTCCCAGCCACCCACTATTTCCATAAAGTTTGTTGAAATATGATTAAACAGCTTTATGCTGCAACTTCTAGCCCCATGTGAGGTCCACCACCACCCCGCCCCAGTGGCGTGGCATGCTGGGGTGTATCACAGCTGTTTTTCGAAATCAAGAAACAGTCATGACGGTCATACTGGGAATACGTAGGCCCCGGCGTTAAGGCTGGGGCACTGTGAGGGGACACTGCCAGGGTGCACTAAGAGGGGGCTCTAAAATGGGGGAACTGCCAGGGGCCACTGAGAGGGGCTACTGAGGGGGTAAACCCATCTCCATTGGAGCAGGCGAGCTTTCCTGGTTGGCAGGGTGAAGGGGAGATTGATCCTCGCCAGAGAACAAGTAAGGGATGGGAAAAGTGCCCCCGATACTTCGGTGATGAGGGGGGTCGCCCTGTAGCTGGAGGGAGGGGAGGGTGGCACTTTTTGCCCATGTGGAGGTGGAAGGGAGTTCGCTATTCTGGTTGATCGGGGCGCCCTTTAAAGATGGTGACCTGATCTCTGTATAGCCGGGCTTTGCCGGCGCTATGAGGCCCTGTCCCGCCAGAGTGATGGCGTTAAACTCTGTGTTATGGGCGAGGCTTTTCAGAACCCCGAAATGTATCATGGAGTTCAACCAACCTCTCCCTTTAATGGATTTGTTGCTTTTCCGAGCACACGGCTTTTCCCCTAGGTGTGGGATTACAATTATGGACACTTGGGTTTTTAAACACAAAACACTGTTTATTCCATGAACTCAACTTAACATCTTAAATAAACATTGGATCTCTTAACATCCCTTACTTCAAAGATAACTCAGAAAATATTGCAACAGTAAATAATTCCTTAAAATGTTCCTTCAAACTTCCAAGAGACTTAACACCTTTAAACAGTATCACATCAGGTTAAAGGATATATATAGTTTCTGTAGAATGGCAGAGACTGTCGCAAACTGGCTTTCTACCTTTAAACTGCTCTCAGCAAAACCAGCCAGGCACTTTTTAGCTACTCTCAGCAAAAACAAACTGCAAAATGTGCAGCTCTCTGGAAACACACAGACACTGCTTTTAAACTGAAACTAAAAACCTGCAAAATGGCTGACCTGAAGCCCAGCCCCACCCACTCTCTGACATCACTGTTTTCTTAAAGGTATATTGCTTACACATCCATTTCTTAAAGGCACTCTTGCATGACACCTCCCCCCAAGAAAAAAAATAAACCATCAACTTCAAGATGGTTTCATTTTTCACTTTTGCACCATCCACTAAGAAATGTACACAGTAAATGTACATTTTCATTTAAAGAAACCAACACACTCAAACAGGTATAATAACATAGTCCATTTTTCTTTGTTCTTCTTCCTCCAACCGAAATCCTTCTCGATTGACAGTCTCTTTGAACAAAGTCTCTGCACGATCCATCCATTCCTCTACTCTTCGGCATTTCTCTTTAGAATCAGATACTTTAGTTCAATCTGACCACAGAGTCCCTTGCAATTCTCCAGTACAGGAACATTGGTGATCACAGCTTTCAGGCAGTCAAATGCCTGTTGAAAGTCCGCTATCCATTGAAATTTTTGACGTTTCTTCAGCAAGTCCATCAGTGGAGTAATCAAGCCACAAAACATTTGCACAAATGTTCGATCAAATCCACTCATACTAAGAAATCGCTTTATTTCCCTTTGTCTTGAGGATATCGGAAACTCCTCAAGGAAAGTGATTCAGGCTGCTCCAAATTCACTTTCAGCTAGGCTCATCACCAAACCCACTTCCTGAAGTCGATCAAAGAACTCCATACGATGGTTTAAATGTTCTTTCCATGTCTGGAAGTTGGGAATAAAAGCAGATTGCCCCACTTTCTCAATGCAATCCTCCAATGGTGGGACAGGATAAGAGTCCGTTCTTGTAACTGCATTCACCTTTCTATAGTCCACACACAACCGTTGGGTACCGTCTGGTTTAGGTACCATCACTATGGGTGAGCTCCATTGGCTGCAACCCACTTCAATTATGCCATTTTTAAGCATACTCTCAATCTCTTTGTTAACCTGTGCCAATTTGAACGGGTTAAGTCTGTATGGATGTTGCTTGATTGGAACAGCATTTCCCACATCTACATCCGATATAGCCATTTTAGTACTTCCCAATTTATCTCTACAGACTTGCCCATGTGATGTCAATAACTCTTTCAGGTCAGTTCGTTTTTCCTCTGGAAGGTAACTTAACAATTCATCCCAATTTTTAAGAACCTCCTCATTTTCCAATTTAATTTGAGGTATGTCAAATTCAGTCATCTGGATTTGGTTTGTTACTTTGAGGTAGAATCATTAAAACCTCCTTTTTCTCTCCTCCCCTTTCAAAGTACCTTTTAAGCATATTCACATGACACACTCGGTGAGTCTTCCTTCTATCTGGTGTTTTTACCACATAATTCACCTCACTTAATTTCCTTTCAATCTGATATGGTCCACAAAACCTAGCTTTTAAAGGCTCCCCTACCACTGGTAACAACACTAAAACTTTATTCCCACTGGCAAAACTACGAACTTTGGATTTCTTCTCCGCTACCCGTTTCATCACATTTTGTGCAACTTTCAAATATTGTCTAGCCAATTCACCTGCTCTATTTAATTGTTCCCTAAAATTTGACACGTAATCCAATAGTGTAATTTCTGATTTCTCACCCACCAATTTTTCCTTAATCAATTTAAATGGTCCTCTTACCTCATGACCAGAAATTAGTTCAAAAGGACTAAATTTGGTAGACTCATTAGGTGCATCCCTAATTGCAAACAATACGAATGGAATTCCTTTATCCCAATCCTCTGGATAATCTTGACAATAAGCCCTCAACATTGTCTTTAATGTCTGATGCCACCTTTCTAATGTTCCCTGCGATTCTGGATGGTACGCAGTTGATTTAAATTGTTTTATTCCTAAGTTATCCATAACTTCTTTGAATAACTTTGAAGTAAAATTAGTTCCTTGATCCAATTGAATTTCTGTGAGTAGTCCATATCTAGTAAAGAATTTAAGTAACTCCTCCACAATCCTTTTAGCTGTAATATTACATACTGGAATGGCCTCTGGAAACCTAGTAGACAAATCCATTACAGTCAAAAGATATTGATTCCCACTCTTTGTTTTAGGAAGCGGTCCTACACAATCGATTAGGACCCTTGTAAAAGGTTCCTCAAATGCTAGAATGGGTATTAAGGGCACTGGTTTTATCACTGCTTGAAGTTTCCCTATCACTTGACATGTGTGACATGATTGACAAAATTTAACTACATCTTTATGTAGTCCAGGCCAATAAAAATGTTTCCGGATTTTAGCTTGAGTTTTCCTTATTCCCAAATGACCTCCCACTGGTACCTCATGTGCAACTCGCAATACCTCCTTTCTATACCCTACCGCCAATACTACTTGATGAACTTCTGCCCACTTTTCATCCGCCTGCATATGTACAGGTCTCCATTTTCTCATCAAGACACCACATTACGGTAATAACACTCTGGTATACTCTCAGATTCCTCCTCCGTATATGCTTTCTGATATATCCGTTTTATTTCTACATCTTTCTGTTGTAACTCCGCCAATTTTCCTGAACTAAAAATAGCCGCCCAATCCTCCACCTGTTCTTGTTCTTTTTCAACCATCTGATCAAAAATCGCTTCTGATAATTGCACTTCAACTTCATCTTCACTCTTTGATTTCTCCTCTTGTCTTAACCTGTGACTTTGCGACCTTGTTACTACACAATCCGGAAAAATCCCAGGATATTCGTCCTTCAACACTTCAGTTGACCGATTTTCCACTGGCTTTTCAACCACAGTAGGCATCACTCCCACCTGCAATCCAGCTATATCATTACCCAAGATAAACTGTATTCCTGGACAAGATAGTTTATCTATTACTCCTACTACCACCTCACCATTCATCACTGGACTTTCCAACCTTACTTTATATAATGGAACGCTACTACTCTCACCCTGAATTCCACATATCACCACCTTTTCTGGCAACATTTTTCCCAAACTACATAATTCCTCATCTCTTACCATTAAAGATTGACTAGCCCCTGTATCTCTTAAAATTGTGACTTCTTTACCTGCTCCTCCTGATACACATGAGTAAATTTTACCCACACAAGTAAATTCTTTAAAGGCATCTGGCACCTTCTTAACAATTGCTTCTTGAACAGGCTGTACAATCGTTTGCACCTCCTTCGTTCCCTTGGGCTTTCCTTTACCACTCTAACAAACCACACTGTCTTATCCTGTTTTACCACATCAGCCTTCCCTGTGCTTTTCTTCAACCACCAACACTGTGACTTTACATGGCCTAGTTTATTGCAGTGAAAACATCTGAAATGTTTCATTTCTTTTTCACCCTCCTGGATTTCTTTTTTAATCTGAGGTACACTCTCTTTATTGTCTCCCATCAGATCACCTTTACCTTTACCACTTGAGTATTTCTCATATCCCCAGTTTCTATCCCTCACCGGCTGAAACTGATGTCAGAAACCAATCTTTGATTTATGAACTAATTCATAATCATCTGCCATTTCCGCTGCTAATCTTGCAGTTTTAACCCTCTGTTCTTCCACATGAGTTCTCACTACATCAGGAATTGAATTTTTAAACTCCTCCAAAAGTATAATTTCTCTGAGAGCTTCATACGTTTGGCCTATTTTCAAAGCCCGAATCCACCTATCAAAATTACTCTGTTTGAGCCTTTCAAACTCCATGTATGTTTGACCAAATTAGTTCCTTAAATTTCTAAACCTTTGACTGTAAGCTTCAGGCACTAGCTCATATGCACTTTCGATGGATTTCTTCACCTCCTCATACGTTCCAGATACCTCCTCCGGTAGTGATGCAAACACTTCACTAGTTCTACCTACCAGCTTTGTTTGAATCAGTAACACACACATGTCCTGTGGCCATTTCATTTGTTTAGCTACCTTCTCAAATGAAATGAAAAAGGCTTCCACTTCCTTCTCGTCAAACCTTGGCAATGCTTGGACATATTTAAATAGATTCCCACCAAGCCTTCGACTATGACGCTCTTTCTCACTATCCTCATCACTATCATCCAACTGTATGTTTCCCTTAACGTCTGCCAATTTTAACTGATTGTCATGTTTCATGGCCATTTTCTGAAGTTCAAACTCCCTTTCTTTATCTTTTTGTTCTGCTAGGGCTATTCTTCCTTTTCTCCTTTCTTCTCTCTCCTTTTCTTTTTCCTCTCTCTCTCTTTCTCTTTTTTTCCCTCTCTCTCTCTTTCTTTTTCCTCTCTCTCACTCTCATATTCCAGCCGCTTTAATTCTTTCTGATGTTCCATTTGTTTAATTTGCAACTGAATTTTTGCCATTTCCAATGAGTCAAACTCTATCTCAGGCAACTTTAAATGCTTAATCACTGCCATAATTACCTCATCTTTTCACATTTTATCAGGTAAGGTTAACTGCAATGTTTTTGCCAAATCTAACAGTCTGCATTTCGTTTCTGTCTGTAAAGTACTACGTGTGACATTCTCCACCCCCAAAAACTTCTGAGCCTCTGAAAGAGCCATTGTTCACAATACTCTCCCCACTTAAACTAAAATACCACACCAGAAAAGCAACAATCCTTCACTGTCTTTAAATTCACAAAAGCCAATCCAATAGATAGACTTTTATCCCCCTCGAGCACCCAATTGTTATGGGCGAGGCTTTTCAGAACCCCAAAATGTATCATGGAGTTCAACCAACCTCTCCCTTTTCTACCTTTAAACTGCTCTCAGCAAAACCAGCCAGGCACTTTTTAGATGCTCACAGCAAAAACAAACTTTAAAACGTGCAGCTCTCTGGAAACACACAGACACTGTCGCCCTGTAGCTGGAGGGAGGGGAGGATGGCACTTTTTGCCCATGGGGAGGTGGAAGGGAGTTCGCTATTCTGGTTGATCGGGGCGCCCTTTAAAGATGGTGACCTGGGGCGTCATTCTCCGACCCCCCCGCCGGGTTGGAGAATCGCCGGGTGCTGCCGTGAATCCCGCCCCCGCCGGTTGCCGAAGTCTCCGGTACCGGATATTCGGCGGGGGCGGAAATCGGGCCGCGCCGGTTGGCGGGCCCCCCCCGCTCGATTCTCCGGCCTGGATGGGCCGAAGTCCCGCCGATAAATTGCCTGTCCCGCCGGCGTGGATTAAACCACCTTTTGAACGGCGGGACAAGGCGGCATGGGCGGGCTTCGGGGTCCTGGGGGGGACGCGGGGCGATCTGGCCCCGGGGGGTGCCCCCACGGTGGCCTGGCCCACAATCGGGGCCCACCGATCCACGGGCGGGCCTGTGCCGTGGGGGCACTCTTTCCCTTCCGCCTCCGCCACGGTCTCCACCATGGCGGAGGCGGAAGAGACTCCCTCCACTCCGCATGCGTGGGAAACTGTCAGCGGCCGCTGACGCTCCCGCGCATACGCCGCCCGGGGATGTCATTTCCGCGCCAGCTGGCGGGGCAACAAAGGCCGTTTCCGCCAGCTGGCGGGGCGGAAATTCCTCCGGCGTAGGCCTAGCCCCTCAATGTTGGGGCTCGGCCCCCAAAGATGCGGAGCATTCCGCACCTTTGGGGCAGCGCGATGCCCGTCTGATTGGCGCCGTTTTGGGCGCCAGTCGGCGGACATCGCGCCGTTTCGGGAGAATTTCGCCCCAGATCTCTGTACAGCTGGGCTTTGCCGGCGCTATGAGGCCCTGTCCCGCCAGAGTGACGGCGTTAAACTCTGTGTTATGGGCGAGGCTTTTCAGAACCCCAAAATGTATCATGGAGTTCAACCCTTTAATGGATTTGTTGCTTTTCCGAGCACACGGCTTTTTCCCTAGGTGTGGGATTACAATTATGGACACTTGGGTTTTTAAACACAAAACACTGTTTATTCCATGAACTCAACTTAACATTTTAAATAAACATTGGATCTCTTAACACCCCTTATTTCAAAGATAACTCAGAAAATATTGCAACAGTAAATAATTCCTTAAAATGTTCCTTCAAACTTCCAAGAGACTTAACACCTTTAAACAGTATCACATCAGGTTAAAGGATATATATAGTTTCTGTAGAATGGCAGAGACTGTCGCAAACTGGCTTTCTACCTTTAAACTGCTCTCAGCAAAACCAGCCAGGCACTTTTTAGCTACTCTCAGCAAAAACAAACTGCAAAATGTGCAGCTCTCTGGAAACACACAGACACTGCTTTTAAACTGAAACTAAAAACCTGCAAAATGGCTGACCTGAAGCCCAGCTCCACCCACTCTCTGACATCACTGTTTTCTTAAAGGTATATTGCTTACACATCCATTTCTTAAAGGCACTCTTGCATGACATCTGCCCTCCCAATTCTTTTTTGCCAAAGTGTCAGAAGATCTGGACACAAAACCTGGCTGTTTTTCTGGGGAGAAACATGCCGGTTTTCAGTTGGAACCCATTATCAGCGGAGGTTGCCTGGGTTGTAATGATTGGAGAACCTGAGCTGGTTTCCCCTCTCCCCTAAATAAGACTCCCATCATTGCAAATTAAAATAAGCTGGCTCAGCAGTTTGCAGGCATTGAACCCGGAATAATTCTGCATTACTCAAGTTACTTCCTCAGTACACTCTCCAAGCCATGATACATGCTCTTTGTTTTTTGGTTGCAAATCAAAAGAAACTGTGAAAGTCAGTTAATATTCAAGCCCATATTACCCTCCCGTGCAAACTGATCTTCATTAAGTCTCTATTATTTGCATTCAGTCAGAAAGGGGACCAACTCAAGCAGAATAAAATGGTCAATTCCAGATTTTTCTCCCTCTCACATGTTCTCCAGGCTGATGGTTCACCTAGAGAAGTCAAAGATCAACTAACTGAGCTAATTTTAAAGGTTAAATGGTCTATAAGTTAACAAGCTGAGTGTTATGTATCAGAGTAACACCTTTGGCTTGTGTAATGTCACGTGTTATGCAATAATGTCTTTGGAACATTTCACAGCTTTTGTGGAGTTTGCAAATGTCCGCTGTTTGAGCAGCATCTTGTAAATAAGCCCCTTGCACTATGTTACAAACTCAATGTGTGTTACCTCTGATTCTTTCTCTTTGCGGCTACAATAAAGAACGTAACAAAAGAGAAACTGGGGACGAGATCTGGTCCGTAAACAAAAAAAGGAGGAAAACAACTTTCGATGACGAGTTTGTGAGCCAGATGAATACGATCCAGTCCCATACACCATCGGGAATGAGGTCGGGAGAAATATCATCAACTTCCAAGGTGAAATTATTGTTGTGGCAAGTAAAAAAATTCTCAAGTAAATATTTGGATACTGTACAGTTTGTAGCGGGGCGTCGGCATATCATCTGGTCCATTGCAAGTAAAGGTTAGAGCTGTGGAGACCATGCACATGACATTGAAAGGGGCCCTGGCAATGCAAACCTATAGTGCTGCCGACTCTGCAACCTATTGCCCGGGAATCGACAACAAGGCACAGAAACAGCTAGTCTGCTTGTGTGCTGTGACTTTGTCTGCTTTAAATAGAGAGAGAATAAATGGCAAGGAAGACAGACTGATGGCTGAGTGGCACAGATCAAGTAGCTGCAATCCAAAAATGGCATTAAGAAATGGCACCATGCTCGTGTTTGATGAGGAGGAGGAGACATGGAACTCTTATGAGGAAAGGTTGCAGTCATTCCTTATAACCAATCAAATAACAGAAGACCTACATACGATGAGCTTTTTCAGCTCAGTTGGGAGGAAAACATTCATGTTGCTACAGAATTTAGTACACCGAGCTAAACCCGGAGACAAATATGAGTTAATGACTGTCTTACAAGAGCATTTCTCCCTCCGTCCACTATTAATAGCTGAATGATTCCGCTTTCACTGGCGTGCACCGGAGGAAGGGGAAAACATTTCACAATTTGTTGCATCACTGCGAAAGCTAGCAAAGTACTGTGAATTTGGCCAGACTTTGGTCAATCTTTACATATGCACCATAGATATCATCCTATCTGGCTGCATCACAGCTTGGTATGGCAAATGCTCGGTCCAAGACCGTACAAAACTACAGAGTAGTGAACACAGCCCAATCCATCACACAAACCCGCCTCCCATCGACTGACTCTGTCTACACCTTCCGTTGCCTTGGGAAAACACGGGCAGCATGGTAGCACAAATGGATAGCACTGTGGCTTCACAGCGCCAGGGTCCCAGGCTCGATTCCCCGCTGGGTCACTGTCTGTGCGGAGTTTGCACGTTCTCCCCGTGTCTGCGTGGGTTTCCTCCTTGTGCTCTGGTTTCCTCCCACAGTCCAAAGACGTGCAGGTTAGGTGGATTGGCCATGTTAAATTGCCCTTAGTGACCAAAAAGGTTGGGAGGGGTTATTGGGTTACGGGGATAGGGTGGAAGTGAGGGCTTAAGTGGGTCCGTGCCGAATAGCCTCCTTCTGCACTGTATGTTCTCTGTTCTAAGAAAGCAGGCAGCATAATCAAAGACCCCTCCCACCCCGGTTATTCTCTCTTCCAACCTCTTCCATCGGGCAGAAGGTACAAATATCTAAGAACACACACTAACAGATTCAAAAGCATCTTCGTCCCTGCTGTTACCTGACTCCCCCTTATGGACTGAACTGATCTCACTACACATCTTCTCTACTGTTGTAGCACTATACTCATAATGCTTCACCTGATGTCTATGTATTTATCGTATATCCAATGTTTGTTTTCATGCATGGAGCGATCTGTCTGGACTGTACGCAGACAATACTTTTTACTGTACCTCAGTGCACGTAACAATAAATCTAAATCTAAATGATACACTTCCGTGACTGATTAGCTTGTAGCTTCAGGAATGAAGCCATCAAAAATAAATTGTTGACAGAAGGTGCATTAACCCTAAAATCTGCAAAAGAAATCACACGTCTATGGAATTTGTTGCAAGAGAAGCTTCGCTGATTGGAGTCTGTAAGAAGCAAGTCCACCAAGAACCTACCATGTCATCGCTGCAACCAAGTGAGACATACCGGAGCAAAGAGAACAAATGCAAAAATTGTGGTAAAGTTGGCTATATTGCCAAGGCATGTTGGTTGCACGAACCTTCATCGCCAACTAAAGAAATGTACCAACAAAAATACTGCAACGTTTACAGGACGAGTTCACCAGATAATTGATCCAACTGAAGACTCACTGAGTACCAAAGTGTCAAGTCAGCTTAAGGAATGTACGCTTGCCATTCTAGCAGTACAAGGAGATCAGCAACAGCTTTGGTCTATCCAAAATTAAATGGGAACATTATTAGGATGGAAGTGGTTTTGGGCGCTGCGGTATCAGGAATCATTTATACCTGAATCAATATACTGTCAAGAATTGAAATACCTGCCATTGCAACCAGCTGATGTGGTCTAGGGGATATATACCGAGGAGGTTGTGCCGCTGAAGGGCTTAATCAAGGTGACTGTGGAAGTTAACAAGAAGATAGTGGAGTTGCTTCTTCACATTGCTAAAGGAAACCTTTCAGCATTGTCTGGGAGATCTTGGTTAAGGAAGATTAAGCTAAACTGGGCTGTCGTGAACCAATTTGTTGGTTCCATGAACGACCTTCAACCACTTCTGAGGAAGTAGGCGAAGGTATTTGAGGAGTCACTTGGATCCGTGACTGGGGTCGAAGTGAAACTCAAGATGAAGGCAGGCGGCGCGCCTAAGTGTTTGAAAGCACGTCCTGTATTTTTAAAAATTCAGTTACGGGATGCGGGTGTCGCTGGTTAGGCCAGCATTTATTGCCCATCCTTAGTTGCCCTTTAGAAGGTGGTGGTGTTGTATCCTATGCTGTTTGACTTACACTGGAAGAAGAACTCGAGAGGTTGCTGAAGAAAGAAGCCATTGAGCCTGTTACCACCAGCGATTGGGCAACCCCAATCATTCCGGTCTTAAAGAAGGATGGTTCAGTACGAATATACAGGGATTTCAAAACGACTATCAACCCTGTATTACGTGCAGATCAGTACCCTCTGCCACTTATCGAAGATCTTTTTGCAGGCCTCTCAGCCGGCCAAACATTTTTGCAAAATTGATCTCTCCCACGCCTATCTGAAAATTAACGTAGCTATTGAGTCTCAACTGTTACTGACCATAGTAACACACAAGGGTCTGTTTCGTTATCATAGGCTTCCAGTCAGAATAACGACAGCACCAGCTCTCTTCCAATGATCTATGGATTAGTTCTTGAGTGGGAAATCCGGTGTGCAATGCTACCTGGACAAATTTTGAATACAGGTTTGAACGATGTAGAGTATGTAAAGAACCTAGAAGCTAATCTTACAAAGCTGCAATTACATAATCTCAGGGTCAAGAAAAAGAACTACGAATGTTTTAAACCTTCGATTCACTACCTTGGACACATCATCGACCAAGATGATCTTCACAAAGAACCTAAGAAGATGTCAGAGATTTTGGCTGCTCCACGACCGCAGAACATGATTCAGTTAACGTTGTTTATAGGGTTACTAAATTACTATGGAAAGTTTGTGCCACATTTACTAACAAGCCTTTACACACATTGCTTTGCAACAAACAAACTTGGCTCTGGACAAAAGATTGTGAGGATGCTTACCAAAATGTCAAAGGAAATTACAGGCATCAGAATTATTGGTCGATTATAACCCAAAACTGAAGTTGCAGCTTGCTTACAATGCACCAGCCAATGGGGTTGAGGCAGTTGTCTCACATATAATGCCTTCAGGCGAACAGTGACCAATAGCATTGCTTCCAGGACGTTGACTAGCGCTGAGTCCAACTATGCTCAACATGAGAAAGAATCTCAGCATTAATTTTGGTATTTGAAGGATGCACTATTATTTATTTAGAACATAGAACATAGAACAATACAGCGCAGTACAGGCCCTTCGGCCCTCGATGTTGCGCCGACCTGTGATACCACTCTAAAGCCCATCTACACTATTCCCTTATTGTCCATATGTCTATCCAATGTCCATTTGAATGCCCTTAGTGTTGGCGAGTCCACTACTGTTGCAGGCAGGGCATTCCACACCCTTACTACTCTCTGAGTAAAGAACCTACCTCTGACATCTGTCCTATATCTATCTCCCCTCAATTTAAATCTATGTCCCCTTGTGCTAGACATCACCATCCGAGGAAGAAGGCTCTCACTGTCCACCCTATCCAATCCTCTGATCATCTTGTATGCCTCAATTAAGTCACCTCTTAATCTTCTTCTCTCTAATGAAAACAGCCTCAAGTCCCTCAGCCTTTCCTCATAAGATCTTATGTAAATTGGCCATCAATTTACTCTATTGATTAGCCATCATCCCTTAACAACATTTGAGGAGCGGCATAACAGCACATGATTATTTCATCGAATATTGTAGGTCTGAACAGCAGGCAAACACAACGCTTTGTCTAGACTGCCGCTGCAAGATCAACAAGACCAAAAAAGATAAGCATTAATCTGATGAACACTTCAATTACATATTCTATCTGTTTCATGTGGGAAATATTCCGGTAGCATCTTCTCAGATGCGACAATTTACACAAACAGATCCGGTGATGGAGAGGGTGTTAGAGATTATTCAAAAAGGCACTCTAACACAAGAGCACAGAAAGAATCCAGGCCTTAAACCCTATCTTACCAAGCATCTTGAGTTCACAGTACAAATTAGAGTATTGTGGTGGGGTATTAGAATAATCATTCCACCATGTCTATGAAGTATAACCCTGGAACAGCATGTGCGCCATCCCGGTGTGGGTAGAATGAAGGAGTTGGGGAGAAGCTACTTTTGGTGGCCTGGGTTGGATGCCGAAACAGAGGAAAAGGTGGGGTTATGCCAATCCTGTGCTGCTTTGAGGAATGCACCTCCACTACAACCTGTGCATCCATGGGAATGGCCTACCAGGCCATGGCAAAGGATCCAAGAAGATTATGCAGGACTAGCCGAAGGACACATGTTTTTGGTCATTCGCGCATTTGAAGTGGCCTGAGGTTGCCATCATGAAATCGACTACCATGGAACAGGCCATACAAAGGATTGACGAGGTATTTGCAAGATTTGGGCAACCTGAATAACCCGTGAGCGATAATGGTACTCAGTTCACATCAGCTGAATTAGAGGACTACCTGAAGGGGTGTAGCATCCGCCATATCAAATTTGCCCCCTACCATCCAGCAACCAACGGCTTAGCTGAATGTTTCGTACAATCGCTCAAGCATGCATTGACGTTTGTGGGATCAAGACTCTTTACCTAAATGTGTCATTAGTTTTCTAATGACACACAGAGACACTGTGCATTCAACAAACAAAGCACACCAGCTATACTGATGTTCCAAAGAAATCTATGCACACAGTTCGACCTTTTGACTCCCCTTTCAACTTCAGAGATAGTCAGACAGCAACATCAGATGTAAGTGACGAGAAGGGAACAACATTCCAAAAGCAGAGTCTTTGACCACGGGGAACGTGTTCTTGCGCGAAAGTACACCTCAGCAAAAAATGGACTCCAGCAATTGTATTAGCCAAAACGGGTCCGATTTCATATACTGTACAATCTGCCGATGAACAAATTTGGCATCAGCACGCTGACCAATTATTGTCTGCACGTAGTGAGAGTACAGAATCTGTACCAGGTTTTTTCACCACAGAGAGTATTGACAGTGACATACCTGACTTGAGGAATACAACTGCCGAAATTACAGAATCTGTTGCAACAGAATCATCCACACAATCAGAAACAGTTCCTGAGTTGGCTTCGCCAGATGAAACACTAACCTGTGTACAGGAACGTCATGTTCTGCCAAAATGAGACAGACGGAACCAATGTACATATATTCACGTAACATAACAATGTTTACTTCTGATTGCTGCATGTAGGGGGAGGTTGTATGTTTGGTGGCTCCTGCCAGAGCTGTCTTTTTGGGCCTTTTTAGCCGAGTTTTTGGTGAAGGTTTTGTCTGTGAGTAACAGTGGGAAGGTTTGAGGCATTTATAGAGTGTAAAAAAACAGAAAGAAGAATCCAGGCAATGAGCGAAAGTCCACAGCTGAGCGCGAGATGGCAGGAGAGAGCCCATTGGGTAGGGCCGCACCCAAGAAGATGACGGTGGTGATGGCTGGGGAGTTCAAATGGCTGTTTTGGAAGCAGTTCGAAAGCATCAGATGGTGATGATGGCTTCACTTAAGGCGTGCGTGGGTGGGGCCTTTGCCCCGGTGAGAGGGTTGGGTGGGGTCTTTGCCCCGGTGAGAGAGGAGTTGGTGAGAACCTTGACGATGGTACGGGAGCAGGAGGAGAAAATGAAAGGGATGGAAGAGGCCTTGTCACGGCACAATGACCAGTTCACCTCGGTGGATGAGTAGCTGCGGAGTGTGCAGAGATCAACAGAGGGTTGGGAGCCAAGGTAGAAGACCTGGAGAATAGGTCACGAAGGCATAACCTGAGGATTGTGGGTGTGTCCGAAGGGGTGAAGGTCAGGTATACAAAATACTTCACCGATATGATAGCGAAGTTGATGGGGGCGGGGGAGGAATCCTCCCAGTACGAGTTGGACAGGACCCACCGGTCACTCCGGCCGAGACTGAAGATGAATGAGCCACCGAGGGTGGTGACTGTCTGTTTCCATAATTTTCAGGTGAAGGAGAAAGTGCTGAGGTGGACGAAGCAGAGGCGTGAGGTGGAGTGGGAAGATAAGGATATATGCATATATCAGGATTTGACAAATGAGCTAGTAAGGAGCAGGGTGGCCTTCGGATAGACCAAGGCATTTGTACAAGCGCAACGTTCGGATTGGTGTGGTCTACCCATCGAAGCTGAGGCTCACGCAGAATGGCAGAGAGAGCGGCGGAGGCCTTTGTGAAGGCAGAAGGCCTGGGATTGGACTGAATTTGGACTTTTGACGGTTTTGACTTTGGGTTTTTCTTTGTTTCGCTTGTGTTGGGTTTTTTTCTTGTATGGGTGTTATGGAGACTCTGTTTTGTTTTTTGATGTAATGGGGGTTGAGGGTGTGATGGGGGCATTGGGGGTTACGTTTCGATGTTGGAGAGGGGGTTCTGACCGCAGTTGCAAAAGTATTGTTAGCTAGTGAACGGGAGTGAGGTGGGGGGAGATGTCGCAGCTGTTGGGCAGGTTTCAGTGGGCCTGGGAGGTGTGAATGGAGGGGGCATGGGGATGATATTGGGTGAGATGCTTTTGAGTGGAAGTGGTAGAGAGGTTGCTGGGAAAGGGAGGGGGAGGCGGAGGTGACAGTTACTAGGGCCGGGGTGATCCTGCCTGCGAGGCGGGGCCTGGAAGGATGGTCATGGCAGGTAGGAAGAGACGGGGTGCATGAGAAATGCCCGGTTACAATGGTGGTGTGGAATGTGCGAGAGTTAGGGGGACCGGTGAAGACAGCGTATGTTTTCTCACATCTAAAGGGCCTGAAAGCAGACGTGGTGCTGTTATAGGAGACCCATCTGAGGGTAAAGAACTACATGAGGTTGAGGAAGGGTTGGGTGAGCCAGGTGATCCATTCTGGCTTTGATAGTAGGGCACAGTGGGGTAGGGATACTGGTGGGTAAGCATGTGAGGTTTCAGATGGAGAAGGTGGTGGCGGACCAAGGGGGCAGGGACGTGATAGTGACGGGTACGTTGGAGGGGAGGTTTGTGGTGTTGGTTTGCATGTATGCCCCAAACTGGGACAATGCTGGGTTTATGAAGAGGATGTTTGCAGCCATGCTGGAACTGGATGTTCACCAATTAGTAATTGGGGGGGTTGGAATATGGAGCTGGACCCGAGGGTGGATAGGTCTCGGCCACGCTTGCTGGTTCGTTCGGGGGTTGGGGCGGGAGGAGCAAGGTATTAGATAGGTTTTTGAAGGAGATTGGACGGGCGGATCCGTGGAGGGTCCTGCACTCATGGGACAGGAAATATTCAAACTTCTCTCCGGTAGTGTGTATTCGAGAATCAACTTTTTTGTGGTAGTGAAGGCAATGCTGGCTGGGGTAAAGAATAATAATAATAATCTTTTTATTGTCATAAGTATGAAGTTACTGTGAAAAGCCCCTAGTCACCACATTCCGGCACCTGTTCGGGTAAGCTGGTACGGGAATTGAACCCGCGCTGCTGGCCTTGTTCTGCATTACAAACCAGCTGTTCAGCCCACTGAGCTAAACCAGCCCCACACGGTGGAGTACTTGGCGTTCGTGATATAGAATCATGCGCCGTACTGGGTGGATGTGGTCTCGGAGAATGGTCCAGCCCAGGGCCAGCGTGGAGGTTAGATCTGCGCTTGTTGGCGGACCCGAATTTTTGCATTAAAGTGGGGAAGGTGAGTGAGGAGTATGTGGAGTTCAACTGAAATGGGGAGATCTCACCATCGGTAGTTTGGGAGGCATTGAAGGCGGTAGGTAGTAAGGTGCGAGGTAATAGCATTTAAGGCGAAGGTGGATAGGAAGGTGCAGAAGGAATGGTAGCAACTGATAGAGGTGATTTGGGGATCATTAAATTACTGCAAATTTCAAAGTTACTGAGCTCTCCGAGAGACAGTGAATGCTGACATATATTTTACTTTATTTTACAATGAAGTGTGTGTTTTATATTTAGCAAAGCATCCCTTTGACTTTACCCTTGACACAAAGCAGACGTAAGCTGATGTGCAATCCTCAGTGAATGATGTGTCAGCTACACACTGGGGAGCTGAAAGCATCAGCCAAGCTGCCGCCCCCACATTATTAAACTGAAAAGTGTCAACACGTCAGGGCAAAATGAGGAAATCTGAGATTTTGGTTTAATATGAGAAACAATCCAAACTGTTCCATAAAATTGTTCCCAAATAACTGTAACAGCCATGATTATATTTTTAAGAGCTGATATTTGAAAATATACTCATTAACATTCTGCCTTTTTCACCTCGAATGATGCAAGTTAATGCTTTTTTAAAAAGAAAATATATAGTGCAGACTGCTCAGTTGAAAAGGAATTAAAATTGCATAACTGGCATTCCACATTTAACATACCCTACCTTAACATTAGTCTAGATCTTGAATTTTGCTTCTGCTCAACAGGATACCACGATGCAGGAGCCGTCCCTTAATGACATAGGAAAAGATGATGGTGAGTGGGCAAAAGGAAAATTTCAGTCTAAAACTGGATATGTGTTTCCTTTTCCAAATTCCTTCCAAACTGAGGTCCATTCTTACTGTTGCTTTTGTAACTTCAGGAGGGGAGTGCGAAATAGAACCACTCTGAATAACCCCCTTTCAGCAGACTTCCTTGATTTTGTGAACTTGCAATATGCCAAGTCTTTCCTCTTGGCATTTAATAACCTTTTGTGTTTTTTATTCTCTCATACAAGGATGACCTGCTAAAGCCTCTGAAACTGTCAAAATCAGATACTGTCACAGAAATTAGTGCTTACTATGTGATAACATAAAATTAACTTGATTGAACCTGGGTAGGGAAACTGAAATGTCATCTTCAATTATTTCTATTTGGCACAAGTGTTGTCCTACAGTGTAGCAATGATACGTAGATGACATATAAGGCCAGCTTAGTGGAAAAACTAAACATAGGGCACAATTGAATGGAAAAATTTCAAAGTCCGGTTTTGGGCACGTTTGGCAGGATGTTTTGCGGCAGCTGCAGTGGTGAGATCGCAGCCCATATTCAATGGCACTTAGCAGCTCGCCGCTAACAAAGCTTTTAAACACTCCCTCACCACTCACTCCCAGTCAACACGCAAGCATGGCAGCGCGTAGACCAACTCCTTGCTTTGGGGATGCCGACCTCAGAAG
The DNA here is from genome assembly GCF_047496885.1 of Scyliorhinus torazame. Classification (NCBI taxonomy): domain Eukaryota; kingdom Metazoa; phylum Chordata; class Chondrichthyes; order Carcharhiniformes; family Scyliorhinidae; genus Scyliorhinus; species Scyliorhinus torazame. The sequence goes on from NC_092723.1 coordinate 169,928,562, forward strand.
GCTTCTCAATGCTGTGGATGAGAGGTGGGCCACCCTGTTCCCTCGAGTGGGTTGGAGGACCAGTAACAGGGTCAACAATGTCGCCTCGGAAGCAGTGGCTGTCAGTGTGGGCAGCATGATAAGGAGTACTGCTGTCCAATTTAGGCAGAAGACAAACAACCTCCAACAAGCTGCAATGGTAAGTTGCCACCTCTCTCCTGGCATCAGTTCTACCTGCCATCCCCCAAAATCCTTACCCCCCCCCCCCCAAAAACCATTGGCTGATACCTTGCACCATTCCCACATCTGGGGCGTCATTCTCCGACCCCCCGCCGGGTTGGAGAATCGCCGGGGGCTGCCGTGAAACCCGCCCCCGCCGGTTGCCGTAGTCTCCGGCACCGGATATTCGGCGGGGGCGGGAATCGGGCCGCGCCGGTTGGCGGCCCCCCCCGCTCGATTCTCCGGCCCGAATGGGCCGAAGTCCCGCCGATAAATTGCCTGTCCTGCCGGCGTGGATTAAACCACCTTTTGAACGGCGGGACAAGGCGGCGTGGGTGGGCTCCGGGGTCCTGGGGGGGGGCGCAGGGCGATCTGGCCCCGGGGGGTGCCCCCACGGTGGCCTGGCCCGCGATCGGGGCCCACCGATCCGCGGGCGGGCCTGTGCCGTGGGGGCACTCTTTCCCTTCCGCCTCCGCCACGGTCTCCACCATGGCGGAGGCGGAAGAGACTCTCCCCACTGCGCATGCGTGGGAAACTGTCAGCGGCCGCTGACGCTCCCGCACATGCGCCGCCCGGGGATGTCATTTCCGCGCCAGCTGGCGGGGCAACAAAGGCCATTTCCACCAGCTGGCGGGGCGGAAATTCCTCCGGCGCCGGCCTAGCCCCTCAATGTTGGGGCTTGGCCCCCAAAGATGTGGAGCATTCCGCACCTTTGGGGCGGCGCGATGCCCATCTGATTGGTGCCGTTTTGGGCGCCAGTCGGCGGACATCGCACCGTTTCGGGAGAATTTCGCCCCTGATTCTTGTGCTTTTCCCCAGGAACCCCTGCCACCCACCAGCATAATCCCTTCATGTCTGGGTGCAGTTCCCACACATGCCACCTGGTCTAGACTCCCCAATCCATCAAGCATGCGGCAAAAATGCCCTCTCTTTGTTCCCGCAGGAGAGGATCACCCAAAATAAACGGGAAAGGACCAAGACGGGAGCGGAGTCCCAGAGATTCGTCCTCACCCCCTATGAGGAATGGGCCCTGGAAATTGCGGGGTTGCCCGTGGAGAGAGCAGTCACGGACAGCGAGGTTGGCCTGCACCAAAGAGGTGCGGATCCACTGCCCCTTCACCCAGGTGACTTGTCTCAAGTGAGTTGTTAATGTCAGAAAAAATGCTGCCACCCTTTCACTGACCACATGTCCATTGACTCGCAGGATCTCCATCTGATGAGTCATTCCCGCCCCCCCCCACAAGAGACTATCTCTGAGGAGAGCACCGAGCAGACCACCATCGAGGTGTCACAGCTAACACCCACACCTATCAACGCAGAGACACACACCTCGGTGGGTGACATTAGGGGACAGGCTTCTGGGGCAGAATCTGGTGAGCACCACACAATTTCTGATGCACATCAGGTAGAGGCAGGAACATCCAAGGGAGTCAGTAGTCGGAGGTCCGTTGGATCCCAGGACTCAGCTGAGTCCCAGCCAGATGCCGAGCCTCTGGACAATGTTCTCCCAGAGCTGATGCAGATAATACGACACAGCCATGACATTCACAAGGGATTTCGGCAACACCCCAGCATCTGCAAGGTCAAGTGGAGTCCCACTTGAGTGGGCCAACAAAGGCCCATCATGTCGATTGACGCAACACCAACCCTTGAAGGGGGAACAGGGTAGTCAGTGAAGGGGCAGTGATGGGGGGGGTGCAGGTAATGGGAGAGGGGTGGCTTGGGGGGGGGAAGGGAGGGAAGGGTGAGGGAGGGATCGTGGGGGGTTAAACTGACGGATACAGCTCATCCTAGGAAAATCTGGAGATGACAAGGGTCTCCCTGGTACTCCTCATAGGTCGGACCTTTGCCATAGCATACCCTCCATCCTCTGGCTCCTCCATGTGCTCACCCCCACCCCCTCCTGGACTGCCTCCACCTCCTTCTCAGATGAGGTTGCATGTCCCTCCTCCTCCTTCTTCGCCCTGCTGCTGTGTCAGATAGTGAAGGGCACAGCAGACCACCACAAAACGGGAGACCCTCTGGAGGGTGTACTGCAGGGCACTACCAGAGCATTTTCAGCAGCCGATGCACACAATGACAGCACGGGTAGCACTGTGGGCCTCATTGTAATGGGTCTCCACCTCAGCCTCAGGCCTCTGCACTGGTGTCATCAGCCATGACCTCAGCAGGTTGTCCCCCATGTGCCAACCCGTCATCCTGGGGTGGTCCTTGAAGACACCAGGGATCTCTGAGCCACCAGGATGCAGCCATCATGCACACTCCCAGGGTAGTGGGCACACATGTGCATGACTCGGAGGCGGTGGTAGCACATGATCTGAACATTCAGGGAGTGGAACCCTTTCCTTTAATATCGATGCCCCGATGCTCGCAGGGCACATGGAAGAAAATCCTGCAGCACAGGCACCTTGGTGGGCCTGGTCCAGCTGGAAGGTGAAATAGTTGGATGCCCGGGGGTACAGAGTATCCATAACCTCCTGACTGCACATGTGGGCGGAAGTGTGGGACATGCCACACAGATCCCTGCTCGAACCCTGGAATGTACCCAGTGGCATAACCTGTTGCACTTTAACCTGGTGTTGTAAGATTTCTTACTGTGCTCACCCCTGTCCAACACCGGCATCTCCACATCATGGCTACCATCGACACCACAAACTGCCGGCTCAAAGTGGAGAGGATCTCCAAGAAGATCGCGCATATAGACACTGACGTTAAGTTTCTACAAAGATATAAGAATGCAAACAAGATCCCGAAAGGGCTACAGATCACAAACCCACTCATGTCGACCTACGACACAGACTACACTGATAGACTCTGCCATCGCACCTCTCTCACACTCAACCACCTCGTACACCAGCTCTGCAGCAGACGCTGAAACCTGGAAACCAAGATAGAGTCCACATTCTCAACCTGCGCTCAGGACGCAGCAAACCAGCTGCAGAACACCGCCAAACAGATGAGACAACGATACTACACAACCTATATGTACACCAAGAACAGGAAGCTTGAGAAACTCGGCATCACTACCAGCAGTACCCAAGCCTCTACTGGTACCACAGTAGAAAACCATACAGGGAAATCTATTGTCAACTTGTCGGACTACACCCTTCAACCAGACAAAATCGAAGTCCTCAGCAGAGGGCTCAATTTCTGCACTACCACCAAAATGGACCCCATCAGTCTCGCGGTATACACGGAGGAATTCATCAGGCGAATGAGGCTCCGGGAGTTCTTCCACAGACCCCAAGAGGCAGACAGCGAACCCAATGAGACAACCAATGAACTGGAACAGCAGACCGAGAGATATGCGGTGCGGCAACTGAAGAGGAAAGATTCGAATTGGACCCCTCCGGAAGGCCGCTGCCCTAGACTTGACATGCATGCTCAAGCCGTCAGAAATCGCGTCAATGCCAGATTCATCACTCGCATTCACAAGACAGCCGCGAACGTCACCCAAGCATAACGCAACACCATCCGCGCTCTCAAGACCAACTGCAACATCGTTATCAAACCAGCAGACAAAGGAGGGGCAATCGTCATGCTGAACAGAATGGACTACTGCAAAGAAGTGTGCTGACAACCCAACAGCCAGGAACACTACAGACAGTCACCAGCAGGTCCGACCAAGGAACTCACCCGCCAACTCAATAGACTGATCAAGACCTTGGATTCAGAGCACTCTACGTGCTCTCGTCCCACGTACTCCCTGCGTTGGAGATCTCCACTGCCTGCCGAAAATACACAAGGCCAACACACCAGGCCGTCCTATCGTATCAGGCAATGGGACCCTGTGTGAGAACCTCTCTGGCTACATCGAGGGCATCTTGAAACACATCATACAAGGAATGCCCAGCTTCTGTCGTGATACGATGGACTTCTTTCAGAAACACAGCACCCATGGACCAGTCGAATCAGGAACATTCCTCGTCAAAATGGACGTCTCGGCACTCTACACCAGTATCCCCCATGACGACAGCATTGCAGCAACAGCCTCAACACCGACAACTATCACTCTCCAGACGCAATTCTGCAACTCATCCGCTTCATTCTGGATCACAACATCTTCACCTTCGAGAACAAGTTCTTCATCCAGACACACCGAACAACCATGGGGACCAGATTCGCACCTCAATATGCCAACATCTTCATGCACAAGTTTGAACAAGACCTCCTCACCGCACAGGACCTTCAACCGACGTTATACACCAGATACATCGATGACATTTTTTTCCTTTGGACCCACGGCGAAGAATCACTGAAACGACTGCACGATGACATCAATAAGTTCCATTCCACCATCAGACTCACTATGGACTACTCTCCAGAATTGGTTGCATTCTTGGACACACTCATCTCCATCAAGGACGGTCACCTCAGCACTTCGCTTAACCGCAAGGCCACGGATAACCTCACGATGCTCCACTTCTCCAGCTTCCACCCTAAACACATTAAAGAAGCCATCCCCAATGGGCAAGCCCTCCGTACACACAGGATCTGCTCAGCCAAGGAGGAGCGTAACAGACGTCTACAGATGCTGAAAGATGCCCTCGTACGAACGGGATATGGCGATCGACTCATCGATCGACAGTTCCAACGCGTCACAGCAAAAAAACACACTCGATGAGGCACTTAAGAATTGAGGAGTGTAAAGTGGTATCATAACTGACAAGACTAATTCCTCATTTGAGATAGCCTTCTGCTGTGAAGCTAGGCTACTCACAGTTAAAGAGGGGGAAATTGAATTTCAGAATAGAAGTCATAACGTGGATCTGTTCTGAAAGAGTCTGATAGGATAGGAGGCTATAGCTATGGTTGCCCCTGTTATGGGTCTCCACAATATTATAGATGGCTTGAAGGCCTCACAGCTGCAAAGCACCTCATTCCCCCTTCCGAGAGGCGACCCCAAACACCCCATCTCCCCCCAAGCACTGGAGCAGCAGCTCTGATGGCCTTGAGCTGCATGCCGGAAAATGGCAAGGGCTACTCACCTTCTCACTTCCCCTCAGTAGCCATAGCGGCAGCTTTCCGTTTCTGAAAAGGAGTACTAAACAATGCCCTTGTGACTTCCCGCTGGTGAGTTGTGTAATTTCCGGGAGGTTGCTGCATTTGACTTTAATTGCATTAATGAGATTGAAATTAATGCAAATTGGGGTAAATGATATTCTTACCATTTTAGGGTGTGATCCAGAATTCACCATCGGGAGCAGGCCGCGTGAATCGCAAAATCATTTACGCCCGGTGCGAATCTCACTTTTGGCCTTTCCTGCTATTAATCCAGCATGCCTGGATCGCGCCAGGCACAACGAGGCTGTTGGATGGCGTCTATAATTTCTAATCATGGATAAAATGTAATGATTTGGGGTTTCTCAGGTCTATTTTGGTCAAATAGACATCTAAAGAAATTCTTAATGCTATAGCCTATGCTAAGACATGTATCTACACAGGTCCCTCGATGTCCTTGCAAATTGTCCCTCAATCAACACTTCTAAAACAGATGATATCATCATTTATCTCACTGATAATCAGGGAACTAATGGTATACAAACTGATGCCACATCTTGCTACATTCTAAAAGCGATTTCATTGAGCTGACCTAAGGTCATGAAAAGCAGAATATAAAGTTCTTATTCAAGGACACGGGTTGCATTTTACATTCATAGATTCATAGGATTTACAGTGCAGAAGGAGGCCATTCGGCCCATCGAGTCTGCACCGGCTCTTGGAAAGAGCACCCTACCCAAGGTCAACACCTCCATCCTATCCCCATAACCCAGTAACCCCACCCAACACTAAGGGCAATTTTGGACACTAAGGGCAATTTATCATGGCCAATCCACCTAACCTGCACATCTTTGGACTGTGGGAGGAAACCGGAGCACCCGGAGGAAACCCACGCACACATGGGGAGGATGTGCAGACTCCGCACAGACAGTGACCGCACTGTGCGGAGTTTTACTTAAAGTATTTTTATTTTATTTTATTACGTTAATTGCTTACTGCTTTATTACTGTGTACTTGGTCATCAAATATTTCCAGTCATTTAAAAGATCACATAAGGACCAGTCTGCTAGCTTTTAGGCTAGCTCATTGCTCTCTCAACCATAAGAACTAAATTTCAATATTATCCTGAATTGTATTTGGTGACTGTCTAAACTGGATTTACAATTCTGCGCAAGTCATTTGGTACAAGCAATACCCTGCAAAGGTATTCCTTCAAGATTGTCTCCTGCAGGTTAACCAAGCAGGCTGACCTTCATCATCCGCAATGATTTATAGATAAAATGGGAGAAAATGCTCAGAAACAGCTTTTCCCAAATAAAACAAGTTTTGCTGATCCTTGAATGACTTATAGATCTGGACAAGAGGACAGAAAAAACAACCGAAAAAATGAACAGTTTAACCTATATTAAACTATAATAAAGAAGACTGCTACATTTAACTTCGAACAGATTTTTCTTTCCATAGTTCACAGAAACAGTGCCATAAAAAGTCAATGTTCCTCAGGGGACAATGAGTAAAAGTACAGTATATTATATTTGACACTTCGAATTGCCTAAAGTTTTACTGTCTTTCTGAATCTACTCCTTGTCATTTGATTTATTCCACTGTAAAGCCAATTAGATAATAACATGACCATCCAAATGTACAAATCTGAATAGCAGTTAAAATCCTAGAAATGCCTTCAATTAGGAAACCAGACACAAAAGCCCAACCTTGATCAATTTAGGAATCTCCTAGGCAGCCAATCCATCCAAACTACCCAAGGCAGCAGGAACCAGTCAAAAAATGATTAGGCCAGGGAACACCATTCAGTCTGTCCATGGAAATTACAGTGGTTTGGAAAATCTGAGAAATGACAGAAGAATTTCAAGAATTTTTTTAAAATGTTCCCTAGCATACTGACTTAATGAGAGTTGGCCCCTAAACTTTATGCACAAATACATCTTTGCTACAAGTGGCATTAAATTATCTCTTGCAATACAATGTGTACTCAATATTTTCATACATGTCCCTCTCCTGGGTGTCTGTACTGCACGTGAAAACAGGGCCACATGCTACGCTTTCAGGCAGTGAGTTCCAGACTCCATCGCCCACTTGGGTGAAAAATATTCTTCTCAACATCTGACAACTGCTCCTTCTAATTCTTCAACCAATTACTTTAAATCTATGCTCGCTGGTTACTGACCAGTGTTAAGAGAAATAAGTCCTTCCTATCCACTTTAGGCCCATCAATCTTATACACCTCACCTAAACCTCCTTTCAACCTTATCTATTCCAAAGGAAACAATCCCGGCCTTTCCAATCTTTCCTTATAGCTACAGTTCTCCAATCCTGACAACATCCATGTAAATAAGTCTCTGTGTCCTCTCTAGCACAACCACATATTTCTGGTATTGCGGTGACCATTTGCAGGGCTCTAGCTGTGGCTTTATACAGTCTATGCCTCAGTTATTCTGTATGCCTTCTTAACTATCTTATCTGCTACCGTACTACTTTCAGAGATCTGTGGACATGTATGCCAAGGTTCCTCGGTTTCTCTGCAATTTGCAGAGTCCGACCATTTATTGAACATTCCTTTGCCTTGTTTGTCCTCCTCTAAAGCAGTACCTTCACAATATTTTAAAAATTAAAGTTTTACAGGAGGGCACTTCTAGTCCATTTACTGCACATCCTCGGATTATCTTCTGACTCTATTTTGCATTTGATGCCCTGGAAAAGCAGATGCAATATAACAAAAAAATACATTTTTATTATCACCAAGAAAAATCATCTCAAATTTGGAATAAGTAATTAAATTACATTTATATTTGTAGAAATTAAATCCTCATTTTCGCCAACAAAGTCAAATCTAAGCAAGAAAAAGATAAAGACTCCATTGTTTGGACTATTTTTCAGCAGAAAGCAAAAATACCAAAGCTGCCATTATATGGAGCTGGATTTTCCGTTTGGGAGACTATTTGGGAGAATTGCTTCTGGTTTACACTGGCACTCGAAGCGGTGCCGAGTGATGCCATACAAATTTATGGATGGAGGGGAGCACAAGGGATTCCGTTCCCAATCCTGCTATTTCGCCATTTTGAGCGGGTGGCCTGATACCGAGGTCCAACAGCTGACCTCCTGCCACCAACAGCACAAATCCTGTAATCTCCTCCCCACCCCGCTGACAAGTTTGGGCATCCCCCCCACCTTCCCCACCATGGGTGTTGCTGGGTTACCGCCACCACAGCACGCTTGAGAGTGACCTGACCTCCCCCCCGCACTGAGCCCCTCATCAAACCCTCATATCAGGGGACTCCATCAGAGACCCCCACAAGAGTCCCCCACCAGAGACCCATATTAAAGACTTGCCGAACATCAGAGAGCCCCCCCCCCATATCAGTATCAGAGTACTCCCCCATATCAGTGAACCCCCAATCCCGTATCAGATCCCCATTCAGAGGTCCCCCAACCCCCCATATCAGAGATGCCCAGGCACTCCCATCCCAATCAGTCACTCCTGCCTGGAAGCTGAAGAGCAGTCATGCCGAAATAGTAAAAAAATCATTGCTTTTTCACTCACCTATCCCTTAAATCTGTTGTCTCAGGCAGAGGTGTAGAAAGCAGCAGCTGTTACTTAATAGAAAGCCAAAAGGTTTTAAACCCCCTCAGGTCCTTTGATCTTGCAAGGCTTTTATTCACTCTCAAAGATAAAAGTAAGTGGCGTCCAGACAGGCAGGTGTCTGGATTGTTTATTCTCATTACCCTTTATGCTTGAGTGCATCTCAAGTACCCTGCTTTGAACCGAACCACAACATCTATAAATATTTAGGAGTTAAATGCTTTCACTTCTGCTTTTCTCAGCAGAAAGCTCTTAACTATTTTTCTGATATGGTCAGGAACTGTCAATAATAGCTGGATGTGTATAAACATCCCTCGCAATCCTCGCTATGCATAAATTTGCATGACAAATTTGTGTAAATCAGGTGTGATTCAGCTCTGGCAGGAGAACACAATCTTCCAAATAAAGAATCCTACTCTTCATGAGTCTCAGGGTGAAATTCTTCCAAGCCCCATTGGTAGGTCCAATGGCAGATGGGATGCAAAGAATCTGGCAGGAGGCCCCAAAATCGGTTTTATATCAGCGTTAATTGACAACAGGATCTTCCGCTGTTATCCGTCATGGCAGATTGGGAACCCTGCTGGAGGCCGATGTGAACCTCATTTGCATCGCGCTAATGGGATGTTGATGAAAGTCCGACTGCCCAACCCCGATTCTTCACAGCACCAGTGGAAAAACATGCCGGTGCAAAACACATTTGAAACAACATTGTGTGCAGATGCCGGGACTCGCCTAAACAATTAGAAACATAGAATCCCTACAATGCAGAAGGAGGCCATTCAGTCCATCATGTGTGCACTGACCCTCTGAAAGAGCACTCCACTGAAGCCCACTTCCTCACCCTATCCAAATAATCCACCTAACCTGCACATATTTGTACTGTGGGAGGAAACCGGAGCACCCAGAGAAAACCCACGCAGGCACAGGGAGAACATGCAAACACAGTCAGCCAGTGCTAACCACTGTGCCACCGTACCACCCAGGAGACTGCTTGGGACTGTCTCCATAGCTCAGGGTGGAGACTGATGGCAACCCTGAAACACCACAGCAGTGGGTGGGGGGAGCATCTTCAGGTGGACCTTGCAGATTCGGTGTCCTGGAGGTGATCCAGCTTCCAGCCTCAGGTGGTTCCTGGGGATCCAACTCGTTTCTTCAATAGTGGGTTAGTGATGTTGGGCTCTTTTTCGATATGGCACCCAGATAGGATGGCAGATTATGAAATATGGCGCTAAACACCCAGTTGCATAATCAATGAGGTTGGGACTGGAAGTTGGTGTTACTTCCCTCTGGACTCTGCAGAGGGCAAAACTTCATGTTCCCGCATCCGCAATAGGACCTATTCCTCCATATGGGAGAACTCCGACCCTCAGTGTAACTCAGGGTGTTTTACATGGCGCGGCTGCTAGCCCCTCATCGGTCGGAGGGCCGGTGCTGGCGCCTAGCCTATTTTTTCATCGTAAAACTAGACACTTCCTTCGGACATAGCCTCAAAATCGGAGAATCCAGCCCCAGGTAGATGATCCAACTCCCTAGTGCACTGGAGCAGAAGCTGCATATTGTTTCACACATTCTTCCTGGTTCATTGGATATCCTGTGACCTTCGTAAATTTTAATATTTCTGACCTTTGTAAAAAAAAAAAAAATTTCAAACACTCAGCACTTTGCTGCTCAGCTGATTGAGAAGTGCAGCTCATAGTCTACGCCAGATGTGCTGCACATTGCATTATACAATTAATAGCCTTGAGCTGATATCTGCAAATTTGCAATAACCTCAACTTCAAGAGAGTAAAACACTAAAAATTACATTTAAAAGTTAAGCCTTCCTGAAATATGAGGAGTGGGTCCACGATTTTACACTCATAGTGGGGAGTATTGTAATCCTACCTTATCTGGGAGTGTGGTATCTCTGCTGGGAGTTCAGGATCGTGAAATCACCGCAATGGTTTTTTCCTATTTTCTAAGGGAGCCATGAGAGATTTCAAACGGTTATGTCCTAATGGATTCCGCTTCTAGTCAGGGAACATCAGTTGAAAACTGAAATCCATGTAAATCTGTTACATTTTGATCTGCTGTCAAAATATCTGAGAAAAGGTGTGGGTGCAAATGCCTTACCAGAAATGTGGCAGGGCAGAATTTCCAGCTTTATTTACTCTGCCAAAAATTGTATTATAAATATTCAGAGGCACACAGGCAGTACAAATCTAACCTGCTGCCCAACAGCTCCTATATTAGGTGCAAAGGCAAAAACCCATCCCAAGAGGCATATTTATGAGAAATAAAAAGCTGGAAAAAGAAAACACTAATGGAAAGTAATTTTGCACCAGCAGAAAATTATTCCAAACAATACGGTACATTTTAACTCGGTGGAGATTCTACATCGTAAAGTTAATTTTCTGCCTGCCGGAGGCAAAGGAGGACATGACGTTTTAAGCTGCCTGTCAACTCCTCCACACATTCTGGTAAGGAACAGGGTGCAGAGCGGCTGTTAGTAGGGAAAGCGCTACTACACCCAGTCCAGGCACCCATCCCCCAGCAAGCCCAACAGTTTTTCAGTGTTTTTCTAGCCTCCTGCATCCCCTCCGCAGTCTTGGTGCCTGTTACAATATGTGTATTGTATAATAGTGAAAGGTTAACAATTTACCATAACAACCTCCAACCACTAGTGGCGATCAAGCACATACACGTGGATCACATGATACTCATGATTCGGGGAGTAGGTTGTTAGGGGAGATAGAGAATAGTAGCGTTATCAAGAGCTCTGTAGTTGGAATCATAGTTTGAGTTAATCTGTTATCTTTTTTTATCTTAGCAAGCAAGTCAAATCTATTTAGTTGTAGTGCAAATAAATTAGCTTTGTTCAAAATATAGCTTGATGTTCTTTGTGAGACACTACACTTCAAAGCCATCCGCATTCAGAAATCAAAGACCATCACAGTGCGCAGTCCACATTTGTAAATATTTGTAGTAATTCACACCCGTGAGACCTCCGCTTGAGAGAAGCAGAGTATCGCGGAAGGGCAGATCATACTGTGTCCAACCCGCTAATCACATTTTAATACATGCAAATGCCGGTTTTGCATGCTGCCACTGGTGGAAACCTCATCATCGCCACCAGCAAGGGTCCAAAGCATGGCACCTGAATCGGCACTGGTTGAGAATCTCAATTTTGGAAGGATGCCCGATCCTCTGGCCAATCGCGGTTCACATTTGTGCTGTCGCAAGGTGAATAATTTCGCACAAGCTTTAGTTTTAAGTGGGTATAATTTAATGTTTCTATACCTGGAAAGGTAAAACCTATAGTTAGATTCATGCTGGACAAAGGTGTTTATATGTATGGGAGCTGGTTCCAATCCAACTGTGATTCTATTGTGCTTAGAGAGGGCTATGGCATAAGGAGTAAATAAACCAGCAGTGATTACTTAGCAGCTGGAGCCCTATAAGTAGATAAGCCTTTAAGTTTTCGTGTCGCTAATTTGAATTGCAGTTGGAGATAGGTAGTGAGAGAGAAGTCAGCTCTCACAGCTCTGCTAGAAGCAGTTGGTTTCCAAAGGCTAAAGATATAGGGTGGGATTCTCCACCCCGCCGCGACACATTCCTGCCCCGACCGGCCGGCGGGATTCTCCGTTACGCCAGCCAGTCAATGGGGTTTCCCATTGTGGGGCACCCCACGCTGTTGGGAAACCCTTGGGCGCCGGCATAACGGAGAATCACGCTGGCGGAGAATGCCAACCATAACATCTCTCTTGCCTTGCTAGAAGTAAAGCCGTACTATGGAGTTATGGTTAGGAAAACAAATGCCGTAAATCTAAATTCCAGCTAGTTAAAGAAACTTAAGAAATGAAGAGAAGTTTCCAAGAAATTTGGAGTTAACAGATCTGAGGAAACTTGGAACCAGAACAGATTACCGCACAGTAAAGTCACAGAGTTGAAAATGCATTGAATTGTGAAAGGCGAGAAAGATATCTGCAGTCACGCTAATGTTGTGAGAAATTAGTACAGTTTGGGAGACATTATTTGAAATAATTGTTGAAATCGGTGGCTGGACCTTGAAGTTTCTGTAAAAGACTTTAAGACAAACGAAACCTGAAGGAAGAGGCGTATAACCTGAAAGCGAAAGCTTGATGGAAGCAGCAGAGGGAAAGCAAAATTTAAAGTAAGATTTGAAAGTGTGACTTTTGAAAGCGGAATTTGAAATCACTCGTGTGGAAGCCAGAGTTCAGTGAGACATGGTGGCTCATGGTATAAGAATTATCTGGGGCGCTTTTGAGGAGAAATATTCAGACATTCCCTTGGGTTCAGAGAGGAGTGTGTTTTACCACAGTCAAATTGTGTGTTTAAAAGGGACTTTGTGTCTCAGTGAATTCCTTGTAGCTTACATGTACTTTGTAATCCATGTTAATCTTAAAATATGTGTGTAGTTGTTAAACTGAGGAGGAAGTAAAGGAGTATTGTATCATAATCCAATAATTTGTAGTCTTGCGACTCTGCTCCTCCATGTTTTACAAAAGAAAAGTAACATTTATGGTCTTTTGAGTCAGGGTTCCATTCTGGGATATTTCCATCCAGTTAGAAGACCAACTTGGATCAGAACAAAACTAACTGCTAAAACCAATCTAGGGATAATGTGAGATCTTTCCTGCCCAATTTTGTCCTGCATATGATATTCCTATAATCCCAAAAGGTCAATAAACTTCCCCACAAAATATTAGGTTTCAGTGAACTACCAAACTAGGTTTCAAATGAAAGCTTTCCATAATAGAGTACATGAAAATATAGAATAATTATTAAAGCTGCACCTCTAACAATTAAAGTTACCTTCACGCTCCTTTGAAAATTTAGCATTAAACATCAGCTCATGATTTGATTTGCTCATGAGCTGTCTCTGCTTGCATTCAGCTCCTGCTCAATCCCTTGCTTGACTTCATTAACTCAACCCTAACTTCCTTCGAAAACTTAGCACAAGTCATCAGCTTATGATTTGCTTACAAACTCAGCCTCTGCACACATCTAGATCTTCTTGCTCAATTTGAACTGCTCGCAGAAACATACTTTTCACTGTACCTCGGTGAACGTGACAATAAACAAATCCAAATCCAAATTCCTCACTTGACTCCATTAACCTGACTTTATTTTCCTTGTCAACCTAGATTGCCATCTTATCGACTAGAGCTGCCAAACATGGCATATCCAATATAACCCAATATCCAAGCCTTAGTCTGCACACCCTTCATATTAAGTCACCTACATCTCAAATAAAAATCAGCCAAAGTTCAATCCACTGGAGATATATCCCATTGCAACAAGGATCATTGCAAGTTTAAACGACAGCACCAAAAGGTTTTCTGAAGATATTAGAAAGTTTTTTCAAAATAAATACCCCCAGTACTGGACACAAATGTCAATACACATGTTAGCTGATGTAGTAAGTAGATCATAGTTTGAGTCAAAGAGATCAAATATGTTTCAGTTGTCACAAGTATTAATAGCTGGTGAGTGTAATGATATGCATATTGACTGGGATGTAAAGAGTTAACAAGTTTTTTTTTTGACGAACATTTTATTATGGCATTTATGGTTTTATAACAACAAAAGATACAAATACAAATGTAAACATAATCCAGTACGTAACCCCCCCCCCCCCAACCAACAACATACACAATTCCCAAGTCCCTCCATCTCCTCTCCTTGATCCCACCTAAACTAAACTAAACTAACTCCCCCTACCCCCATCATTCCATAACCACCCCCCCCCACTTATTGTATCCGCTAACAGTTTAATTTTCCCCGAAGAAGTCGATAAACGGCTGCTGCCTCTGGACAAACCCTACATTGATCCTCTCAGGGCGAATTTAATTTTCTCCAGTCTGAGAAACTCAGCCATGTCACTAATCCATACCCCCGATTTTGGGGGCTCTGAGTCCCTCCAGGATAATAGGATCCGTCTCCGGGCTACCAAGGAGGCAAAGGCCAAAATCTCAGCCTCTCTCACCTTCTGGACTCCCGGGTCTTCCGACACTCCAAAAATCGCCACCTTTGGACTCGGCGACACACTCATTTTTAATATGGTGGACATGACATCGGCAAATCCTTGCCAAAATCCCTTAAGCTTCGGACATGCCCGAAACATGTGGACATGGTTTGTGGGCCTGTGGTGTTGGGTGCTCTGAGGTACAGATGAACCAACACGGTTGCGATTGGTACAACGCAGTTTTATTGCAACTAGTTATGACATCGGCAAATCCTTGCCAAAATCCCTTAAGCTTCGGACATGCCCGAAACATGTGGACATGGTTTGTGGGCCTGTGGTGTTGGGTGCTCTGAGGTACAGACGAACCAACACGGTTGCGATTGGTACAACGCAGTTTTATTGCAACTAGTTATTTACACATCTGACTTGGTACTCAGCACGTGGTGACGGTGTGAGTGTCTTGTTAATGAAGTCCTGGCCTTGTCCTGTCTCCAGATGGACTGACCAGGAGGTGTTGTGTTTCTTGTCTTACACTGTGTCTGCTCTTGTCTGTGATTGGCTGTCGTGTTATGTGTGCTAATTGGTCTGTTGGTCTGTCTATCATGATGTGTGTATTGTGATGTGTGTTTGAATATAATGACATCCCCCCTTTTTTACAAGATTATGTGCCTACGTGGTTATAAATATAAATGTGTCCTGAGTGCAGCTAAAGGTGTGTGTGCGTGATATTTACAGCATGTACATGTGGCGTAACTATATACAAGGGGCGATGTCAGGTGTGACATGCTAACGAGGTTGTACCATAACAAAAGAAGAAGAAGGTTGAAATTTGGACCGATCAAACGAGGCCTGGAACGATAAAACAGTGACATGTTACAATACAGTAGTTGCTAAATTTTGATGTGTGAACAGTCTCATAAGTCCAGTCTAGTAGGTGGGCGACGAATTTGGGTTGACCGCCTCAAGGGTGGGTCGAGAACCACCGGCTGAGGTGCGAGTCTGGCCACGGGCGGCGACAGGAGGGGCATGGTATATGGCAGCTCCACGAAGTCGCTATCAGGAACCAGTGGAGGACACGGCGTCTGTGTATGGTTCCGTTGCGAGCGTGGAAGTAGGCGAAGGGCTCGGCGATTGCGCCTACGCACGGATCCATCCGGCATGCGTACCAGGAACGAGCGGGGAGCCACGCGTCGGAGAACTTCGGCAGGTGCTGACCAGCTACCATCTGGTAGGTGAATGCGGACGTTGTCTCCAGGGGCCAGGGAGGGAAGATTAGTTGCCCTTGTGTCGTACGATCTCTTCTGGCGATCGCGCTGCAGTTGCATCATATGCAGTACCGGAGCATGGTCTATTGTTGGTGCCAGGATGGAAGGCACAGTGGTTCTGAGGGCGCGACCCATCAGCAGCTGTGCTGGCGAGAGACCAGTGGCTAGTGGAGCCGAGCGATATGCCAGCAGGGCGAGGTAGAAGTCCGATCCGGCAGCAGCAGCCTTGCAGAGGAGCCGCTTGGCAATGTGAACGCCCTTCTCCGCCTTTCCATTGGACTGAGGATGCAGAGGGCTGGGCGTCACGTGTGTGAAGCCATACGAGGCCGCAAAGGACGACCATTCATGGTTGGCAAAACAGGGCCCATTGTTCGACATGACAGTCATCGGAATGCCGTGGCGAGCAAAGGTGTCTTTGCAGGCCCTGATGACAGCAGACAAAGTCAGATCATGCAGGCGTATGACTTCTGGGTAATTGGAGAAGTAGTCCACTATGATAACATAGTCCATGCCAAGCGCGTGAAATAGGTCGACACCCACCTGCGCCCAGGGGGACGTCACCAGCTCATGGGGCAGAAGCGTCTCAGGAGGTTGCGCCGGCTGAAACCTTTGGCAGGTTATACAGTTGATCACCATGTTGGCAAAGTCGTCACTGATACCCGGCCAGTATACCGCCTCTCGGGCCCTCCGTCTGCACTTCTCGACCCCCAAGTGGCCTTTGTGTATTTGACCGAGAACCAGCTGGCGCATACTGTGCGGAATCACAATCCGGTCCAGCTTCAGAAGGATCCCATTAATGATGGCTAGGTCGTCTCGTACATTATAGAACTGCGGGCACTGCCCTTTGAGCCATCCTCCCATCATGTGGCGCATCACTCGCTGTAAAAGGGGGTCGGCCGCTGTCTCTCGGCGGATGCGGGCCAGACTGGAGTCATCAGCCGGCAGATTTGCCGCTGTCAAGGCCACCTGTGCCTTGACCTGACATACAAACCCCTCCGCATCTGGCGGCGTGCTCACTGCTCTGGATAGGGCATCCGCCACGATGAGGTCCTTCCCTGGAGTGTAGACCAGTTGGAAGTCGTACCTCCTGAGTTTAAGTAGGATGCGCTGGAGGCGAGGGATCATCTCATTCAGGTCCTTGTTTATTATGCTACCGGGGGCGGTGGTCAGTTTCGACCGTGAACCGTGGAAGACCATAGACGTAATCGTGGAACTTGTCTAAACCGGTTAGCAAGCCCAGGCATTCTTTTTCGATTTGCGCGTAGCGCTACTCTGTGAGGGTCATGGCCCGCGATGCATAGGCAACCGGGGCCCATGACGACGTGTCATCCCTCTGCAGGAGCACTGCTCCAATGCCGGATTGGCTGGCATCAGTTGAGATTTTGGTGGGACGAGACGTGTCGAAGAACGCCAACACTGGTGCCGTGGTGAGTTTGCGTTTGAGCTCCTCCCATTCCAGCTGGTGTGTGTGTTGCCACTGGAACTCTGTAGATTTTTTGACGAGGTGGCGCAAAGTCGTTGTGTGGGAGGCAAGGTTGGGAATGAATTTCCCTAGGACGTTGACCATGCCAAGGAAGCGTAGGACAGCCTTCTTGTCGGCCGGCTGCGGCATGGCTGTGATGGCGCTCACCTTGTCTGCATCCGGACGGACCCCTGACCGGGAGATATGGTCCCCCAGGAACTTCAATTCGGTCTGGCCAAAGGCACACTTGGCTCGGTTGAGGCGCAGGCCGTTTTCCCGTATGCGGGCAAAAACGCGTTGGAGACGATGTATGTGCTCCTGCGGTGTGGTGGACCAGACGATGACATCATCCACATATACGCGCACCCCTTTGATGCCTTCCATCATCTGCTCCATGATTCTGTGGAAGACCTCGGATGCCGAGATGATGCCAAATGGCATCCAGTTGTAGCAGAATCTGCCGAAAGGGGTGTTGAAGGTACATAGCTTTCAGCTGGACGGGTCCAGTTGGATCTGCCAAAATCCTTTAGAAGCATCCAGTTTCATGAATATCTTCGCTTGGGCCATTTCACTGGTGATCTCCTCACGTTTGGGTATGGGATAATGTTCCCGCATAATGTTATTATTGAGGTCTTTGGGGTCTATACAGATGCGGAGCTCGCCAGAGGGCTTCTTGACACACACCATGGAGCTGACCCATGGCGTGGGCTCCGTGACCCTGGATAGGACCCCTTGGTCCTGGAGATCCTGCAGCTGCAGCTTGAGGCGGTCTTTAAGTGGCGCAGGAACCCTGCGAGGTGCGTGAACGACCGGGATGGCGTCCGGTTTGATGCGAATTCGGAAGGTGTATGGCAGTGTTCCCATGCCTTCGAATGTCTCCTGGTTGTGGGCGAGGAGCGATTGGAGCTGTGCGTTGAAATCTGCATCCGGGAAGTCAGACGTGCCATCTGGAGAGAGAGAGAGAATTTGTTGCACAAGGTGGAGAGCCTTACATGCCTGTGCGCCCAGCAGGGAGTCCTTCGATGAGCCAACTATCTCGAACGAGAGTGTGGCCGTGTGTGTTTTGTGTGTCACCTGGAGCTGGCAGGATCCCATGGCCGGGATAACGTTCCCATTGTAGTCGACCATCTTGCACCGGGATGGCTGGATTGGTGGTCTGACCTTCATGGCAAAGAATGCTGACCATACTATGAGGTTGGCGAAGGCGCCAGTGTCCAGGCGGAAAGTGATCGGCGATCGGTTAACCGTCAGGGTGGCACTCCATTCATCGGCCGGATTAATGGTGTTGACCCAGTTCACATCGATGACCGCAACCCGGAAGGCGTCTTGGTCATCTGTGTCGTCGGTTTGGATGTCATGATGTGGAGGCTGGATGGTCCGCACATGTCTGCGAAGTTGTCGGAGATGTGAAAGATCCACAAGTTGAGCCGCTCGACAGTAGGCAGCGTAGTGGCCCATCTTGCCACAACGTAGGCATTGTCGGGTTTTTGCAGGACATTGCCCTTTTAAATGTGCAGCTCCACAGTTGCGGCACGTCATGACGTCATGGCGTTTGTTACGCCACTGCGCATGCGCAGTTCGGTCTTGCGTCGGTGGCGCCTGCGCATCACGTCCCTCAGTGTTGCCGTAGGTTTTGGCGCGCTCAAACGCGGGAGGCCTCAAAAAGCGCGCGAAACGGCCGCCCTCGTCCGGGCCGCGGGCCAGGAGAAACACGATTGCCTGGATGCGTTCGGCCTCGTGGGCGGCCTGGCTTGCCAATTTGATCGCTTGGGACCCACTCCGTGCCGATTCGGTCGCCTGAAATTGGGCATAGCGGCTGGTCGCATTTTCATGCAGGACACAGGCTTCAACTGCAGATGCTAAGGTCAGGCCTTTAATTTTTAGAAGCTGCTGGCGTAGGCCACTGGAGGCAACGCCAAAAACGATCTGGTCCCGGATTATGAACTCTGAGGTGGTGCCGTAACCGCAGGGCTGCGCAAGTATGCGGAGGTGCGTCAGGAAGGACTGAAAGAGCTCATCCTTACCTTGTAGGCGCTGCTGAAAGATATACCTCTCAAAGCTTTCATTGACCTCAACGTTGAAGTGCTGGTCGAGCTTGAGGAGGACCGTGTCATATTTAGATTTGTTCTCGCCTTCCGCGAACACCAAGGAGTTGTATACATCGATGGCGTGCTGACCTGCGGTAGTGAGGAGCATGGCAATCTTTGTTTCGTCCGAGGCGGCCTGTTTTTCGTTGGCTCGCATGAACAGTTCGAATCGCTGCTTGAAGAGCTTCCAATTGGTGCCTAGGTTCCCAGCGACTTGCAACGGCTGCGGTTTGTTGTGGGTATCCATGGCTCAGGATGGCAGATTTGCCGGTAAGTATCGATTCACTCACTGGTACCATGTGGTGTTGGGTGCTCTGAGGTACAGACGAACCAACACGGTTGCGATTGGTACAACGCAGTTTTATTCCAACTAGTTATTTACACATCTGACTTGGTACTCAGCACATGGTGACTGTGTGAGTGTCTTGTTAATGAGGTCCTGGCCTTGTCCTGTCTCCAGATGGACTGACCAGGCGGTGTCGTGTTTCTTGTCTTATACTGTGTCTGCTCGTGTCTGTGATTGGCTGTTGTGTTATGTGTGCTAATTGGTCTGTTGGTCTGTCTATCATGATGTGTGTGTTGTGATGTGTGTTTGAATATCATGACCGGGCTCTCCTACACACCTCACACACGTGTCCTCCTCCCCAAAAAACCTGCTCACCCGGGCCACCATCATGTGTTCCCGGTGGACCACCTTGAATTGAATCAGGCTGAGCCTGGCACTTGATGAGGACAAGTTGACCTTACTCAGAGCATCCTCCCACAGATCTTCCTCCAGCTCCTTGCCCAGCTCATTTTCCCACTTGCGCTTTACCTCCCCTATCTGGGTTCCCTCCCACTCCATAAGCTCTTTAGAAATTCCCAAGACCTTCCCCTCCCCCCACACCCGTTTTAGAAACTACCTTATCCTGTGTCCCCTGTGGCAGTGAAGTAGAAAGGTCGAAACCTGCCTTCGGACAAATTCCATCACCAGACAGCAAAACTCATTCCCACCCGGCAATTCAACTCCTCCTCCAAATCCTCCAAACAAGAAGAGCTCCCGTCGATAAACAGATTTCCCTGCCTCTCAGTATCTGCTCTCTGTCTCCTCCTAAGCCACCCATCCAACTTCCCTGGGACAAACCGGTGATTGCCACAAATTGGAGCCCACACCGGCGCTCCCTCCACTCCCATATGCTTCCGCCACTGTCCCCAAACTCACAGAGCCACCACCACAACTGGGCTTGTGGAGTACCGGGCCGGCGAGAATGGCAGAGGTGCTGTTACCAGTGCTCTTAAACATGTGCCCCCACATGATGCCGTCACCACCTGTTCCCATACAGCCCCCTCCCCCACTACTCACTTCCTGATCATGGTTATATTTGCCGCCCAGTAGTAATTCCTAAGATTCGGCAGGTCCAACCCTCCTCACCCCTCGGCTCCACTCCAATAGCACTTTCCTGACTCGCAGGGTTTGACCCACCACACACAAACCCAGAGATCACCGCATTAACCCGCTTAAAAAAGGCCATTGGTATAAAAATAGGGAGGCACTGGAAAACAAACAAAAATCTCGGGAGAACCGTCACCTTTACGGTCTGTACCCTCCCTGCCAGTGACAACGGGAGCACATCCCACCTCCTTCATTTGGGGCAGATATAACTTATGCAACCGCTACCCTCCCCATGCCACCTGAATTCCCAAGTATCGGAAACTCCCTCTCACTTAAAACGGCAACGCCCCCAGCCTCCTCTCCTGCCCCCTCCCCTGTATCACAAAAACCTCACTTTTTCCCATATTCAATTTGTACCCCGAGAACCGGCCAAAATCCCCTAAGATCTGTATAATCTCTCCCATCCCCCCTAACGGGTCAGAAATATACAGGAGTAGATCGTCCACATATGAGCCCGCACCAAAATCAGCTCCCACCTAACTACTGCCTTCAGTGCTTCCCATACCATTGCTGTCAAAACCTCCTCTGTCATTTATCTCCAAATAATTCTGGATGGCCTCCCTCACCTGCCTGCACACCCCCTCATCTGCTAACAGTCCTACATCCAATCTCCATTGGGGGCACTGACCCCCCCTCCTTACTCATCCGTAAATCCACCCAGTGTGGGGCATGGTCCGACACATCAAAAAACAACGAGACCCTGTGTTCCAGTCCCCCCACGTACTAGCCCCTTCCAGTCCTTTGACGCTCTTCAGTGCCATCGCCAATAGCTCTATAGCCAAGGCAAACAATAGTGGGGAGAGTGGACATCCCTGCCTTGTCCCCTGGCTTAGTCTGAAATAATCCGAACTCACCCGGTTTGTCCGCACACTCGCCACCGGGCCTGGTACAGCAGCCAGAACCAGTCTACAAAACCCTGCCCAAACCCAATCCACCCCAGGACCTCCCACAAATACTTCCATTCCACCCGGTCGAAGGCCTTCTCCGCGTCCATAGCGTCTACTACCTCCACCTCCCTTTCCTCGGAGGGGAGGGCATCATGATGACATTCAAGAGCCTTCTAACGTTGGCCATCAGCTGTCTTCCTTGAACAAAACCCATCCGGTCCTCTCCTATCAACCCCGGAACACAATCATCTATTCTCGAGACCAAAATCTTGGCCAGCAATTTGGTGTCAACATTTAGTAGGGAAGTTGGTCTGTATGACCCGCATTGTTCTGGGTCCTTCTCCTGCTTCAGGATCAATGAGATCAAAGCCTGTGACATTGTTGGGGGAAGATCCCCCCCGCTCCGTAGCCTCATTAAATGCCCTCACCAGCAACGGACCCAGCACCCCAGAAAACGTCTTATAGAATTCCACTGTGTATCCGTCCAGTCCCAGGGCCTTGCCGGACTGCATGGCCTCCAATCCCTCTACTACTAGTCCATAATCCTGATCGGGGCTCTTAGCCCCTCCATCAATTCTTCCTTCATCTTCGGAAACTCCAAACACTCCAAGAATTGCCTCATCCCCTCCACCCCAGCTGGGGGCTCCGACTCATACAGCCGACTGTAAAATTCCTTGAACACCCTGTTCACCCCCGCTGGGTCCAAAATCGTGTTCCCCCCTCTATCCTTCACTCTTCCTATCTCCCTGGCCACCTCACTTTTCCTGAGCTGGTATGCTAGCATCCTACTGGCCTTCTCCCTTTACTCATATACTGCCCCTCTCGCCTTCCTCAACTGCCCCACCGCCTTCCCTGTGGATATCAGACCAAACTCCATCTGTCACTCTTTCAACAACCCCGCCTCCGGGGCTTCCGAGTACCTTCTATCCACCTAGAGGATCTCCCTAACCAGCCTATTCATTTCTGCCCGCTCCACCTTCTACCTATGAGCCCGCACCAAAATCAGCTCCCGCCTAACTACTGCCTTCAGTGCTTCCCATACCATTGCTGTCGAAACCTTCTCTGTCATTTATCTCCAAATAATTCTGGATGGCCTCCCTCACCCACCCGCACGCCCCCTCATCTGCTAACAGTCCTACATCCAATCTCCATTGGGGGCACTGATCCCCCCTCCTTGCTCATCCGTAAATCCACCCAGTGCGCGGCATGGTCCGACACAACAAAATATACTCGGCATCCACCACCCCCACCAGCAAAGCCCTGTTCAAAACAAAAAAAATCAATCCGGGAGTACACTTTGTGTACACGGGAGAAAAAAAAAACTCCTTTGCTCTTGGACGTCCGAACCTCCGCGGATCTACCCATCCCATCTGTTCCATATACCCCTTTAGTTCCTTCGCCGCGGCTGGCACCCGCCCTGTCCTTGAACTCGACTGATCCAACCTCGGATCTATAACCGTATTGAAGTCCTCCCCCCCATGATCAGCCTATGTGAGTCCAGGTCCGGAATCTCCTCATAAACTCAGTTTGGTGCATAAATATTCACTAATTCCACCGGCATCCCCTCCAGCTTCCCACTCACCATAACGTACCTACCCCCCAAGTCCACCGCTGTGCTCCCTACCTCAAATGACACTGGCTTATTGATCAAGATCGCTACCCCCCAGGTTTTAGAGTCTAGCCCCGAATAAAATACCTGCCTTACCCACCCCTTCCTCAGCCTAGTCTGATCCATTGCCCTCAGGTGCGTCTCCTGTAACATTGCCACGTCCGCCTACAAACTCTTCAAATGCTCGAACACGCGAGCCCTCTTGACCGGCCCATTTGATCTAAAATAAAGTTCCTGGCCCTCATAAGTGACCCAGAAACGCGCTGGGTACAGCATACCGAACTGCACCCCCTTCTTAAAGATGGCCGATTTCACCTTATTGAAACTCGCCCTTCTTTTGGCCAGTTCCGCACCCAAGTCCTGGTAAATACGCAGTTCGTTGCCTTCCCATATGCCGCTCCTCGTCTGCCTGGCCCAACTCAAGATCTGTTCCTTGTCCAGGAACCGGTGCATTCGTACCACCATCGTGGCTCATTCCTCAGCGGCTTCCTCATAAGTGCTCCAAGGGTCGAGCAAATGCACCTTTCCCCAGCAGCCTCTTGAACATACGCGCCACGTATGTCCCTGCATCCGATCCCTCGCTGCCCTCTGGAAAGCCAACAATCCTCAGGCTCTGCCTGCACGACCTGTTCTCCAAATCCTCCACTTTCTCTTGCAGCCTCTTCTGGTGGTCCTTCATCAGCCCCATCTCCACCGTCATCGCGGCTAGCTGCTCCTCGTGTCCAGCAACCGCCTCTTCCACCTTCAAGATCGCCTAGCCCTGGGCTTCCAATCTCTGTTCCACACGATCAATCCCAGCCTTAATTGGATCCAGGTATTCCTTTCTTTCTCCTGGAGAAAGGCCACCAGTTGCTCCGTTGACCACTGGTATGGCAGTTTTGGTCCTGACCATCTGCCATATTCTCCTGCACTGCAGAATCCACTCCCGTCTTCGACCAACGATCTCTCCTTTTCAGACCACTTCTGGTCCACGAATACATACTGGTGGGGAATCCTTCTCCTCTACTTTACCAGTCTCCTGTTTTGTCAGTCAAATCCACCGTAAATCGAGGAAAAAGGTCCCAAAAGGTCCACCACGAGTGGGAGCTACCAAATAAGCGACCACTCACTCCATGGCCGCCACCAGAAGTCCTCAAGAGTTAACAAGTTACTGATAATGCGTCTTACCACTAGAGGGAACCACAGAAGTCATATATATATATCAATGACTTGGGGTTTCTGGGAGAAGATGGTGAGACATGATAGAGAGCAGTTGTATAGTTGAGAAAGTCTGCTAGTCAGAGATAGCATAGTTTAATAGAGAAACCTTCTACTTTAGGAATGTGAACGAATCTTAGTTAGTAGTATAATACATTTATAGTTTTGTTTGTTGACAAAGCTTTGTGTTCTTTATTCAACACTACGCATCCGAGCTATCCAGGTAAAGCAAAATAGAGAACAAAACAGTGAGAGGGATTCTTTTAGGATTCCAAAAAGAGGAAATATATGATTAACTCTAACAACCAAAAAAATGTATTTCTGGAATGAACTTAGGCTTTCAGAATCAGTAAATGCTGCAAATTTGAAGTCATACTTCTAACCAATCACCGTTTTTAAAAAAAGCTAAATTAGCAACAAATGAAAATGTCATCGGCAGAATCCTTCTATCTGCAAAAGATGATGAACACGCTGCAAAAAATTTATTTCAGAAGGGGTATCTTCATATGGTGCACTATTGCTGATGGCTTAAGAGGTCAATCCTTGTGAGGCAGGTTCTGCTCCAAGTACTGCACATGAAGTTTTCAAGTTATCGTATGTTTCTTTCAGCTTCGGTGCCTGTTGGCAAGCTGCTGTAGCCGCTGGTTATCCTGGTGGTGAACCCTAGTCCATAGGAGGTGTTATAACCTGCGTGCTTACCACTGACTGGGGACTAATGGCAATCCCACAATCCTTTGGGAGTATGAGCTTCCCCAATGAGGGGGGCAGAGAAATCATTATCAGATTCCCTGCATAAATAAATCTGGCCAATTTGGAACCGGCTAGAGGAGAGTGAGCAGCAAGGAGTTGCTGCTGCTGTTGTATATATATGTGATTGTAAATAAATGTTATTTTTTCTATCCTTACACTCGTGCTGGATTCTTCTTGGCCCTCACAAAACTGGCGACCAGTGTTAAAGTGAATAGCTGTCTACACTGCTGAAGCCATCTCCCTGGATTTTTGTTGGATACAGGTTGGAAGTTGTTTTCTATTACACCATGCCTCTGTATGGACATTTGGATGTTTATGACGCTGCGCGGGAAAGCTGGAACCAGTACGCACAACGGATGCGTTACTATTTCCGGGCAAACAACATCACCGAAAATGAGCGGCAGGTGGTCATATTGCTCACTGCCTGTAGCCCGCATACATTTGGGGTGATTAGGAGCCTTATGTACCCAGCTGCGCCGAACACCAAAACGTTTGATGAACTTGTGAACTTAGTGGGGCAACATTTTAACCCAACCCCGTCCACAATAGTCCAGCATTACCGGTTTAATACCGCTAAGAGGACCCCAGGAGAATCTCTTGCCGATTTTCTATCCAGGCTACGCAGGATTGCGGAGTACTGTGACTATGGTGAGATCTTGTCAGAAACGTTACGCGACCGTTTGGTTTGCGGTATTAACAATGCGGCCACCCAGAGAAAGTTGTTAGCTGAACCAACATTGACTTTTCAGCAGGCCATTCAAATAGTATTTTCCCGAGAGAGCGCAGAACGGGAAGTGCAGGGGCTATAGGGAATGGAGGTGCATGCCTTGAGGCGCAACCCCTTCCGAAAGCATCCCCCTGCACCCCTGCGGTACCTTGGGCGAGGCGACATCCGGATTGTCGCCAGTGGCCATCGGACATTCCTCCCCGAAGGGAGCCTTCTCCAGAACCAATGGATGAGGAGCCATGTCCGTGTCAGACTTGTGGGTGCCTACCCCGTCGCGGACGCCGGTCCTGGGGGTGCCAGAGACGCCGTTGCTCCGACAGAAACTGGGGCCAGCCCAGGGGCCGTACCTTCCATTTGGATGAACCTGTGGTGACTACTCCCGAGGACGTGGAGACGGAGAACGACTGTCTGCAGCTGCATTGTGTGGCAGCTCCCCATTAAGGTGACAGTACGGGTCAATGGTCACTCGCTTGAGATGGAGTTGGCCACTGGCGCAGCGGTCTCCGTGATCGCCCAGAGGACATTCGACCGCATCAAGCAGGGTATACAGACCCTTACAATAACTGACACACAGGCCAGGTTGGTCACCTATACGGGGGAACCATTGGGCATTGCAGGAACTACGATGACCCCTGTTGTTTATGGATGCCAGGAAGGATGTTTCCCACTTATCGTGGTGCGCGGCCATGGGTCCAGCCTCTAGGGTCGGGACTGGTTGCGCCATTTGCGGCTGCAGTGGCAGCACAACCTCCAAGCAGTTTCTAGAGGGTTGACTGAGGTGCTAGGACGATACCCAGATGTATTCCAGCCCGGTTTGGGGAAAATAAAAGGGGCCGTAGCCCATATCCAAATCGAACCAGGATCCACGCCACGCTATCTCTGGCCGCGCCCGGTGCCTTACGCCTTGCTCGAGAAGGTAGAAGGGGAGCTCACTCGTTTGGAGACTTTGGGTATCATCAGGCCCCTCCGTTTCGCTGACTGGGCAGCACCAATTGTACCTGTAATGAAGCCAGATGCCACAGTTCGCTTGTGCGGTGACTATAAACTTACAGTGAATACGGCTTCCCGGCTTGACTGATATCCAATGCCTCGCATAGAGAATCTCTACGCGAAGCTTGCAGGCGGACTCTCGTTCACGAAATTAGATATGCGTCACGCCTACCTACAGTTGAAGCTGACCTTGCCTCCCGGCCATACGTAACGATTCATACACACCAGGGCCTGTATGAATATACACGGTTGCCCTTTGGGGTCTCCTCTGCCTGCGCTATTTTGCAACGCGACATGGAAGGCATTTTGAGAGGTTTACCGCGTGTCGCTGTCTACTTAGACGACCTTTTGATTACAGGGACGTCGGAGCAGGAACATTTGGAAAATTTGGAGGCTGTCCTTAGACACTTTTCAGAGGCTGGAGTTCATTTATGTCGCACAAAGTGTGAAGGAAGTAGTCTACCTGGGTTATCGGGTGGACCGCAAAGGTTTGCACCCCGTCGCAGAGACGTTGCGAGCAATTCAACAGGCCCCTGCCCCGACTGACTTCGCATCTTCGTTCTTTTCTCGGCCTCGTAAACTATTACGGGAAGTTCCTCCCCAATCTGGCAACTACACTGGCCCCGTTGCACCTTCTGCTAAAGAAGAATCACACCTAGGTTTGGGGTCAGCCGCAAGAAACCGCTTTCCGGCGGGTAAATCAACAATTGTCGTCGTCTTTGTTACTAACCCACTATGATCCTGGAAAGCCTTTGCTCATCAAATGTGATGCATCGCCGTATGGTATTGGGGCCGTCCTGTCCCACAAGATGGAGAACGGGGCTGAGCGGCTGATAGCTTTCGCCTCCCACACATTGACTGCAGCGGAAAAGAAATACGCGCAGATCGAGAAGGAGGGCCTGGGGGTGCACTTTGCGGTGAAACGCTTCCACCAGTACGTGTACGGCCGCCACTTCACTATCATGACTTTTCCGAGAGGATAAGCCAATACCGCCCATTGCTTCCGCACGGATCCAGCACTGGGCTTTGTTGCTCGCTGCCTACGAGTATTCTCCGGAGCACAAACCAGGAACCCAGGTAGCAAATGCCGACGCACTGAGCCGATTGCCTTTATCGACCGGCCCCATGTCGACCCCCACGACCGGTGAGGTGGTTGCAACATTAAATTTTATGGACACCTTGCCTGTCACGGCATCACAGATCCGTCAGTGGACCCAGACGGAGCCAGTCCTGTCAAAGGTTTGGCTCATAGTCCTGTATGGTGGGCAGCACAGACAACACAGACAACGGCACTCCGTTCACAAGTGAGGAGTTTGTGAGGTTCATGAATATGAACGCCATACGCCATATCCGCACCGCTCCATACCACCCGGCTTCAAATGGGTTGGCGGAGCGCGCAGTGCAGACATTCAAAAGAGGCCTAAAGAAGCAGTCTTCCGGGTCGATGGACACGAGACAGGCTCGTTTTTTGTTTTCATATAGGACCACCCCACATGCAGTGACTGGGGTAGCTCCGGCGGAACTCCTAATGGGCCGGAGACTTTGAACCCGCCTTAGCATGGTTTTCCCGGACATTGGCGCAAAAGTTTTAAAAAATAAAAAATTTAGAGTACCCAATTCATTTTTTCCAATTAAGGGGCAATTTAGCGTGGTCAATCCAACTAGCCTGCACATCTTTTGGGTTGTGGGGGCAAAACCCACGCAAACACGGGGAGAATGTGCAAACTCCACATGGACAGTGGCCCAGGGCCAGAATCGAACCTGGGACCTCGGCGCCGTGAAGCAGCAGGGCTAACCACTGCGCCACCGTGCTGCCCCATTGGTGCAAAAGTACGTCGCACACAAGAACGGCAGGGACATGGTTTTTCTCGGCATTGGCCGATTAGGCAGTTTGCGTCCGGTGACCCAGGGTTCGTTCGGAATTTTGCTGGTGGTGCCCAGTGGGTCCCTGGCATAATCTTTTGCAAAACGGGCCCTATCTCTTACCAGATGCAAGCCCAGGGTCGTCTCCAGCGCAAGCATGTAGATCACGTTCGGACCAGACTGTCCCTTCCAAAGATTCCCCGCCCCCGGACCTCATTTCTACAGCCACAGAGACCAGACATAGTGGAAAGTATTCCTCACAATCTTCCTCTGATGCCGCACTCAAAGCCTGCGCAGGTCGTTGCAGAACCGCGTGGAGATAGAGGCGCCGAGATGACGGAGGCAGCGGACTCCGACGCCGAGATGGAGACACAGCATGGCCCAAGAGGGGGAATCCTCGGGCCCATGGGCCGTGGATGTACAACCGTTATGCCGTTCATCACGGAAGCGCCGTTCTCCGTCTCGTTACGCGCTGCCCGATCCAGCGCCTCGTGCAAATGGTGGCCGGCCTGCGGCAAAACGAGCCCGACGCCCTCCTTCGCCAGGGTCTTCAGTGGATTCCTTGGACTTTGGTGGGGGAGGGATGTTATAACCTGCCTGCTTACCACTGGCTGGGGACTAATGGCAATCCCACAATCCTTTGGGAGTACGAGCTTCCCCAATGAGGGGGGCGGAGAAATCATTAGCAGATTCCCTGCATAAGTAAAGCTGGGCAGTTTGGAACTTGCTAGAGGAGAGTGAGCAGCAAGGAGTTGCTGCTGTATATATATGTTATTGTAAATAAATGTTATTTCATTCTGTTCTTCAACTCGTGCTGGATTCTTTGTGGCCCTCACAAAAGGAGGTACAGCAATTGTCCTCTGTCATCAGCTAGTGACTCCCAGGTGCAATAATCATGTTTAGGGTCTTCATGCCATGTTTGCAAGCATCTTTGAAGTGGAGCTTTGGGCATAACCACTCATTGGCTGGCCCCAGTTATCTCACCGTGCAGAAAACCATCTTTCATCTTGTGGACATGCCTGAGCCAGAAAATCTGCCTCTACTTGATGAATGCTAACCGACTTGGGAGCTCCATCTTTGAGTTGACTGCTACATTCATGATTTTGTCTTGTCAGGCTGTACCAATAATGCGCCACAGATAGTGAAGATGGAAATTGTTGAGCTTCTTTTCTTGATAGATGTAGGTCACTTTTATAACTTGCTTGGATCCTATTGACTGGAGACAATTGTTTACCGCATGTTCCTTGGAGAATATGAGCTCCCACAATGAGGGGACGGGGGGATGCGGCAATCGTTAGCAGCGCAGCTGCATAATCAGAGCTGGCCAGTGCTAGCTAGAGTGCAGGTTAGAGAGGGAACCAGTAGTGGGCTATCGGTTCTACTAACAGTGTACATATTGTTGTAAATAAAGTTACTTTCTGTTTGACTCTACAAACTCATGCTGGATTCTTCGTGGCCCTAACAAAAGTCACAGAATCGTTACAGCACAGGAGGAGGCCATTCAGCCCATCCTCTCTCCGAAAGAGTAATTCAGTTCATGCCGTTGTGAGGCACTGTGTCAAATGACTTTTGGAAATGCATTTACACATCAACAGTGTTGCCCTCATCAAACCTAACTGTCACCTCTGTAAAAAAACTCCAGCAAGTTAGTTAAACATATTTTACTCTTAACAAATCAAGGCTGGCTTTTCTTAATTAACCTGCATTTGCCAAGTGACTATTAATTTTGTCTCGAGCTGATTCTAGAAGCTTCCCCATCACCAAAGTTAAACTGACTGGCCATTAATCACTGAGCTGAGATTGACTTCCCTTTTTGAACAAGGCTGTAAGATTCACAATTCTCCAGTCCATAGACACCACCCAAGACTAAGGAAGGTTGGAAAATTATGGTCAGTACCTCCACAATTTCCACTCTCATCTCCCACACAATCTTTGGATGCAGCTTGTTCATGGTCCCTTATCAACTTGTTTTAAATGTTTCACAGCTGTTTACAAGGTGCTGAGAATGTCGGCCTCATAAATCATCAGCTTGGTCCTAAGGGTCAGCTTCATATTATTCCATGTGTGTTATATTGGACAAAGGTGATAACTGCTTTCCCTATGCTTGTATTGAATTCTACATCAAAGTATAGATTATGTGTCACGATGGACCCAAAGTAGCAACATTTGCTAACCACTCCCAATGGGGTGTTATTTAGTGTGGTCAGGGGTGGAGACACAGCATATGGTTGCATGACCACGGTTTTCTTGATACTTATAGTCAAGGAGAACAAATTATAGCCGTGGTGAAACAGTCCAGGAGTCTATGCAGCTGACTTTCTGTGTGGGCAACAAACGCAGCATCATCAGTATAGAGGAGTTCTCTGATCAGGACACGGTGGGTTGGATTCTCCATCGGTGGGATCCTCCGTTTCGCTGACAATGCACACAGGTCTGTGGATTTCTCGACAACATGGGGGTGCACACAATGGGAAACCCCATTGGGCGGCTGCCGGGACGGAGAATCCCGCTGTCTTCGAGCTCAATCTTGATATATTGTAGAGCTTGCCATCTAACCTGTTGTGTAAGTAGACGTTTTCTGTAATTTCAGGGAAGGCAAAGATCAGGAGCATGGAGAAAAAAATGCCAAACAGAGTGACGTTTGGACACAGCCCTACTTCATTCCAATCTTCACTTTGGAATTTTTTGAAATGGAGCCATCAAATTGTACATTTCAGTGCAGGTTGTCATAGAAAATGGTGAGGAGCTTTGGTGGACTGCTAATTTTCAACAAAATCTTGTAGAGCCCTCCTCTGCTGCTGGTGTTGATTGCCTTAGTGAGATCTATAAGGAGGTATATTCTGTTCCCTTCAATTTCTTGGTAACTGGCACATGGAGAAAACCATGGTCCATAATAGATATGCTGGCACGGAAACCACACTGTGCTTCTGGGCTTCAGATATGAAGTGAAATAACTGAACACTGAGGACTTGCTTAGACTACGATCGCAAACTTCTCATCGCATTCACTTAAAATTTCTTTGTGTGGCATTTTAAACGTTTAGCTCACTAGATAATTGCTGGTGTGCTACAAAAGCAACCTCACATCCAGTCGCTAATTCCAGAATCAATAAGTAAGCTGTTGGAATTGAATTCGAAGTGGCTGGATTCTCCGTCAGGAGACTAAGGGCTAAATTCTCCAGCTTCCCAGCCGCATATTTCCCAATGACGGGAGGCAGCGTGCCATTCGCTGGCGGTGGGATTCTCAGCTCCTGTTGCTGTTAATGGTAATTCCCTTTGAAACCACCCCACGCCGCCGAGAAACCCGTGGGCGGGAGTGCGTTGCTGGCAGGACCAGAGAATCCCGCTGCCAGCGAACGGCCAGAGATTTCAAACCTAAGTGTTTCCGTCGGGGTTGAATTGCGGGAACTGCACGGTCCCTCTAGGAGTGCCTGCCAGGAGAAATTCAGGTCATGCAAATGTCCCCATGCAATTCCCGGCCCTACTGGCATCTGATTCGCTGGAGTTGGGATTCACATTAATACTCTGACAAGCTGGAGGAGTTTTCAAGCTCTCCATTCACCATAGACTGTCATTCCAACTAAGAAGACGGCTGTACGAAGATCTGCTCCAAAGTTCCGGGAGTCAGAGATCGACAGAATGGTGGATGCCACTGAGGAGAGGAGGGACACTCTCTTCCTCAATGTGGGGCAAAGACTCCATTGCAGACTTCATCAGTAAGTGTGTCGAGGACTGTGTACCGAAGAAGACAATATGGGTATTCCCCAATCGGAAACCCTGGCTCAACCAAAAGGTTCACTCCCTGCTGAAGTTCTGGATGGAGGCGTTCAAGTCTGACGACCCTGACCTATATAGGAAATCCAGGTACGACATACAGAAAGCCATCAGGGATGCAAAAAGACAATACCGCATCAAACTAGAGTCCCAGGCCAACGACACTAACCCACGACGACTATGGCAGGGTCTACACAAGATCACAGGCTATTAAGCAAGGCCAGGCGGAATATCTGGGGCTGGAGCATCCCTACCCGATGATCTGACCAAGTTCTATGCCCACTTTGAGCAGTCAGCCAATGTACCAGTGCCACCCGCCCCAACAGCCCTGGACACACCCAGACACACTATTACAGCGTCAGAGGTAAGAGCTGCCTTCTTGAATATGAATCCGCGGAAAGCGACGGGCCCCAACGGAGTCCCTGGGCGAGCACTCAGAGCCTGCGCAGATCCAGTTGGCGAGCGTATTCGCAGATATCTTCACCACCTCACTCCTCTGCTCTGAGGTCCCCACCTCCTTCAAGAAAGCCACCATAATACCAGTACCAAAGAAGAAGGTAGCCTGTCTCAACGACTACCGACCGATGGCGCTAACGTCTGTTATCATGAAATGCTTCGAGCTGCTAGTCATGAGACGGATCACTGCCAGCCTCCCAGGCGGTCTCGATCCACTGCAGTTTGCCTATCACTGCAATCGGTCCACAGCAGATGCTATCTCACCGGCTCTGCAATCAACACTTGAACACCTCGACAACAAGGACACCTATGTAAGACTGCTGTTCATAGACTACAGTTTCGCCTTCAACACCATTATCCCAACAAGACTAATAACCAAACTCCGCAATCTTGGACTTGACCCCTCCCTGTGCAGCTGGATCCTCGACTCCCTCACCAACAGACTGCAATCTGTCAGGATAGGCAACAGCACCTCCTCCACAATAGTCCTCAACACCAGAGCCCCACAAGGATGTGTGCTCAGTCCTCTAGTGTACTCCCTATACACACACGACTGTGTGGCAACAGTTAACTCTAACTCAATCTATAAGTTTGCAGATGATACGACTGTGGTGGGCCGCATCTCAAACAACGACGAATCAGACTACAGGAGGGAGGTAAATCACTTGGTTGCATGGTGCACCGAAAACAACCTCTCTCTAAATGTTGGAAAGACCAAGGAACTGATCATCGGCTTCAGGAAGCGCAGCACGACACACACTCCCGTCTGCATCAATGGCTCCGAAGTGGAGATGGTCGATAGCTTTAAGTTCCTGGGGGTCACCATCACCAACAGTCTGTCCTGGTCCACTCACGTTGATGCAACAGTCAAGAAAGCCCAACAACGTCTCCACTTCCTGCGGAAGCTAAAGAAATTTGGCATGTCTGCATCGACTCTCACAAACTTCTTTTTGTTTTTAAATTTGTTTTTATTCAAAATTTTTCAACAATTTTTACAAACCACTACAAAAAGAAAAACAACGAAAAGAAAACAGCAATAAAACAGAAAACAACTTAACCATTTAACAACTTAACAAATCAAGGTGGGGTATCTGCCCTTTACAAACGAAATCCATCCACTGCTCAAACCACCTCCCCCACCTTCCCCCTTCCTCTGGTTTGCTGCTGCTGCTGACCTCCACCTAACGTTCCGCAAGAAAGTCAAGGAACGGTTGCCACCGCCTGGAGAACCCCTGCAAGGTCGCTCGCAAGGCAAACTTTATCCTCTCCAACCTGAGAAATCCCGCCATGTCACTGACCCAAGCCTCTACGCTTGGGGGTTTTGCGTCCCTCCACATTAACAAGAGCCTTCTCCGGGCTACCAAGCAGGCAAAGGCCAGAACTCCGGCCTCTTTCGACTCCTGCACTCCCGGATCGTCTGTTACCCCAAATATCGCGAACCCCCAGCTCGGTTTTACCCGAGTATCCAAGACCTTGGACAGAGCCTTTGCAAAGCCTTTCCAAACTCCTGTAAGTGCCGGGCATGCCAAGAACATATGGACGTGATTTGCTGGGCTCCCTGAGCACCTCCCACACCTGTCCTCCACCCCAAAGAACTTACTCATTCTTGCCACTGTCATAGGCGCCTGGTGCACTACCTTAAACTGAATCAGGCTAAGCCTGGCGCAAGATGAGGAGGAATTGACCCTGCCCAGGGCATCAGCCCACAGGCCCTCACCCAGCTCCTCCTCCCACTTGCCCTTCAGCTCCTCCACCGAGGCCTCCTCCGCCTCCTGCAGCTCCTGATATATTTCCAATATCTTGCCATCCCCTACCCACACGCCCGAGATCACCCTGTCCTTTATCCTCCGGGAAGGCCGCAGCGGGAATTCCCCCACCTGTTTTTTCACGAATGCCCGAACCTGCATGTACCTAAAGGTATTCCCTGGGAGTAGCCCAAATTTCTCCTCCAGCTCCCTCAGACGAGCAAAAGTCCCATCAATGAACAAGTCCCTCATCCTTTTGACCGCCCTGTGCCAACTGAGGAACCCCCCCGTCAATTCCACCCGGAACTAATCTGTGATTGTTCCGTATCAGGGCCCAGACTGAAGCCCTTGCCTCCCCTCTGTGCTGTCTCCACTGCCCCCCAGATCCTCAATGTCGCCGCGACCACCGGGCTCGTGGTATACCGCGTTGGCGGAAGCGGCAACGGTGCCGTTATTAGTGCCCCCAAGCTAGTATCTTTACAAGACGCCGCTTCCAACCGTTTCCAGGCTGCCCCCTCTCCCTCCATTACGCATTTCCGAATCATGGATATATTCGCTGCCCAGTAATAGCTGCAAAACTTCGGCAGCGCCAACCCCCCGCCCCCCCGACTGCGCTCCAAGAACAGTCTCTTAACACGCGGGGTCCTGTTTGCCCACACAAATCCCGTAATAATCCTATTTACCCGCTTGAAAAAGGACTTGGGGACGAGAATGGGAAGGCACTGGAAGATGAACAGGAACCTGGGGAGGACCGTCATCTTTACGGACTGCACCCTTCCCGCCAGGGAAAGCGGCAGCATGTCCCACCTCTTAAAGTCCTCCTCCATCTGATCCACCAGTCGCGTAAAATTGAGCTTGTGCAGGACCCCCCCAGCTCTTAGCCACCTGAATGCCCAAGTAGCGAAAGCTCCTCTCCACCATGTTAAGCGGGAGCTCTCTCACTCTCTTTTCCTGGCCCCTCGCATGTATCACAAATAGCTTGCTTTTTCCAACATTCAGCTTATACCCCGAAAAGGCTCCAAAATCCCTAAGAATCTGCATGACCTTCCCCATCCCCTCCACCGGATCCGCAATGTACAGGAGCAGGTCATCCGCATACAGTGAAACACCATCCTCCTCCCCACCCCCCTGAACCAACCCCCTCCAGTTTCTGGACTCCCTCAACGCCATGGCCAGCGGCTCGATCGCCAGGGCAAACAGCAGGGGGGACAGGGGGCACCCCTCCCTTGTCCCCGCGATGTAATCTAAAGTACCCCGACCGCAGCTGGTTCGTCGACACACTCGTTACCGGGGTCTGATACAACAATTTGTCCCACCCTATAAATTCCTCTCCAAACCCAAATCTGCCTAACACTTCCCACAGGTACTCCCACTCCACCCGATCGAAGGCTTTCTCCGCGTCCATTGCCGCTATCACTTCTGCATCCCCCCCTTCCGAGGGGCATCATGATCACATTCAGGAGCCTCCGCACATTCGTATTCAACTGCCTGCCCTTTACAAACCCCGCCTGATCCTCATTGATCACTCCCGGGACACAGTCCTCAATCCTAGTGGCCAGAATCTTGGCCAACAGCTTAGCATCCACATTAAGGAGTGAAATCGGCCGAAAGGAGCCACATTGCTCTTGAGGATAAGCGAGATCAGAGCCTGCGACATCGTCGGGGGAAGGGTACCCTTTCCTTAGCCTCACTAAAAGGCCTCAACAACAGTGGACCCAGCAGCTCCGAGAATTTCCTATAAAACTCTACGGGATACCCATCCGGTCCCGGGACCTTGCACGCCTGCATACCCCCTAACCAGTTCCTCCATCTCAATCGGGGCCCCCAATCCCTCTACTTGCCCCTCCTCCACCTGTGGAAACCTCAGTTGGTCCAGGAACTGCCTCATCCCCTCCCCCCCCTTCGGGGGTTCTGACTCGTACAATTTGCCATAAAAGTCCATGAAGACCTCATTAATCCTTGCCGAGCTCAGCACCGTGTTACCCCCCCCTATCTCTAATTCCCCCAGTCTCCCTGGCCACCTCTCTCTTCCGCAGCTGATGTGCCAGCATCCTACTTGCCTTCTACCCATACTCGTACACTGCTCCCTGTACCTTCCTCAACTAAGCCTCAGCCTTCCCCGTGGTAAGCAAGTCAAACTCCACCTGCAGGCTCCGGCGCTCCTTCAACAACCCCTCCTCGGGGGATTCCACATACCTCCTGTCCACCCTAAGTATCTCCCCCACCAATCTCGCCCTCTCCATCCTATCCCTCTTCTCTCTGTGGGCCCTGACTGAAATTAGCTCCCCTCTGACAACTGCCTTCAGCACCTCCCAGACCACACTCACCGAAACCTCCCCATTATCATTGGTCTCCACATAGCTTTGGATACACTTCCGAACCCACCCACAGACCTCCTCGTCCGCCAGTAGTCCCACGTCCATTCTCCACAGAGGGCGTTGGCCTCTCTCCTCCCCCAGCCCCAACTCCACCCAGTGTGGGGCATGGTCCGAGATCGCAATGGCCGAATACTCCATCCCCTCCATTCTCGGGATTTGCGCCCTACTTAGCACGAAAAAAATCAATCCGCGAGTAAGCCTTGTGCACATGGGAGAATAAGCAAAACTCCTTCGCCCTTGACCTGGCGATCTCCACGGATCCACTCCCCCCATCTGGTCCATGAACCCCCTCAGGACCTTGGCCGCAGCCGGCCTCTTACCCGATCTCGATCTAGACCGATCCTGTGCCGGGTCCAGGACCATTTTAAAGTCCCCCCCCTTACCAAACTGCATGACTCCAGATCCGGAATCCTACTCAACATCCGCTTCATGAACCCTGCATCGTCTCAGTTCGGAGCATACACATTCACTAGAGCCACCCGGGCCCCCTGCAACCTGCCACTCACCGCAACATATGACCCCCATTATCCACCACAGTGCCCGCCAGCTCAAATGCCACCCACTTGCTCACCAAAATTGCGATCCCCCTGTTCTTCGCATCCAGCCCTGAGTGGAAAACCTTTCCTCAACCTGGTTTGAGTCGCAATCTTCAGGTGCGTTTCTTGTAGCATGGCTACGTCTGCCTTTATCCCCTTTAAGTGCGAAAAGACACGGGCCCTTTTGACCGGCCCATTCAGGCCTCTCACGTTCCACATGATCAGCCTGGTCGGGGGGCTATCCCCCAGCAGCACCCCCCCCCCCCCCCGCCGACTAGCCATCTCCTTTTTTATGCCAGCCACGTGACGCACCACCCACGCCCTCCAGCCCCCCAGGCGTCGGCTCCCCGTCCCGACTCTCCCCTTTAACATCGATTCCCCCTCAGTCAGCACAGCAGCATCCCAGCCCCGCCCCTTAACCCCCCCCCCCCCAGTCAAGCATCCGCTTAACCCCCATACCCCCCCCCATTGCACTCCTGTAAGTCAGCTGACTCATGCTGACCTCGGCCGCTCCCCCCTCCACCTCCAATCCCCCTGTGGGTTCCCCTTACAAATCTCCAACCCCCCCCCCCCCACCTAAGTGGGGTAGAGAGAGTCCCCACCCCTACACCCCGTGTGAACAGAGAAAGAAAAACAAAACAAAGTACCGTACATTCAAACCCCCAGCTTCAGGTGCCACCCCCACCATTTTGTGGGTAAACCGTGCTCCCTGTCTGGGCCGACCCCACCTCCTGTGACGCAGCTCTTCCCAGCTGCAACCTCGCCCAAAGCCTCGAGGGCCCAGGACAAAGGGGCCCCAAAAACACAAGAAAACACAGGGAAAACCCCAACATAACACCGCCCCCTCCCCCCCACCAACAACCCCCACAACATACTGTGGTGAACCACTGTATTATGGGATGTAAGATAGGACCTGCACTACAGGTTCACCGGTAGCCCCGGCCAGCTGGCTCCGCCCACTAAGAGCTGTATAAATATGCGTGACCTCCATTGCTCTGCCATTTCGCCAGCTGCAGCAGGGGGACACGCATCTGACTGCAATAAAGCCACAGTTGTACCCAATCTGCATCTTTGTGCAATTGATTGCGCATCAATTTATTGCAGTCAGATTTTTTCCATAGAATGGATATCAGAATCAAACCAGATCGCCTGCAGCTGGATCCGCACTCGCCCGACGTCAGAAAAGACTTTAATCACTGGCTAGCCTGTTTTGAGGCCCACATCAACGCTGCGAACCCCGTGCCAACGGAGTCTCAGAAGATAAACATCCTGTACACCAGCGTCTTCCCGTTGATCCAAGACGCCTCGAATTACACTTGTTTTCCCCATTCTTAACACTGTACATAATTGCACTATTTGTATATAGTTTCACATCACCCCCGCCGGACTCATTTTAACAGGGGATGAATGTGGTGAACCACTGTATTATGGGATGTAAGGTAGGACCTGCACTACAGGTTCGCCGATAGCCCCGGCCGGCTGGCTCCGCCCACTAAGATCTGTATAAATATGCATGACCTCCATTGCTCTGCCATTTCGCCAGCTGCAGCAGGAGGTCACGCATCTGACTGCAATAAAGACACAGTTGTACCCAATCTGCGTCTTTGTGCAATTGATTGCGCATCACATACTGCAGTCCATTAACTCAAGTCCAGCTTCTCATTCTTGATGAAAGTGCATGCCTCGTCCGGCGTGTCGAAATAGTGGTGCAGGTCCTGATATGTAACCCACAGCCTCGCCGGTTGTAACAGCCCGAACTTCACCCCCTTTCCGTGGAGAACCGCCTTGGCCCGGTTGAATCCCACACGCTCCTTGGCCAGCTCTGTACTCCAGTCCTGATAAATACGGATCTCGGTGTTCTCTCACCTGCTGCTCCGCTCCTTCTTCGCCCATCGCAGGACACACTCCTTGTCGGTGAAGCGGTGGAACCTTACCACCATAGCTCTCGGCCCCCTTGCCAGGACTCTGTGCGCCCCATCCAGCTCCAGGGGCCGCGGGAAAGCCCCCGCGCCCATCAGCGTACCCAGCATTGTGGTCACATATGCCCCAGCATCCGACCCCTCCACGCCTTCAGGGAGACCCAGAATCCGCAGGTTCTGCCTCCTTGACGTATTCTCAGGTCCTCCAGCTTCTCCTGCCATTTTTTGTGCAGCGCCTCGTGCGCCCCTCTAACCGCCAGGCCCAGAATCTTGTCCTCATTATCAGAGGCCTTCTGCTGCACCTCCTTGACCGCTGTCCCCTGCATCTTCTGGGTCTCCACCAACCTTTCAATTGACACCTTCACAGGGACCAGCATCTCCGCCTTTAAATCCACAAAGCAGTTTCTTAAAAACTCCTGCTGCCCACGTGACCACTGGGCCCACGCTGCCTGATCCCCGCCAGCCGCCATCTTGCTTTGTCGCGCCCGTTCGCTATTCTCCAAAGCTACTTTTTTGACCGCCCCACTCCTGGTCCACTCCATACAGCGCTGGGGGACCCTCACTGTTTCCTTCCCACACCGGGAATCATCGCCAAAGTGCCACTGGAGTTCCTTAAAAGGGCCCAAAAGTCCGTTATCGGCGGGAGCTGCTGACCGTGCGACATATCTAGGCATAGCCGCAACCGGAGGCTACTCTCACAAACTTCTACAGATGTGCGATAGAGAGCATCCTATCCGGCTGCATCACAGCCTGGTATGGCATCTGCTCAGTCCAAGATCGCAAGAAACTGTAGACTGTGGTGAACTCAGCCCAACGAATCACACAAACTTGCCACCCCACATTGATTCTGTATACACCTCTCGCTGCCTCAGGAAGGCAGACAGCATGATCAGAGACCCCTCCCACCCAGGCATTGCCTTCTTTCAGGCAGAATGTACAGAAGTCTGAAGACGCGCACATCCAGACATAGGAACAACTTCTTCCCCACAGCTAGAAGACTCCTCAACGATTCTCCCTTGGACTGATATGTTTCCTGTAAGAACACTAGTCACGACGCCCTATGCTGCTCTTACTTTGTTTGCTTTTTTGGCCCCTTGTTCCACACTGTAACCAATCACTGTTTTGTTGATGTACCATTGGCCAATGTTCCCTGTTGATTATTCTTGTGTCGACTATGTACGTACTGTGTACACTCCTCGGCCGCAGAAAAATACTTCTCACTGTACTTCGGTACATGGGACAATAAATCAAATCAAATCAAATCAAAAACGCAAGCCTGCCATTTTCAACAGTCACCTGGGATAAGATGACAGTTACCAGGAGGACCAGCAAGCAATGCTGAAAGAAGATGGCTGACCTCCTTAGGGCAGTTTGGGTGAGTCACCACTGTGCCCCTGGCATTACTCCCGTCCCTCACATCTGCCTCAATCCCCTAAAGGCCAATAATATCCTAACTGCCTGCATCTCCTTTAGAACCCACCCTCCACGAATCCCCAACATGTATTGCCCTCTTTGGCCAGGAGCATTGCACATACATGCCACCAGCTACAGACCCCCTATAAAACACGCCTCCCAGCATCTCACTAGGTCCTCTGTCCCCAAGGAGATGGGAGAGGGCAGCCCAGATATTCAGGTCCACACCCCTTGTGAGGAAAGGGCCCTACAACATGAAGGGGAGGCTGAAGAGGGGGCAGTGCTGCGATGGAGTTCAGCACGTGCCAAATGAATGAGAGCCCAATGCAACACAGATGTCCCTATGGCAAGTGAGTCATCTCTCTTCCATAGACTATTCTTCCCAAGATCTCACTTTGTCTTGCACCATCACCATCAGACGAGGCTGGGTGTCCGGGGTCGCAGCCCGATCCACACCCTCAGCACACCCTGGAGCACCACTCCAGTGAAAACACCGATGTCTCGCCACTGCATTCACCTGCATCATCCACCATCACAAAGACTGTCACCTCGGTGGATAATGTTCATTGTCAACGTCCAGAGTCACCCACTGGTGAGAACCGCACACATGCTGCAGAACATCAGGTGGAGGCAGGGACACTCCTGAGGGAGCGGACGTTGGAGAGCTGCACGATTCCAGGGAACAGCTCTTGCCCAGACAGATATTACGTTTCTGGAAAAGATGATCCCATCACTAGTGCTGATACAGAAGCATATCCAGAATATACAGGATGGGATGTCAACAGCTTTCCAGTGCCTGCAGGAACAGCTGGAGGAGTCCAGTTGCCTTCAGGCACAGGAGATGTTGCCGGCAATGTGTGGCACCCAGGCCAAGATTGAAAGGGTGGTGTCTGCAGTGGAAGACCTGGGCAAGATGTCAGAGCTATGTGCCAGAACGTCCAAGGCTTGGGCACACTGTGCTGC
Organism: Scyliorhinus torazame; assembly: GCF_047496885.1. Taxonomy (NCBI): domain Eukaryota; kingdom Metazoa; phylum Chordata; class Chondrichthyes; order Carcharhiniformes; family Scyliorhinidae; genus Scyliorhinus; species Scyliorhinus torazame. Next base: position 169,970,779 of record NC_092723.1, read on the forward strand.
CCATGGCTGAGGCACAGGACAGGAGAGCCCAGTCACCGACACATGTCCCACACACACATGGACATTGCTGTAGCGCTACAGAGCTTGGCCCATTAACAAAGGCATGGCTGGGGGCATCAAGAGCATTGGTTGAGCACTGACCGATGCTGGCCGGTCACAGAGAGACGTGGCCGAGGCAGTGAGGGACATGACCCAGTCTCGGTGAGCTATGGCTGAGGGCATCGAGACCATGGTTCAGACAAGGGAGGGCCTCCAGGTCAGGCAGCGCCAAGTGGCAGTGGTACCTATGGAGCTCACCCAGGCCTCCCCTCCATCCCACAGGTTAGCCAGGAGGCCAGCGAGCACCCCAAGGGAGGAGGAAATGATGGGGCCAGCAGGGGCCGCCGGAACACCTCAGTGCTTCCCCCATACCTGACACTGGTGCACTGTGAACTCAATACCCCTTTAACTGCTATCTTTATTCCCACTCAAAAAAACAAACCATCTTAACTCTCAATCCACTTTAAACACCATTGGCACTCAGGAATTCTTGCCTTTCAGAGATGTTCTTTGAGAAAGAGAGATCTTGTGCAACTACTTTAAAGAAAAGCTCTGAATCCTGTCAGGACCATGTGGAAACTCTGGCTGTATTACTTCATAAGCTGTTTCAGTTGGTTTGTTCACCTTTCTAACCACACTGCTCTTCTTTCTGCAGACATATCGGGCGGGATTCTCCGTTGCTCAACGCCAATATCGTAATCGGCGATCAGGCGGAGAATCCCTTCCGACGCCCAAATTGGAGGTGGCGCCATTTGATGCCGGGTTTTGAGTCTCCGCCTTCCTCCTGAAATCTCTTGATCTCTTTAGCCCCAAGAGCTATACCTTGTTCCTTCTTGAAATTACACAATGTTTTGGCCTCAACTACTTTCTGTGGTAGTGAATTCCAAAGATTCACCACTCTCTGAGTGAAGAAATTTCTCATCACCTCAGTCCTCAAAGGTTTACCCCTTATCTTCAAATTATGACCGTTGGTTCTGGACTCCCCACCATCGCGAATCTACCCTGTCTAATCTTGTTAGAATTTTAGAAGTTTCTGTGAGAACCCCTCTCACTCTTCTAAACTCCCAATTGATATCATCCTAACCAACTTAGTTTCTCCTCATATGACAGACCCACCATCCCAGGAATCAGCCTGGTAAACCTTCGCTGCCCTCCCTCCATAGCAAGAACATCCTTCCTCAGATAAGGACACCAAAGTGCACACAATATCCCAGGTGTGGCCTCACCAATGCCCTATACAATTGCAGTAAAACATCTCTAATCCTCAAATCCTCTCGCTATGAAAGCCAACATACCACTTGCCTTCTTTACTGCCTGTTGTATGTGCATGCTTACTTTCAGCGACTGATGCACAAGGACACCAAGGTCTCGCTGAGTATCTACCTCTCTCAATTCACACCCATTCAAATAATAATCTGCCTTCCTATTTTTGCTACCGAATTGGAGAACCTCACATTTATCCACATTATACTACATCTGCCATGCAAATGCCCACTCACTCGGCTTCTCCAAATCACATTGAAGCATCTCTGCATCCTCCTCACAGCTCACTCTCCCACCTAACTTTGTATCATCTGAAAATTTGGAGATAATACATTTAGTTTCCTCGTCCAAATCATTAATATATAATGTGAACAGTTGGGATCCTAGCACAGACCTCTGTGGTACCCTATTAGTCACTGCCTACCAATCGGAAAAAGACCCATTTATTCCAACTCTTTGTTTCCTGTCTACTAACCAGCTTTCTATCCATCTCACGACACTACCCACAATCCCATGTGCTTTAATCTGCTATGTGAGACCATGTCAAAAGCCTTCTGAAAGTCTAAATAAACCTGATGCGACCATCAATTCACACGAGACGATTAGTAGAAGTGAACAGTGGTTTTAATAAGCTGGATCTGTGCCTGCCTGCGACTGCTCTGTACTGAGTGCAGCCTACAGGCTGCAGATCTATATACCACCCCCGAGGGGGCGGGGCCATAGGCGGAGCCCACAAGGGCATCAACATAATACAATACAACACAGTGGTGAATTGTATCAGCAATACGTTCACCACAAAACCACATCCACCGGTTCTCCCATGTGAATTCTACTAGTTACATCTTCAAAGAATTCCAGTAGATTTGTCAAGCATGAAATGAAAATCGCTTATTGTCACAAGTAGGCTTCAAATGAAGTTACTGTGTGTAGTACCCTCAATAACGACACGAGAGTGTGGAATGGTAAATGAAGTCTTTGATAAGCAGAGAACTAGCCAGCTACAGAGACGTGTGCTTACTGAGTGCAGCCTACAGGGCGTCACCTTATATACGTCTCCCTAGTGGGCAGAGCCAGAGGCAGAGTCCTCCAGGGTTCCAAACCCGGTATTAAAGGGGCATCACCTACATGGTGTTAAGGGTACAGTAACCATTCATCACATTCACCCCGTTTTTAAAAAACACAAAGTCCGTCGGGGGTGAAGTGGAATTACATGTCTATTCTTTTCGGCGGCCTGATCGTCCTCATCGACCTTCTGAGCTTGGGCGGTGGTGCGGCGGACACGGACGTCTTTGGTGAGGGTACATCTGGGAGCACGGTGGTCGGAGTTTTCGTCCGGGTCGGGGTAGCGGGTCAGAAGGGATAGCTGGGGGAATAGCTGGAGCTGGGGGTAGCGGTGCTGGCGCCGGTGGGGAGTGTGGAGGGGGAGCTCTGGGGGGGGGGGGTGCGCGGTCGGTGTCAACCGATGGAGTAGGGGTCCAGGGGGGCAATCAATGGGGGAACCAGCGAGTGCCAGGTCCCGTAGGGAAACCCCGAGGGGGGGGCGTCAGTGGGGGAACCAGTGGGTGCCAGATTCCGGAGGGAAACAGTGTCTCGCCTGCCGTTGGGGTGCACGACGTAGGCATATCGAGGGTTCGCATGTAGCAGTTGAACCCCCTCAACCGGGGGTCCATTTTATGGCTCCTCGCGTGCCTCCGGAGAAGAACAGGTCCCGGAGTCGCCAGCCAAGGTGGAAGCGAGACCCCAGAGGTGGACTTCCTGGGGAAGACAAACAAGTGGTTGTGAGGGGTCTCATTCGTGGCCGTGCAGAGGAGCGACCTAATGGAGTGGAGGGCATCGGGTAGGACCTCCTGCCAGTGGGTGGTTGGGAGACTTCTTGACCGTAGGGCCAGAAAGACAGCCTTCCAAACTGTCGCGTTCTCCCTCTCCACCTGCCCATTTCCCCGCGGGTTATAACTGGTCGTTCTGCTCGAGGCGATGCCTTTGCTGAGCAGATACTGACGCCGCTCATCGATCATGTACCCCGATGATGTACATCATGAACGATGTACCCCGGTCGCTGTGGATATAAGCAGGGAAACCAAACAGGGCGAAGATGCTGTGCAGTGCCTTTATCACGGTGGCCGAGGTCATGTCGGGACAGGAAACGGCAAATGGGAAGCGGGAGAACTCGTCGATTATGGTTAGGAAGTAGATATTGCGTTTGGTGGACGGGAGGGCACCTTTGAAGTCCACGCTTAGTCGCTCAAAGGGCCCCGAGGCCTTTACAAGGCGAGCCTTGTCTGGCCGGTAGAAGTGCGGTTTGCACTCCGCGCAGATCTGGCAAGCCCTGGTCATGGCCTTGACCTCCTTGGTGGAGTAAGGTAGGTTGCGGGACTTGATAATGTGGGCGAGCCGGGTAACCCCGGGTGACAGAGGTCATTGTGGATGGCCCGCAGGCGATCCTCCTGCGTGTTGGCGCACATGCCGCGGGACAGGGCATCTGGGGACTTGTTGAGCTCCCCTGGACGATACTTAATATCGTATGCGTAGGTGGAGAGTTCGATCCTCCACCTCAAGATTTTATCATTTTTAATTTTGCCCCGTTGTGCGTTACCAAACATGAAGGCTACCGACCGTTGATCGGTAACGAGGGTGAACCTCCTACCAGCTAGGTAGTGCCTCCAGTGCCGCACAGCCTCCACAATGGCTTGTGCCTCCTTTCCGACTGCAGAGTGCCGAATCTCGGAGACGGTGAGGGTCCGGGAGAAGAATGCTACCGGCCTGCCTGCCTGGTTGAGGGTAGCAGCCAGGGCAATGACTGACGCATTGCTCTCTACCTGAAAAGGGTGGTTTCATCCACCACGTGCATAGCGGCCTTGATGATGTCAGCCTTGATGCGACTGAAGGCCGACTGGGCCTCAGCCGTCAGGGGAAATGTTGTGGTCTTTATGAGTGGGTGGGCTTTGTCCGCATATCTGGGGACCCACTGGGCGTAATAGGAGAAAAGCCCCAAGTACCGTTTGAGGGCCTTGAGGCTACGGGGGAGGGGGGGTTCCTTAAGGGGGCGCATGCGGTCGGGTCGGGACCTATGACCCCATTTTCCACGACGTAGCCGAGGATGGCTAGTCGGGTTGTGTGGAAAACGCATTTTTCCTTGTTGTAGGTCAGGTTGAGGGCCCGGGCGGTCTGGAGGAACCTTTCAAGGTTCACGTCATGGTCCTGCTGATCATGGCCGCAGATGGTGACATTGTCCAAGTACGGGTAAGTAGCCCGCAGGCCGAACTGGTCCACCATTTGGTCCATCGCCCTCTGGAAGACGGAGACCCCATTTGTGACGCTGAAGGGGACCCTGAGGAAGTGGAAAAGCCGGCCGGCTGCTTCAAAAGCAGTATAGAGGCGATCTTTCGGTCGGATAGGGAGCTGGCGGTAGGCGGATTTTAGGACGACAGTGGAGAATACACGGTAGTGAGCGATCTGATTGACCATCTCTGCAATGCTGGGAAGGGGGTACACATCGAGCTGAGTGAAGCGGTTTATGGTCTGCCTGTAGTCCACGACCATCCGTTTCTTTTCCCTGGACCGTAGTACCACCACTTGTGCTCTCCAGGGGCTGTTGCTAGCCTCGATGACCCCCTCTTCCAGTAAACGCTGAACCTCTGACTTGATAAAAGTCATGGCTTGGGCACTGTGCCGCTGGCTCCTGGTGGCGACGGGCTTACAGTCGGGGGTGAGGTTTGCGAATAGTGAGGGGGGTGCAACTTTCAGTGTTGCAAGGCTGCATACCGTGAGGGGGGGACAAGGGCCGGCCGAACTTCAGGGTGGCTGCATTGGAAATCGAGATTGAGCAGCAGGGGGGCGCAGAGGTGAGGGAGGATATAGAGCTTGAAATGAGCGTATTCGGCGCCCTGGATCGCAAGATTCGCAAAACAATACCCCTTGATTTGGACCGAGTGGGAACCGAAGGCGAGGGTTATGGTTTGGGAAGCGGGATAGGTGCGCAAGGAGCAGCACCTTACTGTTTCTGGGTGGACCAAGCTCTCCATGCTCCCGGAGTCGAAGAGGCAGGGAATGTCGCGCCCGTTGATTTGGACCTACATCATAGAGTTCCGCAGGTGCTTTGGCCGCAATTGGTCGAGGGTGATCGCTCCCAGTTGCGGGTAGTCCGAGTCCTCAGCTGAGTCGGATTCACAAAATGGTCACCGCCGGTCACACGTGTCGGGTCTAGAAGATGGCCGTCACCAAGATGGCCGCCCCCATGACTCGCACGAGGCCGGTGATGTGTCAGAAAGGGGCGTGTCCATCCGGTGCGCAGCTATGGCTCACCCGGGCGTGGAGTAGGCACAGCTTGTGGGGCCCTAGGATGGGAGCTGTCGAGGATTCCAGGTACGCCTCGAAGCAGCAAAGCCTTAAAAATGTCTTTGGCCTCCGGTGTCCGTGCTTCCAGGTTGAGCTTTATGAGCTTTATGAGACCAGCGTCCATCCTAACGTAGTCTGCTTATTAAATTGTAGTACTCTCAATAACGACACAAGAGTGTGGAATGGTAAATGAAGGCTTTAATAAGCAGAGAACTAGCCAGCTACAGAGACGTGTGCTTACTGAGTGCCGCCTACAGGGCGTCACCTTATATACGGCTCCCTAGTGGGCGGAGCCAGAGACAGAGTCCCCCAGGGTTCCAAACCCGGTCTTAAAGGGGCATCACCTACATGGTGTTAAGAGTACAGTAACCATTCATCACACTGTGAAAAGCCCCCAGTCGCCACCTTCCAGCGCCTGTTCGGGGAGGCTGGTACGGGAATTGAACCGTGCTGCTGGCCTGCCTTGGTCTGCTTTCAAAGCCAGCAATTTAGCCCAGTGCTAAACAGCCCCTAGCATGATTTCCCTTTTGTAACTCCATGCTAACTTTGTCTGATTAGAGCACTGCTTTCCAAATTCTGTGCTATGAATCCTTGATAATGGACTCTCCCAGCTTCCCTATTATCAACGTTAGGTTCATTGGTCTATAGTTCCCTGTTTTCTCTCTACCTCCCTTTTTGAATAACGGACTGATATTAACTAACCTCCAATTTGTAGGAACCATTCCAGAGTCCAAAGAATTTTGGAAAATGACTACCAATGGATCTGCTATTTCGAGGACCACTTCCTTAACTACTCTGGGATGAAGGTTATCAGGTCCTGGAGATTTATCCGCCTTCAATACCATTAATTTCATCAAAACCATTTCTCTATTAATACCGATTTATCTTAAAGACAGGAGTCAAACTTTGACATACAATGAGGAGCAGCAGAGCTCATCTCACAGCACGTCGTCATCACCCTCCTCTGTCCTGTGGACAAGACCCGCTGATACAGTCAACCCAGGACCAACACCCTGTAGTGATGTTGGTAGGCCTTCGGAAGGAGGAACTGTGGGAGTGGGAAGGAGTGGAAGACTAGGGGGATGGTGGAGTGTTGACGATGGGAGAGGGAAGGGGTAGAATGACTGAGGAAGAGGGAAGGGGTGGAGGGACTGTAGTAGAGGGAAAGGGTGGAAGGACTGAAGGAGAGGGATAGGGTGGAGTTACTAAAGGGAGAGAAAGGGGTGAGGGGCTCAGGGGAAGGTGGATTTTGTGTGGGGTTGGGGGGGGTTAATGTAGTGAGGCGAGGTGGGGGGAGGAGGTGTGATAGGGCCTGGCCTCCTCATTGGTAAATCGGGAGATGATGAGGCTGTCGCGTGTGTGGTGCCTTGGATCACACGTTAAGCCGCCTGCCCTGTCAGCTCAGGCTCCACACCTTACATGGTAGCACAGTGGTTAGCTCCAGGGTCCCAGGTTTGATTCCCGGCTTGGGTCACTATCTGCGTGGAGTCTGCACGTTCTCCGTGTCTGCGTGGGTTTCCTCCGGGTGTTCCTGTTTTTTCCCACAAGTCCCGAAAGACATGCTGTTAGGTGAATTGGATATTCAGAATTCTCGCTCAGTGTACCCGAACAGGTGCCGGAGTGTGGCGGCTGCTAGTGGCAGATGGAGTTTAACGTGGGTAAGTGTGAGGTCATGCATTTTGGTTGGAAAAATGGGAATGCAACTTGTTATCTAAATGGGGGGAGACTTCCGGGTGCTTCGTTGTAGAGGGATCTTGTATCCTCAGTTATGAGTCACAGAAAACTAGCATGCAGGTAGGGCAGATAATGAAGAAAGCAAATGGAATGTTGGCATTTATAGCTAAAAGAATAGAGTATAAAGGTAAGGAAATTTTGTTGCAACTATACAAGGCATTGGTGAGACCACACCTGGAGTATTGTGCACAGTATTGGTCCCCTTATTTGAGGAAAGATGTAGTGGCATTGGAGGCAGTTCAGAGGTGGTTTACTGGGCTGATTCCAGAGATGAGGGACTAGCAGCGATGCTGGGTGAAACTACCGGCTCCCACCACGCCAAAAATGGCCAGAGAAGGCCGGGTCCCTGGCCGCGCATGCGCACGGTGACAACCTGCAGCGGTCGCGCCATACAACATGGCACGGCCATGCGCGGACTCAACCCGCCAAATATGACACCACAGGCCACCCCCTCGCCACCCCCCACCAGTCCCCCCAGCCCTCACGGAAGGCCCCTCCTAGCCAGCGACACAGATCCTGGTTGAGTGTGGCGGCGCTGGACACAGTCCGCAGCCGCCACGCCAGGTTCTGAACGCTCAGACCGCGGTCAGGGTTTTTTTTATATAAAGAGAGATTGAACAGTTTAGGCCTATACTCTCAAGAGTTTAGAAGAATGAGGGGAGATCAAATTGAGATATACAAGATGATAAAAGGAATGGATAAAGTAAACACAAAGTGGATGCTTCCTCTTTTGGGGGCATTCTAGAACGAGAGGTCATAGTCTTAGGATACGAGATAGCAAATTTAAAACGGAGTTGTGGAGAAACTACTTCCCCTAAAAGGTTCTGAATCTGTGGAATTTGCTACGCCAGCATGCAGTGTATGCTGGCACAGTGAGTAAATTTAAGGAGGAGTTAGACAGTTCTTAATTGGTAATTGGGTTGAAGGATTATGGAGATCGGGCAGGGCGGTGGAGTTAAGGCCATGATGAGATCTGCCATGATTGAATGGCAGAGCAGACTCGATGGGCCAAATGGCCTAATTCTGTTCCTATATCTTATGAACTTATGGATCCTCTTGGACTGCATCCTCATCCTCCTCGTCAGATTAGGCCTGCCATTCTTCCTCCTCCAGCATGTCGCCCCACTGCTGCCGATGTTATGAAGGATGCAAAAGGCCAGCACTCGAGAGCCTCTGGGGGCTATATTGCATTGCTCCACCAGAGTATTCCAGGGATTGGAAGCACATCTTCAGCATGCCGATGCACCAATCGATGAAGCTCCTGGTTGCTGAGTGAGCGCTGTTATAAGGGGCCTCCGCAAAGGCGTCATTAGCCATGAAGTCAGCGGTTAAGCCTTGTCGCCCACAAGCCAACCTCCCACCTGAGGCAGTGCTTCAAAGATGCCAGAAATCGACGAGTGTGCCAGGTAGTATGCGTCATGCACGCTGCCTGGACATCGGCCGCAGACGTGCATGATATGCATACTGAACATTCATGGAGTGGAAGCCCTTCCTATTAATGAAGGGCACTTCTTGTTGATCTGATGCTTGGAGAGTGACATTGATCGCCTCCTGGCTCTCCCTCAAAGGTTCATAAATACTTGCACCAATTCACGTCCATGTAACTCCCAGCTGAGAGGGCTGGTGCATCGCGGTCTGGTAATCATATTTCAATCCATGCAGAGCGCACTTTTTCTTGGTGCAGCAGGCGCAGGACATGTAGCTTGCCGGGATCGGGTTGCCCTGGCTGAGACTCCCATTAGCACTGCTGCGTCATGGCGCCAAGGTCCAAGGTTCGATCCCGGCCCTGGGTCACTATCCGTGTAGAGTTTGCACATTCTCCCCGTGTTTGCGTGGGTTTCGCCCCCACAACCCAAAGATGTGCAGGGTAGGTGGATTGGCCACGCTAAATTGCCCTTAATTGGAAAAATGAATTGGGTACTCTAAATTTATCAGAAAAAAATATGAGGATCTGGATTTTCAGGAATTCTTGGGGTATGGAAAGGTAGGGAGCTAAGAATCCAGAGCAAGGGAGGTGTAAACTTTCTCTGCAGGGCCCAGAGAGCATTGCAGCCCTTTCTTACCAGCCAAATTGTCTGATTCTTTTGATTTGACTTAACATGGTGAAAAAGTCACAATGGCATTCCTGCTCAGTTCACAGTAAAAGTGCTGGATTTGGCTGAGCTTGGAAGATTCCGTGGAGGGGTGAAAATAGTGGCTCAAGCCCAATTCTGGTATTCACAACAACATTCTTGGGGTTTCTGATTTTCAACATGGAGAACAGGTTTGGATCAGATATCAATCAAGATTTGGCAAAATAGTGGAGAAATTACCTCACCCAAGATCCCACATTATCCAGATGCAACAGGGCACAGTAAGAAGAACCAGAAGGGATTTTATTGTAGTTGGGCAACATAGGACGAGATTCTCTGGCCTCCCAGCCACATGTTTTGCAGCGGCGGGAGGCAGTGTGTCGTTTACTGGAGGCAAGATTCTCTGCTCCCACCATTATCAATGGGAATTCCCATTTAAGCCATCCCACACCGCCAGGAAACCTGTGGGCCAGTTGACCAGAGAATCCTCCGCCAACGAACGGATGGGGAGAATTCGCTGCAGAAGTGAAAGAAGACAAAGATGCATGTAATCCCAAACCATCTACCAGTTTGAATTCTGTTCAACAGCATCTAGAGAGCCAACAGCAGAACGAGTCAACAGAATGATAAGGCTTTATTCCAGACAAGTGAGAGGAGATATGGCAAACTAAGGAAGCTACCACAATGCTCATCAATGTAAGAGGAGATGAGAATCTCAAAAAAGCAGACGAAGGAGAGAGAAAAAAGATCAAAAAGAGAATATGGAGAGAGGTAGAAATGACTTTTACCTAAGCAATCAAAAAGGGGATATATTTCCTGCAAGGCTTCGAAACGCTAAAATGTTCAGAATGACTAGGGTACTGAAGCATTGGGTTTCCAAGAATATCAGAGAGCATGAAGTCTGAACAGAGACTTGGAGGGAGATGTAGTATAATGGTGTATATTAGACAAAGTCTCATAAAGGGTTAACTATAATAGTCTGCAATATCTTAGAAAGAAGTGATACAAACTTGTATGATCTGAGATTCTGGGACTGGGGAAAGTGAAAGTAAAAGGAAAGCAAGCATGGTCATAAGTTTGTTCAGGAGTGTTGTCCATAACCTATAAATATTGTAAACTAAATGCTTGAGCGTTTAACTAGCAGTCTTTGGGAATCCTAACTACTCCAACCCAATAACACAATATAGATTCAAGCGATATATAATGGCAGCTAAGATACACAGTTAATTTTAACTGCCTATCTGCACAGTTTCCAACAGACTGCAAGTGCGAAAATCAACTCTGTAAGTATAAAAACAGGGAATTCTGAAATATGTATACTTCAGTTTTACACTAGACACTTCTAAATAGCTGACATACTCAGGCAGCTAAATTATCTCATTTTCAATAATTGGAGCTTTCTTTACTTAAAAAAAAAATCAATAACATAAAATTTGACTAACCAGCTTTGCTTCTATTTGAAAGAGCAAAGAAACTTTAGAATACAAATACAGATTTGGCACCCCAACACACAGCTCCATCTGCTGGGAGTGCATATCAGGAATGCTGGTGTGAAAAACAGGCAGCCGGATTCTCCTTTCCTGAGACTAATTGACACTGGGGCAGGATTAGTGGAGTTCTACGACAAAAAAAACGGCGCCGTAGCTGGACGAATTAGTCGATTCCAATGAGAAACGGTGTTAAACCCGCCAGGCTCAGGATTGACACTCGGGAGGCTGACAAGCTGCAGCTGCATATACACACTTCACTCCCCACACACCATCCCAGCCAACATGTTGGCAGCACGATGTGCAGCCCCAAGATTCACCGACGTGGAACTTAAGACCCTGCTGGACGGCATGGAGGGGAAGCGGATGACCCTGTACTCTGGGGTGAGAAGGAGGCTGCCAGCCACCGGCATTCGCTGGGCCTGGATGCAGGTGGCAGAGATGGTCAGCATCGTGGGCAACACCATCCGGACCGACCAGCAGTGCCGGAAAATACTGCACTACCTCCTCAGGATGACCAGGGTGAATAGACAGCACTGTGCACCTAGTGCCAATGCTCCCTACCATGCACCCATGACAACCCCCCCTACACACACACCAGGATGGCAGCCGAACCACCAACCTGCACCACATGCTGGCACCCATACTGGCCGCCATAGCTAGGTGCCTTGGCCACTGGAGCCACCAGCTACCTACCTCCTGGGCTGCATGTGTCAGACTGTCTAACACTCTGCAATTTCTGACCCTCTCCACCCCCAAGGTGAAGGGCACGTACATCCCTACGAAAGCGGGTAAAGACTGGAAGAGAACCGTCGGACCTGCGGCCCCTCACCCTAGATGAGCAGAGGGCACTGGACATAGTTGGCAGGTCTGAAGAAAGGGAGGTGACCGGAGCGGAGGTCGGCATTGGGCGAGGATGTGAGACCCTGCTGAGTTGCGGTTCCCCATGACACATGTGTCACCCCCCAACCACAACAGCACCCCCACAGTCACCACACACCACCCCCACACCCCCACCACTACCACCACTACATCACCTTCCCCAATACCCTCCCCGCCCCACACCCCCACTCCCCCCTGGCCTGCGATGCAATCATGCGACTTGTCTAGTGTCTTGCCGGAGCTACTGGTGATGGGGTAGGCCCTTCTGGTGTCCCCGTGTGTCGACCAGCAACGAGGATGAGACTGACACGGGCAGTAGCCCCCGACCCGCATCCCGAGACACCCCGGAGCTCGAGTCTGGGAGTGACATTGACATCCCGTCACAGCTGTTTCCAACATCCTCCACCATCCCAGACACACTCACCTCGCTTGTGTACTTTATTGAAGAGGCTTTGCGACACTATGTGGTGCTCGCCGCACACATTCCGGTACAGCAGGTGGAGATAGGAACTCCCAAGAGGACGGACGGTTGGAGGGCAGGCCGACCCCAGAGACTAACCGCCATATAGACAGGTTTCGGGCTTCTGGACGGATAATCTCATTGATTGTGGAGATGCAGTCATAGAGCAAGAGACTACATGAGGGGTTGTAGGTGAACATCCAGCACCTGCAGGTGCAGTTGAAGGAGTCCAACCATGTGCAGGGGCAGGAGGTGGTGCCGACCATGCGTGCCTTCAGGCCAAACCACAAGGAAGCCCTGGGGGCGACGGTTTTGGCAATGGGTAAGGATGTCCAAAGTTTGGGACAATCTGTACAGGCAGAGGCCAAGGCCCAGGGACAGGGCTGCCCTCTCAGAGCCACCTAGACATGGCGTGAGCGTGACCCAGTCACAGCGGACAATGGCTGAGAGCGTCGGCAGCGTTGCCCAGGCGCTGGCTGATGTGGCACAGATACAGAGGGAGGTGGCCCAGTCCCAAAGGGAAATGGCGCAGTCACTGGCTGATGTGAAACACATCCAGAAGGTGGTGGCACAGTTGCAGCATGATGTGGCGCAATCGCAGACAGAGGTGGTCCACTCCCTGTGCTCCATGGCCACGAACATACAGACCCTGGTTGAGACAAGAGCATGCCTCTAGGACTGGGAGCGCCAGGTGGTGGGGGAACCTCAGGAATTTGCTCCGCATCCCATGGAGTAGCTCTGGGGCCATCGGGCACCCTGAGGGAGGAGGAGGTGATGGGGCCCGTGCCGGTAACTCCCGGAGGGGAGGGGAAGTGCCGGAACACTTCAGCTCCTCGGGTTTCCCCCCCCCCCCCCCCTGTCCCTGGAGTACCCCCTCCTGTCCCTGGAGTATCACATGGGCAGCAGGCAGAACAGGGCAGCACCATGCCACGTGGGGCACATCCGAGCGGCAGTCAGGTAGTCCCAGAGGACGGCCACGTAAGGGGACCCAGGTCACAGGGAGAGAATTACAGCAGGCCGCCTGATCCGTCTGGGGATCCACCGAGGCATAGCAGTCGGGCCTGTACGGCCAGAAAAGTAGACACCAGTTAAGTTGGGATGGGTCCAGGGCACAGTATAGCGTTAGGGGCTAGGGCATAAGCCTCTATATATTTGTTGTCACATTATGCACCTGTGCACAATGTTACAACCTACCTCGCTGCTCTGTCTGATGTATGTGAGGGGTGGACTAGTCTAGGCTGGCGTGAGGGGTCGCGGGAGGGGGTATGGGCAGAGGTTCTGCCCTCCGCTGCATGATGTTATGGAGGCCGCAGCAGGCCACCACGATGTGGGAGGCTCTTCCAGTGCTATACTGGAGGGTCCCTCCAGAGCCAAAGCACCGGTCGATCACGCCCCTGGTTGTGACATGGGCATCGCTGAAGTGGGTCTCCGCGTCAGTCTGCGGCCTCCAGATAGGAGGCCACGACCGCAGTGGATAACCCTTGTGGCCCAGCAGCCAGCCCCCCAGCCGGGGGGGGGGGGGGGGGGGGGTGGCTAAAAGAACCATTGAGTGTGCCAGGATAATACACACTCATGCATGATGCGCATCTCATGGTCACACACCAGCTACACGTTCATTGAGTGGAACTCCTTTTGGTTTGCGAAGATCGGCCTGTTATCTGCAGGTGCTCATATGGGGACATGCATCCCATCGATCACCACCTGGGCCCACAGCATCTCAGCAATGGTGGTGAACCCCACTGCCCAGGGAACCTGGTGGGCTTGGTCCACATTAAAATGGAAGTATTGTGCCGACTGGGCATATAGGGCCTTTGTAATGATGCGGATGTACCTGTGCACTGAGCTCTGTGAGATCACAGACTGGTCACACTCAGTGCCTGGAAGGACCCCGTGGCACAGACTTTCTGAGTGACCATCACCTTTACAGCCACCGGAAGTGGGTGTCTTCCCCCATTCCACCGCAATACCATGTGCGCCATAATCCGGCAGATATATGTCACACTGTCCCCCTGCTCAGCCAGAGTCTTCGACAGCATGCTCAGTCTGGCAGGTCCTCGAATGACAGGTGCTGCCGGTATACACAAAGCCTCTCATGGTGCTTCCTTTGCACCTCCTCCTCAGCCTGATGGGCGGCCGTCTTTCCATCCTCACTGGCTGCACCTTGTACCTCTGCGCAGGCTCCTCCTCCTTGAGGAGCTACAGCTCGTACATCCGCAGTGCATGACCCAGGGCCGCGAAAACTCAAAGGAAGGCTGGCTGAATTCCAAAATCGATTGACTGTAGGGGGTGAAAGGCTGACATGTCAGCATGGTGCGTACCCTCGTGCCCAATGTGGTCCAATGGGCTATATGGTGGCTGCGGCTAGCACTGCAGACCCTGGCCCCATATGACCCCCCATCCCTGCACCATTGGCCCCATCGGTGCCCGGCTCTGTGGGGGCCTCTGGCCCTGGCACCCATCTCTGCTGCCAAGGGTACCGTCGGCTGGCGTTGCCCTTGCCAGTAATGCGCTCAGAGTCCCTGTCCGGCGCCCCACTGTAGGGCCTACTGTGGGTGTTGCGTGTGTGTGTCCCCCCCCTCCCGAGTTAGCCCGGCCAGTGTCAGGACCGGCAGGCCACGGTCGCGCCTCTGCGTGTCCTACCTCCTCTCTCTCTCCCTCATCAGCTACGCGCCAGTTTCCTTGGGCGGGATTCTCTGACTCCCTGCTGGGTTGGAGAATCGGCGGGGGGCGGCGTGAATCCCACCCCTGTCGGCCGCCGATTTCTCCGGCGCCAGAGATTTGGCGGGGGCGGGAATCGCGCCGCGCCGGTCAGCGGGCCCCCACCCCCCCCGGCGATTCTCCGGCCCGCTATGGGCCGAAGTCCTGCTGCTGTCATGCCAGTCCCACCGGCGGGAATTAAACCACCTCTCTTACCGGCGGGACTGGCGGCGCGGGCAGGCTCTGGGGTCCTAGAGGGGGCGCGGGGCGATCTGGCCCCGGGGGGTGCCCCCACGGTGGCGTGGCCCGCGATCGGGGCCCATTGATCCACGGGCGGGCCTGTGCCGTGGGGGCACTCTTTTCCCTCCGCCTCGGCCATAGCCTCCGCCATGGCCGACGCGGAAGTGACCCCCCCTGCGCATGCGCAGGGATGACGTCAGCAGCCGCTGACGCTCCCGATCATGTGCGGACTTCCGCCGGCCGGCGGAGTCCCTTCAGCCCCGGCTGGCATGGCGCCAAAGGGCTTTCCCGCTGCCCGACGGGGCGCCAACCACTCCGGCGCGCCAACCACTCCGGCGCGGGCCTAGCCCCTCAAGGTGAGGGCTTGGCCCCTAAAGGTGCGGAGAAATCTGCACCTTTGGGGCAGCCTGACGCCGGAGCGGCCACTCCATCCCGCCGGGACTCCCTGCCCCGTCAGGTAGGGAAGAATTCCGGCCCTGATTTTTAACAGCAGAACTGAACCTTGCCATTGGGAATTCCCCCCAGTGGAGGCAGAGCATCGCAGAAGCCCTGGAAAATTTCGATTTGACGTGAACCCGGTGCCCGCCATGATTTTGGCCTCAAAACCGATTCGCCTTTCCAGATTTCGACGTCAGACAACGGAGAATCCTGCCTACGTATTTTCCAATAATCAAATCTTACCAAGGCTGAATTTTGGATATGCATTTCCAGCTCTTGAAGCTTTGAGCTAACATCACAATTTCATAAAATTTTAAGCAGAAATTGTAAACAAGCAGCAAGTGGATCTTAGCATTGCAGCATTCACCAATCTGCAAAACGTTATACATCCTGGCTTCAAAGTGTTGAGTAATGGGATATTTCCATTCCATCGTATTTCTATAGCAGAATAGGAGGGTTGGTTAACTCGGATGGCTAGTTCGTGATGCAGAGTGATGCTAACAGTGTAGGTTCAATTCCTGTACCTGCTGAGATTGTTCATGATGACCCCACCTTTTAACCATTGCCCCTCACCTGATGTATGATGACCCTCAGGTCAAATCACCACCAGTCGGGGCGGCTCGTGGCACAATGGTTAGCATTGCTGCCTACGGCGCTGGGGACCCGGGTTCGAATCCCGGCCCTGGGTAGTCGCTCCTGTTTTGCCCCTTGGAGAACTTGAATTGGTGAGGAGAAACTCAGTCTTTTCAGCATTGGCCACGTCTTCTAGTTCGGCTGCTAACAGGAAGATTTCAAACATTTGCCGGAATACCCGCCAGTTTTCACGGAGATCGCCGTGGCACTGGAGCTGCTGCGGAATCCGGATCTCGAACATCTTGCTTGGGTTTTGTTGCTGGTTGTCACTGTACGCTGAGGTATGGCTATCTGAATTGAAACAGTTCACTCTTGGTACCATGATTTGTTATGTTCTAGGTGTACATAAGCGGCTTCCTTGTGGTGCACTTGACAAAGGAAGGTTCAGACGTGGAGATAACTTCAACACGTTTATTAAACTATTTACACTTCTATTACTCGGGTTCGACACTACTGCTAATCCTACTATAGCTACCCAGACTGACTAACCAGTTGCTGCAATCCACGTGGTGGGTGTAATATTGAATCAACCCTGTGCCTCTACTCACTGACTGTCTCCACTGGAAAGAGGCAGATCATGTGTGTGGTGTCCTTTATATACGGGTTGGTGTAATGCCCTCTTGTGGTCGTGTCACCTCTGTGTGTATCGTGAATGTCCATTGGTCATATCCTATCTAACTGATCTATTGGCTGAGTGTGTGTGTGTGATGTCTCTTGTGTTTCCTCTAGTGTCTAGCTAGCCTACATGCATTTACATTGATGCACATCACCACATCCGTGTGGAGTTTGCACATTCTCCCCGAGTGTCCGTGGGTTTCACCCCCACAACCCAAAGATATGTAGGCTAGGTGGATTGGCCATGCTAAATTGCCCCTTAATTGGAAAAAAATAATTGGGTACTCTAAATTTTTTTTTTTAAATCACCACCAGTCAGCTCTCTCTCTCAACTCTCTCAAAGGGGACAGTAGTCTACGGCCCTCTGGGAGTGTGGTGACATTTACATTTTTTAATATCAGAATGACAGTAGTTAAGGCAAAACTGATGATACTCCATTGAATATCATGTTCTTTAATATAAACGTATTACAAATGAGCTGATTCTGAAAGGTCTCATCAATATTAAAATATATTTTAAAGGATATAGTTTTGCAGTCTGTGCCTTGGGGAGCCAATAAGTGGTTCGGAGATAAATATGGGACCATCATGAAAGCAATGTAATACATTACCTGATTCTAATACAAATTTCAAGGGGCATTTTTTAAGAGAAGTGATCGTTCATTGGAAGAGTAAATACTAGGGGAATTTCAAAGATATAAAACTCCCTCATTGATACTATGACAGATTAATTCTGTAATGCAGTCCTTCTAGAAAGGAATTTTGTAAGAACATGGGAACTAGAGTAGGTCATTCAGTCCCTCTAGTCTGTTCTACCATTCAATCAGGTCATAATTGATCATTTAAAACTCAATAAACAGATCCATATCCCTTGATGTCCTTATCTCACAAAAATGCATCTAATCTTGGAAATTTCAATTCAGCCAGCATCCACAGCCATTTGGGGCAGAGGATTTCAGATTTTCACTCCTCTTTGTGTGACAAGTGCTTCCTGATCTCAAATTTAAGATTAAACATTTTGTTCTAGATTCCCCGACTAAAGGAAATAGTTTCTCTATCGCTGACTATCAAATCCCTTTATTAGTTTAAAAACTTCATTTGGATCATCCCTTAACCTTCTAAACTGTAATGAATACAAATCAAATTTATGTAACTTGTTTTATTAATTTAACGCTTTAAATGCTGGTATAATTCTGGTGAAATGCAATGTAACCAGTCCAATGACAATGGGCTGGATGCTCCGGTCCACAGCTCTGCGGCATTCGCTGGAGGTGGGATTCACTAGGCCCACCACTTGTCCAATGGGATTTCTCACTGAAGCCACCCCATGCTGTCGGGAAATCAACGGATAGGGTCGAGGAGCCAGTGGGAAAAGAGAATCCCAACAGCCGGAGAGCTCCAGCCAATATATCTTTCCTCAAATTCAATATCTGAAACTGAATGTAATTCTCCAAATGGGATCTGACCAAGTTATTGTACAACTCAAGCATCACTCACTATTCCATGAACCATTTTGATTGCTTTTTGTACTCATGTATTAGCTGCAAATGGTTTGTGGACATGGGCACTCAAATCCATTTGTTCCATTGCTGCCATTCCTGGTCTTACACCCTGAAACAAATATTCTGAAATTTTGAGGATTCAAACATTACACTTTACCAATCATACATTTTCTATTCATTGGTTTATCTTTTTCTCTTTGTGCCTAATCCTATCTGCACAACCTATGTGTCTCACAACTTAATGGCCAGCAGTTACCCCATGTGAAGATTTATTTTCTTCACAAGTAGTTGTAGAAGCTTTAAGTTAAGGGATAAGTTCTATGAGATGAATACCTGTAAGCATTCCTTTATGGTACTTGCAGAATAACGAGAGATTGGAAACAAAAGAGGGAGTGATTGGAAACTGATGCATTTTCTTTAAATTAAAGAATCACACTGAGATATCCTGCTTACAATTCTACTATAGTACATACTACAGTGTTAAAATAATACTGACAGTTGGTCTGTTTAGGGATGAGCTCTGGTGGCTCCCTATGGCAGTTTTCAGCTTGTTTGTATGTCCATGCTGGGCATCCTTTTGTTATCATGCAGTAACCAGGGAGCAAATTCTGCCTTGTTGATTATTGCTTGGCAGTGACAGTTTCTCCTCTAGCTAGTTCAATAACATTAAATATATTTCACTTTTTTCTTCTTGTCGGTGAGACCTTATGAGAACATAAGAAAGAAGCCATTCGGCTCCTCAAGCCTGCTTTGCCATTCAATAAGATCATGGCTAATCTGATTACAGCCTTAACTCCACTTTCCTGCCTGCCCTCCACCATAGTCTTCACTCCATTGAAGATAAAAAATCTGTCTCGCTCAATCTTGAACATATTCAGTGACCCTGGGCTGGATACTCCGACTTTGAGTCTATGTCCGGAGGAAGTGTCTAGTTCTACGATGAAAAATTTGGCGAGGCCCCAGCACCGACCCTCCGACTGGTGAGGGGCGAGTAGCCACGCCACGTAAAACACATGACCTTTACGAAATAAACTGCTGGAGAATTTCCGGGTCCATGGCCGCGCTTGGGCACGGCGATGACCTGCAGCGGTCGCATTTACAACATGGCGCCGGCCGCATGCGGACCTGACCTGCCAGATAGTGCCCCCCTGGACACCCCCTCGCCACCCCCGACCAGGCCCCCACCAAAGCCCCCCCGGCCAGCGACACGGCTCCCACCCCCCCTCCCCGACTATGGCGGCGCTGGACACAGTCCGCAGCCACCACGCCAGGTTCATGAAAACTGAGAGCACGCGTGCCCCGCCCAATCGTGAACTTGGCCCATTGGGGGCGGAGCATCCAATAACAGGTGCTGCCCCTGATTCAGTCGTAAAAAAGGATTCTCCATCCAATTGCCGATGACGCAATCGGCGTCGGGAAATGGAGAATCCCGCCCCTTGTCTCTACTGCTCGCTAGGGAAGAGAATTTCAAACATCAACATCCTTCTGGGAGAAGAAATTCTTCCATCTTATGTGAGAGTTCTCTTAAGTTGAAACTGTGCCCCCTAATTTTGGATTCCCCCTTGAGGGGAAACATCCACTAAGCATCTGCTCTGTCAAGTCCCCTCAGGATATCATCTATATTGAATTTTACCTGCCATAGTTACTCCTTGTTGGCAAATTGTGTCCCAGTTAGGAACAAAGAATTCTGCAGTACAGAAGAGGCCATTAGGTTTATTGTGCTTGTGTTAGTTTATCCAAAGAGCTATACAATGTAATCCCTGTGCCCCAGGTTTTTCCTCGTAACACTGCAAATTAGTTCTCTTCATGAAAGTTGGAAAGTTTTGAAATCTTTTGAAAGTTTGTGTGGAATTCAATTTCACACCTTTTCAGGGAGTGAATCTTAGATCTTAGCAACCGTTTGTATGGAAAACATTTTCTTAACTTTCCCTCTACTTATTTTGTAATTATTTTAAATCTGTGACCGCTAATTTCTTGCTCTATCAAAACCCCTCATAAATGTGTCTACCTCTTCAATAGGTCTCCCCTTGGCCTTCTCTGTGCTAAGGAGACAATCCTAGCTTCCCTAATATTTTCACATAAATGAAGTCTCATGTCACTAGTAGCATCCTGGTAAACCTCCTCTGTACTCTCTCCAAAATTTTGACATCCTTCCAAATGCGCAGTAACCTGAATTCTACACAATACTTTACCTGAGATCTACCGTGAGCTATAAGACATGATTCATTTCCTTTTGGATCCGGTAGCCAAATATACTTTTGGCATTCTTTATCTGCATTAAATTGCAACTGTCATATGTCTATCCAATTCTCCTGCAATTTCTCGGGTGCAATCTACCGGTAACATTGCGCTCGATCGAGTGCAACTTGGCAGGCAGATGTCGGGTGAGGCTTCCCGTGGGCTTCCTGGCAGCCATGATGCCTCGCGGGACCTACCCAAGTCCTGTTAGGCAGTGCTACACATTGTGAACGGGACTAGGCTCCAGCCCTTAAGTAGATTTTAAACCTACTTAAGCGTACTTACCCGCGATCTACCAGCCTCCCAGGGAGGCCTCGGCTGGGCACCATTCAGTATTGGTCTACACTCGGGCCATCGGAGGCCACTGGGTGGTCATGGATAGGGTTGGGCAGCCCCCTGGCTCTCCCCCTGGAACACGGGCTCCTTTGTCCTGCCTTGCTGGCATGTTGACACTGCCATACTGGAACTGCCAAGATGCCCAGATGGCACCACAATGCCAGAAGGAGTACTCCCAGAGTGCCATGATGGTTGTGCCAGGGTGCCCGGATGCCACGTTGGCACTACCAAGGGTCAGGGCCTGAGGGGGGCCATGCCCATGAAAGGAGGGTGGAGGGGCGGTATGAAGGGTGGGGGGGTGCAGGACAGCTAAGTAGGGGCCTGTGGGAGTTTGGGGAGGTGACTGGTAGGAGTCTTGGACGTGGGGGGGCCTGTAAGGGGGCGTGGGTGGCCTGAACGGGGGGCCCTCAGGGACCCCATGGCGGGGTGTCCTCACTTCGGGGGGGGGGGGGTTAAAGGGGCGGGATTCTCCAATAATGGGGCTATGTCCCCACGCCGGCGTGAAAACCAGCACCAACCACTCCGGCGTCAACAACCGTTGATACTGGGCAAAACTTGTCGGCCACTCAGCTCATTGGGGCCCGGGCTGTCAACGGTCCCTGACCAGGAATCCCGCTGGCGCTCGAAAAACAGTGCCGGAGATTAGGGAAGGCGGCATCGGGTTGGGATTCGTGCCTCCCCCCGGGGATTGAATCCCGTCCCATGTGTGTGAAGGGTGACATTGTCCATGGGTAATGGTTGTGGGGGACCCTCAAGTTCACTTTGATTTTGGGGCACCCTTTCAAAATGGCGGCCCGATCTCTGAGGAGCCAGTCTGGCCTTTGAGTTCAGCTCCACAGTGGTGAAAATAAGTGTGGGCTAAACCAGCGAGAAAATTCCCAGTGCCCAGAAAAGTGACTTAGAGCACCATCCAAAGGCCATGCAGTGCAGTTTTTCCAATAAAAACGGGACACCCCGCTCTCGGGGGGTGATGCACTATCAATTACGACGAGACAATAGTAGAATGTAATCGAGGCTTTATTACACAGAGATGTGGGCCTCCTACAGCAGGTTATGAAATGGCTGCTGTTCGGAGAGCACACACATTTATACTCCGCCTACTGGATGTAGCCAGCAGGCAGGGATCTACCCCCGTACCTGAAGTTCAGGGGCCTTACCGTGATACCCATATATACAATATAATACAGAAGTGGTGACTACCACATTCATCCCGTTAAAAATGAGTCCAGCGGGGATGGTGGAAAACTATATACATACAGATTGGTTTTACAATTACAGAGAAGGTTACAAATTTAGACAATCAGGCGCCTTGATTTGTCGTTGAGAGCGCCGCAGTGCTGGTGGCGACTCAGGCGTCGGCTTGGTCTTCGGTGACTCCGGGAGCATGTCAAAATCCTCTTCATCCCCGGGTGGGAGCAAGGGGAGGACGAATTGTCCTGGAGCGGGGGCTGCGGTGGGGTGCGCCGGGGGTCGTGTGGGACCCAGCTGGTGCCAGTTCCCTGAGGGAGACTGTGTCTTGGCGGCCGTCGGGTTACACTACGTAGGCGTACTGCGGGTTCGCATGGAGTAGCTGTACTCTCTCAACCAATGGGTCCACCTTGTGGAGCCGCACGTGCTTGCAGAGGAGAACGGGTCCTGGAGCTGCCAGCCACGTTGGGAGAGAAACCCCGGAGGTGGACTTCCTGGGGAAGGCAAAGAGACGTTCATGGGGGGTTTTGTTGATCGCGGTGCACAGGAGTGACCGAATGGAGTGAAGTGCGTCGGGGAGGATCTCCTGCCAGTGGGAGGCCGGGAGATTTCTGGAACGTAGGGCCAGGTGGACGGCCCACCAGACCGTCCCATTCTCCCGCTCCACCTGCCCGTTTCCCCTGGGGTTGTAGCTGGTCGTCCTGCTCGAGGCAATGCCCCTGTTGATAGGTACTGGCGCAGCTCCTCGCTGATAAATGAGGATCCCCGGTCGCTGTGGCCATAGGCGGGGAAACCGAACAGAGCGAAGATGGTGTTGAGGGCTTTGATGACGGTGGCAGACGTCATATCGGGGCATGGGACGGCAAAGGGAAATCGGGAATACTCGTCGACCACATTAAGAAACTACGTGTTGAGGTCGGTGGAGGGGAGGGGCCCTTTGAAGTCCACGCCGAGGCATTCAAAGGGGCAGGAGGCCTTCACCAGGATCGCACGGTCTGTCCGGTAGAAGTGCGGTTTACACTCCGTGCAGACCTGGCAGTCTCTGGTGATAGCCCTGACTTCCTCGATGGAGTAGGGCAGGTTGCGGGCCTCAATGAAGTGGTAAAAGCGGGTGACTCCCGGGTGACAGAGATCGTCGTGCAGAGTCCGGAGTCGGTCCACTTGTGCGCTGGCACATGTACCTTGGGACAGGGCATCGGGGGGCTCGTTGAGCTTATCGGGGCACTACAAAATCTCGTAATTGTAGGTGGAGAGCTCGATCCTCCACCTCAAGATTTTATCATTTTTGATCTTACCCTGCTGTGTGTTGTTAAACATGAAGGCAACCGACCGTTGGTCAGTGAGGAGAGTGAATCTCCTGCCGGCCAGGTAATGCCTCCAATGTCGCACAGCTTCAACGATCGCTTGGGCCTCCTTTTCGACGGAGGAGTGCCGAATTTCGGAGACATGGAGGATGTGGGAAAAGAATGCCACGGGCCTGCCTGCCTGCCTGGTTGAGGGTGGCGGCCAGAGCGACGTCTGATGCATCTCTCTCGACTCGGAAGGGGAGCATCTCGTCGACCGCATACATCGTGGCCTTGACGATGTCGGCCTTGATACAGTTGAAGGCCTGGTGAGCCTCGGCCGTCAGTGGGAAAGCGGTGGATTGAATGAGTGGACGGGCCTTGTTCGCATAGTTTGGGACCCACTGGGCGTAATACGAAAAGTACCCCAGGCATCGTTTGAGCAGGGGGGGGGGGGGTTCCATGAGGGGGCTCATGCCATCGGGGCCGGGCCCTAGAACTCCGTTCTGAACCACATAGCCGAGGATGGCTAATTGGTTCATGCTGAACACCCACTTCTCATTGTTGTAAGTTAGGTTGAGGATTGTGGCAGTGTGGAGAAATTTGAAAGGTTAGCGTCGTGGTCCTGCTGGACGTGGCCACAGATGGTGACGTTGTCCAGGTACGGGAAAGTGGCCCGCAACCCGTACCGGTCAACCATTCGGTCCATCTCCCGTTGGAAGTCCGAGACCCCGTTGGTGACGCCGAAGGGAGCCCTAAGGAAATGGTAAAGGCAGCTGTCTGCTTCAAACGCAGTGTATGGGTGGTCCGCCTTACGGATGGGGAGCTGGTGGTAGGCAGATTTCAGGTCCACTGCCGAGAAGACCAGGTACTGTGCAATCTGATTGACCATATCAGATATGCATGGGAGAGGGTACACGTCGAGCTGCGTGTACCGATTGATGGTCTGACTGTAGTCAACCATCCTGTTTTTCTCCCCCGTTTTCACCATTTGGCCTCTCCAGGGACTGTTGCTGGCCTCGATGATACCTTCCCGCAGCAGCCGCTGGACCTCAGACCTGATGAAGGTTCTGTCCTGGGCGCTCTACCATCTGCTCCTGGTGGCGACGGGTTTGCAATCCGGGGTGAGGTTTGCAAACAGGGAAGGCAGGTCGGCCTAAAGGGTCGCGAGGCCGCAAACAGTAAGGGGTGGTAGGGGCCTGCCGAATTTCAGGGTTAGGCTCTGGAGGTTGCACTGGAAGTCCAGGCCGAGTAGCAAGGAAACGCAGAGATTGGGGAGGACGTAGAGCCGGAAGCTGCTGAACTCTATGCCCTGGGTGGTGAGGGTGGTGATGCAGTACCCCCAGATCGCCACAGAGTGGGATCCGGAGCCCAAGGACATTCTTTGGTTAGCGGGGTGAACCGCGAGGGAGCGGCGCCTTACCGTATCCGGGTGGATGAAGCTCTCAGTGCTCCCGGAGTCCAGAAGGCAGGATATCTCGTGCCCGTCGACCTTCACCTTTGTCGAAGCGGTCGCGAGGTTGTGCGGTCGAGACTGCGGTCAATAGTGACCGAGGCGAGACGTGGCTGGTGGTTGGCGGTTGCAGGCGATGAGCGGCCCGATGAGGTGCCCGACGGGCAAGGGTCCTGAGGCGGGTAAGATGGCGGCGCCCATGTGCCGCATGTGTCCTGGGGCAGGCAAGATGGCGGCACCCTCGGACCGCACGTGTCCTGGGGCAGGCAAGATGGCGGTGCCCTCGGGCCGCACGTGTCCTGGGGCAGGCAAGATGGCGGTGCCCATTGGTTCTGAGGCAAGCAAGATGGCAGCGCCCACGGGCCGAACATGTTATGAGCGGAGCACGATGGCGGTGCCCACGAGCTGCACGTGGTCTGAGGAGAGGAAGATGGCGGCGCCCACTGGCCGCATGTGGGGGTTGCCGGGACAATAGCGACGATTGAGTGGGCCTGGCACACTGCAGCGAAATGTCCCTTCTTGCCGCAGGCCTTGCAGAGCGCGCTCCACGCCGTGCAGCGCTGCCAGGGGTGGTTTGTCTGTCTGCAGAAGTAGCACTTGGGTCCCCCGGGGTTGGTTGGCTGCCGCGCGGCGCAGGTGTGGGGTTGGCTGAGGGCGGTCGCTGATGGGGTCCACGATGGGGTGGCCGCTGGCGGGGTCCACGATGCACAGGGGAGCTGGGCCATGTGGTCGGGGGCAAAGCCTGTACGTTGCGTGAGGCGACCGTGAGCGAGAGCGCTAGTTTCTTGGTCGCCACGAGGTCAAGCGTGGCCCCTTCTAAGAGGCGCTGGCGGATGCAGTCAGACCCTATGCCCGTAACGAACGTGTTTCTCATTAGCAGGTTTGAATGTTTAGTGGCCGAAATGGCCTGGCAGTCAAAGTCTCTCACCAGGGCGAGCCGGGCATGCCAGAAATCTTCCAGTGACTTACCGGGAAGTTGGTGCCGCGTGGATAGGAGGTGCCTGGCGTAGATCTTGTTGGTCTGCTGAGCGTAATTCTCCTTCAGTAGCGCCATGGCCTCTGCGTAGGTAGGCGCGTCCTGTACGAGGGGAAAAACATTGGAGCTCAGCCGCGTGTACAGAATCTGGAGCTTCTGAGATTGGGTCTGGCGCAGATCCGATGTATGCTTCAAAGCAAGCTAGCCAATGTTGGAAGTCGTTTTTGACATTGTCTACTTGAGGATGCAGCTGCAGGCGATCCGGCTTGATGCGGTGGTCCATCTCTGAAAAATCTCTGTGTAATAAATTGATGCACTATCAATTACGACGAGACGAGAGTAGAATGTAATCGAGGTTTTATTAAACAGAGATGTGTGGCCTCCTACCGCAGCTTACGAAATGGCTGCTGTTCGGAGAACACACACATTTATACTCGCCTACTGGGCGGAGCCAGCAGGCAGAGATCTACCCCCGTACCTGTAGTACAGGGGCCTTACCGTAATACCCAGATATACAATATAATCCAACAGTAGTGACTACCACAGGAGGCTACCCAGCTCGCCATGCCTCGCGGGATTCAACGCCATCCCGTGAGACGTTGTGATGTAAATCCCGTCCACAATGGGCGGGATCACATTTTGGCAAATGTACATTTTAGAGCAAGGCAGTAAGCCTCACTCTAACATGCAAATTTCCGAGTTACCTGAGGCTTTGGGATTCATTCCCTTTGCCTCAGAGACCTCGGGCGCGATTCTCCGAGCTCCGCGCAGGGCCGGAGAATCGCCGCAACCGCGCCATGCTGCCCCGATGCCGGCGCGCGATTCTCCGAGGTGCGGAGTACAGGTGACATTTGCACCGGCGCATTTGGGACGGTGCCGTCCGTGGCTCGCTGTGCGAATCCGGGCCACCGATTCTCCGGCCCGGATGGGTCGAGCAGCTGCGCGGAAAAGGCAGAGTCACGTCGGCGCCGTTCACCCCTGGTCGCTGCTGGCGGGAACTCTGCGCGAAGGGTTGGTGGGGGGGGGGGGGGGTGGTGGCCTCCGATGGGGTCTGGCCCGCGATCGGGGCTCACCGATCGGTGGGCCGGCCTCTCCCCCTACCGGGCCTACTTTGTTCGCTTCTGGCCCCAGAACCCCCGCGCCATGTTGCGTTGGGGTCGGAGCGTTGAAGAAGTCCCCCGCACATGCTAGGGTTGGCGCAGCCCAACTGCCCATGCGCAGGTTGGCGCGCCACCGACATTTGCGCCGGGAAGGGAGGCTGGAGCGGCGTGAACCGCTCCATCGCCATGATGGCCCCCTGTGGGGGACAGAATCGGTAGTCCCTGCGCCCGTTTCGCGCCGTCGTGAAACGCGACGGCGTTCACGGCGGCGCGAACATGGAGAATCGCGCCCCCTCAGGTGAGCGCCATTCAACACTGGTCCCCACAAACGGGGACCAGATGGAACAAAACTAGTGGGGGTCTCCCAGGGGATCGGAGGCCCCCAGCTTCATAACCTTTAGGCAGGGCTGTACCCTGGCACTGCCATGGTGCCAAGCCGGCATTTTTTTGCAAGCGCGCAATCGGGTCGGGATTGCCAGGTATGGTGTTCAGGAGCCGGGGACCCTCCCATAGTGCATTTGGGCTACGACGTGGAGGTCATGGATCGTTTCAGGGGCTTCAGAGATCGGGACGCCATTTTTAAATGAGAGTGTTAGGAAGGTTCTCACTAGGGGACTTTGTTATCTTTTGGGAGAATCACGCCCCAAGTGTGGTTAGATAGCAGTGGGAAACCCGCCAGCAGAGCCGGTGGGAAACTCCCAGTAAAACCCACCACAAATGACACTTAGAAACTTTTCTGTTCGATCGCGCCCATGATCTACTATCCTCCAGTTCTATATCTTCTACAAAACTAAATTTGCGTTTCTGAATCCAGGTCATTCATATTAATTAAAAACAGTAAGGGGCCCAGCATTGATCCACAGCACGTCAAACTGAGTAAATTTCTCAATCTGTATTTACTACGTCATGGAGCTGCTCGTCCTCTACTTCTGCCAGCTGCTTATTCATTTCCCACATTTGCCATGGGGAATCACTATCTTTAAGATTCTGAAGCAGTTGTTCACACAGAATCTTGTTGAAAGCTTTAGTCAGCATTCAGTTAACTCTCAACATGACATCCACATAAGCTGCTGGGGATCTCAAATGAGGACCCAAGTTTTCAAAACTATCTTCAAGACCACTGATGCTTCTAAGCAAGAAGCTTTTGTCCCACTCATGGATTATATCACACAAAAGAATAGGATTCTTATGAATTGCTTATCCTCTCATTAAGGATCAAGTTTTTAGAAGTTCAATAGAATGCGAATGAAGAACAAAACAAGTGTATATTAAATTCACACACAAAATTTCTATTAATGTTCTGCTCCATCTCCTGTAGTTTAATCCACTAACCTAATTAAATCCACATGGATACTCTCCCATATCTGACTTCAGAGAAACAAAATTTAATTTGTTTCTCGATTCACATCA
Source organism: Scyliorhinus torazame (assembly GCF_047496885.1). Classification (NCBI taxonomy): domain Eukaryota; kingdom Metazoa; phylum Chordata; class Chondrichthyes; order Carcharhiniformes; family Scyliorhinidae; genus Scyliorhinus; species Scyliorhinus torazame. The sequence goes on from NC_092723.1 coordinate 169,999,159, forward strand.
TGCCAGAGCAATTTTGTGAAATTAGGTATATGTACTATACCATGTCCTTGTCAAAATCCAAATACATTTGTTGATAAAATCGTTTTGAATCTGCTTGAAATTAAATTCTGGAATTAAAAAATAATCTTCTGGCATTTACACTATAGGTAAGGAATCTTGGGTTGAGGAAAGAGAGCACAGCATTTCTAGATGTTATTTGTGAAGGTGATAAGAATCCCACATGTAGAAATCAAGTTATACTTATAATTATTTGTTTCTCTTGATTTTGTCAGGTTTCAAAGAGTATACTAACTTGTCTCTGTCCATCAGCTGTTTGTGCCTGTTATTAAGATCTTACTATTAGATCTTAGTAAGAAGTTTTACAACACCAGGTTAAAGTCCAACAGGTTTGTTTCAATGTCACTAGCTTTCGGAGCGCTGCTCCTTCCTCAAGTGAATGAAGAGGTATGTTCCAGAAACATCTATATAGACAGATTCAAAGATGCCAGACAATGCTTGGAATGCGAGCATTAGCAGGTGATTAAATCTTTACAGATCCAGAGATGGAGTAACCCCAGGTTAAAGAGGTGTGAATTCTGTCAAGCCAGGACAGTTGGTAGGATTTTGCAGGCCAGATGGTGGGGGATGAATGTAATGCGACATGAATCCCAGGTCCCGGTTGAGGCCGCACACATGTGTGCGGAACCTGGCTATATGCTTCTGCAGAAAAAGACAATGTTGTCGAAGAGAATACTGAGATTCAGGCTACTAGACTAGAAGGGCTTGAGGTTCATAAGGAGGAGGTGTGAGCAATTCTGGAAAGTGTGAAAATAGATAAGTCCCCTGGGCCGGATGGGATTTATCCTAGGATTCTCTGGGAAGCTAGGGAGGAGATTGCTGAGCCTTTGGCTTTGATCTTTAAGTCATCTTTGTCTACAGGAATAGTCCCAGAAGACTGGAGGATAGCAAATGTTGTCCCCTTGTTCAAGAAGGGGAGTAGAGACAACCCCAGTAACTATAGACCAGTAAGCCTTACTTCTGCACCCAACTGCAGCTCCTCACAGACCGCATGGTTCGGTTGGAGCAGCAATTGGATGCACTTAGGAGCATGCAGGTGGCGGAAAGCGTCATAGATCGCAGTTATGTAAGTGTGGTCACACCCAAGGTGCAGGCAGAGAAATGGGTGACCACCAGAAAGGGCAGGCAGTCAGTGCAGGAATCCCCTGTGGTTGTCCCCCTCTCGAACAGGTATACCCCTTTGGATACTGTCGGGGGGGATAACCTATCAGGGGAAAACAGCAGCAGCCAGAGCAGTGGCACCACGGCTGGCTCTGATGTTCAGAAGGGAGGGTCAAAGCGCAGAAGAGTAATAGTTATAGGGGACTCTATAGTCAGGGGAACAGATAGGCGCTTCTGTGGACGTGAAAGAGACTCCAGGATGGTATGTTGCCTCCCTGGTGCCAGGGTCCAGGATGTCTCCGAACGGGTAGAGGGAATCCTGAAGGGGGAGGGCAAACAGGTAGAGGTCGTTGTACATATTGGTACTAACGACATAGGCAGGAAGAGGCATGAGGTCCTGCAGCAGGAGTTCAGGGAGCTAGGCAGAAAGTTAAAAGACAGGACCTCGAGGGTTGTAATCTCGGGATTACTCCCTGTGCCACGTGCCAGTGAGGCTAGAAATAGGAAGATAGAGCAGACAAACACGTGGCTAAACAGCTGGTGTAGGAGGGAGGGTTTCGGTTATCTGGACCACTGGGAGCTCTTCCGGGGCAGGTGTGACCTGTATAAGATGGACGGGTTGCATCTAAACCGGAGAGGCATAAATATCCTGGCCGCGAGATTTGCTAGTGTCACACGGGAGGGTTTAAACTAGTATGGCAGGGGGGTGGGCACGGGAGCAATAGGTCAGAAGGTGAGAGCGTTGAGGGAGAACTAGGGAATATGGACAGTGTGGCTCTGAGGCAGAGCAGACGGGGAGAAGTTGCTGAACACAGCGGGTCTGGTGGCCTGAAGTGCATATGTTTTAATGCAAGGAGCATTACGGGTAAGGCAGATGAACTTAGAGCTTGGATTAGTACTTGGAACTATGATGTTGTTGCCATTACAGAGACCTGGTTGAGGGAAGGGCAGGATTGGCAGCTAAACGTTCCAGGATTTAGATGTTTCAGGCGGGATAGAGGGGGATGTAAAAGGGGAGGCGGAGTTGCGCTACTTGTTCAGGAGAGTATCACAGCTATACAGCGAGAGGACACCTCAGAGGGCAGTGAGGCTATATGGGTAGAGATCAGGAATAAGAAGGGTGCAGTCACAATGTTGGGGGTATACTACAGGCCTCCCAACAGCCAGCGGGAGATAGAGGAGCAGATAGGTAGACAGATTTTGGAAAAGAGTAAAAACAACAGGGTTGTGGTGATGGGAGACTTCAACTTCCCCAATATTGACTGGGACTCACTTAGTGCCAGGGGCTTAGACGGGGCAGAGTTTGTAAGGAGCATCCAGGAGGGCTTCTTAAAACAATATGTAAACAGTCCAACTAGGGAAGAGGCGGTACTGGACCTGGTATTGGGGAATGAGCCCGGCCAGGTGGTAGATGTTTCAGTAGGGGAGCATTTCGGTAACAGTGACCACAATTCAGTAAGTTTTAAAGTACTGGTGGACAAGGATAAGAGTGGTCCGAGGATGAATGTGCTAAATTGGGGGAAGGCTAATTATAACAATATTAGGCGGGAACTGAAGAGCATAGATTGGGGGCGGATGTTTGAGGGCAAATCAACATCTGACATGTGGGAGGCTTTCAAGTGTCAGTTGATAGGAATACAGGACAGGCATGTTCCTGTGAGGAAGAAAGACAAATACGGCAATTTTCGGGAACCTTGGATGACGAATGATATTGTAGGCCTCGTCAAAAAGAAAAAGGAGGCATTTGTCAGGGCTAAAAGGCTGGGAACAGACGAAGCCTGTGTGGCATATAAGGAAAGTAGGAAGGAACTTAAGCAGGGAGTCAGGAGGGCTAGAAGGGGTCATGAAAAGTCATTGGCAAATAGGGTTAAGGAAAATCCCAAGGCTTTTTACACTTACATAAAAAGCAAGAGGGTAGCCAGGGAAAGGGTTGGCCCACTGAAGGATAGGCAAGGGAATCTATGTGTGGAGCCAGAGGAAATGGGCGAGGTACTAAATGAATACTTTGCATCAGTATTCACCAAAGAGAAGGAATTGGTAGATGTTGAGTCTGGAGAAGGGGGTGTAGATAGCCTGGGTCACATTGTGATCCAAAAAGACGAGGTGTTGGGTGTCTTAAAAAATATTAAGGTAGATAAGTCCCCAGGGCCGGATGGGATCTACCCCAGAATACTGAAGGAGGCTGGAGAGGAAATTGCTGAGGCCTTGACAGAAATCTTTGGATCCTCGCTGTCTTCAGGGGATGTCCCGGAGGACTGGAGAATAGCCAATGTTGTTCCTCTGTTTAAGAAGGGTGGCAGGGATAATCCCGGGAACTACAGGCCGGTGAGCCTTACTTCAGTGGTAGGGAAATTACTGGAGAGAATTCTTCGAGACAGGATCTACTCCCATTTGGAAGCAAATGGACGTATTAGTGAGAGGCAGCACGGTTTTGTGAAGGGGAGGTCGTGTCTCACTAACTTGATCGAGTTTTTCGAGGAGGTCACTAAGATGATTGATGCAGGTAGGGCAGTAGATGTTGTCTATATGGACTTCAGTAAGGCCTTTGACAAGGTCCCTCATGGTAGACTAGTACAAAAGGTGAAGTCACACGGGATCAGGGGTGAACTGGCAAGGTGGATACAGAACTGGCTAGGCCATAGAAGGCAGAGGGTAGCAATGGAGGGATGCTTTTCTAATTGGAGGGCTGTGACCAGTGGTGTTCCACAGGGATCAGTGCTGGGACCTTTGCTCTTTGTAGTATATATAAATGATTTGGAGGAAAATGTAACTGGTCTGATTAGTAAGTTTGCAGACGACACAAAGGTTGGTGGAATTGCGGATAGCGATGAGGACTGTCTGAGGATACAGCAGGATTTAGATTGTCTGGAGACTTGGGCGGAGAGATGGCAGATGGAGTTTAACCTGGACAAATGTGAGGTAATGCATTTTGGAAGGGCTAATGCAGGTAGGGAATATACAGTGAATGGTAGAACCCTCAAGAGTATTGAAAGTCAAAGAGATCTAGGAGTACAGGTCCACAGATCACTGAAAGGGGCTACACAGGTGGAGAAGGTAGTCAAGAAGGCATACGGCATGCTTGCCTTCATTGGCCGGGGCATTGAGTATAAGAATTGGCAAGTCATGTTGCAGCTGTATAGAACCTTAGTTAGGCCACACTTGGAGTATAGTGTTCAATTCTGGTCGCCACACTACCAGAAGGATGTGGAGGCTTTAGAGAGGGTGCAGAAGAGATTTACCAGAATGTTGCCTGGTATGGAGGGCATAAGCTATGAGGAGCGATTGAATAAACTCGGTTTGTTCTCACTGGAACGAAGGAGGTTGAGGGGCGACCTGATAGAGGTATACAAAATTATGAGGGGCATAGACAGAGTGGATAGTCAGAGGCTTTTCCCCAGGGTAGAGGGGTCAATTACTAGGGGGCATAGGTTTAAGGTGAGAGGGGCAAAGTTTAGAGTAGATGTACGAGGCAAGTTTTTTACGCAGAGGGTAGTGGGTGCCTGGAACTCACTACCGGAGGAGGTAGTGGAGGCAGGGACGATAGGGACATTTAAGGGGCATCTTGACAAATATATGAATAGGATGGGAATAGAAGGATACGGACCCAGGAAGTGTAGAAGATTGTAGTTTAGTCGGGCAGTATGGTCGGCACGGGCTTGGAGGGCCGAAGGGCCTGTCCCTGTGCTGTACATTTCTTTGTTCTTTGTTCTTTGTTCTGTTGTGGGCAAAATCTTGGAAAGGTTTATAAGAGATAGGATGTATAATCATCTGGAAAGGAATAGTTTAATTAGAGATAGTCAACATGGTTTTGTGAAGGGTAGGTCGTGCCTCACAAACCTTATTGAGTTCTTTGAGAGGGTGACCAAACAGGTGGATGAGGGTAAAGCAGTTGATGTGGTGTATATGGATTTCAGTAAAGCGTTTGATAAAGTTCCCCACGGTAGGCATGGGATTCAGGGTGATTTAGCAGTTTGGATTAGAAATTGGCTAGCTGGAAGAAGACAAAGGGTGGTGGTTGATGGGAAATGTTCAGACTGGAGTCCAGTTACTAGTGGTGTACCACAAGGATCTGTTTTGGGGCCACTGCTGTTTGTCATTTTTATAAATGACCTGGAGGAGGGCGTAGAAGGATGGGTGAGTAAATTTGCAGATGACACTAAAGTCGGTGGAGTTGTGGACAGTGCGGAAGGATGTTACAAGTTACAGAGGGACATAGATAAGCTGCAGCGCTGGGCTGAGAGGTGGCAAATGGAGTTTAATGCAGAAAAGTGTGAGGTGATTCATTTTGGAAGGAATAACAGGAAGACAGAGTACTGGGCTAATGCTAAGATTCTTGGCAGTGTGGATGAGCAGAGAGATCTCGGTGTCCTTGTACATAGATCCCTGAAAGTTGCCACTCAGGTTGAGAGGGTTGTTAAGAAGGCGTGTTAGCTTTTATTGGTAGAGGGATTGAGTTTCGGAGCCATGAGGTCATGTTGCAGCTGTACAAAACTCTGGTGTGGCTGCATTTGGAGTATTGCGTGCAATTCTGGTCGCCGCATCATAGGAAGGATGTGGAAGCATTGGACAGGGTGCAGAGGAGATTTACCGGAATGTTGCCTGGTATGGAAGGAAGATCTTATGAGGAAAGGCTGAGGGACTTGAGGCTGTTTTCGTTAGAGAGAAGAAGGTTAAGAGGTGACTTAATTGAGGCATACAAGATGATCAGAGGATTGGATAGGGTGGACAGTGAGAGCGTTTTTCCTCGGATGGTGATGTCTAGCATGAGGGGACATTGCTTTAAATTGAGGGGAGATAGATATAAGACAGACGTCAGAGGTAGGTTCTTTACTCAGAAAGTAGTAAGGGAGTGGAATGCCCTGCCTGCAACAGTAGTGGACTCGCCAACACTAAGGACATTCAAATGGTCATTGGATAGACATATGGACGATAAGGGAATAGTGCAGATGGGCTTTAGAGTGGTTTCACAGGTCGGCGCAACATCCGAGGGCCGAAGGGCCTGAACTGCGCTGTTATGTTCTATGTTCTATGGGTTGGCATGGTGGAGTCGCGTGCGGTTGCCCCCCCAGCAGACCCCCCCTCCCATGGCAGCCCACCTCAGTTGAGGGTGTCCCCAAACCAGAGGGTGCCCCCCCACCCACCCATTAAACACAGGATCAGCAAGCCTAATGCCCCCGGGCTCTTTGCCTGTGAGCAATGATGGCTACTCACCTCCTCAGCTCCCCGCAGAAGTCTGCCCGCCTTGTTCACGTTTCTAAAAAGTATTAATCAGCACCAGCATGGCCACTTGCAGAAGAGGCGGCTGAATCACAGGAGGCCGTTAGATATCGGGTGACTCCCATTAATTGTATGCAAATAGAGGTTAGGTGGTGATTATTAGCTTCTCGCCATGCTATGGTGGGATCCCAATTTCGCCTATGAGAGGGGGCGGTTGCATCGCAAACTGTTTGGCGCCTGACGCAGTTCTCGGTTTTGGTCTCTCCCAAGCACAATGAGGCCACATGCCCCAAGTGTCGACAATGGGACTGAATTGTGTGCAATTCACATTCCTATTAAGGCGGCACAATAGCACAATGGTTAGCACTGTTGTTTCACAGCGTCAGGAACCCGGGTTTGATTCCTGGCTTGGGTCACTGTCAGTGCGGAGTCTGCATCTGCACATTCTCCCCGTGTCTGCGTGGGTTTCCTCCGGGTGCTCCGGTTTCCTCCACAAGTCCCGAAAGACATGCTTGTTAGGTGAATTGGACATTCTGAATTTTCCCTCTGTGTACCCGAACAGGGGCTGGAGTTTGGCGACTAGGGGATTTTCACAGCAACTTCATTGCCTACTTGTGACACTAATAACGATGATTATTATTATTTGTGGAACATTTCAGGAAATTTCAGGACATGCACTCGACTGGTGCGAATTCTGAGCAATTCCCGGCCCAGTGCAAACAGCCAGGCAATTGGAGCTGTTTTTAAGCACTCCACTTACCACACACTCACTGCAGCCACAAGAATGGCACAGAGATGACCTCCCCCCGAGGTCGGTTGTCTGACGTGGACCCACAATTCCATGTCAGTGAGGAGCGGAAGGACATGCTCTTCCCAAGCGTGGGCCGCAGATTCAATCCTGCCCTCCTGAACACTGACTGGGAGGTGGTGGCAGAGGCAGTCAGGGCTGCTAGACTCACCAAAAGGAGACAGCTAGTGATCCGGAGGGGTGGGGATCACTGGTGATTCCTCTACCTTAAGAGGGGCAGAGAACCAGGTAGGGTTCCATAGGCCGCTGTACAGGTGTCCTCTGGTTGGAGTGAGCTCTGCTGATCTGCTTCTTCAGCAATGGGACAGCATTTCTGAGGAATGCCTACACCAGATGGGCTCCTGATTGAGCTTGGCCCTTGATGATACAGCTGGAGTATGAGGGTGTGCAGAGGGGCGGCCTGGGTGGACTCCCAGATGCCTTCTGAGCATTTAAAGGACACAAGCAGCACTCAGCAATTTGAGCAGTCAGAAGCCTGTAAGTAGCATCCAGGGGGATGTTTAAAAGACAGACTTCAGCAATGGCGGTCTGAGCCAGGCCACCAAGAGCCCGAGGAGACACCCCAAGTCCACAGACTTGGCACCAAGTCACTACCCGCTACTGCCCCAGGCCCAGGCAGCCGTCCCCCAGCAAGCCCGACAGTTTTCAATTTGTTTTTTTAGCTTCCCGCTCCCCCGCCGCAGCCTTGGTCCCCAGTCCACATTTGTAAATACTTGTAGCAATTCACGCCCGCAAGACCTCCGCCTGAGAGGAGCGGAGCATTGCGTAGGGGCAGATGTCCTACCCGCCAAGCATATTTAAATGCATGCAAGTGCCGGGATTGCATGCTGCCGCTGGCATGGGGCACATGTTATCGCCACCAGCGAGGGATCGGAGCATGGCGCCTGAATTGACGCCAGGCGTGGACCTTGATTTTGGCCAGATGCCCGATTCTCCGCCCGATCATAGTTCATGTTTACAGCATCGCAAGCTGCAGAATTTCACCTATGAGCTACAAGCTGGCCATCTTATCTATCCTTCTTTTCTGGCAACACATTTATATTTTAGCTACATGTCTGAGAACTTCATTTACATTTTGAGTTCTTGCTATAAAGTACAGTGCTTGGCTGCAACCGGAGCCAAATGACACTGCACATGCCTGAACACATGTTACAACAGTTAGAAATTGAAATGCACTGGTCAGATGAATTAATTCTTTCTAAACATTTCGAATGAAGTCTGGCAGGTTTAGTAAGGGCCTGGACATTGAATGGGATCTCCTGAACATTTAAAAATATATATATTTTATTAAGGGGCAATTTAGTGTGGCCATTCCACCTACCCTGCACATCTTTGGGTTGTGGGGGCGAAACCCACGCAAACACGGGGAGAATATGCAAACTCCACACGGACAATGACCCAGAGCCGGTATCGAACCTGGGATCTCGGTGCTGTGAGGCAGCAATGCTAACACCACAGCACCACCATGCTGCCCTTCTCCTAAACATTTTAGACATAATGTTCTGATACTGTACTCAATTTATACTCCGCATAGTGCAAAGCAAAAGTAGTGAGGCAACTGTCCCCAAAGAGTCTCTCCTCACTTCACATCAATGCTAAGTTTGCTGTGTGTATAAGTGTCTATGTTTACAGAGTTCAAGTTGTTATATTCCAAACAGCCAGCTGGTGAAGGACAGCATTGACATTAATCTTTACACAGTCTAACATTTAGTTCCAGATTCAAACATTGCAAGCACACACTTCCGAACTCAACTACAGCCCAGTTTTAGTGAGTGTCTCTTTTTCTGACCTAAGTAAAATCCCAATCAATACCCTCCACCTGCTTACAATTAAACACTATTGATAAACCATTAACACTCGTCACAACAGGGAGCCACATCCAGAACAAGCTGCAAACACCACTGTTGAGTTCCATAAATTGGCTCGGAGCATGTGGACAGAAAATTAATAAGAGATAAGCCTGAATTTCAATTATTTTTGCTTTGGGAACATCCCCACAGCGGTTTGATGCAATAATTATATGAGCATGATCCACAAAACCAACAACCACACCAAATCCAATACTTTGCTCTCGTAGAAGTATCCTATTCTTACAAGACTTGCTTCAATAATAACCCTCCCCTACTTCAATAGCAGCTTTGATTGATTTGAACTAGCACAATGTAGGAACGCGGTAAATTATCAGTGGTTCTGCATATTAGAAATATGTAGGCCGTAAATAATTTTAGGCGTATAGGGAAAAAGTTACCACCCATTCCACTTATGCTAAAATTATTGGCGTGTTGGGTGTTCCGCTATACAAATGAACCAGCACGGTTGTAGATGGTACTACTCTGTTTTATTACTCTTGATAACATCATCTGTTAACTCATGGCTGTGGTTCGTACTTTACCCGTTAACCTGTGTACCCAGCCCGAACACGATCTTAGAGAGGCACTCAGCACATGGTGTATGTCTGAGTGGCACGCTGTGAGCTCTGTGCTCTGAGCTATCTCCTGCTGGAATGAGCGGGAACTGTAGTGTTCCCTGTTTTATAGTGTGTGCGCTCTCACTGGTGATTGGCTGTGATGTTGCGTGTGTGTTGATTGGTCCGTTGATCTGTCCATCAGTGTGTGTGTGTGATTGCACCATGATATGTTTATATGAATATCATGACAACTATTATCCTTTAATGCACAAATAAAGTGTGTACTAGTTCCAAACGACATGTAAATGTACAACTCCAAAATGCCTTCCATTTTCATCTATTCAAAATGGTTCACTATCTATGAGGAAGCTTCGCCAATGGCTGCGGGCAGCTGAAGGGTGTCAGAGTTGGGCCTGATTCTGTCCTCACCTGACATCCATAGACACCTCTGGGGGCGGAATTCTCCGACCCCCCACTGGGTCGAAGAATCGCCGCTGCGCCGCGCGAATCGTGCCATGCCACCCCGATGACGGGACGCCATTCTCTGCAGAGCGGAGAATCAGCGCCACTGGGGCTGGCGTGGTCGGCGTGGTGCCGGTTGGGGTCTGCGGCGACTCTCTGGCCCGGGCTGGCACAGGCCGGCCGGCCGATTCTCCGGCCCGGATGGGCCGAACGGCCGTCAACAAAAAGCCGAGTAACGCCAGCGCCATTCTAACATCCTCTGAGCCGGCGGGACCTCGGCGTTGAACGGTCCGGGGGCGGCCTGTGGGGTGGGAATGGGGGTCCGACCTCGGGGGGGCCTCCGTAGTGGCCTGGCCCGCGATCGGGGCCTCTGTCTGGGGGCCTCTTTTCCTCCGCGCCGGCTCCTGTAGCCCTGCGCCATTTGGCATCCGCTAGTTGGCGCCGGCCCAATTGCTCATGCGCAAACCCCGCGGCACCAGGATTGGCAGCTGGCCGCTCCAGCGCCGTGCTATCCCACTGTGGACCGGAGAATCGGGTCTCGGAACGGGTGCCAATGCTGGAGTAAAACACTCCCGTTTTTACGCCGGCGTCGGCACTTAGCCGCCCGATGGGAGAATCGTGCCACATGGTACCTGCATTGGATTTTGGCTGGAGATCAGGAACTGGAATCTGAGCTGCTCTTCCTCTAAAGCAGGCATTGTCAAACTCGGGGGCGTGACCCGCGTGTTGGTCCCGGGCGGGTGTCGGGAGGGTCGGGGAGCAATCCGTCGCGGCGCTCCCGATCGCACAAATCTGCACACAACAGCCGGCTGTTAATAACGCCGGCTGCAAGCGGCCTTCAAAATGGCCGCGAACATGTAAAAAAAAGTGCGGCCGCACTGCACATGCGTGCCAGATCATCGGCATGCATGCGCAGTGGGGCCACTTTTTTTTTTAAAACAGTCGCACCTTTTTGTTTTACAAGTTCGAGGGGGTTTTATTCATTTATTTTATTCATTTTATTTTAATTTTATTTTTACAAGTTCGGGGGTGTTTTATTTGATAACATTTTACAGGAAAAAAATGCAGAACTTTGGACCGATGGAGACTCCATACTTTCCGACACCAGAAGGCTTCATGTAATAATCCACAGGAGGCAGGGGTTCCGTCACCACACCAGTATTTATTTGCAATAACTTATATACAAGAGCAGCTCCAAAACAGTGCTGCTAGCATTCCAGTCAACTTAAGGCTGCCTCACAAAGCCTACACAGGTGCTTATATGGACCCCCTCAATGAGCTCTCATTGAGGGAGCTCATACTCCAATTGGCCAACCAATAATGCCAATTGGAGGTCATTACACATCACCTTCATCCAACAGGTTCCATTTGAGGAGCGTGTACGAGGGGCAAAGGGACCCAAAACAATTTTCTCCATTTGTATCAGCAGCAAACAAGGTAAGAGAAAATGATGGGTTACGCAGGTCAGCCGGGTTGGGTCCCGAAGTTTGGCCGGTTGGTAAAAATGGGTCCCTGGAAAAATGTTTGAAGAACACTGACCTAACCTTCATATCTTTGGACTGTGGGAGAAAACTGGAGCACCCGGAGGAAACCCATGCAGGCACGGGGAGAATGTGCCAATTATGGAGGAGCGTGTACGAGGGCCAAAGGGGCCCAAAACCATTACGTCCATTTTTGTCAGCATTTTTACCAACCGGCCAACCTTCGGGACCCAACCCAGCCGACCTTCGCGACCCACACCGGCCTAGCTGCGCAACCCACCATTTTCTCTTACCTTGTTTGGTAAGAGACAAAACACTCCCGTTTTTACGCCGGCGTCGGCACTTAGCCGCCCGATGGGAGAATCGTGCCACATGGTACCTGCATTGGATTTTGGCTGGAGATCAGGAACTGGAATCTGAGCTGCTCTTCCTCTAAAGCAGGCATTGTCAAACTCGGGGGCGCGACCCACGTATTGGTCGCGGGCGGGTGTCAACGTTAATTGGTCCACTTAAAGAGGCCTCATGGGCTGCCAGCTGCAAATGAAGGCCCTCCAGCTGATTCGCCAGCACCGCGCATGGCAGTCCTCCACTAACAAGGTCGAGCAGCATTTAAGCTGCACTTGCTCAGCCAATTCCAGCCAGCTCACAATCATGGCGCCAAGGAGACCGTCTCCAAGATTCGGGGATGCTGACCTGGGGAGGCTGCTAGTTGCTATGGATGTGATGGAGGGTGTTCTGTTCCCCCGAGGGTCAACCACAAGGCAGCCAGTGCTGCCTGGGATGAAGTGGCAGCAGCCGTCAGTCTTACTGGCTGACCGATCCTGCCACTGACCACATGTCCATTCTCCCGCAGGTCCTCCAGCCGATAGCGATGGCCTATCCCGGGTGGCACCCTCTCCTGACTCTGAGGAGAACACCTCAGAGGAAAGGTCTGAGGATGCAACCATTGAGGATACACACCTCATGGGGCATGTTAGTGGACAAGCATCTGAGGCACAATCTGGTAAGCACCACACTGCTAATGATGCACATCAGGTGGAGACAGGAACCCCAAGGCGAGACAGCAGTCGGAGGGCTGCTGGATCCCAGGACCCAGGTGGGTCCCAGTCTGTTGTTGACCCTGCGGTACTCGGAAATGATCAAGATGACACGGTGCAGCTGGGACAATCAGGGGGGATGTCAGTGTCACTCCTTAGCCAATTGGAGGAGTCCCAGAGGCTATGGACACAGGAGATGTCGCCAGCAATGCGTGGCACTAAGGCCAACACTGCTAGGGTGCCGACTGCAGTGGAGAGCCTGGTGCACGACGTAGGCACCTTGAGTGAAGGTCCAAGGCATCGCACAGTCGGTGATGGCCATGGGTGAGGGTCTCAGCAGAATGTCCGACTTGCTGGGGGATGTCACCCAGTACCAGGCCGATCTCGATGAGGTTCTGTGGGACATGTCCCGCTCTCAAATCGGCATGGCTGAGGCGTTGCGGAGCTTGTCCCAGTCGCAAGTGGGCATTGCCGAGGCACTGTAGAGCATGTCCCAGTAACTGAGGAGCATCGGCGAGGGTGTCGAGACGTGCAGACCATGGGGAACCGCCAGGTCTGGCAGAGCCAGATGATGCAGGGACAGCTGGGGCTCGAACCAGTTGCCCCTCTGTCCCAAGGTGAACCCCAGGGCCCTATGGGTACTGACCTGGAGCAGAGGGACGTCGAGTGCCAACCCGGACCCGTCCCATGGAGTGGTGGAGGTAGCCACCAGCTCCCCCAAGTTCCTCCCCTCTGATGAGGCTGCGTCTCAAGGTCGGCACACGGCACAGGGCGGCATGGCTGTGCACGTGCCACCGACAAGTGAGCGGAGGACGCCCGCCAGGGGCATCGAGGGCCTCGGGATGAGGTATGCAGCTGGCTGTCACCACATCAGATGTGTTTCCTGGGGAAACACCAAGACACAGTGATAGAGCTAGGAGGGCCACTGGGGGAGGGGGAAGGGGGGGGAGGCGACACCATCAGGACTTGGGTATTGTACAGCCCATTAAACATATTTTTTTACACAACCATTATGATGCCTCTGTCAGTTCCTTCCGCAATGCGGGCTGACCTCTGGACCCTTTGCCCATCTCTCCAGGTGCCTCCCCTCCCCACCATGGCACTCACCCACCCTCTGGCCGTGGGCATGTCCTTGGAGATGTGTGTCATCCCCTGGGTGTTCGGATGTTGCGTGTTGCCTCTGCAGTGTTCAAGCACAGTGCCCAGGCATCAGGATGTAATTGGGATGCTAGGCAATGACTCCCACATGCTACGTGGCCCGCCCATCCACGGGATTCCACTTGGCATGTGTGAAGTGCGCACTTAACCACGATTGCCAATTCCCGATTAGCAATAGCCTTCAGCCGCAAGGCCAGAGGCCTCAGCAATCGGTGAGGATTATGGGTGGTCATTGGGGCAGACGGGCAGGGTCAACGGTTGCCCCTGAAATGGGTACACATGATCCTGGGGTTGGCATGGTGGTGCTGTGAGCGGATGCCCCTGGTTGCTCCCCAGCGCCTCGCCCCCGTCCTCCCTTGGCGGCCGCCCCTACGGAGGGGTCCCTCAGAACCTCACCCCTCACCGAGCACTGGGGTGGCAAATCCCAGTGCCCCCAGGCTCTTTGCCTGTGAGCAAAGATGGCTACTCACCTCGGCCCCCCACAGAAGCCCTTCTGCCATGTTCATGTTTTCAAAAAGGAGTACTAATCGGCGCTAGAGTGAGCACTTCCTGGGGAGGCCGCTGAATGACAGGCCACCTTCTGATATGGGTAGATCCTGTTAATGGTATGGAAACTGGGCTTAAGTGGTGATAATTAGTTACTTGCCACACTGCGGCGAGATCCCGATTTTGCCTACGGGAGCGGGCTGGTTGCATCACAAACTGTTTGGCGCCTGGTGCAGTTCTCGTTTTTGGCCTCTCCCGCTATTCATCGGCCTCGTTTCGCTTGAGCGAGAATGTAATGGGACCGGAGAATCGCGCCCATAGTCTTTATTTTGCCCCCATTTTATTGTCCTTTTCCAAATTTAACATTTTACTTTGATTTTTATATTGTAACTATTCTACTTTGTATTCTTCTTTCAACATTTCTTGCTTTCTAACTTCTTTCCTCTTATTTAACAAAGTTCCAGGAGAATTGAGGTGACATAAGCATTCAGGACGGCTCATCTGCATCTCAAAGGTTTGCGCTCCATCCCAATGCCTCGCCATCTTTCTTTCAATTTAAAGGGATTGAGTATAAAGAATGAGCTCTCAATAAAACTATATGATACATTTAGTGAACTGGAAATGTAAATACTTCATGTGGCAAATAAATGTACCTCCCAAATGTCACATCTGCCGGTTCTCCAGGACAAAGTGAAGCATTCCTGGGCTTGGACATCAAACTCAGAAATTCCAGATTACCCTTTGTTTTCTCATACTAATCCAGCCATTAATTAAATCAAGTATCATTTAGTTTCTATTCAGCCAGATTGTTTAAATGCATATAAGTGAGCAGTTGTAACAAATTCATGAGAGCATGAGGGATACATACTCGTCTGTGTGCGCCAGCTGCTGCCAGAAACCAAAGACAATTCATTTTAAATTTCTCTTCAATCAATACAAATCACATTAGACAGATTTTATTAATATATGCATAAGCTGTTGTTTATCTCATGAAGGATACAGATTTAAATCCTATTTAACATTCTTGCTGTTCCTGGAATAGAATATTGGAAAATGTTCACTTTCAAATTAACACAATACATTAATAACTAATATATTTAGGGACACACTAGTTTTACACAAAATTTAGAACAGGATATAAAATACAATTAGGAAAACAATATTCTCACATCAGAATATCCTTGCATAGTTGCAAAATATTTGTATTTTCGATCTACTGCACTGTACTCAAATGAGTCTCTAAGAAAGTTGTGCTCTTGGATGATGAGCTGGAGGCACTTCAATGCCTGACAGCTTGGTGACCCATGGCTCTGGAACATGTCCAGGTAAAGATGATGATCCTTTTCTCCAGTTAATTGCCTTCAGATGATTGTCAGGGATGCGGCATGCTGCAATGGTGGCAAAATTACCACAATGCAAACTCGCCTCTGCTAATCCAGAATGAAGCGGGGTATCTATTTGGTTTGAATAAAACTGGGAAACTTAAAACCCAGTCTGCAGGGAGAACAGAAATATTCCACTGCAATCTGAATGAATCTGCACAGTTGTTCTCTGACATAAAACTCTCTTCTTTTCTCACATGGTTGATATTATTCACTATGCATTGACACAAATAGAAATAATGGGCTGGATTCTCCGTTTCAGCGGTTAGGTGCCGGCGCCAGTGGAGCATGTGTGGTCTTTTACGACGGCATGCAACCCTCACCGATTCCGGCACCGGTGAGGGGCCAGCACCGGCGGCGACGGAAACTCCTGCCTCCCACGCCAAAAACGGCCGGAGAATGGGTGGGTCCCAGGCCGCACATGCGCACAGCTGACGACCTGCAGCAGTCCTGCCGTACAACATGGCACCGGCTGTGCTCAGACCCAACCCGCCATCCATGACCCCACAGCCCATCCCCTGGCCATGCCCCACCAGACCCCAGCCCTCGCAAACCCCCCCCGGCCAGCAGCACGGATCCTGCCCGGGTTTGGCGGCATGGACAAAGTCCGCAGCCGGCATGACGGGTTCACAAACGTTGGGCCCATACGTGGTCCGTGGCGTCGGGACATCGGCCCATCGGGGGTGGGCCGGCCGATGAGGCACCAACAGCATTGCGACTGCGCGCGGCGTGCATCACAATGACCCCATTTTGGAGGGGGGCAGAGTATGGCGGATCGGCATCAAACCAGCGCCGGTCCCGATTTCGCTGTCTGAGTCCATTCTTCGCCCGACCGCCGAACACGATTTTGGAGTTGGGCTATGGAGAATCCTGCCCAATCTGTCTATCAACCACGGGTCGCAAGATGGTGGATCAGCCTCTCTGGCACAAGATTATGGAGATGGCTCTCTTGAAATGTGCTGTAATTTCCCCACAGATATTAGGTTGAAATAATGCTGCTAGATTTGTATGTCCTCAATAAAAACAAAAGAAATGATGGGAACAATTAGCAGGAGGTTATTGACCTGAAATGTTAACCTTTACATTCTTCACTCCAAAGATGCTGTCTGACCAGCTGAGTGTTTCCAGCACATTCTGTTTTAATTTTAGAAATTCAAACTTTTAGGTGACAGGTTCTCATTCATTAGTGTGGTTTACTCAGCCAAATGCTTAAAGGCCACACTTCTCTGCAGTACTTCCCATCTGACTTGGTTAATCATATCCACAAGAAGCAAAACTCCACAGCTAATGGAAGGCATGTCTCTCAAATAACTTGGGAATAGGCTGTATCGAACTACACTAAAGTGTGTCCCATACAAATCACTTTTAAGTCCTGCTGGGAATAGGAAGGGAGGCAGGCAGAGGTCAAAAATAATGGTGTAGGCAAGCATGCCGGTTTCCTGGAGCTGTTCCTGGCATGCATCAAGGCTGGTGGAGACTTGCCCCATGACTGCATCCACTTCAGCATTAAGACTCGTAAGCTTGCTGAAGAGTTCATAAGAGCTTGATAACAGCGGATGAAATTTTCACAGGGACACACTGGGTGCATATGGCTCTCTGGGGGATGGAAGTAGGTACACAGTGTGGAGCCATTCATTGTCTCCCCAGAGAATTAGCTGAGACCCATAAAAAGGTATAGAGGTAAACTCACTCATTGAGAGGCACGTGACATCAGGTCGGCACAGGTTGCAGGGAGAGTGAGCAGTAAGCATGAGCATTTCCAGGCATCATGGGGCGTAAGTGCAAGAGGCAAGGTTGCCAAGCACAATTGGGAGACGACCTGAGCACAAGCAGGGCTGCAGCTGGTAATGGCAACACAACATTTTGGGCCCCCTCAATGGCAACACCCTCCTTAGGAAGGCCTGAGTGCCAGGAATCAGGAAGGCAGGGGTTCGAGACAAGGGGTAGGGGGACATAGAGGTCACACCCTGAGCATACGATCTACAAGAGCAATCTGGACATGACTAAGAACTAATAAGACAGATGGTCAGAAACATCCATACACTTGTCATTAAAGACCTCATATCCCAGCACAGGATGCCATGTCCTACCAGTAGCCAAAGTCACTGTGACCTTCTGGGGACCAGTTGTGACCCTTGCGCATCTTACAAACTGTAGCAAAACTGTAGCCCGGATTCCTTCATTCTGTGCTGTCGCAACTCTTCACTCCTATCCCAAAAATCCATGGATTGACCCCGTGGAAAAAGATATAACTCTTGTACAGGTGGCTACCCAGACCTAGACGAGAGCCCACGAAATAGGCACAGAGGTACCTCTATGGGACCACCATCCAGTAGGCAACTGAACTTCTGAAGATGCAATTCTGGTGCCGGGACCAGTCAGGTAGCATCCTGCCATATACTCCTGCAAGGGTCTCAGTCATTGTGGTGGTCTGTTGCGCTTTCCAAACAAAACCCTCCAGAGAGGTGTAGACTTAGAGACCAGTGAAACCCTGGAAATATACAAATCAGGGGGGGGGGGGGGGGTCATTATATAAAATATCCTTCACACCTGGTAAGATGATGATGAAAGAACTACACCAGTGAAACTGTTTTGGAGGTCCTGCAGAGATGTGTAGCTTTTTTGGAAATGAATATTACTCTTCAATAAAGAACAGAACCACAACAGATAAATGGGATGACAGGGAATAAATGTTAATTCACTGTGCCATCCCCCTGATGAGAAATAAAATGCCATACGTATTAGCACCTGGCATGATTTTACAATCATACCACTTCAAACCCGGAGAAGCACTGCAGAGCAAGGAATTACTTTGTCAATGTGTTATCTTTCGAAACGCACAGAAATGCTCATGTTGTTTCCGTGCACAACAGAATATTGTGTTAACCATGTGGAGCAGTGTCATGAACAGGGGGGAGGTCAATTTAAACTGCCCTGATTTCCCCACTCTCCACCCATCCATAAACATAAAAATTCATAATTTCCCCTTTTATCAATGGCGACATATTTTCCCCAATCCTTAAATTTGGAATGTCTCAATCCTCTATTAGTACTTTGCACAGCAGTCACTGTAGACAGACTGGAGTTTTGTTCATGTTGGAGGCTAAATAGTAACTGCTGGAGTTTATTTGCACCGGACAATATTACAGTACAGGGGGTCATGTGACATACTTTATCGCTGTTGAATAAAGAATGTATATTCCCACGACTGGAATCTTGGTGTTTAATTGGAATCAGAATTCCTTTTGTTCTTGGAAACACTTGTTTTGAGTTAGCTAAATGAAGCCCTCTTGCCAAAACCATTGTATGAGGGGCTGTTTAGCACAGGGCTAATTCGCTGGCTTTGAAAGCAGACCAAGGCAGGCAGCAGCACGGTTCAATTCCCGTACCAGCCTCCCCGAACAGGTGCCGGAATGTGGCGACTAGGGGCTTTTCACAGTAACTTCATTTGAAGCCTACTTGTGACAATAAGCAATTTTCATTTCATTATTGGAACAGTTAATGCTGAGGCCATTAGCACCATTATAGAAGATTAAGACCTACAAAGGCTTGACTTTGTTTGACGTTGGCTGGAGCAGACTCATGTCACGGGGTCATTGTTACTTTGAAACTCCTGAAGGCATCATGTGACCAGCTGGAGCCATGTTGTCAACTCAGCAATTGTCGTTTGCAAAGCACAGAAAATGACTCCATCAAGGAGTTTGGGGATAAAATATACAGAGGACGTGATCCTGCGCCTGAAAAGCATCTCGCCGCTGCGCAGAGTAGCCGATAAAAGCCGGAAGACCCCACTCCCAGGATCTACCCATCTCGCAAGATGCAATGCGATCTAGTGATATAAATCCCACCCATTGTGGGTGGGATCACATTTTGGCAAATCTGATATATTACAGCAGATTCCTGAAGTACTTGAGGCTTTGGGATTCATCCCCTTCACCTCAGAGACCTCGGGCAAGCATTGGTCCCACAAACGGGGACCAGGTGAACGGCACTCGTGGGGGTCTCCCAGGGGATCGGAGACCTCCAGTGATTTGTTATATTGTAGGTGTAACATAAACGGCTTCCTTGTGGTGCACTTGACAAAGGAAGGTTCAGACATGGAGATAACTTCAACACGTTTATTAAACTATTTACACTTCTCTTACTCGGGTTCGACACTACTGCTAATCCTACTGTAGCTACCCAGACTAACTAACCAGTTGCTGCAATCCACATGGTGGGTGTAATATTGAATCAACCCTGTGTCTCTACTCACTGACTGTCTCCACTGGAAAGAGGAAGATCATGTGTGTGGTGTCCTTTATATATGGGTGGTGTAATGGTGTAATGTGGTCGTGTCACCTCCTTCTGTATCGTGAATGTCTATTGGTCGTGTCCTATCTACTTGATCTATTGGTTGAGTGTGATGTCTCCGGTACTCCCTCTGGTGTCTAGCTAGCCTATATGCATTTACATTGATGCACATCACCGCATCCCCCCTTTTTTATATGTTACATATTTTCTGTACACTTTAAGAAAATTGAACAAAAAACAGGTAGATAGGTTAAGGTATATACAAGTCATGGGAACAGTGATTGAACAATAAGTCCAAATCATTCGTGTGAGTCCAAAACCATTAATCATCATGGTCAAATGTCTCTCTTGGTTATGAACGCCATCAACGTCCCTGTGCCACAGGAACCAAGAAGTGGTCAAATCACTTCGCTGTCTGATTTGGAGTCCCTTTCTTTTTCAATGTTTGTGATGGTGCCACCGGATGGCATCTTGTAGCTGATAAGGTGGTGACGTTGAAGAGGTACCATCAACAGTATCATTCGAGGTCATGGATGTGCCATATGTTGAAGTTGGATAAGACTGTATATACTGGTTCTGGCCACATGCTGTGCAGGAAGGGTGATCCTGCTGAGAACCGTTGAAGCTTGTCGAATTGGAAACAGAATTGCTGCTCGCATAAATACCTGGTGATGGTGTGAAACTAGAACCTTGCATCTGATAGGAATATGCCGTCTGGCCAGGCTGGGGTGCAGCAAATCCTGGGCTGTACAAAGAACAAAGAACAAGGAAATGTACAGCACAGGAACAGGCCCTTCGGCCCTCCAAGCCCGTGCCGACCATACTGCCCGACTAAACTACAATCTTCTACACTTCCTGGGTCCGTATCCTTCTATTCCCATCCTATTCATATATTTGTCAAGATGCCCCTTAAATGTCCCTATCGTCCCTGCCTCCACTACCTCCTCCGGTAGTGAGTTCCAGGCACCCACTACCCTCTGCGTAAAAAACTTGCCTCGTACATCTACTCTAAACTTTGCCCCTCTCACCTTAAACCTATGCCCCCTAGTAATTGACCCCTCTACCCTGGGGAAAAGCCTCTGACTATCCACTCTGTCTATGCCCCTCATAATTTTGTATACCTCTATCAGGTCGCCCCTCAACCTCCTTCGTTCCAGTGAGAACAAACCGAGTTTATTCAATCGCTCCTCATAGCTTATGCCCTCCATACCAGGCAACATTCTGGTAAATCTCTTCTGCACCCTCTCTAAAGCCTCCACATCCTTCTGGTAGTGTGGCGACCAGAATTGAACACTATACTCCAAGTGTGGCCTAACTAAGGTTCTATACAGCTGCAACATGACTTGCCAATTCTTATACTCAATGCCCCGGCCAATGAAGGCAAGCATGCCGTATGCCTTCTTGACTACCTTCTCCACCTGTCTAGCCCCTTTCAGTGATCTGTGGACCTGTACTCCTAGATCTCTTTGACTTTCAATACTCCTGTAACTAAGGCATCCAGTCTGAAGTGCAGATTGCGCTTCGGTCTTGATTCCATTAGTGGGCAATCCGTAGTGCTGGCCTGTTTGAGAATATGCTGCATGGACTGTTGGCTGCCTCATGCCTGAATACTGGGTTTTCCCAGCATGAGCTGTCATTGGCTGCACTGCTGGTGTGGATAAAATGTGTGGATATAGCTGTGGTGAATATTTGTGTATTCCTCTTGGATTGTAGCCGCTGCTTATTATTACTGACCCAGTGTAATTGTTAAGTGATCCATTTCCTGTCGTTGTGGCATCTGCTGTCACCCTGAGCATGCCATCACTGAGGTTGCGGCACTTCCTGTCCGGAGTAAAGTCTGGCTTACGTGAATCAGAGTCGGCGTTTGGTTGCTCCCCATCTGGAGTCTGGTCTGTTTTAACTGAGTCAGTGTTGGTTTGTTGATGCTCCCCATCCGGAGTCTTAGCAGGTTCACTGGAGTCAGCTGAGATTTCTTGAAGCTGCACGTCTGGAGTCGGAACATGCAGGAATGCATTGACTTGTGGAGAGGTTCGAGCGAATGAGGGTGGAAGTATCGTGGTGTCACCGGAGTCACCAGTGGTCTCACAGTGATCGTCGAGTGCCTCTGTACACACTAGCTGAGGTCTGTCACTTTGAACATCTTGCATGGGAAGTGGGGTGCTGTCGTCACTTGTCTCACATACCGTGGGTAGAGTCTCAGTAGCTGCTTGTTGTTCACTTGGGTTGGATAAATTGACAGAATCTTCATCTGGTGGTGCAAACAATGTGGGTGGACTGTCATTGTCGCTTTATTCTTCACTGTAGCATGATAGACCATCATGGTCGTCCTGCTGTGCACTGGAGCGTGGTAGACTGTCATAGTCTTCTTGCTGTTTACTTGAGCATGGCAGACTTGCATCATCTGCCGCTAGTTGGTCAGAGGAGGTTGCTGGACCCTCTTGGTCTTGCTCCTGCAAGGACTGCGCGTCGGAGTCTTGCGTTGCTTCTATCGTGGAGACTGTCCACGAGCTCGCTGCGGAGGCTTGTGACACTGGAGTCACGACTTGTGTGTGCAAGGACTGCGCTCTGGAGTCTTGCGTTTCTTCTATCGTGGAGTCTGTCCATGAGCTGGCTGTGGAGGCTTGTGACACTGGAGTCACTTCTTGTTCATGCAAGGACTGCGGTGTGGAGTCTTGGTGTCTTC
The DNA here is from genome assembly GCF_047496885.1 of Scyliorhinus torazame. Lineage (NCBI taxonomy): Eukaryota > Metazoa > Chordata > Chondrichthyes > Carcharhiniformes > Scyliorhinidae > Scyliorhinus > Scyliorhinus torazame. Next base: position 170,021,731 of record NC_092723.1, read on the forward strand.
TTTCGTAGAGTCGAGAACCCTGAGCGGTGCGTGGACCACGCTCTGTGTGGCAGCAGGCCGCTCTCTGTGGGCTTGTACAGCTCTGTCTCTTGGTTTCAGGCTGCAGCATCAATCTGCACTCATGAGTCGGGATGTCATATCTACTGGGCTGAAGATCCTCAAATCCGAAGAACGAATCCGCGTCTGCGTCGGATGCAATACGGGGGTCGCCAATGTGCAACACGTCTAGTTGCGGTTCGAATTTGGTACTGGGGTAGCCTCCCAAGGTGAAAGGTTTGTCTGAGTCGTTGTCTTCTAGGACGATATCATCACTGTTTGCGTCGGAGCTGGCATTGGGCTCGCGAGGTCCAGAAAAATGTAACGGTCGGTATCGAAGAATTCAAGGTCAGAATCATCGATTTGGGCGTAGGTAACTGCTTGTTGCAGGGTTCTTCGGAGGTTAATTTCATTTCCTGGTACAATTTGAGGCATTGTGCTGTCATTCCAGGTGAAGGAAGGTTGTTTTACGGCTTTAAAAGATTTTTTCTTTGATTTGGGACGTTTCCCCTTTAAATGGGCATGGTCCGGGGCCTCTGCCGTCATTATGCATGTGACGTACTGCGTAGGAAGCGATTGCGCATGCGCAGATCGCGGTTCCTTTACCGGGGGCCGTTTTCGTGATTGCGCATGCGCGGCGTCTCGCAACTGCGCAAGTGCAGTCCCTTTAGAAAGATGGCCGCCGATCAAAACTGTTCTCTGCTCCAGGATCTCGGCCTCGTGGTGAATCTTGGCGCTTCTCTTACCTTTTCTTGCTGGTTGGAGTGTGTTTTCCTCACAGTATTTGCCGAATTTGTCCAGGACTGCCTGGAAGTCGCTCCTGTTTTGCCCCTTGGAGAACTTGAATTTTTAAAAGATTTCTTCTGCTCTGGCACCGGCGATGGTGAGGAAAAGTTCTGTCTTTTCAGCGTCGGCCACGTCTTCTAGTTCGGCTGCTACCAGGAGGATTTCAAACATTTGCCGGAATACCCGCCAGTTTTCGCAGACCGCCGTGGCACTGGGGCTGCTGCGGAACCCAGATCTCTAACATCTTGCCTGGGTATCGATGCTAGTTGTCAATGTACGCTGAGGTATGGCTATATGGATTGAAACAGTTCAATCCTGGTACCATGATTTGTTATGTTGTAGGTGTAACATAAGCGGCTTCCTTGTGGTGCACTTGACAAAGGAAGGTTCAGACGTGGGGATAACTTCAACACGTTTATTAAACTATTTACACTTCTATTACTCGGGTTCGACACTACTGCTAATCCTATTATAGCTACCCAGACTGACTAACCAGTTGCTGCAATCCACTTGGTGGGTGTAATATTGAATCAACCCTGTGTCTCTACTCACTGACTGTCTCCACTGGAAAGAGGAAGATCATGTGTGTGGTGTCCTTTATATATGGGTTGGTGAATTGCCCCCCTGTGGTCGTGTCACCTCCTTCTGTATCGTGAATGTCTATTGGTCGTGTCCTATCTACTTGATCTATTGGTTGAGTGTGTGTGTGTGTGATGTCTCCGGTGCTCCCTCTAGTGTCTAGCTAGCCTACATGCATTTACATTAATGCACATCACCACGCCCAGTTGCATACCCTTTAAGTAGGATGGTTTCGTGGCACTGCTGGTGCCACCTGGGCACCTTGGCAGCACCACTTGGGTGCGTTCATAGTGCGTTCCTCCCATAGTGCGGCTGGGGGGATCGGAGTGCGCTTCGGGGGCTTTGGAGATCGGGACACCATTTCAAAATGGCGTCCCGATCTCTTGCTACACTGGGAAACTCCGGCGAGCAGAGCTCTCCAGTGTACAAAACGGGTCTATGTGCGGCCTCGACTGTGCGTTTCCCGCTGAGGTCTCTTATACAACACGAGTCACGTTGTTAGCCATGTATTTCTTGGCGCTGTGAGCGCAGGGAAGTACGCAGCTAAACACGCTCGCTATGGGACTTTGTTCCCAATTAGTTGAATCGAGCCCATAATCTTTCATGTCTCAGCTGTGACAGCAGCGAGAACCAAGTACATTTCCAGCACAAAGTACCCAAATGATCCAAATTCACCCACTCACAGAAGGTGGTGGTCACCTGTGAACTACGTGGCACATATGTTTTCTCATAATTCTTCTTTCTATTATGTCCGTTGCATATTTGGTTCCAGGAGAAGGTTAGGTGCAACAAGAAGCTGCACATGCACAGGGGACGCAGGTCACCACACGAGGAGAGCGCCATGTTGGTTTTGGTTTGCAGAAAGTAAAAGGAATGGGGATGGGAAGGTCAGATCCTTTATTGGAGCTCATGTCGAGTATCCTTGCGTTTTAATTTATAATAGTAGTAATTCGCTCCCTCACACAGGCAAACATTGCAGACTAATACACTGAAATTTGCTTACAATGTTCTATAGGTATTTATAATAATGAGATATACTGAGTCGAGCAGATAAGTCTGTCCAAATACATACAATCAAAATAACTCTTGAGTCACATACATAATCAGTTCCCTTAACCCATTCCTGGGACAAATAGTTCCTGTCCACATCAGCCATTACTTACTGTGCATAATAATAAGACATGATTACAATAATTATTATTATTATTACAATCAGATAAGAAAAAACTTGCAAATGTCATGATTTTCTGAAAATATAATTTCAAAAAAATATTTTCTCCGAAAAGATCAGGGCCGGGATTCTCTGATATCCGGCGGGGCAGGCCATACTGGCACTGAGGAGTGGTGTTAACCACTCCGGCATCGGGCCGCCCGGAAGGTGTGAAATGCTCCGCAACCTCAGGGGCTAGGCCGGCGCCGCCGGGGTTGGCACCACGCCAACCGGCGGTGAAGGGCCTCCGCTGGCCGGCGCGAGTTGGCGCATGCACGGGAGTGCCAGCATCTTCTGGCGTGATTCCAGCACATGCGCAGGGGGGGTTCTTCTCTGCGCCGGCCATGGCGGACCGTTACAGTGGCTGGTGCGGAGAGAAAGAGTCCCTCCACGGCACAGGCCCGCCTGCAGATCGGTGGGCTCCCCATACCCACCTCTGTTGTGCTCCAGGGTCAAGGGTGAATCCATTCTGAACTCCAGGGACAGCCATAGGCATTCTGCAGGTAAGCCCGACTTCTGCATGCACATTGTTCCAGACGTGTTCTGGGCCGGTGTTTTCCCACTGGCGTCACAAAGGATCAGGCATGGAAGAAGATTCTGATCGGGCCTTCATCTGCATCCCATTAGCAGGATGCAGATCAGTTTCACGCCAGCCACCAGGAGGTTTTCCGATCCGCCATGTCGGGCACCAGCATGGATTTCTCAACAACCCACAGTAAACACTGTGTCAACCAATTTCACTGAAACAGTCTCTCTCACGAGGGATTCCAGTCTCCACCTTTGAAGATCTAGCCTAGGAATTCTGCAACTCGGTCCACCCCAACAACGGTCCACCTTGCAGGACTTCAAGCTTGTCTCCTGCAATTCTGTTCCCCTGGAGTACACACTCAAACACCAATTCAGAAGCACAAATTCAGGTCTTTGGGCGCACCAAGCAGAACATTACTGCTCCAAGCTCAACAGTCCACAGCATAGAATAGCCAATATTCTGTTGTCTTTTTCGAACTTCAGGGTTTCACTTGAGTCCTCTTCACTTAAAGCCTGCAATCCAAAGCCCTTTTGTTGATTGGAGGCTGTTTCTCGGTTCTTTTCTTTTTTTTCCTTAACTTAACTGGGACCTCTCTCTATCCCATAACTGGGAGTTTTTCTGTTGAGACCTTTCCCTGTCCTCTGCCTGGGACACTTAACTTCTGAACTTCTGATTAAAACTGTCTAACTCAATAAAACTGACTACCTCAGAAATGCTGTTCACTACTGTACCAGGCCCCGGTGGCAAACGTAAGAACTAACCGAGTTCAGTCAGAATACTTTAGTCTTTGTCGGGGGACAAGGCAGGGACTGTTTGCCATGGCCATAGAACCCTTAGCAATGGCTCTGAGAGCAGCGAATACCTGGAGGGGAATAGTGAGAGGGGGGGTGGAGCACAGGGTCTCTCTCTATGCCGACGATTTGCTGCTTTATATCACGGACCTGGTGGGGGGATGACCGAAATCATGGAAGTATTAGGAGAATTTGGGTGAGTTTCAGGCTATAAGTTAAACATGGGAAAAAGCGAGATGTTCATGATTCAGGCACGGCGGCGGGAAAGGAGGCTGAAGGAGCTACCTTTTAAAGTGGTTGGGAAGAGTTTTAGGTATCAGGGGATTCAATTGGCCAAGGATTGGGGGCAATTTCACAAGTTAAATTTGGGCAAAGCAGTGGATCAGATGAGAAGGGATTTCTGTAGATGGGTAATGCTCCCACTGACGCTGGCGGGGAGGGTTCAGACGGTGAAGATGACTGTCCTTCCGAGACTGCTTTTCTTTCTTCAGTGTCTCCTGATTTTTGTTCCAAAGGCTTTTTCCAGGAGTATTGTGGCGATATCGAGATTTATATGGGTGGGTAAAACCCCAAGAGTAAAGAGGGTACTCCTGGAACGGGCCCGCGGGGAAGGGGAATTGGCTCTCCCGAGCTTTATTAACTATTACTGGGCTGCCAACACATCGATGGTCAGGAAGTGGGTAGTGGGGGAGGGGTCGGTCTGGGAGCGGATGGAGTAATGGGAGTCCAGAAAATTCTTGGCTCAGCCTTGGGAGAATGTGCACTCAAACGTGGGGTCTCCATTGCTAAGCAGTATGTGCGGATTGCAGTTGGGACAGCCGATCTGAAAGAGCAGAGGCAGCCACAAGGGTTGTCCAGTGCAGAAGTGGACTGTTTAAAAGGCCCTCCTCAGTGCTGTGGGATTTGGTCCCAGTTAAAATGAAAATAGAAAGGCCCTCCAGCACTCACTCCTCACATCAAAATTGTACCTTTAAAGGTACTCCTGAAAATTGCACAGCCCAGGAATGAGATGGAAATCCGGGAATTGGGATATGCCTGCCATTTTTAAAGAGCTCTTGACTCATGCCAACTTGACCAAATACCAGGCCTTATCAAATTATAAGTTAATGCTTCAGTATTCTCCGGTATCGGCGCGATGTCCGCCGACCGGCGCCAAAAACAGCGCAAATCAGTCGGGCATCGCGCCGCCCCAAAGGTGCGGAATCCTCCGCATCTTGGGGGCCCAGCCCTAACCTTGAGGGGCTAGGCCCACACCGGACTGATTTCCACCCCGCCAGCTGGCGGAAAAGGCCTTTGGTGCCCCGCCAGTTTGCGCGGAAATGACATTGCCGGGCGGCACATGCGCGGGAGCGTTAGCGGCCGCTCACGGCATCCCCGCGCATGCGCAGTGGAGGGAGTCTCTTCCGCCTCCGCCATGGTGGAGACCGTGGCGAAGGCGGAAGGAAAAGAGTGCCCCCATGGCACAGACCCGCCCGCGGATCTGTGGGCCCCGATCGCAGGCCAGGCCACCGTGGGGGCACCCCCCGGGGCCAGATCGCCCCACGCCCCCCCCCAGGACCCCGGAGCCCACCCGCGCCGCCTTGTCCCACCGGTAAGAGAGGTGGTTTAATCCACGCCGGCGGGACAGGCATCCTAGCAGGGGGATTTCGGCCCATCCGGGCCGGAGAATCGCGGGGGGGGGGGGGGGGGGGGGGGGGGGGGGGCCGCCAACCGGCGCGGCGCGATTCCCGCCCCCGCCGAATCTCCGGTGCCAGAGAATTCGGCAACCGGCGGGGGCGGGATTCACGCCAGCCCCCGGCGATTCTCCGACCCGGCAGGGGGTCGGAGAATCTTGCCCCAGTTCTTAGTCAGAAGCTATCCTATGAATGAATACCCACAGGACTGAATTTTTTGAGGGGGACATACTGCTCACAACCAAGAAAGGTAGTTAACAAACTGATCAACTTTGAAAAAAGCTGCTTCGCAGCAATATTAAGCTGGAGACAGCCTTAACAAACTAAGGGTTTGACTTCACCCCTCAGGGAAAGGAAGTACTGCCCTCGAGAGCTGCCAGCCAATCTGATTGGCTCTCAGCTCTTGCAGTTCCAACAGTACCAGAGCCAAGTAGTGGGCACTACTGGGACACAAGAAGTGCCCAGGATGAAGAGGGTCTGGCCACAAGAGACAGGTAAATCTGGGGTGCTGGAAGGGCAGGGATTGGTAAACATAGGGTGGGGGGCGTGTAAGTGTGAGGAGGGATGTTTTGAAGGACTGGCGGGAGGGCACAAAGGGGCCGTTCTATCACAGGGGGTGGGTGGGAGCCAGCCACCCCCAAGCGGTTCCCCCCCCCCACCTCCCCCTCCAAAGGAGGTAACCCACTTCATCCAGATTTGGTGAAAAAGCGGCCTGACCACTCTGGTTTGCTTTCAGGCGGCCAGCATTTTGTGGTGCCTGGGACAGACCTAGGCTCAGTTCCCAATAATTTTCAATTAAAGGCCTCAATAGACCTACGGGCAGGAGTCATGGTGGGCGTATTATCCAATCCCTATATTATGAGAACCGGGTTGGCGGTTGGTGGGAAAGACATTGACTGATCACCCTACATAATAATAATAATCATAATAATAATCTTCATTAGTGTCACAAATAGGCTTACATTAACACTGCAATGAAGTTACGGGGAAAATCCCCTAGTCGCCACACTCTGGCACCTGTTCGGGTACATTGAGGGAGAATTCAGAATGTCTGATTCACCTAACAATCATTTATTTCAGGACTTGTGGGAGGAAACTAGAGTACCCGGAGGAAACCCACGCAGACACAGGGAGAACGTGCAGATTCGACACAGACAGTGATCCGAGCCGGAATCGAACCCCGGTCACATATTTTATGTGTCCCCCCAGCCTTCAAACATGCCCATCGGGAGACCATAAAATACAGCTCACACAACTCAACGTTTAAAAAGAGCTTTAAACTTTCAATTTACCAGCATAACACCAAAGATTATTATTGTCCCCAGCACCGCAAAGAACATTTCCTGAGGGCGTACATTGTGTAGAATCCATGAGCACATGGAAAGCTGAATAGTTGAAGTTTACATGCTCAGCAGAGTAGTGAACCAGAATTGAGCTTACTTTGTAAATACATTCCTCCTTCCTTTTCTCAAGTGAATAATTTAAATTCCAAAGAAATTGCTTTTGAAATTGTTTCCTCTCCCCAAAACCCCCTCTAACCCTCCTCCAAAAAGTGATGCACAACATCTGGCATATATTGTCCATATCACATAGCACAATGTCCTTTTTCATTTCATGCTGATATTTGATTTCCTCAAATTTCTGGAAAATGTTAATAATTCCTATTGTTAGCTGTTTTCCCCACATAAATTGTTGAATATCACTCTTGATTTTGAAAGGCCAGCCAGAATATCCTGCTTTTAAGGTACACCCTGTGTACTCATAGCAGAAAACTGGGAGATAATTGAATAATGCTCAGCGTGGAGTTTTTTTTTTCCTGAAGATAAATTACCATCCTGCCCAGCAGTGAAAGATACCTGGTGGTCCTTCCTTTTCTTCAATTAATACAACTACAACTTATATTTATATAGCACCTTTAACATATTAAAATCCCCCAAGGCGCTTCACAAGAGCATTATAAAGCAAAATTTGACAAGAGACAACGGGATAATACATTAGATGACCAAAAACTTTTAAGGAGCGCCTGAAAGGAGGAAAGTGAGGTACAGTTGGATGAAGTCAGTGTACATATGAAAACTAACGCTATGCTTTGGATCATGTCCCTGAGGGGCAGCATGCACATTAGAACAAAAGAGGGGCAAAGATAGATCCAAGGAGAAACCAACAGTAATAATGTAGAAGTAGAAAGTGAAATCATTGTAAATATTATTCTGGTTACAATTGGATAGATAAGAATGGAAATAGATGAGTACAGTCCCACCCAGTTGTACAACAGTGGAGGTGCAATGGAGGGAAATGGTTTGGTCACCCATGTGAAAAGCTACTGACATGATAATAGGATAAATAGTTGACCTTTGTCACAGTCACAGAGTGTCATTTGCAACTTTGATGAGTACTGTGACAGGGCTACAGATCCCCAGAGTGAATATTCTGTCTGCCAGTCCATTTTTCTCATTCAACACACTACCCTCGCCCTGCAATGTCTGCCAGTCCCCTCTCTCATCCGAAATGCTTCCTCTAATTCTTGCCACTTGTTCATTCCCCTCTCTTCAGAGTTTCAGCATTACTTCTCTCTTCCTAAATCTCAATGTCACTTTAACTCAAAAATTCATCCAATCAAGTGGACCACTCCACTTAACCCCTTCCTTCCTGAAACAATCAGTTTCCTCAAACCTACGCATGAAGCATTTTGAAACATTCCTTCACTTTAAAGATGCTATGGAAGTGGAAGTTGTTAATATTTTAAAAAGTTAAATTTTCTCATAATTATAGCATTAAACAAATTGGTAAGAAGCTCTGAGCAAAGTCCTGAATTTAAGTTAACTGAAGCAGAGCCTTTCAATTATGTTATAAATGCATATTTGCACATTCATTATGAAAGAAAAGTGCAAATTAATTTAAGTATTAATTGTATATTTCTAAATGTAACAGTTAAAAAAAGATCTGGGATGCATGGAAGTACTATTCTTTCATTTTACAATTCAGATTTGAAATGGCTGCACTTAGTTTTTCAGGAATTCTTTTCACAAAAAATATGCACTAATGGAAAATATTGACATCATTCTGCATTCAAAGTATTGTTGCTCTTATTAGCCTTAGTTTATTACCTCTGATTATGTCACCTTTGCTCATGAGTCGCCAGGTATCTTTCTGATACCGCCACGTGGTTCAAGGTCGAGTTATGATTAATAAGTCAGCACACCGCTTAGTAAGATTGAAATCAACAGTCATTTATTATATGCAAGTAATGCTTACACAATAATGCTACTCTCTATATAGAAACCTACCACTACTGGCCAATACTTAACTTTAGGAAGGGCCCACCAGGTCAGGGTAACGAATGGCTTATCGAATCGGATCTGGCCCGCGGGATTCAAAAGGCTGATACGGGTCGATGGCTAGGGGTCTCTATCGGGTAGCGATCGCTGGAGTCAAACTTACGCTTTCTGGTCGATGTTCTTGCGAAGGTCGCGAGCAGGCGAAGAAGGGAGAGAGAGAGCGATCTGAACTTGGCCCCTCACTTTATAAGGTCCCGGGGCTTCCCGCCTCTCGGGGCGGCCCTTGACCCTGAGTCCCAAGTGATTGGACTTGTTCCCAATCACTGGGTTCGATATATCCAATAACGGGGCGATTCCTCGATCGGGGGGTGGTCGTTCACCTGTCTTTGTTTTGGCCACTGCAGGCGCCGACAGGTCTGGCCCGGCATTCAATTGCTAATATGTTGCAATTGTTCCCGGGGATAGCCGATTAAACTGCAGGGACGAAATTCTCCCCCAACGGCGCGATGTCCGCCGACTGGCGCCCAAATCGGCGCCAATCAGACGGGCATCGTGCCGCCCCAAAGGTGCGGAATGCTCCGCATCTTTGGGGGCCGAGCCCCAACATTGAGGGGCTAGGCCGACGCCGGAGGGATTTCCGCCCCGCCAGCTGGCGGAAATGGCGTTTGTTGCCCCGCCAGCTGGCGCGGAAATGCGGCGCATGCGCCGGAGCGTCAGCGGGCGCTGACAGTTTCCCGGCGCATGCGCGGGAGCGTCAGCGGCCGCTGAGTTTCCCGCGCATGCGCAGTGGGGGGAGTCACTTCCGCCTCCGCCATGGTGGAGGCCGTGGCGGAGGCGGAAGGAAAAGAGTGCCCCCACGGCACAGGCCCGCCCGCGGATCGGTGGGCCCCGATCGCGGGCCAGGCCACCGTGGGGGCACCCCCCGGGGTCAGATCGCCCCGCGTCCCCCCCAGGACCCCGGAGCCCGCCCACGCCGCCTGGTCCCGCCGGTAAATACCAGCTTTGATTTACGCCGGCGGGACAGGCAATTTCTGGGCGGGACTTCGGCCCATCCGGGCCGGAGAATTGAGCGGGGGGTCCCGCCAACTGGCGCGGCCCAATTCCCGCCCCGGCCCAATCTCCGGTACCGGAGACTTCGGCGGGGGTGGGGGCGGGATTCACGGCGGCCAACAGCCATTCTCCGACCCGGCGGGGGGTCGGAGAATGACGCCCCAGATGTCTGGGTTGATGTGCTGCTAATGGTCTTGAGTATCGATCTGGGCCGACTTTCCCAGAGCCGAATACTCTATTCTGTCTGCAGCTGTCCGTTTGTGTCCTGTTGGCTGCTTTTCCCATCAGCCTTTTCGGTTAGCCAGTTTAAATCGGGTTTTGGCCAAATTAATAGGGAATCAGCCATTTTAGGTGGCTACAGTATTCATTTGCACTCATTTGCAATTATTTGCATTCCGAAGCGATCATTCAGTCACCATTTGATAACTAATAGCGATCAAATGAAATCACTTCCTGAAATGAAATTTCAGCGCTTATACCACATTAATTGCGAATATTTATTTGCCTTCAAAGTGGTTAAAAGCATTCAACTTACATCACTGGTGATCAAGTGAAGCTGAAACTGAAACAACATAATCAGCATCAAAGTGTTCAACAGAAAATATTCAACTGGCACCTAAAGTGATCACGTAGCTGTTCTCAAGTTAGCCATCAGAACGTTTCAGATATCAGGGTCACGATTGTATGAGCCTGTTCGCCGCCGGCAAATCCCATTATGGCCACTTACTCTCATGAAAGAGCTATAACAGGATTTACAGCAACCAAGATCTCAGTTTGAGATCGTCGCTGCCTCCCTGCGGGCGACGTAATCGGGATCGCGCCCAGTGAGAGAGTGAACCTGAATTTAAATGTATTTTAAGAATCAAAACCGGCTTAACGCCACTGCTTCTGAGGTCTTGTGATGTTCCCCCCCTCCGCACCCGCTTGACATAATGCAGCCAGGAATCAGGACTCATTTCAAAAAATGGGAACCAGTTGTGAAAGTCATGTCGGGGATTCAGAGGTAAGAATAGCACCCGGTTGGTGAGGGACATGGTCAGGCAGTGCCCTGGCACAGACCCCAGGCACCCTATTGGGGGGCTTCCTATTATGTGGAGGGGGGATGATGGAGGGGGGTGGTTATGCTTGCATGTCTGTGGGGGTACGGAGACTTAGAGTGGAGGGGTGCCCCGATGCCAGTGAGGATTGGGTGGTAGGGGGGAGGAGTTGTTCGGGTCACCCCGATACTTGCGTGGTATTTGAGGGGTGATCAAACCATTGAGTGGTTGCGGGGGAGGGGGGGTTGGAAGGTTGCACAATTAGGGCAGCACGGTAGCACAAGTGATTAGCACTGTGGCTTCACAGCGCCAGGGTCCCAAGTTCGACTCCCTGCTGGGTCACTGTCTGTGAGGAGTCTGCACGTTCTACCTGTGTCTGCATGGGTTTCCTCCGGGTGCTCCGGTTTCCTCTCACAGTCCAAAGACGTGCAGGTTCGGTGGATTGGCCATGATAAATTGCCCTTAGTGACCAAAAAAGGTTAGAGGGGTTATTGGGTTACGGGGATAGGGTGGAAGTGAGGGCTTAAGTGGGTCGGTGCAGACTCGATAGGCCGAATGGCCTCCTTCTGCACTGTATGTTCTATGTTGGCTGTCTGTGTTGAAGGATTGGGGTGTTCCCCTTGTCTGCCAGGGGTCCCAATGTCTGGTGGGTGTGGCCTTAAACTTCACTTTGAGATCAGAGTGCCCTTTAAAAAGGGCACCCAATCTCCGAATCTCAGCACTAGCAGCTTTAGCCTGCGCACACCCAGCTGACTGTGAATCCTCACCAGCACTTTGAAATTGCAGTGTCATTTAATATGACTAGAAAAGGCAGCTGTGAAACCAGCGAGATACACACTGCTTTTCTCGCCTGGTCCAGAACTTTGTGAAATTTTTGCAAAATTCCACCCTATGTTTGAAATATAGAGGAAAACTTGTTAAAGTGGAGGAATTTATTTTGGTTAATTTAAAATATTTCATGTAATGTAGATTTTTATAATGTATGCATTCACTCTGGCTACTTCAAATTGTTTGTAGATACATGGTAACTTCATCACGCTGTTACTGGAGGATGGAGTGCAAAGGAAGTTGTTGAGATATGTAGGACAGAATTTCCCTTTCATCACTACTGCACAATAAAATCTGCAGCTTTCCCCAACTTGCAAGGCCATCTGAAAAGAAAGATGGAAACGGTGCAGGCAGAAAGAAAAAGATGATTTCTGAGAGCAGCAGAAAAGAGAGATTGAGAGGATTATGAGAAAGAGTGAAGTAGAATATAGTAAAAAGCAAAATAAGTAGAGAGAAAGAAATGCAGGCAGTTAAGCAATAGATCGTCGCTGGCTTACTGTGCTGTCCCACAGGGTACACATAACTATTAAAAAAGAATGGAATGTCAAGGACAGGATTTCGTCACACATTCCTGTAACACCTTGGCATTGCATTTCTTATAAGCAGTTTCTTGTATTCAAATTATTGAAATCCCTGCAGTGCCAATTGACTGATATTCAAACTCTTCCAGTTCATTTGTTCAAACATAATGCAAATTTTTTCCACCTGATTGACTGCTATGCAAATGTATTCATTCTAATTGCAAATTAATTGTAAATGGGTCATATGACATTTTTTTTTGCAAGAAAGTGGACTAAGCAACTTTTGTAAAAGAAAAGCTCTCCAATGTTTTTACCCTTCAGCCAAAAAATACACTGGGGAGACTAAACTCAAACTGGGCAATCGTTTTGAGGAACATTGCCATTCAGTCTGCAAGTATTATCCTGACTTTCTGGTTGCCTGTGACCTTAATTCTCCACCTCACTTCCACAATGGCCTTGGCTTCCTACAGTGACCTCTGGAAACTCGAAGAACATCATCTCATCTTTCTGTTAGGCACTTTGCAACCTGTAGATTTAATACTCAGTTCAGTAATGTCAGACCATACCCACCGGCTCTAATTTCTCGGCCACCAGTTTTTGGCAATAATTTTGCAATTGCCATTCACACCTCCTCTAAACATCGTAATAAAAGCAAAATACAGCGGACGCTGAAAATCTGAAATAACCACCCCCCCCCTTTCCCACCACAAAGGTCAGTAGATCTGACAACATCTGTGCAATAACAGTTAACAGACGTGATTTTCTGGCCGCGTTGCACCCAGCGTCAATCCCGCTATTCCCGCTGAATAACGGGAGAGCCCAAAAATGGAAATTGCGCAGTGTTCACATCAAACAGTAATAAACAGAGTTAAGTGCTTTCTGTTAGTTTCACTGCTGACTACTTCAAAGTGAAGGGAGGTAAATGGAAAGTACTTAACTCTATTTGATGTGGTCCAGGAGATGTCAATCAAAGCTTGATGTTTATAAACAATGTGGTTAGTTTCACAGCTGAAAGTCACTCAACTGTGAAGGGAGATGAATAGAGCAATGCTGACAGCTGGGTGTTTGTGGAAAATCACAATATCAAAGAGAAATAAATGAATGCCTTGCAGACCAAAGACCTGAGGGGTTTTAAACCCAGCTGACTAATTTTCTCTTTCCAGGAACTGACAGGTGCTGCTTCATGTGCTTGAACAAGCAGGTGTATTGCTCAGGTGAGTTTTAAAGCAGTGTTTTTTTAAACTGCCTATGTTGGACTGCTCTCTAGCTTCCAGATAGCTGTCTCTCTTCTGGGGGTTTCCTTACAGGGGTCTCTCTTCCGAGGGATCTCTCTGGGAGGTCTCTGGGGGAGTTTCTTTAATTAGGGGTGTCTCTGTGGAGGGTCTCTTTATTTATGGGGCCACTTGAGGGTCTCTTTATTTAGGGGTTCTCTGATGGAGTATCTTTAATTAGAGGATCTTTGGGGTGTCTCTTTAATTAGGGGGTCTCTGATAGGGGGGCAGTCTGATGGGGTGGGCTGGGCAGGTCATGAATTGTGTGGGAGAATTACCCCCATGGCCCACCACACCAGGTAAACGCTTGTCAGGACCTGCACCAATTCTCACCCACCTGATTCCAGGCACAGAGGACCGGAGAATCACGTGGGCGGGAGAATATGGTGCCCAGCCATTAATAGGATGCTGACACGGAGTGCAAACTTTGATCTTGACGCCAGCGGGAGACCGGACCATTGGAAGACGCCGATCCCATTTTTCAGGAACTTTACTAATGGCGGTGGAAAATCCAGCCCTGAGTCAATTTTAACCCATTAACTCTGTTTCTCACTATAAAGAACTATTTTTTTAAAACTCTGTTTCTCGCTCCACAGACGCTGCCAGACTTGCTGAGATTTTGCAGAATTTTCTGTTTTTATTTCAGGTTTCCAGCATCTGCAATATTTTGCCTTTATAATAGCCTGTTAGGTTTATTTTTTTAAAATTTAGAGTATCCAATTCTTTTTTTCCAATTAAGTGACGATTTAGCGTGGCAAATTCACCTACCCTGCACATCTTTTTGGGTTGTGGGGGTGAGACCCACAGAGAAACGGGAGAATGTGCAAACTCCACACGGACAGTGACCGGGAACCGGGATCGAACCCGGGTCCTCGGCGCTGTGAGGCAGCACTTCTAACCACTGCACCACACCTGTTAGATTTATTGATGGACCTCTTAGGACAGAGATAATTAGCATGACAGCTAGATTCTCAGATGGATCTGATGCTGTGTGATACTCACATGCATACATGGCCTTGCACTCCTGCAGCCATAGGTGTTGTTATGGATTGTGGGTAAGCCTATATGCACTGACATCCTGATCTTCTCTGCATGTCCATAATTCTGTGATAAATTTGAACTAATGAGATCAGTGAAGCCTCACAAAATACTTGAATGTAATTTAGTACCAATATTCTCAGCAACCTCGCAATATATGTTACTATGGTAACGTCTGAGCATCATTGTTGTAAACCCATTGTCTGGCACATATGTCTGTATAAATGCTGTTCTGTAAGTATTTTTCTATTGAAAACAGGATCCGAGACATCTGGATTCCCAATTTCCTCAGCTAATGGATAATGTCTGACCAGCAACTTCACCCTCCTAATATTATATCCCCTGCTGACCCTTGGTAACTCTTGTTTCGTAGATTTGCCTATTCACTCTCCTCTTCACACCAATTAGCCCAGGATGGATAACTCTGAATTGATGCTCCAGAAGAAGATTGGGAAACAGCAAACGTTATGAAGTGCTGGCATCGCCTCTTACTGAAAGGATTTAGAGCAGCACGGTAGCACAGTTGTTAGCACAGTTGTTTCAGGTTCCCAGGTTCCATTCCCGGCTTGGTCACTGTCTGTGTGGAGTCTGCACGTGTGGAGTTTGCACGTCTGTGAGGAGTCTGCATGTCTTCCCCGTCTCTGCGTCGGTTTCCTCCGGTTTCCTCCCACAGTCCAAAGATGTGCAGGTTAGGTGGACTGGCCATGCTAAATTGCTCTTAGTGTCCAAAAAGGTTAGGTTGGGTTACTTGGATAGGGTGGAGGCATGGGGTGCCCTTTCCAAGGGCCAGGGCAGACATGATGGGCCGAATGGCCTCCCTCTGCATTGTAAATTGTATGATTGGTTCATTTACTTCCCTGTTTATTCTTCAAGGACAAATCATTACAGTGCCGCCTTCTGGATATTGGTGGTCAAGAAATCAAATACTTGTATAGATGTGAGATGAGATTATTTTGAGTGGGTGATGTTCTTGAGTATTGTACATTCTTGTAAGGTGGGCTGGCACCTTTGCCTTGCCTGCCCTGGTGAAGTGATTTAACTTTGTCCAGAACTCACTTCTAAAGTTGTCACTGACTGTTCTAACCATCTCTTATAACTGGACTTGTGTTTCTTGCAGGCTTAGTCTTTCCATACCAAACAATGCCTGCTTCTTTTTCCTGGCTCTGTGCAGAAGACGTTTCACACCTTCATCCCTGAGCTCAGAACTTTTTACAAATCTCATAATCAAGGCCGCATTTTTAATTCAAAAACAAAATAGTGTAGATGCTAGAAATCTGAAATAAAAACATCTATTTCCTCTATCCACAGATGCTGACAGACTACTGAGTATTTACAGCATTTTCTGTTTTTATTTCAGCAAGATTTTTTTGGCTGTTCTGAAATAACAATTACTCCAGATCGCCTTTAAACTTCTGTTAACAAAAGACCATAATTAGGCCACTCGGCCCATCGAGTCTGCTCCACCATTCAATCATGGCTGAAATTTTTCTCATCCCCATTCTCCTGCCTTCTCCCCATAACCGCTGATCCTCTTATTAATCAAGAACCTATCTATCTCTGTCTTAAAGACCTCAGTGATTTGACCTCCACAACCTTCTGGGACAAAGAGTTCCAGAGATTCACCACCCTCTGGCTGAAGAAATTCCTCCTCATCTCTGTTTTAAAGGATCATCCCTTTAGTCTGAGGTTGTGCCCTCTGGTTCTAGTTTTTCCTACGAGTGGAAACATCCTCCCCACATCCACTCTATCCGGGCCTCACAGTATCCTGTAAGCTTCAATAAGATACCCTCTCATCCTTTTAAACTCCAACGAGTACAGACCCAGAGTCCTCAACTTTTCCACATATCCCAAAGAAACATTGCTAGCTCACAAATAGTAAGCTTCTAATACCAGAAACTCATCTTCATAACGTTGATTAGATTGGCACAAGAATCTGAGATGGAGCCAATTTACTCCCTGTCAATTAGGTGCAAATTGACTTCAGCTATGTTTCCGCTTGGAAATTCACCTGAGCAGAAAATCTAAGTGACTGTATAAATTTCTGCTTAATATTACCCTCTTGCTTCAATGTAGTGTTGTTTATGACATCACTTTTGTAAGCACCAAGGTAGCTATGGGAGCATTGCCATGTTTCAATTCAGGAAAATCAATATTTAGCTTTTTCTTAGTTTCAGGTTCCTCTGTCTGAATTGGATAAGCTGGTGGTCCACAATTTGATAATGCTCAGCTGTGCTTTGGTCTCTTTTCTTTATCTACAAGTATCAACATTTACACTCCAACAATCCTCCATCTTCATTTTTTTAAATCTCTGAAGACTGGGGTAAATTACATGTGTAGTGATAATTTCCTGCAGTTTCTTCTATACTGCCTAACACTGTTCCATTTCCTAGTTCATGAGCTCAGTCAACTTCTTGTCCCTCCTTGGAGTAGTTTCAAACACAAAACACAAAACAATATTATCTGAGATTTGCAATGAGAGTTTCTCGCTCAGCAACAATATAGCCAGCAGATCAAGATGACAATTTAATAGCTCCCTCCCAGACAATTCAACTTTCTCAATTTAATTTCATATTAGACATTTTCATGAACCATATGATTTGTAGCCTCAGTCTCCAATATTTGGAAAGCAAAAAATTCATTTATCTCCAGTAGGATTATCTGTTGTATTAAAACAAAAGAAAATACTAATCCAGAAGCAAAATACTGTGGATGTTCAAAGTATTAAGCTTCAGGTGAAACCGAGCAGTGTTATTAAATAACTGAAAATTATATGTGTTACGAACATGTCTAATTTGATAATTAATACACAAAGATTTCACTAGACCTCCTTACAAGCGCGTAGTCAGACTTAGCAAAACACCTAATCAGTCCAGTAAAACTAAATTTCAAACATAAAACACTTTTTAAATGTAGTTTCTGATTTGATCAACACTGAACTAAAATAGCCTCACGCTGAAGACAGCATTCACATTATGAAATCATGCTGCTAAGCATTTTAGTTTCTTAAAATTGGAAAGTAGGTTCTGTATCTAGCTAATTAGGCTCAAGTATGTCCTACAATACAGTAGTCTCAATGAAGTTAACAATTTTTTTTAAAATTATATAGATTTAACTAGTTAAGTGAAAGGTAGACACAACTGAACAAGCAAGTGTGGACCCAGACCACCTTAATCAACAGTAGGAAAAGGTATTTGAAAAGATTGCTAACAATACACTGTTGTATAACAGTGAAACATGTTGAAAAGCTTGGCCTGCAGACCACCCCTCATATTTAAGGTGTCAATACCTTACCACGTTTATGCAATGAACATCATTTTGAAGTAAAAGTTGGTCTACAAATAGGTTTCTTACCAACAGTAATTCTCTCTATAAGAGTCTTAGTTTTGGGTTGAGGCGTAATTTGAAGATGAGTTGACACAATATAATACAAGGCATTGGTAAGACGCGCCTGGAGTATTGTGCACAGTTTTGGTCCCTCATTGGAGGCAGTTCAGAGGTGGTTCACTGGATTGATTCCAGAAATGAGGGACTGGATTCTCTGCGCCGCCACGCCACATTTATGTTTCACCCCTCTGGCGGGATGCTCCGTTACGAGATGCTGGTCAATGGGTTTCCCATTGTGGGGCAGCCCCATACCGTCAGGAAACACCCGGGCTGCTGGCAAAACGGAGCATCCCATCGGCGGGGAATCCAGCCCAGGGATTTGTTGTATGAGGAGAGATTGAATAGTTTATGCCTAAACTCTCTAGAGTTTCGATGAATATGGGGAAATCAATCGAGGTGTACAAGATGTGAAAAAGTATGGATAAAGTAGACGTGGAGCAGATGCTTCCTCTTGTGGGACATTCTAAAACGAGAGGTCATAATCTTAGAAGAGGTAGCAAATTTAAAACAGGTTTGACGAGAAACTACTTCTCCTAAAGGGTTGTCAATCTGTGGAATTTGTTACCCCAGACTATGGTGAATGCTGGGACAGTGAGTAAATTTAAGGAGGATTTTTTATTGGTAATGGGTTGAAGGGTTATGGAGAACAGGCAGGGCAGTGGAGTTGAGGCCATGATGGAATCAGCCATGATCACATTGTAGGCGATATTGCCTACTCCTGCTCCTAGGTCATGTGTTCTGGGGAGAAGATGCTCTGGCTGATTTTGCAATCCAGCTCATGGTCTGTAGCATTGTAGGTAACAGATGAGGAACATATCAGCCATGATAGCATGGCAGAGCAGAATCAATGGGCCAAGTGGCTTAATTCTACTCCTGTATCTTATGAACTTATAATTCTGGCAGTGTTGAACACAAAAACAAAATATTATGCCGAGTGTATAACATTACAGGCAATCTGGTAATTATCATTATTTTGTGCAAACCCATAAACTGAAATGCAATTTATAGATATGATGTGAGGGTTTAGGAACAACCATAGTTTCTAAACTTTACATTGGAGTCTCATGGAACCATTAGGCAAAGCATTCAGGAAAATTCTCTCTAAGTATGTCAACTCATCCAAGAGTTTCAAGAAAATCCAGTGCTCTATTATGAGAAGATAAAAGAAAATACTGCGATGGGGCCTTTGTGTTCATTGGTTTATTTCAGTATTGGATATATATTCAGAGAACACAAACAATCTCTCTGGGCTATCAAAAAAAGATCACCCTCAATTTTAATACATATATTATTTAATTGCATGTGCATTCTATGTATTGTTAATCTATGTTCAAGCATATTTGCGTACAATCTTCTGTCTATGCATCATAATGCATATTTCTCACCCATTCATATTGTTTCATACTATCACGAAAGTAGAATGTTAATTACAAATTCAAAAAACTTTAATCTCTATCCACAGGTTTTTCACAGATGTTGGGCATGATTTAGAGGTCGTGTCATACCTGACTTGATGTTGGGACGAGACCACCTCACGAGATTTGCAATGCTCAAAACGTTTTGCGAGATTTAACAAAATCTCACGAGATGTCGCGGTCTGGATCTCGCCCTCACTGGGTATGATCCAGACCTGCATTTTTAAATGAGCTATCCAGCTAATTTAAATATTTGCTTGGGGGATTCCCCTGGCGCCTGGGACCTAACGGCCGGGCCTGGGAGATCTCGCGGACCAGTCATAATGGCACCTGGGGGTGGGATGGGTGTCTCCCACGCCATTAGAGACCCCTGTAGTTGGGGACAGGGCAAACTGGCACCCTGGCACTCCGTCTAGCACCTGGGCACCTTGGTACTTCCAGCCTGGCATCCTGGTAGTGCCACCCAGGCACCCTGGCACTACCACCCTGGAATGGGGTAACCTGAGAGCCTTTTTCTGAAGTTTAAATTTTAAATACTTTGTGAAGATAATCGTATGAATACGTAGTCTACTTGGACTTCAGCAAGGCTTTTGACAAGGTCCCCATGGGAGACTGGCAGCGAAGAGCCCATGGGATCCAAGGAAATTTGGCAAATTAAATCCAGAATTGGCAGAGTGGCAGGAAGCAGAGGGTGAAGGTCGAGGAGTATTTTTCTGACTGGAGGCCTGTGTACAGTGGTGTTACGCAGGGATCAGTGTAGGGGCCCTTGGTGTTTGTGTTTTATATAAATGATTTAGGCATGAATGTAGGAGGGTTGACCAGTAAGTTCGCAGATGATATGAAAATTGGTGTGGTGGTAAATAGTTAGGATAGCCTTTGATTACAGTGGAATATAGATGGGCTGGTCAGATGGGCTGATCAGTGACAAATGGAATTAAATCAGGATAAGTGGGAGGAAAACAAAGCAAGGGAATACATGCACTGTCCCCCTGCTCAGCTTGAGTCTTCGAAGACATGCTCGGTCCAGCAGGTCCTCAAATGACAGGTGCTGCAGGGACACGCGAGGCCTCATGCGGCGCTTCCTTTGCAACTCGTCCTCCTCCTCCTTGGCTTGGTGGCGGCTGTCTCTCCATGCTCACAGGCTGCCTCCTGTTCCTCTGGGGCAAGCTCCACTGCTGCAGGATCCTCCTCCTCGAACAGCTCCAGCTCATACAGCCACAGTGCATCCCCCAGGGCTGCGGCAACTTGGAGGGAGGCCATCATTGCTGGTAGAATTCCAATATCCATTGTCCACTGTCCAGTGGGTGAAAGCCCAACATGTTAGCATGGTGCATACCCTTGTATCCAACCAGGTCCACCAGGCTACATGGTGGCCCGGTTGGCGCTGCAGATCCTGTCCTCGCATGTTCCCCCCTACCATATCCCTGCACCCCTGGGCCGGTCAGTGCCTGGCACCTGAGGGCCTCTGGCCCTGGCGCCCACCCCTGCTTCCAAGCGTACCATCAGCTGGCGAGGCACTTGCCAGCAGTACGTTCCGCAGCCCCCGCCTGGCACACCCCTGTAGGGGCTACTGTGGGCATTGCCCTTGGGAATGCCACGTGCTGCCCCGTCTGCGGGTGGCACCTCGTTGGAGGGGGCTGACATGGTGGAAAATGGGGTGTGGGAGTGGGGGCTGTGGTGCAGGCATGGTGAGGTGGAGAGTGTGGGCTGGAGTGCAGGGGTGGGGGCACCCATATGGCCAGTGGCACTGTAGAGAACCAGGGGCCAAGGTGGGTGGTCAGTGGGGTGCACAGCAAGATGGCTGCCTCACAGGCCGCGAAAATTGCGATCTGTGCCTGGACACCGCCCCAGTCCCGTGGTGGGTCACCCCGCACCCCTCCACACCTGCGACCAGCAGCCCACGGTCACGCCTCTCCATGTCCTCCATCCATTTTCTCCATCAGAAGCCATGGCGCCTGTTTCCTGATTTTTAAAAGCACAAGTGAACCCCCCTTTGGGAACTCCCCCCCAGTAGTGGCAGAGAATCGCAGAGGCCCCGGAGAATACTAGGTCAGGCCCGCTAATGATATGCAAACGGCGCTTACTGTATGTGCGGACTGGAACGCATTGACTCATTGTCAAGGCACCGGAGAATTGCGATTTGGCATGAACCTGGCGCCTGTCATGATTTTGGCGACAAAACCGATTCTCCGCCAATCGGCTTTCCCAATTTCAGCGTCGGCCAACAGAGAATCCCGCCCAGGAGCTTTCTTAAGTACATGTTGTGTGATTGACTTTCTAGGATGAGAGTGTGAATAAATAATATTCCTTGTTTAAATCCATTGGTGACTTTAAATTGACTGCAAACTAAATGAGGGCTTGGGAACACACAAACATCAGCCTTTTCAAAACTAAGCTAAACTAATTACGGACAAAAGGGAAGAGCAATTTGGGGTTTCAGTTAATCTCTCCCCCCTGTCTGTAAAACATCGCACCCGAGTTTTGTTTGATCTCAGCCTGTCAAAAATATGTTGATTAGTTTCAGTTTGTTCAGAGCAATAGAATGAGAAAACCTAATAACGATAATAAAATGAGGATACAATCTATTATGTTTAATGGGCCATTGCTTATTGCAGGCAAGTCATGTTAACATCAACACATCCGCTATAAACAGTAGGGACTTTAATTTAAAATTGCAAAGTAATTTTTTTTCCATTTCCAGTGCTCTGAACTAGAAAACAATGCACTGAAATGCAGGATAATCCTTTTTAATTCTCTAAACAAAATTTGGATACAGGTTATATCCCTTGATACAAAGAACATAATCATTTCATTTCATTGATATCATATTTTGTGGGATAGTCTTAACAAGTGTATACATTATTACAATCCCAGACCAGACCCCAACAGTGGCTCGGATACTGGACCAAAATCCCAATATTTTACTTTACTTTAATACTGTAGAAAAAGAATGATTCGCTCCAGCGGTGATTGGATGAAAAAAAGGGCTTGGGTATTTTTAAAGCAAAGCTTTATGAGGTCTATAATATGAAACTTTTTTAACTTTACAACTGAAAAGAACAGCTTTCAGTTTACACCGAAAACACAACTTAATTTCCCATTAAATAACAATAAAAGAAACATACAGCTCTGAATATATCTTACTGTGGGAGAACTGTGGACTCAGCATCAGGCAGATCAGAATTCAACTTCTCTCTCCAAAGTTTTCTTCAAAAGCTGGCTATTGCTTTTCAAAATGCCTCTCTGCATTCCTTGGCTCCGCCCAGCAATGATCTCATCACCTCAAGCTGAAAAATCTCTTTAGGCTGCAAAGTACATTAACTCCCCAATCAAACCACAGTCCAATAGTCCAGACTGAAATACACAGGGCGGAATTCTCTGATAATGGGACGATATCCCCACGCCCGCGAGAAAACGGATGCGAATCACTCTGGACTTTCGTGGTGACAGATCCCCCCCCCCACCAGGGCGGCCATGGACTGTGTCCGCAGCCGCCACTCCAAGCTCACGCCGAGTGGAACCATGAGTGAACCACGCCGGCGGGAACTCGGCCAGTTGTCGGTGGATAATTGCCACATGGGCCTCTTTCACTTGCCCCCGACGGGCGCTGCGTCGACCGCGCGCGTGTGTGAGACTGGCGCCGATTCTCCGGTCTGACGCCCCATTCCCCATCCCAGCGCCGATTTGATTGCGGCGCGGAGGCTCGGAGAATCCTGCCCACAATCCTTTGTAAATTTCACCGTTTGACTGCTAAAAGCACCCAGGCCCTGAAAAACAGTTTTTTTTTTAATGACGGCCGGGATTCTCCGCTATCCGGCGGGGCGGGCCGTATCAGCGCCGTGGAGTGGCGTGAACCACTCCTGCGTCGGGCCGCCCGGAAGGTGCGGAATCCTCCGCACCTTCAGGGCCTAGGCCGGCACCGGCGGGGTTGGTGCCGTGCCACCTGGCACCGAAAGGGCCTCCGCCAGCCGAGTTGCGCATGCGCGGGAGCACCAGCGTGTTCTGCCGTGATCCCAGCGCATGCGCAGGTGGTTCTTCTCTGCGACAGCCATGGTGGACCGTTACAGCGGCCAGCGCGGAGGGAAAGAGTGCCCCCAATGCACAGGCCTGCCGGCAAATCTGTGGGCCCGATCGCGGACAAGGCCACCGTGGGGGCCTCCCTGGGGGCCAGATCCCCCCGCGCCCCCCCCCGAGGACTCCGCAGGCCGCCCGCAGAGCCAGGTCCCGCCAGTAAGGATCTTGTTTGATTTACGCAGGCGTGACTAGCCGAAAACGGGCAGCCACTCGGCCCAACGTGGAGTGGAGAATCACCGGGGGGGGGCCACTGCCAACGGCCCCCGATCGGCGATATGCGATTCCCGCCCCCGCCGAAAAACCGGCGCCGGAGAATCCGGCAGCCGGCGTCGGGGCAGGATTCACACCGGCCCCCGGCGATTCTCCGGCCCGGCGGGGAATCAGAGAATCCAGCCCGATGTGTTTTGCGTCAAACATACTGGGCAGGATTCTCCGGCCCCCCGCCGGACCAGAGAATCGCTGGGCGGCGCGAATCCCGGATTTTCTGGTGCCAGTTTTTCGGCGGGGTTGGGAATCGCGTCGTGCCAGTTATGGGCCGTTGGCCGTGGCCCCCCCGGCGATCCTCCGCTCCGCGATGGGCCGAGTGGCCACCCGTTTTCGGCCAGTCCGCCAGTGTAAATCAAACAAGGGGACCTTACCGGTGGGACCCGGCTCTGCGGGCAGCCTGCGGTGTCCTCGGGGGGCCTGGGGGGATCTGGCCCCGGGGGGGGGGGGGGGGGGGGGGGGGGGGGAGGCCCCACGGTGTCCTGGCCTGCGATCGGGGCCCACCGATCTGCGGGCAGGCCTGTGCCGTGGGGGCAGTCTTTCCCTCCACGCCGGCCTTTGTAACGGTCTGCCATGGCGGGCGCGGAGAGTAGCGCATGCGCCAACTCGTGCCAGCCAGCGGAGGCACTTTGGCGCCAGTTGGCGCGGCACCAACCCCACCGCGCCGGCCTAGCCACTGAAGGTGCGGAGGATTCCGCACCTTCCGGGCTGCCCGATGCCGGAGTGGTTCACGCCACTCCTCGGCGCCAGTACGGCCCGCCCCGCCGGATAGCGGAGAATTCCGGCCACTCTAAGCCTTTTAACCGTTAAATTGACCAATACTTTAGAATCCAATAATTCCTAAAGTATTCCAGTCGTCATACCTTCCCCCCTTAAAATAAAATGTCTAGCAATATAAACAGATGGCTCATTATTTTAAACACTTTTAACGTTAAACATTTCTTCAGATTACATACAACTTACATTCTATACGATATAACATTTTACATTTTTAAACAGGCAAACATCAACATTTTTGTCTTATCACACTTTACATTTCTGCAATCACATTTTCTCTTCCTGCCACTTGTAGAATTTGTAAATTAAACGGGTTGTCACAATAAACTCCATCTGAATAGTCTTGCGTTTTGAGTTTTAAATTTGTTCAAGAATTTTAATGGATTATGTCCGTAAATTCAATTGTGTCAGATAAATTGTTACCAAGATAAATATTAAAATGTTCTCTCTCGAATACCAAACTCAATATTTCCTTCTCGATGGTCAAATATTCTTTTGGTGAATGATGAGTTTCCTAGAAAAATACCCGATTGGTCTTCAATTCCTTTGTCGCCCTCCTGCAGCAGTACAGCACCAAACCCACATCACTCACCTCAATTGCCACCGTAAATGGTTTGCATAGTTAGGTGTCATCAACACTGGTGTGATGGTTGACACAGTTTTCAGATTATGGAATGCCTCCTGACATTTAGCCGTCCACTGAAATATTGTGTATTTTTTTTAGACGTTCAGTCATGGAGCCACGCTGCTGGAATTTGGCACACATTTCCGGTAAAAACCAGTCATGCCCAGAAATCTCAGAACTTCTCTCCTAGTCGATGATATTGGAAATTCACCAATAGCTGTCATTTTCACATTGTGTAGAGCCATGTCCAATGGTATGGCCTAAGAAGGTGACTTCAACTTTTGCAAATTTACTCTTAGCCAAATTTACCACCAATCTAGCTTCCTTTAATCAATCAAATAATTGTAAAAAAAAATCCAAATGCTCCTTCCATGTTTCACGGAACACCACCAAATCGTCAATGTATACTGTACAATTGTTTAGATCCAAGATGACCTTGTTGGTTAATCACTGGAATATTGCTGGCGCATTCTTAATTCCAAATAGCATGACCTTACAGTAGCACAATGTTGCTTCACAGCACCAGGGTCCCAAGTTGGATTCCTGGTTTGGGTCACTGTTTGTGCAGAGTCTGCACGTTCTCCCTGCGTGGGTTTCCTCCAGTTGCTCCGGTTTCCCACAAATCCCGAAAAACGTGCTGTTAGGTGAATTGGACATTCTGAATTCTCTCTCTGTGTACCCAAACAGGCACGGAATGTGGCGACGAGGGGCTTTTCACAGTAACTTCATTGCAGTGTTAGTGTAAGTCTTCTTGTGACAATAAAGATTATTATTATTACATTGATACAGACCATATGGCGTCCAAAAGCCAAAACTTCCTTTGCCCTGTCTGCTAAAGGTACTTGCCAATATCCTTTAAGTAAGTTTAGCAATAAAATGTGCAAACCCCACCTTTTCAACACAGTCTTCCAAACGAGGAATAGGGTTCAAATCTGACTTCATAACTGCGTTGACCTTTCTATAGTCCACACACAATTATTGTGTTCCATCCGGCTTTGGTACCATGACAATCAGTGAGCTCCAATCACTGCAACTCACTTCAATGGTGTCATTCTTGAGCATGTTATCATAGAATAATAGAATTTACAGTGCAGAAGGAGGCATTTGGCCCATCGAGTTTGGACCGGCCCTTGGAAAGAGCACCCTACTTAACCCATGCCTCCACCCTATCCCCGTAACCCCACCAAACATTTCTTTTTTAGACACGAAGGGCAATTTATCATGGCCAATCCACCTAACCTGCACATGTTGTCGATCTCATTTTGTACCTGTGCTAATGGATTGAGCCTTATGGATGTTATTTAGTGGGAATGGCATTTCGTACATCTACATCATGAATAATTACTTTATACTTCCTAGTGTATTCCCATATACAGCTCTATGTGACTGTAATAACTCCTTTAGGTCATTTTGATTTTGAAAGTAACTCAATAATTAATCCCAATTTTTCAATACTTCCTCATTATTCAATTTAATTTGAGTAATGCAATTGTCTGGATTCATCTCTTCTCCCTGAGTTACAACGACTAACACTTGCTCCTTCTTTCCTTCTCTATCAAAATACCTTTTGAGCAAATTACCATTATACACTCTGTCAGCTTCCTTTGTGGCTGGCGATCTTATCAAACAATTCACTTTGCTCAATTTCCTTTCAATTTGATATGGCCCACTAAATCTTGCTTTTAATGGTTCACCTACCATTGCTAGTAATACTAATACTTTCTCCCCACTAACAAAACTATGAATTTTTGATTTCCTATCTGCCTCTTTTTTCATCACATGTTGTGACAATTTTAAATGATTCCTCACCAATTCACCAGCCCTAGTTAATCTCTCCTTAAGGTTTGACACACAGTTCAATAACGTAGTCGCCAACCACTGATTCACCAATTTCTCTTTGATCAATTTAAATGGTCCTCTCACCTGATGACCAATCAGTTCAAATGGACTGAATTTAGCTGATTCATTAGGTGCCCCTCCAATTACAAATAGTACAAATGGAATTCCTTTATCCCAATCCTCTGGATAATCCTGACTATCGGCCCTCAACATGGTCTTTAGGGTTTGATGCCATCTTTCAAATGCCCCTTGTGATTCTGGATGATACGCATTGAGTTAAATTGCTTTATTCCGAAGATATCCATAACTTCCTTGAATAACGTCAACATAAAATTGGATTCCTGATCTGATTGAATTTCTTTTCGTAATCCATATCTAGTAAAAAATTTGGTTAATTCCTCTACAACCCTCTCAGATGTTTCTTCACGGAATTGCCTCCCAAAATCTAATAGACATCCATAATGGTCAACAGATACTGCTTTCCACTTTTGGTTTTAGGTAGGGGGCCCCTGCAATCCATTAGGATCCTGGTAAAAGGTTCCTCAAATGTTGGAATGGGTATTAAAGGTGCTGCTTTGATTAGCGCCTGAGGTTTCTTTATTACCTAACGTATAACATGTAAGGCAGAATTCAACTACATCCTTATGCAGTCCAGGCCACTCGATTCTTATCAACCCATTTCACTCCTTAACACTGATGTTAAACTACTGGCTAAAGTCCTGGCAAACTTGATGGAACCCTGGGCGGATTTCTCCGAGCCGAAATCGCGATCAGCGCGGGGGCGGAGAATGGGTGTCAACCCCGAAATCCGGTCCGACAGCGTTCCGTGATTTTTCTGGTCGGTCCCCGGAGAATCGGCGCGAAACGTGCGCGCGCGATCTACGCGGCGCGGGTCGGGGGCCATTGACAGAGGCGATTCTCCGACGTAACCTGGTCGAGTTCCCGACGGCGTGGTTCTAACCACGTTTTGCCTGTCCGGAACAGCCAGTGGCGGCGGCGGAGTCAGTGGGGGGCAGGGGGATACTTTACCGGGGGGGCCTCACAGACGGCTAGGCTATTGATCGGGGGCCACCGATCCGAAGGCGCACGCGATCTCGGGAGGGGGGGGCCTATCTTTTTGGTGCCGGTCCGCGGTGTGGGTCCCCCATGTCGCGCGGGGCGGCCGACGCAGGCTACCGCCGTCCTCATGCGCGGACCCCTGACCAGAAGTGCAGGGCCCCATAACGGCAGCCAGAGCTGCGAGGACTACTCCGGGGCCCTGCTAGCCCCCTTCAGGGAGGAGAATCACGCTGGACTCTCTTCAGGAAAGTCCAGAGTGATTCGCCACGGGACATAGCCCCATTATTGGAGAATCCCGCACCCTATATCCCGTCTCTCAACTATAATATCAGAGGATCAGACAGGCTTTATCAAAGGGCAACAGTTATTGCCCACTGTCCATTGTCTCTTGAACATTATCCTTTCCCCCTCAACCGCTCGAGAACCTGAAGTTATAGTATCTTTGGATGCAGAACAAGCATTTGATAGGGTGGAATGGAACTACCTTTTTGAGATCTTGGATAGATTCGGATTTGGCACCAAATTCTGCTCCTGGATTCGTCTGATATACAATGCCCTGAAAGCCAACATCCGCACAAATATGAATATTTTCCGCTAGGCAGGGGCACTAGACAGGGCTGACCCCTTTCTCCATTGCTTTTTGCGATGGTTATTGAACCTCTCGCGATAGCGTTGAGGTCATTGGCGGGGTGGAGGGGACTATACTCGGAGGGAGACAAACACTGGGTCTCACAAATGATCTACTCATATATTACAGGCCCATTGTGGGTGGAATTCCCATTGCAAAGTCTCACGATATCACGTTGAATCTAGCAAGACATTGAGAGCCGGGTAGATCCCGGGAGCAGGGCCTCCCGGCTTTCAACCACCATGCTGCACTGCGGCAAGCTAGAGAATCATGCCCTTTGAGCGTATCTTTTCCTATATGTATATTACTGTTTATGTTTGATAATTTAATAAAATGGTTATTAAACAAAATACCACTTGATGAACTTCTGCCCATTTCTCATCTGCTTGAATATGTAAAGGTCTTCATTTTCTCATTAATACATTATTTCTAACCTAATAACACTCTGGTATACACTCAGATTCCATTTCCATATATGCTTTCTGATATAACTGCTTTATCTCGGAATCTTTCTGCTGTAATTCAACCAATCCTGGAACTAAAGATGTCCGCTTCATCCACCATTTGTTATCGTTCATTACTAACCATCTGATCCGATTCTCCATTTCTGAGACTAAATGCTTCTGTGTATATGAATCCAGAAAAAGACAGGAAAACACCAACACAGTTGGTCCAGCTTAATCATTAAACTTGGCGCTGTCATTTATACCACGAATGGTGGACGGATAAGCTAGAGAATGGGGGGGGAGAAGCGGATAAAGCCATGAAACCATGGTAAAATGGTGCACACCTCCATGTGCAGTGATTGCTTGTACAGCCAAAATAAAAATAGGATAACATTTCCGCGCCGCGCCCGGGCGTGCACCAAAACATACCGCTCCCAACTCCAATTATACCAGAGGCAGAGAGAGCCCAATAATTGTTGGGGCAGGGCAGAGAGAGCCCGATGACTGTTTGGGGGGGGTGGGGGGGGAGAGGAGAAAGAGAGCCCACGCTTGTTGGGACAGGGGCAGAGAGAGCCCAATGATTGTTGGGGTGGGAGGGCGGGAAGAGAGAGCCCATGATTGTTGGGGCGGGGGCAGAGAGAGCCTGATGATTGTTGGTGGGGGGGGGGGGGAGAGAGAGCCCAATGATGCTGATGTGGCGAGGGGGGGAAGGGGAGAGGGAGCATGATGATAGTGGTGGGGAGGATGATTGTTGGGGCGGGGTGAGAGAGTGCCCGATAATTGTTGGAGGGGGGAGAGAAAGCCCAATGATTGTTGGGGGGGGGGGAATAAACAGCCTGATGATTGTTGGGGTGTGGGAAGAAAGAGTCTGTTGATTGTGGTGGGGAGAGGGTGGGGCAGAAGAGAGTGCCCAATAATTGTAGTGGTGGTGTTGGGGGTTGGGCAGGAGCTGATATTCAGTTTTGATCAGAGCGCTCTTTAAAGATGGCGACCCAATCTCTGTGAAGCCGCCTTTGCCGGCTCGATCAGGCCCCGTCACGCCAGACTGACAGCGAAAACACCACCTACTCATTCTTATCTTCTGAGAGGCTCAAAACCTGAAACAAGCAGGTTTGTGCAGCTGGAGAGCTACACACCGGTTTTCAGCCAGAGCTTGACTCTTATGCTAAGATTCCGCCCATAGTCTTCTTAAAGTAGAAAATGGGGAATTGATCCATTCTTAGAAAAGGAAACTTCGAAAAGGTTGTAGGAAATAATAGGTGGTAAGATCAAAGAGGAAAAAACGATTTAAGAAAACACTGTAGGCTGTGGTGTGATCGCAGATGAGATCTCAAAGATGTGATGAATGTAGAATATATTATATTTCATATCTGTGGTAGTAATGTTTTCAAAAACACTGGTTTAAAATACATACCGCTACGGCGTCCTCTGAAGTTGTAATTAGGAAGTTGTAAAAGGTGAGCTAATCATTGATTTTAACCATTTACTTGTTTACAGAGAGATGGCTAATGAAACATTGCTCATATTTTGGATGTTCCCTGGGCAGAGATAATTTTAGGGATTGTATTTATTCCTAGCTAAGCAGGTCGTGCAACATCTTCATGAGATACAGATGATGTAATAAATGAGGAGCCAGACCTGTCTGTAGTTTGCTGTTTTTCCAAATAACGTCAGGTTGAGCAGAAGGGTCTAACAATACAGAAGTGTACTGAATCTGCTCTTGAAGGGGTCTCTCTCCAAAGGTCTTCACAGATAAGTAGGTAACCTGTTTTGTTAACTTTATTTATGAGAGGATTTTGAACTGTGTTGGTTAGAATATTTTCGTGAAGGTATCGGGCATAAGTTAAAGTTTTTTTCTCCTTTTATTTAAAAACTGTTTCTTTCTCCTTTTATTTAAAAACTGTTTAATTGTCAATTGTAAAGTTACTTCTTTCATGTGGTTAATTCTGTGTTTAAATTAAAGCCTGTTTTAAACCAAAATATACCTATTGGTCAAAGTCATCACTTCTGCAGTGAAATCTCCTTTCCTCACAGTTTTACAAATTGAAAAATAGTTTGAGGTTCTCATCAGGTATCCTAACAAATGTCAGGGTCTCACCAGAACACAGTGTGGTAGCCGGTGAGATCTCAAAGAAAACGGTGTCTGGTAAATGTCAAAGAAGACAAGAGGGTAGAATCTTACCAGAATTTGGCAAAGTGTGAGGATCAGACAGAAAACCGCCGTGTAACTCTCCAGTTGATCAGACCAGTATTTTCATGGAACCTTTAGCCTCTTGCCCCCAAAAATGAGTGGGTGCGGTTACGTCGTCACTCTGGTAGGAACCGTCTCCAAAGACATTGAGGCGTAATCTTTAAAGGGAACCCTGATCAGCGCTATAGCAGAACTCATCAGCCCCCATCATGGAGGCACAGCAGGGGCTACCCCCTCCCCACCTTGACAATCATTGCTGGAAATCCCTCCCCGTCTCCCCGACAATCCTCGCTAGCAAACCACAACACCCTGACATTCATCACAGGCAAACCCTCCCCGAAATTCATTACTGGCATACCCCCCACCTCAATGTCCACGCTCCCTCCCGCACCCTCCCTCCTCCCTCAGTGTCTACTGTCTCTCTCTCTCCCCCCCCCCCCCCCCCCCCCGGTTATACTTACCTCTACACCCTGGTGGGATCTGCTCGACTCCCTCATGCCTATCCAAACCTGTTCCAAATATTCAGTGAGGGAGTTCATTTGGGTGGGGTGGTGCACTAATAGCATTTCAATGCATTCAAATTTATTAATATGATGTTCACACCCTTCATGGGCGTGAATCTCGTGACTTCGTCAGCGAGAGGTGGGAAAATCAGGTAACGTGATCTCTCTGGCGAAAGTTTCCCAATTCTCATGATATTTTCTGCTTGTGCCGTCAATCCTGCAGATGGTGACCACGGGTTCAAGATTGTGGCCAAAGTGTGAATAAGGCCAGACTGGGGAACCAGTTTGCTGACACCCTCAAAGAATACCCTAAGGACAGCAGAGTTTTGTGTGGTGAAGTTACTGGGATTCCATAGATCAGAAAGTCTATAAGTGCTGTTGTCAATTAAAGGGGTATTTAGCTTTGAGTTATTTAAGCCAAGATCTGTGTCAAGGTGTTCTTGTGCCTTAAGTGTAAATTTTTTAATGTATTTATTTTAATAAAAGTTTAACGTTAATATAAAATTATCACAATTGGTCTGAGGAGTTACTTCCTGATTTTAGAAAACCTTCTCATAACACACAAATTGCAAATTATGGGCGCAATACAGTGACCCCATTGTGACTGACACAAATCCGGGCGCAATGGGAGAATTGTGTGCAAGCCGAAAATCAGGCTCTGCACAGGGTGGAGCGAGTCAGGTGACACAATTAAACTTAATGTTAATAAACCTGAAATACATTCTTCAAGAAATGAATTAGAATTATTCAGGAGTACAGATGCCAGTTTTTATGTTAAATATAGAGAAAGCAATCATTCTCACAAAATATGAGTGCCAGGGTGCCCGGGTGCCAGGTCGGACCTGGGAGATGCTTGCCAGGTAGAGGGGGGATGAGGGTGGAGTTTCTCAGGGGCCTCCCCAGGGTTAGTGGGGATGAGGGGGAGAATAAGAAAAATGGGGGGGGGAAGTTGAAAGTGGGGGGCTTCAGCTCACCAGCTGGAAATCCCTCGAAGCACGGCCTCGCCGGAGAGAAACTCAAGTCTACTGAAACGCGCCCTGTTTCACGTTTCCATTGGGACTTGGGCAGCTCGGCACATATCATCTACTGTGCCGTAACACTTCAGGTGGTCACGGTCAAGGTGGTCAAAGTGTTCTCCTGTGGTATTGTTACTCATTATTGGCTAGAAGGAACCTCCCCAGCCTCTATTCGTGTCAGTAGCAGAGGTTCCTGGCTGACACACAATGCACCCCATTCAGGATTTTCAGTGCAGTGCTAACAACACTGCATACCGGCCAGGATACTCCAGTCGTTGTGATTCACTTTTCCCGCCGGCAGTTCACCCCGCCAGCGAATTTTGCGGTGGTGTGGGGTGATTTCAATGGGAAATCCCATTGATAAGCAGCAGGAAGATAGAATCCCAACCCCAGCGAACGGCGCGCCACCGAGATACATGTGACTGGGGAACCGGAGAATCCCACCCATTGTATCTTTTCCTGCTATCATTTCTACAGCCTTATTTGAAAGTAATTAGCAAAAGTAATCATGAAAAAAGCAGTAAAGTTTAAACTGTTGAGCTCAAACAAATCCAACCAGAAGAGTAATTTGCCATGCCAGCAAAATGTGTGCGTGCGATATTGCACAAAAATGTCATATAACCTCACAAGAGATAATTCATTTACAAGGGATAAATTTGTCTTTATAGACAAAGTAATGTAATTGTATGTTTTAGGTCTGCAGTGGAAGAAAACCATCACACAATCCTGTCCATATTGCACTGTTTCATTAAACTAGTCACAAAATACCCAACAGAAGCAATACAAAAAGCTCATTTTGTAATTTGTGAGGATAAGAATAAACAATTCCTTTGTGCGAGAATCATAGAACAAATACTTTGTTCAGTTTACAACCCGGCTGTAAAGTTTCTATTCAAGAGCATATACAGTAGACTTGTGTTTACAACCCAATTTTCTGTTAAATTCTTGAACAAGCACAATAGAAAAGAGGAGGTACACTTAAAGTACAATCAGTATCTAATTTTCTCTGGACGAAATTCTCCATTTCAGAGACTATGGGTTGGAGTCTCCGTTTGCCAACGCTGAAATCGCATTCAGCTGCCGTCCAGACGGGTCTCGAGCTTCTGTAACGAACAGTCCCCTCCATAGTGGCGATGCAGTCGCAGAGCCAGGGACTACATGAGGGGTTGTCGGCGAGCATCCAGCATCTGCAGAGGCAGTTGGAGGAGTCGAACCACTTGCAGGAGCAGGAGGTGGTGCCGACAATGTGTGTCACCCAGGCCAACACTGTATGGGTGGTGTCCGCGGTGGAGACATTGGAGTCGACGGTTTCGACTATGGATCAGCATGTCCAAGGCCTGGGACATTCAGTGCTGGCGCTGACCGAGGCCCAGAATAGGGTTGCCATCTCACAGGTGACCATAACCCAGAGCCACCTGTAAATCGCAGCAGCGCTCCTAAGCCTGGCCCAGTCACAGCAGGCCATGGCTGGGAACGTCAGCAGATTGCCAGGCATTGGCCGACATGGCACAGACACAGGGGAGGTGGCCCAGTTCAAGAGGGAGATGGCGCAGTCACTGGTTGATGTAACACAAACCCAGAAGGTGATGGCACAGTCGCAGCGTGATGGTGCAGTCCCAGACGGAGATGGTCAACTCCCTGTGCTTCATGGCCCGCGAACTTGCAGATCCTGGTTGAGATCAGAGTGGGCCTCCAGGAATGGCAGCGCCAAGTGGTGGCAGAGCCTCAGGGGTTACGTCTGCTGGTACTCCCGTCCCAAGGAGTAGCACGCGGGCCATTCGGCACCCCAAGGGAGGACGAGGTGATGGGGCCCTTGTCGGTGACTCCTGCAGGGAAGGTGCCAGAACACTGCAGCTCCTCGGACTCCCCCCCTCCTGTCCCTGGGGATCTGGTGGGCAGCAAGCAGAATTGGGTGACACCACGCCACCTGGGGCACCTGAGCAGCAGCTTGGCCCATCCACACCCGGTCCCCCAGAAGACACGCGCCAATGGGGACCCAGGTCGCAGGGCATCATACTGGAGGGCCCCTCCAGAGTGGTCCAGGCATCTGAACCACATCTTCAGGAGGCCGAAGCACTGCTTGATCACTCTCCTGGTTGCTGCCTGGGCATGGTTGTAGCAGGTCTCCGCGTTGGTCTGTGGCCTCCGGATAGGCATCATCATAGGGGCTGGTTTAGCACAGTGGGCTAAACAGCTGGCTTGTAATGCAGAACAAGACCAGCAGCGTGGGTTCAATTCCCGTACCGGCCTCCCCGAACAGGTGCCGGAATGTGGCAACTTGGGGCTTTTCACAGTAACTTCGTTGAAGCCTACTTGTGACAATAAGCGATTATAAAGCTAAAGATAAAGATAAATCAGCCACGACCCAGGAGTCACCGTCCAACCGAGGTGGTGCGTCTCGAACATGTCAGGAATCGTCGAGTGTGCCATGTTGAAGGCGTCGTGCACACTGCCTGAGTACCAGGCACAGACGTATATGATGCGCAGCTGATGGTCACATATCAACTGCACGTTCATCGAGTGGAACCCCTTTCGGTTTGTGTACAGCGACCTGTTATCAGCAGGTGCCCGTAGGGGGACACGCATCCCGTCGATCACCCCCTGGACCCGGAGTACCCCATCGATGGCGGCGAACCCTGCTGCCCAGGCTGCTGGGCTCGGTCCACATTGAGGTGGATGTATTGAGCACCTGTGCATGTAGGGCCTCTGTGACGATGCAGGTGCACCTGTGCACCAAGGTCTGTGAGATCCTGGACAGGTCCCCACTTGGCGCCTGGAAGGTTCGGTTGCGTAAACATTTAGGGCAACCGTCACCTTGACGGTACTGGGAGCGGGTGTCCTCCCCCATCCCCCCACGGTGCCCGGTGCCATCATCTGGCAGATATGTCGCACTCTCTCTCCTCTTGGCCCACAGCGAGATCCACTGCAACAGGGCCATGCTTGCCAGGACCAGTAGTGATTTTCACCTATGTGATTCCCAGCCCAGAAGACCAGAGAATCACATAGGCCTGGACAATACAGTTCCCAGCTCGCTAAGTGGATGCAAAAGGGTCTTAATGATGCAAACTTTGATTTCAACGCCAGTGGGGGGGCGGTGGCGAACATCGGAATCAGATTGGCGCACGATGCTGATCCCGGTTTCTTCACTATCGCCGGATTCTCTGCCTCATCGGGCACTCCGCTGCTGGTGGCACAGAATTTCGCTCCTATATTTATTGATACGATAAAAAAAATGTTTTGTTATCCCCATAAGCAGGCTCGGTTAGATTTTCCTGACTGGCTCTGGGCTTTAAAAGTGTGAATTTTCCTTCCTAATTTCAAACATGTCAGATCATCTTTGTAAGAGTCTTCCTGTTTATTTCCTTATTTCCCCTTTCTTTTATATTGCCTTATCATTTTTGATCCATGGGTGATTAATTGTCATGTATTTTTATGTTAAGCAGCAGAGAAAATGAGGAATTCAGAAATTACAGGAGAGAACATTCTACTAATCTCGGCTAGTTTGAACAGGAGCTTCAGATGTTTCGGCACCAGAAAGAGAGAGATGGGGTGGGACTCAGTTTGATTGGTTGGCTGGTGGCCAATGAATTGACCATAAGACCGCACTCTGCCTCATAACAAGTGGTGATTGAATCATACCCCAGTGGAAAGATTTTCAGAGTTCCAAGGAGCTCTGTTTGACTCCTGGACACCATCTCTCTTTCCCCTCCGTGTTTTCTCCAGGAAGGCTGTGACTGCTGTATTACTGAAGCTACAGAGAACCTGAATGAATGAATCTAATCGCTCCAGATAGGCTGTGAGTGCTGTATTCCTGAAATGACAAAGGAATCTAGAGTAAAAACTTTGAACTGAAATCAAAGTTTAAAGAGGAGCAAGGTGCTGGAAACACCCTTCAGAAACAAAGGTTCTGTTTCCCTTTCACTTATGTATTTTTAACCCCTTTCTTCCCATCTGTGTTTGTCTGTCTTGTGCGTATGTGTGTGTAGAGGGTGGGTGGAAGGTAAAGTTAAAGTGGGGAATTAGGAATTATATAATAGTTAACCAATTGTATTTGCTGAATATTTCATTATAGTTATTGTCAGAAATGTGGTTGACTCTTAACTGCAATTAGAGATGGGCAATAAATGCTGGCACAACCTGCAATGCCTACATCGCATGATTGAATTAAAAAAAACAGTAATTGTGTTTGAACGTACAAACCTGGTGACTGTAATTATTGGCCAGCCAAGGGCCAAAGACTTTGGGTATTTTTCTAAGAATTACTGGTTATGTTCTGTTGGGGTGAAGGTCAGCTTCTCCCCCCCCCCCTGTGCCTCAGTGTGGCTGGGGGATCTAATGGAGTTCCTGTATTTGGAGACGGTGAAGTTTGCTCTGAGAGGGGCAGACGAGGGGTTCCACAAGAGATGGGTGATGCACAATCAATTACTCTTGAGACAAGGTGAGACATAACTAATAGGCTTTAATCAGCTAGAACTGTACCCAGCTGCTTCGATACAGAAAGTGAGGGCTGCTGGGACGGCATTGGTTCTTATACCCCCCTCTCAGGGTGGAGCTATGTACGTTAGCCAATGGTAGACTCCTAGGTCTAGCCAATCGTCATCCACCTCTCAGGTACTGCAATACCTGGTATTACCACATTCACCCCCTGTTAAAAAGAACCCAGCGGGGTGATGGCCAGCGTTACTGTCGCCATTTGCATGGTAGGACCAGGTATGGAGGTACCGTGATGTCGAGGGTAGCAGAAAAAGTTTTTTTATGGTGCAGCAATCAGACGATCGGGTGGCCTGGTCGTCCTTCTGGAGCGTCTGGGTTTCGGCGATGATCCTAGTGGGGGCCCCGGCGGTTGTGGCTCCGGGAACGTGGTGTCTTCCTCCCAGGCAGCTTTGTCACCCCTAGGCGGCGCTGTTGGGGCGAAAAATGGGCAGGGGGAGGGGCGCCTGTAGGGGGCGTCGGTGCCTGTTCGGCGCTGGGTAGGGGCGGCGGCAGTACTGACCCTCCGGTCATGGTGCTGCGGGGTGTGTGAGGGTGGGGGCAATGGTGTGGGTGCACGTGGGGCTCCGGCGGGCTCAGGTCCCAAAGGGAGACCGTGTCCTGGCGGCCGTCGGGGAACGCTACGTAGGCGTACTGGGGGTGGCATGCAGCAGGTGGACCCTCTCGACCAACGGGTCCGACTTGTGCGCCCTCACATGTTTCCACAGCAGGACGGGTCCGGGTGTCGCTAGCCAGGTTGGGAGCGAGGTCCCGGAGGAGGACTTCCTGGGGAAAACAGGGAGACGTTTTGTGAGGTGTCTGGTTTGTGGTAGACAGAGCAGCGACCGGATGGAGTGAAGGGCCACTGGGAGGACTTCTTGCCAGCGGGAGACTGGGAGATTCCTGGACCGAAGGGCCAGCAGGACGGTCTTCCAGACCGTTCTGTTCTCCCTTTCTACCTGCCCGTTTCCCCGGGGGTTGTAACTGGTCGTCCTGCTGGAGGCGATGCCTTTGCTGAGCAGGAATTGACGCAGTTCGTCGCTCATAAAGGAGGACCCCCTACCACTGAATGTATGCGGGGAAACCGAACAGTGTAAAAATACCCTGGAGGGCCTTGATGACGGTGGTCGTGGTCATGTCCGGGCAGGGGATGGCGAATGGGAACCGGGAGTATTCGTCAATCACATTCAGGAAGTACGTGTTGCGGTCGGTGGAGGGGAGGGGGCCCTTGAAATCCATGCTGAGGCGTTCAAAGGGACTGGAAGCCTTTATCAGATGCGTTCTGTCTGGCCGGTAGAAGTGCGGTTTGCACTCCGCGCAGATTCGGCAGTCCCTGGTGACTGTCCTGACCTCCTTGATGGAGTAGTGCAGGTTGCGGGATATAATGAAATGAAAGAAACGAGTGACCCCCGGGTGGCAGAGATCCTCGTGGAGGGCTCGGAGGCGGTCCACTTGCGCGGTGGCACAAGTGCCACGGGACAGGGCATCAGGAGGCTCATTCAGCTTCCCGGGACGGTACAAGATCTTGTACTTGTAGGTGGAGAGTTCTATCCTCCACCGCAAGATCTTGTCGTTCTTAATCTTGCCCCGCTGCGCATTATCGAACATGATGGTCCGTGAGGAGAGTGAATCTCCTGCCGGCCAGATAATGCCTCCAGTGTCGCACAGCTTCTACTGTGGCCTGGGCCTCCTTTTCGACCGAGGAGTGGCGAATTTCAGAAGCATGGAGAGTGCGGGAGAAGAAAGCCACGGGTCTGCCCGCTTGATTGAGGGTGGCCGCCAGAGCTACGTCGGACGCGTCGCTCTTGACCTGGAAGGGGAGGGACTCGTCGATGGCGCGCATCGTGGCTTTTGCGATGTCCGCTTTGATGCGGCAGAAGACCTGGCGGGCCTCCGTCGACAGGGGGAAGGTTGTGGACTGGATCAGGGGTCGAGCCTTGTCTGCGTAATTAGGGACCCATTGTGCATAATAGCTAAAGAAGCCGAGGCAGCGCTTTAGGGCCTTGGGGCAGTGAGGGAGGGGGAACTCCATTTCGCACTACGTAGCCTAGGATGGCTAGACGGTCGGTGCTAAACACGCATTTATCCTTATTGTAGGTCAGATTAAGGATATTCGCGGTCTGGAGAAATTTTCGGAGGTTGGTATCATGGTCCCGCTGGTCATGGCCGCAGATGGAGACGTTATCAAGATACGGGAACGTTGCGCGTAAGCCGTACCAGTCAACCATTCGGTCCATCTCACGTTGGAAGACCGAGACCCCGTTCGTGACACCGAAGGGAACCCTTAAAAAGTGATAGAGCCGCCCATCTGCTTTGAAGGCAGTGTACTGGCGGTCACCATGACGGAGGGGCAGCTGGTGGTAGGCAGACTTGAGATCCACCGTGGAGAAAACCTTGTATTGCGCAATCCTGTTTACCAGGTCGGCTATACGGGGGAGAGGGTACGCGTCCAGTTGCGTAAACCTGTTGATGGTCTGGCTATAGTCAATGACCATCCTATGTTTCTCCCCGGTCTTTACCACCACTACTTGAGCCCTCCAGGAGCTGTTGCTTGCTTCGAAGACCCCTTCCTTCAGCAGCCTTTGGACCTCGGACCTGATGAAGGTCCGGTCCTGGGCACTGTACCGTCTGCTCCTGGTGGTGACGGGTTTGCAATCCGGGTTGAGGTTTGCAAACAGGGAAGGCGGGTCGACCTTAAGGGTTGTGAGGCCGCAGACAGTAAGGGGGGGTATAGGGCCGCCAAATTTAAAGGTCAGGCTTTGTAGGTGGCACTGGAAATCCAGCCTAAACAGGGTGGCTGCGCAGAGGTGCGGAAGAACGTACAAGCGGAAATTGCGGAATTCCCTGCCTTGGACAGTGAGGTTCGCTAGGCAGAACCCCTTTATCTCCACTGCGTGTGACCCGGATGCCAGGGAGATCCATTGGTTTACGGGATGGGTGACAAGAGAACAGCGCCTTACCGTGTCGGGGTGGACAAAGCTTTCCGTGCTCCCGGAGTCGATCAGGCTCGACGTCACGTGGCCGTTGATGGGGATCGTTGTGGTGGCTTTCGCTAGCGTCCGGGGCCGACTCTGGGGTAACGGAGGCCAGCTGCAGCAAGGGGGAGTTCTGGTTGGGCAGCGTGGAGTCGGCTGTGCTGGGGGCTTGAGGCCCCATCCAAGATGGCGCCAGCCACGGGTCGCACATGGAGTCCGGGGATGCAGAAGATGGCGGCGACAAGGGACAAAATGGCGGCGCCCACCCATCCAACGTGGTGGCTGGGGGGCAAAATGGCCGCGGCCGTGGGTCGCACATTGCCTGGGGATAGAAGGGCGGCGGTGGGCCTTGGATGGCCGGGACCTGAAAAAAAGGCTGCCGATAGTCGCTGGAGACCGCTGCCCTGGCGCGGCCCTGGCAGACCGTGACATAGTGGCCTTTCTTGCCGCACCCTTTGCAGGTGGCGGTGCGGGCCGGGCAGCGCGCGCGGGGATGATTCGCCTGGCCGCAGAAGAAGCAGCGTTGGCCGGCGGTGAAAACGGGCCGTCTTGCCGCGCAGGCCTGCGGGGTTAGTGGGAAAGTCTGGGGGGCTGCCGCGACGGGGTGCCACGCAGCCCAGGGGGGCGCCGTGCGTCCGGGAGCAAAAGCCAGT
This sequence comes from Scyliorhinus torazame, assembly GCF_047496885.1. Taxonomy (NCBI): domain Eukaryota; kingdom Metazoa; phylum Chordata; class Chondrichthyes; order Carcharhiniformes; family Scyliorhinidae; genus Scyliorhinus; species Scyliorhinus torazame. Next base: position 170,062,677 of record NC_092723.1, read on the forward strand.
GCGTTTTTGTACGCCACGTCCATGGACCCTGCCAGGGCCCGTGCCTCAGTGAGGCCCAGTGTGTCCATTTCAAGGAGCCTTCTGCGGATGTCGGGGGAAGTCATACCTGCCACGAAAGCCACCCGAATTAAAAGTTCCGTGTGCTCGTTCCCCGTAACTGCGGCTAAACCAAAAAAGGGGATGGCTGATCGGCGAAGGGGGGGGGGGGGGGGGCAATGAGCCCCCCCCCAACTAGGCTGATCACCTGGAATGTTCGAGGGCTAAAAGAGCCGGTCAACATCTGAGGGTGGCAGCAATGGCAAAGGACCTAAAAGGGTTCATGGGGCAGATTGGGGGGTGGGGGTGGATCCATGGAGATTTGGGCAGCCGAGGGTGAAGGCGTTCTCCTTCAACTCACACATGCATAAAGTGTACTCCCGGATTGATTTCTTTATTCTGAGCAGGGCTTTACTGACACGGGGTACTCGGCGATCGCAATCTGAGACCATGCTCCACACTGGGTTGACCTGCAGGTTAGTAAAGACAGTAACCGGCGCCCTCACTGGAGGTTAGATGTGGGGCTTTTAACTGACAAAGGGGTGTGCGAGCAGCTGAGGAAAAGTATTCAGCACTTCTTAGGGGAGTTGAATTTCCCAAAGGTGGACGGGGAGCTAATAGAAGGGCTGTGGGCCCCGATCGGGTTGGAAGAGATAGGGGAGGGTCTGAAGGCCATGAAGTCGGGTAAAGCCCCTGGCCAGATGGGTACCCAGTGGAGTTCTATAAAAAGTTCTCTGGGATATTGGGACCGGTGTTGATGAGGATGTTCAATGAGGCAAGGGAGAGAGGGGTGCTGCCCCCGACGATGTCACAGGCCACGATTTCGCTGATCCTGAAGCAGACAAGAACCTGGAGCTGTGTGGGTCCTACAGGCCGATATCCTTATTGAATGTGGATGCCAAACTGCTAGCCAAAATTTTGTCCTCCAGGATTGAGGATTGTGTTCCGGACGTCATTGGGGAGGACCAGACGGGGTTTGTTAAGGGTAGGCAGTTGGTGGCCAATATAAGAAGGCTGTTATATTGGACGGGATTCTCCGACCCCCCCCCCCCCCCCCCCGCCGGGTCGGAGAATCGCCGGGGGGCGGCATGAATCTGGCCCCAGCTGGCCGCCGAATTCTCCGGCACCAGCCGGGAGGAGATTGCGCCGTGCAGGCCCCCCCCGGTGATTCTCCGGCCCGCGATGGGCCGAAGACCCGCTGCTGTAATGCCGGTCCCGCCGGCGTGAATTAAACCACCTCCCTTACCGGCAGGACCAGGCGGCGCGAGCGGGCTCCGGGGTAGGGCACGGGGCGAACTGGCCCCAGGGGGTGCCCCCATGGTGGCCTGGCCCGCGATCGGGGCCCACCGATCCGCAGGCGGGCCTGTTCCTTGGGGGCACTCTTTCCCCTCCGCATCGGCCATAGCCTCCGCGATGGCCGACGCGGAGGGGACCCCCCCCTGTACTTGCGCGGGGATGACGTCAGCAGCCGCTGACGCTCTTGCCCATGCGCGGACTTCCGCCGGCCAGTGGAGTCCCTTCGGCCCTGGCTGGCATGGCGCCAAAGCCTTCCAAGCCAGCCGGCGGGACAGCAACCACTCCGGCGCGGGCCTAGCCCCTAAAGGTGAGGGCTTGGCCCCTAATGGTGCGGAGAAATCCACACCTTTGGGGTGGCCCGACGCCAGAGTGGTTCATGCCATTCCATCCCGCCGGGACCCCCCGCCCCGTCGGGTAGGAGAGAATCCCGCCCATGATGTCCCCGGAAGGTAGGGAGGTGGAGGTATTGGTCGCAATGGACGCAGAGAAGGCTTTTGATTGGGTGGATTGGGAATATCTGTGGGAGGTACTGGGATGGTTCGGATTTGGGCGGGGCTTTATTGACTGGTCAGGTTGCTCTATCAGGCTCCTGTGGCGAGCGTACTGATGAACAGGACAACATCGAACTACTTTAGACTGCACCGTGGGACGAGACAGGGATGCCCCCTCTCCCTACTGTTGTTCGCGCCAGCTATAGAGCTGCCGTCAATTGCTCTGGGAGCTTCAAGGGGCTGGAAGGGGCTGGTCTGTGGGGGGGGGGGGGGGGGGGGGGGGGTGGCGGGAGCACAGAGTCACGCTTTATGCAGACGACCTGCTTCTACATGTATCGGATCCAATACAGAGGATGGAAGAAATCATGAGGATTCTAGTGGAATTTGGCAGGTTTTTGGGGTATATGCTAAATATGGGGAAAAGTGAAATTTTTGCGGTCCAGGCGAGGGGACAGGAGAGGCGACTGGGGGAGCTACCGTTTAGATTAGTGGGGGGAAGCTTTAGGTATTTAGGTATCTAGGCATCCAAGTGGCGCGGGAATGGGACCGGCTGCATAAATGTAATCTGGCCCGACTAGTAGACCAAATGAAGGACGATTTTCGGAGATGGTTCGCGCTTCCGTTGTCACTAGCTGGGAGGGTGCAGACAGTGAAGATGACGGTCCTCCCGAGATTTCTGTTTGTATTTCAGTGTCTCCCCATTTTTGTTCCGATGTCCTTTTTTCAACGGGTGAACAAAGTGATCACTGGCTTTGTTTGGGAGGGCAAGACCACGCGAGTAAGCGCTTACTTCTGCTTGATGTGGTCCAGAAGCTAACAGTCAAAGCTTGATGTTTATAAACAGTGCCCTTAGTTGACCACTTCAAAGTCACTCAGCCATGAAGGGAGATGAATGAAACAATGCTGACAGCTGGGTGTGTGTCTAAGCTGTCAATCACAGCCTAATAAAATCAATATCAAAGAGACATGAATGAATGGCTTGCAGATCAAAGAGGGAGTTTAAACCCAGTTGACTGTTTTTCTCTTTCCAGAAATTGACAGGTGCTGCTTCCTCTGCCTGAGCCAGCAGGCATATTGCTCAGGTGAGTTTTAAAGCAATGATTTTTCTCTCTGTCGAGTCTGGACTGTTCTCCAGCTTCCAGACAGGGGTCTCTCTTCTGGGCTTGGGGGGGAGGGGCTTCCTGACAGGGGTCTCTCTTCTGGGGGTTCCTGACAGGGGTCTGTCTTCTGGGGGTTCCTGACAGGGGGCGGTCTTCTGGAGGTCTCTTTATTTAGGAGATTTCTGGTGGGGAGGTGAGGTCTGCTGGGGGTGGTGTGGGCAGGTCTTGCATTGTGCGGGGGAGGGTGGTCCTCCAATAGACTTTGGAGAAAATTCCCTGAAAGAGTTACCCCCTTGGTCCACCACGAGGTCCACCACATCAAGTACATATTTGTCAAGACTTGCACCAATTCTCGCCCACGTGATTCTCTGCCCAGAGGACTGGAGAATCACCAAGCCCCAGACATTGGTGCCTGGCCCATTAACAGGATGCAAATGAGTCTTAATGACCCATTTGCATCCTACCACTGGCACGGGGCGTGAATCTTGATCCCGATGCCAGCAGGGGACAGGAACATCAGAAGGGCACCGATCCCATTTTACTCCGACGCTAGATTCTCCGCCGCATCAGGAACTCCACTACTAGTGGCGCACAGCAGAGAATCCAGCCCAATATATACTTTTTGAACATCATGCGAAAGGCACCAGAAATCATACGGTGGTCTGCAGATGTCATTAAGTTTCAATAATTGGACTGAATTTTTTGGGTTGTTTTTAAGTTGTTCAAGGGATGATAATTTTCATTTTATGAAAGCAAGAACTCTTGCATCATACAGCTTTATCATAGAATCTACAGTGCAGAAGGAAGCCATTCGGCCCATCAAGTCTGCACAGGCCCTTACGAAGAGCACGTATCTACCCTATCTCCGTAACCCAGTAACCCACACTTAACATTTTTTGGACACTTAGGACAATTTAGCATGGCCAATCCACCTAACCCGCACATCTTTGGACTGTGGGAAGAAACCGGAGCACCCGGAGGAAACCCACGCAGACACGGGGAGAACGTGCAGACTCCGCACAGACAGTGACCCAGCCGAGAATCGAACCTGGTACCCTGGAGCTGTGAAGCAACTATGCTAACCACTATGTTACCTTCCTGCCCGATATGGTTTCATATTCCTCGTATGTTAAATAGTCCTTACAAATAAACCAATTTGTATTTGAAACTGATAGGCAAACAATTTTTTTTAACGAATCTGATTAATGGAAGTATTTTTGGTGAGATTTGAACTTCCTACTGTGGTGGTGCCTATTATGACATTGCCAAATTAGTTGCAAGTCATCAATTAAAGCCACAATATTGTCTTTGTGCAAAGCTAAGCATGATTTTGCGTAAGCAAATTATATCAATATCAAATAAATTATATACAATATCCTTTAATAATAGCGTGTCTGAATTTACTGACCTGCTGTCTTGGCCAAAACATCCTGGATGCACAAAACAGTTGCTAAGCAACCAATCAATTATCACAAACAGCTTGGTCTCAGACTACGATGTGAGCATTTTTACATGAAAATCCAAGAATTTGAGATGACAAACACAACAGGGCAATAAAATGGTTTGCAGTCAGATTAATTTCAATCTGAAATATTTAAAGTTGGTCTTTATAATTCATAAATAATAGAATTAATCTACCACATCGATTTATTCTTCCAACACTACTAATCACGAATGGCCATTCAAATAATAAGACCAACTTGCACCATGGATAACATTATTGTTTCTATGCAATAGAAAGAACAGATCATTAGGTTTATATTGCAAGATATATGTAGATTTAAGTTGATTTCAGGCCAAAATGCCTGACTGCAGGAAACGATTACCGACAAATCAGATGAGATAGACACTAAAATGAAAATTTCCCTTAGCTGCAAATAAAAACACATTCTGCACTATAAACCAACCATGTATATGTTGAAGTTCTGTGGAGGTGGAAATCAAACAGGATACATCATATCATTGGTTTTGTGTTCTCACCTTAAGCTAAAATAGGGCCAGAAATGAATCCACACTGAGTACAGTTTGGATAGCAGGCCAACATTCGGAAAGATTTAATAATTTTCAAATATCGCACAGATAAATTAAATTAAAACAGTCAGTACCATAATTATCAAACTTAAAGTGAAATATTTTCTTCCTGCTAAAGAAACATGTGAGCATTCAAAGATAACCTTTTGTTTGGATGTTGCTCCCATCACTTTCTGTTTGCTGCTGGACTGGACTGTCTAAATGGGAGTAACCTTAGATTTCGAGAGACAATTCCATTTCTGCATGATGGAGTAACAAAATTGCAACAACCAATGTAAATTGGCTGTATAAATTAAAATTGGTTGTTACGCCAAACAGTGCAATTTTTGGTTGTCATGAAACACAAACCATGGGAAGGGCTGAAGTAAATAATTTACAGGCTTCACCTATAAATCACATCTACATACTGCAGCTCCCGTCAAAGTCCTTTGATTACTCGAGGTAAATTACACCCAATGTTTGAACGAGCTGCTATTGAATACAAACCTTTCCATGCCTGTTGTCAAGTTTGTAAATTATTTATCTACTATTAATCATACTTATACGTCATAAAAATGGCCATAAGCATTGTAATGGAGTCTGGAAAAATATCCCCATAATACATTCAAAAGGTTAATTTAAAATCTGATCTTTCCATGTAAAAAGGATATTATATTGTAGGTTACCACAAAATTAATAGCATAACTTTAAAATATAAAGATTCTAAAATGCAATTTAAAAAGTCCAGTTAGTGAACGCTACAAAAATTTACAAATAAATGATCCAATAAAATGCAAAGACATAAAAAAGAGATTATTAGTTTGATTATATCCAATCACTATAAATGCAATGAATCAGGGGCGTCATTCTCCGACCCCCCGCCGGGTCGGAGAATGGCCGTTGGCCGCCGTGAATCCCGCCCCCGCCCCCGCCGAAGTCTCCGAAGGGAGAAAAGTCGGCGGGGCGTTAATGGCGCCGCTGCCGCGGAGAATGTCATGGGTCTGCGCAAGGCAGCCGATTTTCGGCCTGCCGATATTCTCCCTTCCGGATGGGCCGAAGTCCCGTCGACGTGATGACCGTTCACGTCGACGTGAATTAAACCTCCTTTTCATCGGCGTGACCCAGTGCTCCAGGCTCACGCCGACCAGCGAGGAGGTGAGTGACGGCCTGGGGGGTTGGCTCTGGGCAGGTAATGGCGTTGCCGCAGACTGATTGCGTGAGGAGAGGTGTGTCTCGGCTTGTGTGTGTGTGTGTGCGGCGGGGGGTGGTTAGAGTAGGCTGGGCTCCGGGGGAGTGCCGGGAGGGGGTCCGTGCTGGGGTGGAGGTTGGGGGGGGGGGTCCGTGCTGGGGTGGAGGTTGGGGGGGGGGGGTCCGTGCTGGGGTGGAGGTTGGGGGTTGGGGGGGGTCCGTGCTGGGGTGGAGGTTGGGGGGGGTCCGTGCTGGGGTGGAGGTTGGGGGGGGGGTCCGTGCTGGGGTGGAGGTTGGGGGTGGGGTCCGTGCCGGGGTGGAGGTTGGGGGGGGTGGGGTCCGTGCTGGGGTGGAAGTTGGGGGGGGGGGTCCGTGCTGGGGTGGAGGTTGGGGGTTGGGGTGGGTCCGTGCTGGGGTGGAGGTTGGGGGTTGGGGAGGGGGTCCGTGCCGGGGTGGAGGTTGGGGGGTGGAGGTTGGGGGGTGGGGTCCGTGCCGGGGTGGAGGTTGGGGGGGGGGTCCGTGCTGGGGTGGAGGTTGGGGGGGGGTCCGTGCTGGGGTGGAGGTTGGGGGTTGGGGGGGGTCCGTGCTGGGGTGGAGGTTGGCGGTTGGGGAGGGGGTCCGTGCCGGGGTGGAGGTTGGGGGGGGGGGTCCGTGCTGGGGTGGAGGTTGGGGGTTGGGGAGGGGGTCCGTGCCGGGGTGGAGGTTGGGGGGGGGGGTCCGTGCTGGGGTGGAGGTTGGGGGGGATCCGTGCTGGGGTGGAGGTTGGGGGTTGGGGAGGGGGTCCGTGCCGGGGTGGAGGTTGGGGGGTGGAGGTTGGGGGGTGGGGTCCATGCCGGGGTGGAGGTTGGGGGGGGGGTCCGTGCTGGGGTGGAGGTTGGGGGGGGGGTCCGTGCCGGGGTGGAGGTTGGGGGGTGGAGGTTGGGGAGGGGGTCCGTGCCGGGGTGGAGGTTGGGGGGTGGAGGTTGGGGGGTGGGGTCCGTGCCGGAGTGGAGGTTGGGGGGGGTCCATGCTGGGGTGGAGGTTGGGGGGGGGGGTCCGTGCTGGGGTGGAGGTTGGGGGTTGGGGGGGGTCCGTGCTGGGGTGGAGGTTGGGGGTTGGGGAGGGGGTCCATGCCGGGGTGGAGGTTGGGGGGGGGGGTCCGTGCTGGGGTGGAGGTTGGGGGGGGTCCGTGCTGGGGTGGAGGTTGGGGGTTGGGGAGGGGGTCCGTGCCGGGGTGGAGGTTGGGGGGTGGAGGTTGGGGGGTGGGGTCCGTGCCGGGGTGGAGGTTGGGGGGGGGGTCCGTGCTGGGGTGGAGGTTGGGGGGGGGTCCGTGCTGGAGTGGAGGTTGGGGGTTGGGGGGGGTCCGTGCTGGGGTGGAGGTTGGGGGGGGCCCGTGCTGGGGTGGAGGTTGGGGGTTGGGGAGGGGGTCCGTGCCGGGGTGGAGGTAGGGGGGGGGGTCCGTGCTGGGGTGGAGGTTGGGGGGGGGGGGTCCGTGCTGGGGTGGAGGTTGGGGGTTGGGGAGGGGGTCCGTGCCGGGGTGGAGGTTGGGGGGGGGGAGGTTGGGGGGTGGGGTCCGTGCCGGGGTGGAGGTTGGGGGGGGGGGTCCGTGCTGGGGTGGAGGTTGGGGGTTGTCAGTGCTGGGGTGGAGGTCCGTGCCGGGATGGAGGTTGGGGAGGGGGGTCCGTGCCGAGGTGGGTGATGGGAGGGCAAATGAGTTGGTCCACCTGGCCAGGTGCCAGCCTCCAACAGTTGGACCCATGCGGTCCATGCCACCTGGCTGGGGGGAGGAGGGGATATGGGCAATGATGACATGTCGTCGTTCCCCTCCCCCCCCCCACCAGGCCGTCATGTTTTCAGACCATCCAGCGATGTTGGCCGCCGTGGTGGCAGCCGCTCATGTCTATGTTGCCCTGGATGAGGAGGAGGAGGAGGAGCATGCCAGAGAGGCGGCGCAGGCTGCCGCAGAGAGGCAGGCGGCAGCCGCCCAGGCTGGAGGGACACCTGACCGACAGGACGAGGAGGGGGAGGAGGACGTCGCGGCCCCACGGCAACGGAGGCACCCGAGGGCGCCCCGTGTGTACCGGCCCCGGCAGTCATACCAGGACCTCACGGACCGGGAATGCAGCAGGAGACTCCGGATGAGCCGGGAAACCGTGGCACACATCTGCCACCTGCTGGCACACCTGTCACCGCGTGGCACTGGCGGGGGACACCCTCTCCCCGTGTCCGTCAAGGTTACGGTGGCCCTGAACGTTTATGCAACGGGGTCATTCCAGGCACCGAGTGGGGACCTGTCCGGCATATCGCAGACATCGGTGCATCCGGGCAGTGACAGATGCCCTTTATGCCATGGCGCACCGCTACATCCGCTTCCCCGTGGACCGGGCCAGCCAAGATGCCCGGGCCGTGGGCTTCCCTGCCGTTGCCGGGTTCCCCATGGTCCAGGGCGCGATCGATGGGATGCACGTCGCGGTGCGGCCACCTGCAGAGAACAGGGCCGTGTTCACTAATAGGAAGGGGACCTATTCGATGAACGCCATCCCCGGCTGAGGGGCTGGTTGCTGGGCGACAGGGGCTACCCATTGCGATCGTGGCTGATGACGCCTATACGGAGGCCATGCAATGAGGCGGAGAACCGCTACAATGATGCCCATGTAGCGACAAGGGGAGTGATAGAGAGGTGCTTTGGCGTGCTGAAGATGCGTTTCAGGTGCCTGGACCTCTCTGGGGGCGCCCTCCAGTATCGGTCAGATAGGGTCGGCCGCATCATTGTGGTGTGCTGCGTCCTGCACAACATAGCCTAGCAGAGGGGCGATGTGCCGCAGGCAGAGGAGGGCGGAGTGGAGGAGCAGCAGGAAGAGGCGCAGTCCTCCCCAGATGAGGGGGATGGGGGCAATGGTCAGGGCAGACGGGCTAGACACAGGCGGGTGGCTGTCCACCGTTACCGGCTGGCCCAGCGGGCACGGGACAGACTGATAGACGCCCGCTTCACTGACTAGATGGGCGTGGGAATCGGGTAGTATGGCCACAGACCGCACACCATGGCAACAGCCGACCACCCACACCCCCCACCCATCCACCCACCCAGCACCCTCACCCCCCTCCCCAACCCCACACACCCCACCCGCATGCACACCAGCCCCCCCCCAATTGCCGATCCACCGGCGGCACAACGGGCCGGGCTCACCCAGTTGCGGGTGGACGCGTGTCTATCGCAGGCCATGGAGGATGATGACAACCCGCCTCCGATGAGCTCCTGGCTCTACATCGTTGGACTATGTCTGACCCATGGCCACAGTACCACCATCCACCCGGACCATCCCTGCATGCGGCTGTGACACTGCAGCGCACGGTCCCGTCCTCTGCCCGGGGAATGTTGATGGCGGCCCAGGGGGAAGGGGGCAGACTCACCTGGGGCTGAGGTAAGACCACCCGTCACACACACACTTGCGCTCAACGTACATGACACGCCCGCACACTTTGGACAGAGCACAAAGGCAGCTTCGGTAGGTGTAACATTGACTTTAATAACCAAAGGAGTTCATGCACGTGCCCTAGCCCCTAAAACTCATCTGTGCCCTGCACCCGTGCCAACTTACTCAGTGTCTAATTGTTTGGCCTTACGGGCCCTTTGACTACGTCTACATGGTTCCCCAGACGGTACAGCAGAACTGGAGGTGGACTCCTGTGATTCCTGCCCTCTGACACTGGATCCCTTTGGCGGCCGTTTCCTGGGGCGTCCTGGCCTAGATGGGCCAGGCTGCGGCCCGGGCGACTGGGATGGCGAGCTGCCAGCCTGTACTGCCCGTTGCCCACCCGATGCACCTGGGACGGAAGGGGGGGAGTCCGAGGTGTCGCGGTGTACCGGGACCTCCCCTACAGAGGGAACCGGGACGGACCACACCACCTCCTCCTCCCTCGGGGTGCCCGATGGCCCCCAGGCCTCTACATGGGTGGGGGATGCGAACGGACTGGCCATCCGACACGCCCCCGACATCTGGCGCTGCCAGTCCTGGAGGCCCGTGCTGGTATCGACAGGGGTCTGCAGGTTTGCAGCCATGGAGCCCAGGGGGTTGTCAAACCCTGTCTGTGACAGTGCGACGCCGGCTCGCACATGGCCACTGGCGCCGATGCCCTCAGCGATGGCCTGCTGAGACTGGGCCATGGCCTGCTGAGACTGGGCCATGGCCTGCAGAGACTGGGCCATGGCCTGCTGAGACTGGGCCATGGCCTGCTGAGACTGGGCTATGGCGTTGAGCGCCTCTGCCATCTGGCGCTGGCACTGGCTCATGGCCTCCTGTGAGAGGGCAGCCATTTCCTGGGCCACAGACGCCGCCTGCACGGAAGGCCCCAGGCCTCGCAAACCGTTCCCCATGTCTGACACCGTCGCACCCATTGCCTCCGCCGCGGACGCCACCCGTGCGGTGTCAGCCTGGGTGGCACGCATGACCGGGACCACTCCCAGCTCCTGGACGCGGGTGGACTCCTCCACCTGCGACCGCAGCCGCCGCAAGCCACCCGTCACCCTATTCGCTCGTCTCCGTGTCGGTGGTTGCATCGGATCTATGTGTGGGTGTGGTAACTGCAGGAACCCGGGATCCATCTGGGCGGCAGATGTTCGCTTGGCCTGGGCTGCCCTCCGACCACCCGGTCCCTCTGCTGCTCCTACCTCCACCTGCTGTACCGGGACGGCTGTGTTGTGCGCACCAGTGAGTGTACCAGACGCCTCATCACTAAAGTGCCCAACCGTGGTGAGTGTTTCTGCGATGGTGGAGGGTGTTGGTGACAGCAGTGGCGTTGTGTCGTGCTCTTCGTCCCACTCTGACTCCATGGCACTTTGGGGTGGGGGTTCGTCTCCACCCATCCACTCTGAGTCACTGTCCGGTATTTCGTCTTCCCGGGTAGGGGTGTCCTGGGTAGTGCTGTCCCGGGTAGGGGTGTCCTGGGTAGTGATGTCCCGGGTAGGGGTGTCCTGGGTAGTGGTGTCCCGGGTAGGGGTGTCCTGGATAGTGGTGTCCTGGGTAGTGGTGTTCTGGCTCGGATGTGACGGGGGCCTGTGGCTGCCCCCCTCATCGCTGGGTGGTCGCTCCCGCACGTGACGGGGGTGTCGTCTCCCTGTTGCTCCAGGTCTCTCCGTCTCCCGTGGTGTGCGAGGGGCATCCTGCGGGCGTCGCATGCTGGAGGGTGCGGGTCTCTCCGTCTCCCGTGGTGTGCGAGGGGCATCCTGCGGGCGTCGCATGCTGGGGGGTCCGGGTCTCTCCGTCTCCCGTGGTGTGCGAGGGGCATCCTGTGGGCGTCGCATGCTGGAGGGTCCGGGTCTCTCCGTCTCCCGTGGTGTGCGAGGGGCATCCTGCGGGCGTCGCATGCTGGAGGGTCCGGGTCTCTCCGTCTCCCGTGGTCTCCGAGGGGCATCCTGCGGGCGTCGCATGCTGGAGGGTCCGGGTCTCTCCGTCTCCCGTGGTGTGCGAGGGGCATCCTGCGGGCGTCGCATGCTGGAGGGTGCGGGTCTCTCCGTCTCCTGTGGTCTCCGAGGGGCATCCTGCGGGCGGTGTGCATCTGCGGGGATGGGTGCCTGGACGTTTGGTCCTGCGATACACAATGAAGCATGCATGGTTAGACATCAGGCAGTGATCAGGTGATACGGGGGAGGGGGATATAGGGGAGGGGGTATATGGGGACGGGCTGTTGATGGCTCACTTGCTCGTGGGCCCCCGACCTCTGCATCAGCAACCTCCCGGTCCTCAGGTCCGCCAGCCAGTTCCAGGGCCCTTTCCTCGTGTACGGTCAGTGGCCTCTCATCAGCGGGCCCTCCTCCAGTCCTCACATGCTCCCTATTGTTGTGTGCGCGCTTCTCCTGTGGGGGGGGGGGGGGGGGGGGGTGGTGGCAGCGGTAAAAGGCAACAGTGTTAGGCAGGTATATGAATGCACGCCATCGGTTGCGCGTGCATTGCAGAGGTTAAGGTTAGGGCTCGATTCACTTGGGGATATGGGGGAGGGGGGGATATGGGGGAGGGGGGATATGGGGGAGGGGGGATATGGGGAGGGGGGATATGGGGGAGGGGGGATATGGGGAGGGGGGATATGGGGAGGCTCACCCTGCCTGCTCTGACGAGGTCGTTCACCTTCTTGTGGCACTGGGTGCCTGTCCGTGGTGTCAGGGCCACAGCAGTGACGGCCTCTGCCACTTCCCTCCACAGACGCCGGCTGTGGCGTGGGGCAACTCTGCGGCCGTGCCCGGGATACATGGCGTCCCTCCTCTGCTCCACCGCGTCCAGGAGCGCCTCCACATCGCGTGACTCGAACCTCGGGGCTGAGCGACGGCCAGCCATCAAGTCGGGTGTTGCGGTCGGCTGTTCCGGTCGGGTGGGGGGGAGCTGCGCGGCCTTATGAGCCGTCACGCCATGCAGCGCGTATGACGCTGCACGCCGTGAACCACTGCGCAAGCGCGGATCCCGTTACGTCGCTGCTAGCCCATTTCGGGCCGCAGACTATCGGCCCATTTTTATGACGTGACGCAAGTGGGATTTGAGCCGTTTTTTGCGCCGATCGGCGGACTTTCCGCCGATAATGGAGAATTTCGCCCCAGATTTCTACATTGAACCATTTGTCTTCTCTTAGAAAAGCTACGGACTGTAGAATTAATCTTTAACATAGTTATAGTTTAAAAGACAAATTGTTTATATAAATGTTTAAGATTTACAAGCACGGGGCCTCTTGTCAGTACAACACACTTCCATGTCCCACATAGTCAGTAAAGAAGCAATAAATATAATAGTTCATTAGTCAAAAAGATACAAGTCTATTAGAAATACAATTCCAAATCAACAGAATGTCTTAAAGCTGTCAAAGCCGGAGATGTACCATCACTTGACCCAGTTGTCTGTTGCAATACACTGTGACAGTGAACTTTGACAATTATTCACAGATATAAATTGCCAATTTATCATTGCTTTCTCCCTGCTGGAAAACTGCTTTCAACTTACTCTATATATTGCTCTTTTCTGAACACGCCAAAGAAATCTGAGTATGTTGATAGACAGTTGCGAGCACTGCATTGGCACCATGAAATGAAATGAAAATCGCTTATTGTCACAAGTAGGCTTCAATGATGTTACTGTTAAAAGCCCCTAGTTGCCACATTCCGGCGCCTGTTCGGGGAGGCTGTTACGTCTGTTAATGTAAGCATTACAACTGCCTAGCTTTAGTGTTACTTTGCTGATCATAAGGAAGTTATAGAATAGTTACAGTTCAGGAGGAAGTAATTCGGCCCATCGCGTCTGCACCGACCCTCTGAAAGAGCACCCCACCTCGGCTCGTCCTATCCCCGTAACCCCATGTAACATGCACATCATACTTATACTTAATAAAAATGGCCATAAGCATTGTAATGGAGTCTGACACTAAGGGGCCATTTTATCATGGCCAATCTCCCTACCCTGCACTTCTTTGGACTGAGAGGAAATCGGTGCACCCGGTGGAAACCCACGCAAACACGGGAGAAAGTGCAAACTTCACGCAGACAGAAGTCACCCAAGGCTGGAATTGAATCCAGGTCCCTGACACAGTGAGGCAGCAGTGCTAACTACTGTGCCATCATGCCACCTTAATTTGTCCCACTGAGCACTTTTTTCAATTGCAGCTCCATTTCATTGTCACTTCCTCTATATTCTTTCCTTTTGCTTTTATAAATTTAGATTAGCCAATTATTTTTTTTTTCCAATTAAGGGGCAATTTAGTGTGGCCAATCCACCTAGCCTGCACATCTTTGGGTGGTGCGGGTGAAACCCACGCAGACATGGGGAGAATGTGCAAATCTACACAGACAGTGACCCGCGGCCGGGATCGAACCTGAGTCCTCAGTGCCGCAGACAGCAGCGCTAATCACTGCGCCACTGTGCCGCACGCCCCTCTATATCCTTTCTACTTATTTCTCTCTCTACCTTTCAAGCATTATAGTCTCTGCTAAATAACCATTAACAATAGACATTACTGGTGTATTTCAATACAGATACAATATTTCAAGACAGTAGGGCAGAGTGAGTGCAGAAAACATTCATTGGCTTAGCTTGGTGCCCAGAGTATTATAACATCCAGGCCTCATTTACATGCTCGCAATCAACCACTTGCCCTAAAATGGTAGGAGGCAGCTGTTTTATGGTTTGGTGAAGAAGATCCCAGTTGCCAATCCAAGAAGTCTCAATGGGGAAGGGTGAGGGTGAAGATCAGGGCAGTAGGGCTGATGACTTCCTTTCTGAGTTCTGCAGATCATTCATGCACCCCCTGACCCCATTGGGGAAAGTATGGAGACTATTTTTAAAACAATTTAAATCTCTTAAAAAATTTAGTACAACTTTATTTTAATATTCATCTCTCTGAGGACCTGGATTAAATAGCTTGTAGCGAGTATGTATTGTATGAGGCACTGGACAGAGACAAGATTCGTGCAGAACCATCATTTGCATGGATTTCAATATAATTACAGCTTGGACACTTCATGTTCCACCCTTACATGATGCTCCAACCCTCTTAGGCAGAGGTCTTGCGGGCACGAATTGACATAGAACTGTGGGTCCACCTCGGACTCATCAACTCAGGAGGGGGAGGGGGTAGGTCTTCTGTGAGCCATCTTTGTGACTGCAGTAAGTATGTGGTAAGTGCAGTGCTTAAAATCAGTTCCAGCTGTCAGGCTCTTTAGTGCTAACTCCAGCCTCAGCAGTTACAGTGCCCACTTGGCCGGGAATTTCTCTGAATTCGCGCCGGCAGAGTGCTGGCCATTTGCATGTCCAGACTCGTTTCTCAAATAGCGCCCCCAACTAAAGTGCGAATCACGTGTTATTCAGTCCCGGCAGCAACACTTCTCCTGAACAAAGAATCCTGGCCATCATCAGGTGAATGAGCATGAAGTCTCTATGCATTTGCAAGTCACCAACAAGAGCAAACCGCAAACACAGCCTGCAGCTGGGAAGGATTCCCACAACTAACAAGGCCATATCCTTATTCGCAATAGCCTTCAGCTGTGAAGCTATGGGCTGCTCACAGTCAAAGGGACAGAAATTGACTTTCAGGAAAAAAAATTCTCTAAAATCTCCTGATCATGTAGCTTTCCATTTACCCCACCCAGCTGGAAACCCTCATGTATCAGCAATCTAGTCAAGGGCGATGGGCGTGGCCAAGCTGATTCATAGGACCACCTCAGTTGTTGGGCCACCTCATCTGGACCAGAAATGGGATAGCTTTTTCCAGAGGCACGTCTTGGGGGATGCTGTTCCCCAGGATTGGGCAGCCCTTCAACTGGCCGGTCCCTCAGGAGTTCCTATCTCCACCTGGTGTGCTACAGCGGGTGCGTGCTGTGATCCAGGAGCTTGACTGCTAACATGTCCCACCGAGGTGATTGTCTCTGTGCTGGTGGATGGTGCTGGTGATTGCAGTGCCGCAAAATATGTGTTCTGAGGGTGTAGACGGTGGGGCGGGGGAGGGGCATTGTGAGACACTGGCGGGACAGTTTGGGGGGGGCTTCTAACTGGAATATGTGAGCAAGGTATCTGGCCAAAGAGGGTTAGGCTTGTGTTCGGCATTTCTGGAGGGTGGGTTCTGAGGGACTTGGTATAGAAGGGTCTTGGCGCAGATCACTGGGGTCAAGGGCTGAAGTGATGCCAGAGCCACACAGGTGTTTACTCACCCTAAAAGCTCAAAGGAGGTCGTATATCTTCTTTCTACCAATTACATTCCAGTTGTCCTGGTGAGGCTTCCAGCATTCACAGCTTCCCGCCACCTCATCCCAGGCTTGGTTCACGACTGCTGGCAGGTGTCTTCGCCCCACCTTGGGAAGAGGGTGCCTCTCCTCTCCTCAACCGTGTCCAGCATACAGTCAATATCAGCGACATGAAACCTTGGAGCTGATCTGCTTGCAACAATCTTCTTAGCTGGAATGGCAGTCTGGGGTAAGTGGAGCACATAAAAGCTGCTCTAGCTTGTTAGGCCAACAAGGTGTTTCCCAACCCCAGCGAGTTACTCGTTTAGGGAAACAGGCGAGATTCAAGTGGGTAGAGTAAGAGCAAATTTGCATGCTGTGAATCTCACCTCTCCAGGGCTCCGAGTGCCAGCGGGAACCACTCTGGTTTTCCTGCTGGCGGGAGCACTTAGTTTTGAAACTGGAGATTTGTGTCACACCTGTGTCTTTGTATGTCATAGAATTTACAATGCAGAAGGAGGCCATTCGGTACCATCGAGTCTGCACCAGCCCTTGGAAAGAGAACCCTACTTAAGCCCATGCTTCCATCCTATCCCCATAACTCAACCTAACCTTTTGGACACTAAGGGCCAATCCACCTAACCTGCACATCTTTGGACCGTGGGAGGAAAACGGAGGAGCCGGAAGTAACCCACGGAGACGGGGATAAAGTGCAAACTCCACACAGTCGTTGATATTGACTGCATGCTGGACGCCGTCGAGGAGAGGAGAGGCACCCTCTTCCCAAGGTGGGGCGAAGACACCTGCCAGCAGTCGTGAACCAAGCCTGGGATAAGATGGCGGGACGCTGTGAATGCTGGAAGCCTCACCAGGACAACTGGAATGTAATGTAGAAAGAAGATATACAACCATCTTTGAGCTTTTAGGGTGAGTAAACACCTGTGTGGCTCTGGCATCACTTCAGCCCTTGACCCCAGTGATCTGCGCCAAGACCCTTCTATACCAAGTCCCTCAGAAATGCCGAACACAAGCCCAATCCTCTTTGGCCAGATACCTTGCTCACATATTCCAGTTAGAAGCCCCCCCCAAAACTGTCCCGCCAGTGTCTCACAATGCGCCCCCCACCCCCCCCCCCCCCCCCCCACCCCCCCCACCCCCCGCCTCACCGTCTACACCCTCAGAACACATATTTTGCGCCACTGCAATCACCAGAAGCCGGAATCATCGTTAGCAAGTTCGGATACATTACACTCAGTCTCATTTCAGTCACTGCTTGGTTGTAAATTGCACTGATCCTTGAAGCACCCCACTAGTTACAGCTTGCTAACCCAAAAGACTATTCTGTTTTCTGATAACCAATCCTCAATGTACACAAATGTATTACTACCAATCTCGCGAGCTCTAATTTTATGTAATAACCTTTTTTTAAATAAAATGTAGAATACACAATTCATTTTTCCAATTAAGGGGCAATTCAGCGTGGCCAATCCACCCACCCTGCACATCCTGGGCCACGGGGGTGAAACCCACGCAATCACAGGAAGAATGCGCAAACTCTACACGGACAGCGACCCAGAGCCGGGACCAAACCCAGGACCCCGGCGCCGCGAGACAGCAACGTCAACCACTGCGCCATCATGCCGCCCTTTATGTAATAATCTTGAGGCACTTTGTTGAACGCTTCAAACATACTACATCCAGTGGGTCCCCATTATCCGTCCTAATACAGGTGGGAAGTATACAGTTGGTGGCAGAACCCTCAGGAGTATTGACAGACAGGAAGAACTGGCTGTATGCGTGCACAGACCACTGAAAGTTGCAACACAGGTGAATAAGGTAGTCAAGAGCCATAATGCATGCTTGCCTTCATAGATCGGGGCATTGAGTATAAAAACTGGGAAGTCACGCTGCAGCTATACAGAAACTTAATTAGGCCACACTTGAAAGATTGCGTACAATTCTGGTCGCCACACTACCAGAAGGTTGTGGATGGAGGCTTTGGAGAGGGTACAGAAGAGATTTACCGGGATGTTGCCTGGTCTGGAGGATATTAGCCATGAGGAGAGGTTGGATAAACTTTTGATTGTTTTCACTGGAACAATGGAGGTTGAGGGGCGACCTGGTAGAGGTTTACAAAATTTTGAGCAGCATGGACAAGAGTGGAGAGTCAGAAGTTTTTTTGCAGGGTGGAAAAGTCAATTACTAGGGGGGACAGGTTTAAAGTACGTAGGGCAAAGTTTAGAGGAGCTGTGCAACGCAAGTTTTTTTTAAAACAGAGGGTAGTAAATTGAAATTACCCTTTTGAATTAGTTTCGGAACAGTGCATTAAGGCAATATCAGTCTGAAATGTTCCTTTTGTTCCCTCTTGAAACAAGGGACAAGTTTCAATCCACAAGAGATACCCAAGCAGCCATTTTTTGCATCATTTGTGGCCAGTTTTTAAATATAAAAATTATAATTTTTAATAAAAATCTTTATTGTCACAAGTAGCCCTACATTAACACTGCAATGAAGTTACTGTGAAAAAACCCTAGTCACCACATTCCGGCACCTGTTCGGGTACACGGAGGGAGAATTCGGAATGTCCAATTCACCTAACAAACATGTCTTTCGGGACCTGTGGGAGGAAACCGGAGCACCCGGAGGAAACCCACGAGACACAGGGAGAACGTGCAGACTCCGCACAGATAGTGACCCAAGCCGGAAATCGAACCTGGGACACTGGCGCTGTGATGCATCAGTGCTACCCACTTCAAATTCAGAATGTACTGGAATTTGAGAGAACCCTAACCATGGAGATGGATTTCTGTGCATGTCAGTTGCCTGACTAGCAAATAAAAATCAAACGATCTTAAAAACAGTAAGGATTACATAGACAAAACAAGTGCTAAAATGAGTTTTAATTTTTTTTTAAACTACTAAGCCACTAAATTACATTTTAATCAAATGGAATTTCAAAGTGAGCCAACTGAGGCATTTTTAAGAATCTATTTATTGTGACACCATAATATAATGCAATGTTGGATACTTGGCTAGTGTTAGATCCGATGTAAGCAGCCACGCATAAGTAGTAGTTTACAGCACAAAGACGTTTATTACTAGTCACAATCAAATACCATCATGGTCTCCTTCCCCAACCTACACCCAAGTTTTTATACTGGAGGGACTACCCCTGTTAAGGGGAAGGGAGGCCCTGCCCCATTACCGGGAAAGTTCATATTCCCTGGAGGGCATGGAAACTTGATGGTTCCTATCCTGTGGCCTCCGCTGGGGTTATAACAGCTAACATATGGATCAGATAAATGCCAACAGCAGGGCGTTTGATCCCCCGTACTAGCTAAGGCAGGTTTAGGGCCTGCCTCCACCTGCTATCCATGGTAAAAATCATGACACTTTGCCATGGTTAATAATCAAGGACCTGCCTTTGGACACAGAAGTCCAGAAGAAGGATACAATGCAACTTTTATGTCACAGCTATCATCATTTCATTTTGGTATCTTCCAGTAACATCACAAAGAAGAGTTTTGAAGCAATATGACGAAATGCAAATTATAATTTTAATATCTGGGTTACAGTTCGTTTGTCAACTATTTTATTACACATGTCTCACTTCATTTATTTTAAACTTTTACTAACTCATCACTGAGTGACTGCAAATCACATGAGGATAGCTTATTTGTTTAGCATCATTATGTCTTGGGAAAGTGTACTTCCCTCTTGAGTGCCAATCAGTGCTCTAATGCACGAGTGAATACTTCACACAAAGTAGATTTTAGAAAGGAATTGGAAACATGCACTGAATTTCACACACCAAATTAATTTTAGCAAAAGGAATGTATAAAGGAGAGATAGATGCTGATGCTAACCTTCACATACAAATTATTATAGATCTATAGAGTAACTTTAGCATATTTTAAGTAACACTCGTGAATGCTCGCAAAAAGTATAGAATTCATATTTTTACAGTAAATCAGTGCTTTAAAAGGAAAAGACTTAATGTTTTCCCACCAATACAGTCAAATATCCTTTAAAAATGTTAGCCCCTTTCCACTCATATTCCCTGGTTTAACTATTCTAAAGGGGAGAAAGAAGTCATTTTCAACTAACATTCAATCTGTAGGCTGCTTTTCTTAATAGGTGAGGATATCTGACTTTCATTGCTCTTATTAAGAGCCATGATGTGGAAATGCTGGCGTTGGACTGGGGTGAGCACAGTACGAGTCTTACAACACCAGGTTAAAGTCCAACAGGTTTGTTTCGATGTCACTAGCTTTCGGAGCGCTGCTCCTTCCTCAGGTGAATGAAGAGGAATGAACATACCTCTTCATTCACCTGAGGAAGGAGCAGCGCTCCGAAAGCTAGTGACATCGAAACAAACCGGTTGGACTTTAACCTGGTGTTGTAAGACTCGTACTTATTAAGAGCGATACTGAGCAACTTCACTTTACTTCTTCTTAAAAATACAAGAATACAATTTCATTGTCAAAATGAACATTTTTCATTATTTATTACCTACTTCCAAATTTATAGGGTTACCTATCTTAGTTTTTGTCAAAATAAGACTTTCGGTGACCGGGGTGTGCTGAGCAGTCGCACATTAGGTGGCTCTCTTCTGAAAGACAGGATAATAGGCACTTTTAGCCAAATTTAGCCCTCAAATATCAGACTAAATATTCCCCTCAGCCTCAGCAATACTAAGTATAACAGGGATGCCAGGAAGCTGCAGTTTGAGAGGCTGCAGGGACATCAAAAACTGCAGTAAGGGACAGGAGCGGCGAGCAACTGGGTCAGCAGACCTGCAAGGCGAGGGGTCCCCAGCCACCTGAGAGAGGGAGACCAGCGACCCGAAAAATGAGCCCCCCCCACCCTTGAAATAAAGGCTGCAGTCAAGGTGACGGAGGCGCAGGCCACCATGCAGGTGGCCCTCGACAATATCGGAAAGAAATTGGTGGCCCAAGGGAGCATGATATAGGAGCTGGAGAAAGCCCCAGTGGACTAGAGCGACCGAATCGTGGCCCTGGTGGCCGAAATTAAAAGGTTGGCGGTGACCCAGGGGAACCTGAAAGGGAAGGTGGAAGACCAAGAAAATCAGTCGAGACGCTAAAGTCTTACAATAGTGGGCCCGATAGGAGGAATCGGGGGCAGGGTCCCGACCCACTACGTGGCCCAAATGCTGGGTAATCCAGTTGGGAGAGAGCTTCCCCAAGCCACCGGGCACAGAGGTCGTTCCGGCTGAAACCCAAGGTGCGGGAACAGCTGAGAGTGGTCATTGCCAAGCTTCACAGGTACTAGGCTGGGAAAGGATCCTTCACTGGGCCAGACAAAGGAAGGCTTGCAGCTGGGAGGGACACAAGATTAGAGTCTACCAGGACATTGGGGCAGATCTGACAAAGTACCAGGTGGAATTAAACATGCAGAAGTCGGCCCTGTACAAAAACATTATCAAATTTGGGTGTTGTACCCAGCCAGGCTCTGGCAAACATACCAGGGCAGGGAACATTATTTCACTGCCCCTGCAGAGGTGGACAAGTTCATCCAAAAAATGGGCTCGACAGACAACAAGGGAGACAGCGACAAAAACAAATAGGACAATTTGCGTGGGACTGTATCGCCACATTATGAACAGGGGAACCAGATCATAGAAAGGGGTGGGGGGGGGCGAGTGCAGCAGAGAGCAGGAGAGGGTGAGGAGGAAACAGAGGGGAATCCAAAATAGCGGGTGTAAGAGGGCGTCAGAGCGACCCCAGGAGGGGAGGCCAAAACACTAGTGGGAAAGCTAGTGCCAGGAGATATGTGTGAGGGGGGCCGTGGCACATTTCCCACCAGGGAGAGTGCCTGGCAAAGGATGGGGGGGGGTACAACATCATGGGGAGGGAAAGCAGAGGGGCAAACAGGAGGGGGGAAATGGGTGAGAGGCAACGGGGTGACAGAGGGGGGCAGCAAGAGGAGGGGGAAACAAATCTGCAGGGGAAACAAATCAGCAGGGGAGGGAAGTGCTCAAGACTGACTTCAGCCGATCACTTTTAGAAACTTGCTACAAGATGGCGGGGGGGCGGGGGGGGGGGGGGGGCGGAGAATGAAATCCCCCATCAGAATAGTCACCTAGAACATCAGGGGACTAAATGGCTCAGTGAAATGTCCCAGGGTCTTCGCCCACCTGAAAGCCGACATAGTCTTCCTCCAAGAGATGCACCTGAGAGAGAAGGACCAACTGTGGTAAGAACAGGCTGGGTGGGACAGATGCACAATTCACGTTACGTGACGAGAGCTAGATGAGTGGCCATACTGATAAGTAAAACAACGGTGTTTACTGCAATGAAGATGTTTATAGACCAAGGCGGACGGTACGTCATGGTCAGCAGAGTCCTGGACGAGGCACCAATGGTCCTGGTGAACATGTACGCGCCCAACTGGAATGACATGGGAGGACAACACGGAACTTGTAAAGAAAACTACGGTGGAAATCCCCGACATAGACACCCACAGGAGGGGACTTTAACTGTGTATAGGACCCACTAACGGGCAGGTCAAACCCCAAAATAGGGAAAATGCAGCATGGCTAGTGAACTTATGGAGCAGATGGTGGTGATAGACCCATGGAGGTTCATGCATCCAGGTGAGAAGGAGTTCTCTTTTTTTTTTTGCAAGTACAAAGGGGCAGGATTCCCTGTCGGCAGGATCCTCCGCTTCGCTGGCAGCGCATTCATGCCCAGAGATTTCACAACAGCATAGGGTTGCCACAATGGGAAGCCCCATTGGCCCGCTGCCAGGACAGAGGATACCACTGCCGGTGGGGGCACACAGGGCCAGAAAATGGGTCTGTCAGGACGGAGAATCTTGCCAAAGATCTATTGTCACGGGAATGTCCCTTTAAGAAATGTTTTTGTCTTATCACATGGCTTCAGTGATGTCATTGTGTGGGTGGAGCTGGGCTGTGGCTCTGGGAGTTGGTTTTACTTTCGCTTTGAGTTTGAACTGGTTTTGTTCTGCACAGGTTGAAAGAAGGTTTTTTTCCTCTATCTGCATTTTAAAAGCTGTTTCCAGACTGCTTGATAACTTGAAAATAAATAACTTTTCTGGAACAAATTCAAACCTGCTGTTTTGGAAAGGAAACAGGAGCATCCATAACAGGTCTTGAATGTTTTGTGCTGGACCATACCTTTGAAAAGGGTTTTCTGGTTTATGGGATCTTGTCATTAAATTGGAACAGCTTAAGGGGGGAATTTATTCAGGGTTATACATAGAGTACTGTAGCTGTGTGGGGTATGTATGTTGGGAGCTGATAAAAATGCTTACTGTGTGCGTTTATAAAAATGTTAACTAAATTTGTAGAATAAACTTTTTTTTTCAATAAAAGTACGTAAGGTCTCTGTTGAGTAACATCTGAAAGGCAGGCCCTTGTGCACATCATCACCAAAAACAATAAACATTTGTAGGTCAGGTGAACTCCATGATATACTGGAGTTTTCTAAAACCCTGTCCCATAACAAATTGGGGGCTCGTCCGGGATAAAAGTCTATCTTTTGTGATTGGGTTGGTTTAGTGAACTTAAAGACAGTGAGGGGTGAGCATATTTGTGTTTGCTTTTCAGGTGGTGTATTCCAGTTTAAGTAGGGAGTGTGTTGTGGACAATGGCTCTTTCAGAGCCTCAGATGTTTTTGCTGCTGGAAAAGGTCATACACAGTACCTTACAAACAGAGACAAAAAAAGGCTTTTAAATTTGGCAAAAACATTGCAGTTAATATGGCCTGACAAAATATGAAAAGAGGTAATTGCGGCAGCAGCTGAGCACTTAAAAAAGATTGCCTGAGACGCAGTCAAAATCATTGGAAATGGCAAGAATTCAATTACAGATCAAGCAGCTTGAATATGAAAAAGAATTAAAGCAGCTTGAATACAAAGAAAGGGAAAAAGAAAGAATAGCCCTTGCAGAACAAAAAGAAAGAGAAAGGGAGATACAGATCACAGAAAAAGAAAAGGAGAGAGAAGGGAAAAAGAATAGCCCCAGCAGAACAAAAAGCGAGAGAAAGGGAGGTACAGATCAGGGAAAAAGAAAAACAGAGAGACTTTGAACTTCAGAAAGTGGCCATGAAATGTGACAGTCAGTTAAAATTGGCGAATGTAAAGAGAAATGTACAGTTTGAGATAGTGATGAGAATAGTCAGAAAGAGCGTCATAGTCATCGTCTAAGGCTTGGTGGGGATCTATTTAAATATGTCCAAGCATTGCCAACGTTTGATGAGAAGGATGTAGAAGCCTTTTTCATTTCATTTGAGAAGGCAGTTAAACAAATTAACAAATTAACAGGACATGTGGGTATTAATGATTCAAACAAAGCTCGTAGGTAGAGCGAGTGAAGTGTTTCATCACTACCGGAGGAGGTATCTGGGACGTATGAGGAGGTGAAAAAATTAGTGCCTGAAGCCTACAGACAAATGTTTAGAAATTTAAGGAAAGGACCTGCTCAAACATTCATAGAATTTGAAAGGATCAAACAGAGTAATTTTGATAGGTGGATATGGGCTTTGAAAATAGACCAAACATATGAAGCTCTGAGAGAAATGATAATTTTGGAGAAGTTTAAAAATTCAATTCCTGATGCAGTGAGTACTCATGTGGAGAGCAGAGGGTTAAAACTGTGAGATTTGCAGCAGAAATGGCAGATGATTATGAATTAGTTCATAACTGAAAGTTTGGTTTCCCACATCAGTTTCAGCCTGTGAGGGATAGAAACTGGGGAAAGAGAAATACTCAAGTGGTCGAGGTAAAGGAGATCTGATGAGAGATAATAAGAAGAGTGTACCTCAGATTAAAAAAGAAAACCAGGAGGGTGGAAGAGAAATAAAAAGTTTCAAGGCCATGTAAAGTCACAGTGTTGATGATTGAAGAGAAACACTGGGAAGGCTGATATGGTAAAACAAGATAAGTCAGTGGGGTTTGTTAAAGTGGTAAAGGAAAGCCCAAGTGAAGTGAAGGAGGCGCAAAAAATTGTATAGCCTAATCAGGAGGTAATTGATAAGAAGGTACCAGATCTCTTTGAAGAATTTACTTGTGTGGGTAAAGTTTACTCATGTGTACCAGGAGTAGTAGGTAAAGAAGTCAGAATTTTAAGAGATATGGGAGCTAGTCAATCTTTGATGGTAAGAGATGAGGAGTTATGCAGTTTGAGAGCGATATTGCCAGAAAAGGTAGTAATATGTGGAATTCAGGGTGAAAAGAGTAGTGTTCCATTATATAAGGTAAGGTTGGAAAGTCCAGTGAAGAGTGGTGAAGTGGTAGTAGGAGTAATAGAGAAACTATCTTGTCCTTTAATAGTTTATTTTGGGTAATGATATAGCTGGATCTCAGGTGGGAGTGATGCCTACTGTGGCTGATAAGCCAGTGGAAAATCAAGCAACTGAATTGTTGTCAGATTGAAAGAAAATTAAGTGAACTGAATTATATGGTAAGAACGCCAGATAGAAGGAAAGCTCACCGAGTGTATCATGTGAATATGCTTAAAAGGTACTTTGAAAGGGAAGGAGAGCAAAAGGAGGAGGTTTCAGTTATTCTAACGCAAAGTGAAGAACCAAATCCAGATGACTGAATTTGACATTTCTCAAATTAAACTGGATATCGAGGATGTTCTTAAAAATTAGGATAAATTGTTGAGTTACCTTCCAGAGGAAAAATGAACTACCCTGAAAGAGTTATTGATATCACATGGGCAAGTTTGTGGAGATAAGTTGGGAAGTACTAAAATGGCTGTACATGATGTAGAAGTGGGAAATGATGTTCCGATTAAACAACATTCATATGAAATTAACCCTTTAAAATTGGCACAGGTTCAAAAAGAAATTGAAAATATGCTTAAAAATGGCATAATTGAAGTGGGTTGCAACCAATGGAGCTCACCCATAATGATGGTACCAAAACCGGACGTAACCCAACGATTGTGTGTGGACTATAGAAAGTTAGTGCAGTTACAAGAACAGACTCTTATCCTATCCCACGCTTGGAGGACTGCATTGAGAAGGTGGGACAATCAGCTTTTATTTCCAAACTGGATTTACTTAAAGGTTACTGGCAGCTACCTTTATCCGAAAGGGTGAAGGAGATATCAGCTTTTGTAACTCCAGATGGTATGGACCAATTCAAAGTTATGCCATTTGGCATGAAAAACGCCCCAACCACATTTCAACGGTTAACTAACAAAGTTATTTCAGGATTACCCAATTGTGCGGTATACATAGACGATCTGGCGATTTTTAGTCAGACGTGGAAAGAACATTTGCTGAATCTGATTTGAATTCTTTGAGGAGGTAACTAAGTGTGTAGATGAAGGTAGAGCAGTTGATGTTGTATACATGGATTTTAGTAAGGCGTTTGATAAGGTTCCCCATGGTCGGCTCATGAAGCAAGTAAGGTGTGGGTTAGAGGGAAATTTGGCCAATTGGATAAGTAACTGGCTATCACATAGAAGACAGAGGGTGGTGGTGGATGGAAAATTATCAGACTGGAGACCAGTTACCAGCGGTGTACCACAGGGATCAGCGCTGGGTCCTCTGCTATTTGTGATTTTTATCAATGACTTGGAGGAGGGGGCTGAAGGGTGGATCAGTAAATTTGCTGACGACACCAAGATTGGTGGAGTAGTGGATGAGGTGGAGGGCTGTTGTAGGCTGCAAAGAGACATTGATAGGATGCAGAGCTGGGCCGAAAAATGGCAGATGGAATTTAATCCTGATAAGTGCAAGGCGACTCATTTTGGTAGAAAAAAGTTGAATGCGGATTACAGGGTCAACGGCAGGGTTCTGAGGAATGTGGAGGAACAGAGAGATCTTGGGGTTCATGTCTACAGATCTCTGAAGGTTGCCACTCAAGTGGATAGAGCCGTTAAGAAGGCTTATAGTGTGTTAGCGTTTATTAACAGAGTTTAAGAGCCATGGGGTTATGCTGCAACTATACATGACCCTGGTGAGACCACATTTGGAGTATTGTGTGCAGTTCTGGACACCTCATTATAGGAAGGGTGTGGAAGCATTGGAAAGGGTGCAAAGGAGATTTACCAGGATGCTGCCTGGTTTGCAGGATAGGTCTTATGAGGAAAGGTTGAGGGAGCTAGGGCTTTTCTCTTTGGAGCGGAGGAGGATGAGAGGCGACTTAATAGAGGTTTATAAGATAATGAGGGGGATAGATAGAGTGGACGTTCAGAGACTATTTCCTCGGGTGGATGTAGCTGTTACAAGGGGGCATAACTATAAGATTCAGGGTGGGAGATATAGGAGGAATGTCCGAGGTAGGTTCTTTACTCAGAGAGTGGTTAGGGTGTGGAATGGACTGCCTGCTGTGATAGTGAAGTCGGACACTTTAGGAACTTTCAAGCGGTTATTGAATAGGCACATGGAGCACACCAGAATGAAAGGGAGTGGGATAGCTTGATCTTGGTTTCGGACAATGCTCGGCACAACATCGAGGGCTGAAGGGCTTGTTCTGTGCTGTACTGTACTATGTTCTATGTTCTAATCTGATGGAGTTATTCGATCAATTTCAGGAGGCGGGTTTGCTGGTGAACCTAGCCAAAAGTGAATTTGGAAACGCCCAAATCACGTCCCTTGCCCATACAATTGGACAGGGACAAAGGGTCCCACACGATGTGAATACAAAAGTTATTGGGGAGTTTCCAATACCATCGACACAAAGAGAAATAATACGATTTCTTGGCATGAGTAGATTTTAGCAAAAATTTGTGCCGTGTTTTAACAGCTCCACTGACGGACTTGCTGAAGAAGCGGAGCAAATTTCAGTGGACAGCGGAGTACCAAAAGGCATTTGAAGGCCTGAAGGCTGTGTTAACCACTGCTCCTGTGTTGGAGAATTACGAGAGGCTTTGTGATCTGATTGAACTAAAGTACCTGACCTTAAAGAAAGATGACGAGGTGTAGGGAAATGTATGGATTGTGCAGAGACCTTCTTGTCCAAAGAGTCTGTCAATCAAGAGGGATTCCAGTTGCAGGAAGACGATGAACTAAAATGGACTGTATTATTATCAATGTTTGCCTGTTTTGTTTTTGTTTCAAAAATGTATCTTTATTGTCAATTGTTCTCAATAGAAAAGTGAAAAGGTGCAAAATGAAACTATCTTTGAAGTTGATGGTTTATTTTGTTCCTTGGGGGAGGTGTCATGGGAGTGTCCCTTTAAGAAATGTTTTTGTCTCATCACATGGCTTTAGTGATGTCATTGTGTGGGTGGAGCTGGGCTGTGGCCGTGGGAGTTGGTTTTACTTTTGTTTTGAGTTTGAACTGGTTTTGTTCTGCACAGGTTGAAAGAAGGTTTTTCCTCTATCTGCATTTTAAAAGCTGTTTCCAGACTGCTTGATAACTTGAAAATAAATAACTTTTCTGGAACAAATTCAAACCTGCTGTTTTGGAAAGGAAACAGGAGCATCCATAACAGGTCTTGAATGTTTTGTGCTGGGCCACACCTTTGAAAGGGGTTTTCTGGTTTATGGGATCTTGTTATTAAATTGGAACAGCTTAAGGGGGGGATTTATTCAGGGTTATACATAGAGTACTGTAGCTGTGTGGGGTATTTATGTTGGGAGTTGATAAAAATGCTTACTGTGTGTGTTTATAAAAATATTAACTAAATTCATAGAATAAACTTTGTTTTTGATTAAAAGTGCTTAAGGCTTCTGTTGAATAACACCTGAAAGGCAGGCCCTTGTGCACATCGTAACCAAAATCAATAAACAGTCGTAGGTCAGGTGAACTCCATGATATACTTTGAGTTTTCTAAACCCTGGCCCAAAACACGATACCCGCATCGACTTCTTTGTAGTGGGGAAATCTGTTCTTCCAGGAATAGTAAGAATGGACTATCCCGCGATCATAATCTCCAACCACGCTCCACACTACATGGATGTGAGGTAGGAGACAGGTCGTGCCCAACGCTCCACGTGGAGATTGGACATGGCCCTCCTGCCAGAAAAGATCACAGACCAAAGATGAGTACATTACTAACAACCAGAGTGGGGATATCTGACCCTCCACACTGAAGGCTGTGATCAGAGGAGAAATAATCGCCTACACGGCGGGCAGGGACAGGGAAGAGAAGGAAACTAGGCAACAACTGATCGACTCTATTCTGGAGGTAGACAGAAGATACTCAGAGATCCTGAGGTTTGAGCTTCTGCTGGAGAGGAAAAAGCTACAAATGGACTTTAACCTGCTATCCATCAGGAAAACAGTGTATCAACTCTGCAGATACAGTGAACATTCAACGAACATGGAGACATGGCTAGCCATCTGCTTGCCCACCAGCTAAGAAAGCAGGCAGCCTCGAGGTATTAGCGCAGGTGAAGGATAGAGGCAGACTGGTAGTGACGAATGTGATATAAAATAGTTACTTTAGAGTTACTAGTTAATGTAATGTAGAAATAAGCCACTTTGATTTTTGCAGTTAGGGACAAAGGAATTTGAGACCGCATGGAAAAAGCAGGAAGAGGTGTGTCTATGAGGGTGATGCTTCATTGATAGGGGCCAGAGAAAGGGATTGGAAGTGAGCCAATCAGAATAGATCGAACAGGTCAGGAGGGACATAGGCTGACCTATGTCCGTCGAGTATGTGAAACTTGATACCATTTGAACTGATTTTGCAGAGATCCCTTTGTCTGTTAGTTCAGTCGTTTTCTGGAATGAAAGAGGCTGGATGTCTCTTACATTTCTGTAAGGTGATTAAGCTTGCAAGCTAAATAAATAACTTCTGTTTACGTGCGAATCCGTCTCAACTTTTATTGAGGCCAGACTGACAGAGAAAGAAATTTGGAGATCAACATTTGGTGCCGAAAACCGGGATTTCTCTGGGCGATCCTGTTCCAACTGCGAAATCAGAATTAGACTGATTATGAACAGGAGGACGGGAACAAAGGGCCCTCAATGTAGAAATGGAAAACGACCAGCATTGATTGTTCCCCTCTTCTTATCGTCTGATTAGTCTGGTCACTCGCGGTTGGCACAGAAAGACCGCCTCGACGAAATCACAGGTCAGTCTGGGGATTAGCACTTTAATTGATGGGATTTCATATTGTTGTTTCGGCTTGGGTTAGGGTTTTGGGCTGATGTGACTTTAAATAATAAAGGTTCAGTCTATTATCGGGGTTCAGAGGCTGATGTGACTTTAAATAATAAAGGTTCAGTCTATTATCGGGGTTCAGAGGCTGATGTGACTTTAAATAATAAAGGTTCAGTCTATTATCGGGGTTCAGAGGCTGATGTGACTTAAATAATAAAGGTTCAGTCTATTATTAGGGTTCAGAGGCTGATGGGACTTTAAATAATAAAGGTTCAGTCTATTATATGGGTTCAGGGGCTGATGGGACGTCAATAGATGGAGGTTCAGTCCAGTATAACTGTTTTTAAATCTGAAGATGGTTCAACTCTATGTGTGAGTGTTTTAAATATATAGTTGATTAAGCTAAAATTGTCTCCTTGGACTGTAAAGTTCCGAGGTCTAGTTGAGATTGTGAGGTTGAAGCAGAAGTCTCTCAAAGGGTTAACAGCAGCAGGCGGAGTTGAAAACAGACAGTGCTTCTCACTCAGGCCTTGAGATAACAGTCTGCAGTGTAATCGGATACCTTTCCTTTGAGTCAGTGAACACCAGCAAAGTTACGTTTTGAATTAATTAAAGGAAACCAGTGGGTTTCTCCACCTCTTTGATAAAAGTTATTATTTTCGAAAGCAATTGATTGAAATTGCCAGAATCTTAAATTTTACTTACTTGAAATAAGGTTTATCTCATTTTATCTGGAGATTAATAGAAACTTAAAGAAGATCATGGACACCATTTTAAAAAGTGTCAATCTGAAGATGATAATTGATTTTGCTAATACTTATGATAGTTGATTTTGCTAATACTTATGTGTATGTAACAGAAAAAAAAAACTTGTTAAAAGAAAAAATTGTTAAGATAAAGAAATAATTAAGTTGTAAATGTTATACAAGTTTGTGTTAAGCAAATTGTAAATTTAGTTCTGAGTTGAGATCAGAGCTAAGCTTGCAAGTTGCAGTAATTCAATTTGAATTTTCAAACATTTTTAAGTTTTAAAAAAAAAGAGAGCAAATAGAGAAAAGAAGGACACAGATCTTGAATGCGTTGAATAGCACATTTCAAAGGCCCATAAATCTTTCTGTTATCTTAGACCTAAAACCTGGGAAGATTGGTGAGCCATAGGAATGTCTGGGGCGTTTTAATGAAATCTACCGGGGGCAGTCAGGCGATTTGCTGTATCAAAATGGTCAGAATTCCCCTCAATACTGTGCTATGTTAATGCATTGCCTACCACCTTCTGTGGTTACTGCTGTGAAATGTAATAACATGAATTGGACAGAGAACGACCCTTCCCAGATGGCAAGGGCAGTCAGATTTTACTGGAAGGAGGGTGTAGGCCAAGAAGGAGGCTCAGTTACAAAGGTTAAGACTGAGTATGTAATGAAAAAGGATGATCTGCGATCCCAACAAGCGGCAGAAATGGTAGTTTACCAGCAGGAGCTCCAATATAGTGACTTTGGGTGGGTGGATCAGCGAAGAGGAGGATGAGACAACAGTGCTATATTTCTATCACCCCCCAGTGGTGGACGTTAGACATTGAACAGCCACTATCACTGCATCACGTTACCCTGGCCTATGACAGAACTGGACGAAACAGGGAGTTGGAGGACAAATACTGGCCATTACTTGAGACCGAATGGCCAGTCAAGGTTACAGCCACAGTCACGGGAAAAGAAGGTACAGCCGATTTTGTTACAATATCACCACATTTATGGCCACAGTCAGCTTCGGTAAGCCCTCATATTACACGTCAGGTCCATGACCAGTACCATGCCAGGGATATGGGGCGAATGGTCAGCATCTTACCGCAGCTCGTCAGAATAGGTATGAGATATACCTTTTGAACAATCCACGTCTGACATTTAAATACTGTACCACTATCAATCCAGCCTGTTTTCTTAGTGGTCCCCCTGTCCATGAAGACGCACCTGGCCACGACTGTTTAGCCTTGATTCAGGAAACTACCACAATAAGGGGCGATTTGAGTGACATTTCGTCAGAACAACCTGACATGATTATGTGTGGTCAAATATCCCACCGGGGTTTAGTTAATGACCTACTGCAGGCCCTCCTTCTGCCAGCGCAGATTTCCGTTATTAAATGTGCTGCCCACACGAATGGTACAACCCCAGTTGACGTTGGTAATGAACGAGCAGATTGTGCAGCGCGCACAGCCGCACAAATTCAGCAAGTGATGGTGCCTAAAATGTTAAGTCAGACTAAACGATCTACTATGAATGTGTCTGCTTCTGACAAGCCAATGCCAACCATCCAAGACGTCATAAGGTTACAGGAGGACGCTCCTGAGAGTGATAAACAAATGTGGAAACGGTTAGGTTGTACATATGATTCTGTTTCCTCTTTATGGACCACGCCTGCACATCAGACTTGTATGTCTGATGTACTGGCTTTATGGGTCATCGAATGTGTACACTTTGCAACTCATTGTGGGGCTCGGGGGACTAGTGATTTGTTGCTGGACACTTGGTGGCACCCTAAAATGCAGGGGTTGGCCCAAAGTATCAGTAATCGGTGTTTGATTTGTCAGCAATATAACACCGGAAAAGGTATCCCTTGTGGGAAGGGGCAAACCCCGTTGCCCAGTGGTCCCCTTGAGACGCTCCAAATGGATTACATTGAGTTGGAAAGGTGTCAATGTTATAAATATGTTTTGGTCATTGTGGATGTGTTCAGCAGATGGGTTGAGGCGTATCCGACTATCTATAGTAAAGCTGCTACTGTGGTTAAAGTCTTGATGAGGGAAATCATTCCCCGGTACGGTATACCAGCTCAGTTAAGTTCTGATAATGGGCCTCATTTTATTGGACAAATTAACAAGGAGTTTTGCTCCCAGTTGGGCATACGCCAGCAGTTACACTGTGCTTACAGACCACAGGCAGCCGGGGTGGTTGAAAGACACAATCAGACCCTCAAAACTAAATTGACTAAATTAAG
This sequence comes from Scyliorhinus torazame, assembly GCF_047496885.1. Taxonomy (NCBI): domain Eukaryota; kingdom Metazoa; phylum Chordata; class Chondrichthyes; order Carcharhiniformes; family Scyliorhinidae; genus Scyliorhinus; species Scyliorhinus torazame. The sequence goes on from NC_092723.1 coordinate 170,095,512, forward strand.
AGCAGACACGGGACTGACATGGCTTAAGTTGCTCCCCGTTGCCCTCTTCCAGCTGCGGGTTACACCTGCGGGACCGGCCCGGCTCTCTCCCGCCGAGATTCTCTATGGCAGGCCTCTTAGAACTCCCTGGAGCCTGCAGGTTCCCAGACGGGTTCAGTTTCATCAGATGACTGAGGAAATGACCACCTATGTTCTAGCCCTTACGCAAGTGCTCAAGGAACTCCATGGCCAAGTCCGCGCGGCTCACGAGCCATTGCCCAGTACCTAGCTCACTTTCAGTCCAGCCCGGTAGTTATGTAATGGTCAAAAATTGGACTAGGAAGGGGTCGGAGCCGCGATGGGACGGGCCCTTCCAAGTTCTCCTTACCACCCCCACAGCAGTTAAAGTGGAGGGGCGAAGTGCTTGGGTCCACCTACATCACTGTAAATTGAGCCCATCTCCACTACTGTAAAAGGTCGGATACTAACCTGCCTCCCTTCTCCAGTGCTATTTTACAGGTGTGGAGCATGATGGAGTGGCTACGCATCGTCTGTCTGATATTTGGCCTCACTTCGCTTGGCGTGTTATTGGCGATGGACATGGAAAAGGGGAATATTATGTATCTGTGTAGCCCCAACCAATCTACAAGGATACATCACCTATGCACAGGTGATGTTCTTCACTGCCCCCATATACGAGGACATGGTATCGACTCATGGAAGGTCATCAAAGTTAAGGAGAATGCGGGAGTCATGAAGCAGCTGCACCGGCCCCGGCGATGGGAAGGGAACATTATATGGACATTGCCTTGTTTTTGGAATACATGTAAATTTGATTTTGGATGTGTTAAAAGTGGTACAATAAAGGTAACATCAGGCTGTCAGAAGAGTGTAGGAAGAGACCATGAGAAAGAGAAAGGGACTAGAGAGAGGACGGGGCGTGTGAGAAGGGAAGTACAGCTAGAACGTAAGTTACCGGGAGATGCACTTAAGTTAATTAAAGGCCAAACTGAGGAAAACCCGGGTAGTATGAATCTCTTCTACCAGATTTACCACCGTCTGTATGGCCAGGGACGGGTTGTCTGCTACCCAAACCCCGCAGCGGTGTCTAGGTTATTTTCTGTTTCACCGCTTTGGGGCACTCCCCAAACGGTGGTTCATTGTCAGCGTTCCGAGCCATTGCCCGAGCAAGTCACTCTTCCTTACGATCCGGATTCAGCACCACCGGCTATTTGCCTTCCCCTCCCTCGGGATAATTCCCATTCACAGTACGATAGGCTGCGACGGTGGAGGGCGTACATACCTAGCCACTTCACTCCCAATAGGGATTCCCGGTCGTACGAGAATTGCTTCAGCAGTGAAGGATATGGCTGTTTGCTGGTAGAGGTGGACACAAATATAACATGTCTGTTTCCCACCTGTACGGACAGGAGGTGCCATATCACCCAGGCGTCTGGCCAATGCGTTTGTTATAGCACCACTTGCGTTCCATTGAACGCTGGCCTCCAGCTCCTTTGTGGCTGGGCGAATGTCTCTCATATCACTGTTGGGAATAGGGCTTTCTGCATTGCTGGGCGGCCCGAATGGGCATTTCAAAATTGGATAAACTGGGCTACTGGGAGGTCCTTACGCAACCGGTATGCTCTTGACTATCTTCTGGCCCGTGAGGGTGGGGTATGCGCCATAGTACAGGGCAAGTGTATTATGGGGATTCAGGACTTGACTGCTAACATTACTAAATTTATGGATCGCATACGGGATCACTTGGACGGGATGCAGGATCCTGACTCTTGGGGTAACTGGGGATTTGGAGGATGGAAGGACTGGTTGATAAATATGGCCATGTATCTAGTGGTAGCTATCGGCTGCATCTTTGTGGGCCTGGCCATCCTTAAATGTGTGATGGGTAGAATGCTGGGTGCACTGGATCAGATCACCGCCCCAATCACCGAGAAAAAAATTTAACTGTTAAAATCCATGAGGGTGAAGCAGATGAAGGGGGGCTAAGACAGGAATTGGAAATGCAGCGACGAATCTTTTTAGATGAGGAACCGTAGCTATAGATTGGATAGTTCGGTTATCATGGAATGATAAAAGGAGGGAATGACGAATGTGATATAAAATAGTTACTTTAGAGTTACTAGTTAATGTAATGTAGAAATAAGCCACTTTGATTTTTGCAGTTAGGGACAAAGGAATTTGAGACCGCATGGAAAAAGCAGGAAGAGGTGTGTCTATGAGGGTGATGCTTCATTGATAGGGGCCAGAGAAAGGGATTGGAAGTGAGCCAATCAGAATAGATCGAACAGGTCAGGAGGGACATAGGCTGACCTATGTCCGTCGAGTATGTGAAACTTGATACCATTTGAACTGATTTTGCAGAGATCCCTTTGTCTGTTAGTTCAGTCGTTTTCTGGAATGAAAGAGGCTGGATGTCTCTTACATTTCTGTAAGGTGATTAAGCTTGCAAGCTAAATAAATAACTTCTGTTTACGTGCGAATCCGTCTCAACTTTTATTGAGGCCAGACTGACAGAGAAAGAAATTTGGAGATCAACAGTAGCTGAACCTAAAAAGGTCAGTGAAGCATTCAAGGCCTTCTACCGGCCTCCCAGCCCCCCGACAAGGACTCGAGATGAAACGGTTCTTTGATGGATTGGACATGCCAGTCGTTGGGGATGATAAGAGGAGGGGGCTGGAAGCACCGCTGGAACTGGGAGAGATCATGGAGAGCATCAGCTCCATGCAGGCGGGGGAAGGCACCGGGACCCGACGGGTTCCTGCCGCACTTCTAGAAAACATTTGTGACAGCACTGGCCCCCACTTGCGGGAAATGTTTGCAGACTAACAAGCGAGAGGCACCTTGCCTCCAATGCTAACACAAGCCACCATATCGCTGATACCCAAAAAGGACAAAGGCCTAACAGAATGCGGATCATACAGACCCATTTTGCTGCTCAATGTGGATGTGAAAATACTCGCGAAATTCCTGGCTAAGCAGCTGGAGAACAGTGTACCAGAGATGGTCACCAAGGACCAGATGGACTTTGTTAAGGGTAGACAGCTAACAGTGACCATCAGGCGACTCCTCTACACAATAATGATCCCATCTGAGGCGAGAACACCAGAGGGGATCACTTCCCTGGATGCAGAGAAGGCCTTCAACAGAGTCGAGTGGAAGTACCTCAATGAGGTAGTAGAGCGGTTTGGCCTGGGGATAGGGTCCACCTCATGGGTGAACCACTTGTACAAGGCCCCTAAGGTGAGTGTATGGACCAACATCACCAGCTCTGAATACTTCTAGCTGCACAGAAGCACAAAGCAGGGATGCCTGCTGTCCCCGCTCCTATTCACCTTGGCAATCGAGCCACTGGTGATCACCCTCAGAGAGGCGAGGAGTTGGAAGGGAATCGGAAGAGACGAGAGCACAGAGTCTCACTCTACGCAGGTGACCTGCTTCTCTACATCTCAGACCCGCAAAGAGGCATGGAAGGGATCATGAGCTCCTGAGAGAGTTTGGAACCTTCTCTGGCTATAAACTCAACCTGAGCAAGAGTGAGGTCTTCCCCGTGAACTCAAAAGGGGGAAGAGCAAGGCTGGAGGGATTACCATTCAAGCTAGCCCAGAGCAAATTCTGCTATCTGGGGCTCAAGATTACCCATGACTGGACATGGAGCCACAAATGGAACCTGGCCAATCTGGTGAAGGTAGTAAAAATGGACTTACAGAGATGGGACACACTCCCACACTCCTTAGGGGGAGGTATGGGGCGGCGGAGAAGAAACCAAGTATCCTCAAAAAGGTCCTTCAAAGAAGAAGAAACATGGGGGAGCTGGCCCTCTGAAACTAACAGTACTGCCACTGGGCACCCACTGCAGAAAGATTGAGGGGATGGGTGAAAGAACCAGAAATTGAATGGGTAAGGATGGAGCAGAGCTCCTGTACAGGGACGACCCTCCGGGCCCTTGCCATGGCAGCACTCCCATCCCCGCCAGGCAAACACTCAACAAGCTCAGTGGTGGTAGCCACACTCTGGAACCAAATAAGACAGCACTTTGGAATAACCGAAAAGTCCACTATGGCCCTCATCTGCGGCAACCTCAAGTTCGCGCCAGCCATGCTAGACACCACCTTTATGAGGTGGAGGCAGGACGGGGGAGACACTGACTGTTAGGGATTTCTACACAGAGGACATGCTAGGGATCTTAGAGGAACTGACAGAGAGTCTAAAGCTAGCTAAAGGGAATGAACTCCCACATCTACAGGTTAAGAACTTCCTCAGCAAGATGACGATACAGACCTGAGATGCACAATGTTAGAGGAAATACTGGACGTGGGTAACCTGGGAGGGGAGAACTACAATGACTATTAGAAAGGGCAGCTCCCCATTGGATGCAACATGGGAAAAGTGGGAGGAAGAACTAGGGTTGGAAATAGGGTGGAGACTCTGGAGCGAAGCATTGAACAGGGCCAATTCCACTTCCACTTGAGCAAGGCTAAGCCTCATGCAGTTTAAAGTGGTGCACAGAGCACACCTGACCAAAACCCGTATGAGCAGGTTCTTCCCGGAGATGGAGGACAAGTGTGAATGGTGCCAGGGACGCCCGGCCAACCACACCCCCATGTTCTGGGCTTGCTCCAGACTTGTCGGGTTCTGGACAGCCTTCTTCGAGGCAATGTCCAAGGTTGTGGGGGTGAGGGTGGAGTCGTGCCCAAGAGTGGCAGTCTTCGGGGTATCTGATCAGCCAGAATTATGTATGGGGAAGGGAAATGACGCCCTTGCCTTTCCTTCCCTAATCGCTTGCCGAAGAATCCTGCTCAGCTGGTGATCAGCAGCACCACCCAAAGCTGCAGACTGGCTAGCAGACCAGTCGGAATTTTTCCCTCCTGGAGAAAATCGAATTTGCCATACGAGGGTCAGAGGAGGACTTCCACAAAACATGGAGGCTATTCACCAACTTGTTGCGGGACCTGTTTGAGGCCAACAGCCAATAGAGCAAGGGGAGGGGGGAGGCGCACGGGATCAACAAGACAGCAGGGATCAGAGAGGGGGGAGAGGGTGGAGGCCAGCGTGAGAGGAGGGCGAGGTGTGGGAGCAGCCAGAACGGACAATAGGGACCTAGAGCATGGCCACAGAGAACAAGACCTCAAAGAAACACCTAAAACAAGAAAGGGGGTGAGGGGGGAGAGGAGAGAGGTGGCGGGGCCCATTGACAGAAGGGAGGGAAAGAGGATGGGAAAGAGCTACACACATGTAACTAAATGACAATCACCTGCTGTAGAGCATGTGATCTAATAAAGTATCCTGAAGCAACAAGGGGGGGGGGTTAGGGAGTGATCTTGTAAATTGTACCTGATCCACATACATTTGTCTATTGTACAGTGTATAAATGAAAAACTTCAATGAAAACATTTTTTTTTAAATGTTGTCAAGATATTTATTTCATTGGGCCCTGCTTTGTTTACCAGAGACAGAAATCAGATTAATTGCACAAATGAAGAGACAAAGCATAGGCGTAGATTTTTCAAAAATGGATTCCTGGGGCAAAGAATACCTACAGGGATTCTAGACAATCCCCAAGTGAAACTGATTGGCATGGCGCTTGACAGGACTTTCCAAAAAGAGGCAGCATAGGTATCTCAATGGCTCTCTGCCAGCTTGCAAGACTCCCTCGAAACCACTTCTTGAATCTACTTCTCCCAAAGGATTGTGAATCTGTGGAATTCGCTACCCCAGAGTGCAGTGATGCAGGAACATTGAGTAAATTTAAGGAGGAGTTAGAGAGATTTTTAATTGATAATGGGTTGAAGGGTTACGGAGAATGGGCAGGATGGTGGAGTTGAGGCCAGGATGGGATCAGCCATGATCATATTGAAGTTGTTTAGGCTCGGGAGGCTAAATTGCCTATTCCTGCTCCGAGGTTTTGTGTTCTACGGAAGCGATGCTCTGGCTGACTTTGCAATCCAGCTCTTGGCCTGTAGCATTGTAGGTAGCAGATGCGGAACATATCAGCCATGGTAGAATGGCGGAGCAGACACGATGGGCCAAATGATCTAATTCTGCTCCTATATCTTATGATCTTATTCACTTATGAACTTATACAAGCAATACGATTCCACCCATGGCCTCAGGTAGATCCCCAGGTCCTTTCTCCAGAAGCTTCTCTGGTTCATTAGCTCTCTAGTTACGCAATCAAGCACAGTTAAACGGATCAGTTACCAGATTAACATACACAAGCACAGATCAATCAAACCATTGAACAGAACACACATGGAGCAACATGTTTTTTTAGAAAGCAACCCATTTCAATGTGATGTTGCAACCTAGTAATGTTTTGTAACACAAGTAAAAGATTTACCAATTCTTTCTGTTAATTATGCTTTATCCACTCTATTTAAGAAATGGTAACTTAAACAATCATGCAAAAGCAAAATGTTGCAGTTTCTGAAAATAATATTGAAACAGAAAATGTTAAAAAGACAAAGCAGGACCGGCAACATTTGTGGAGAAAAAAAAATTAGAGTTAACATTTCAGGTCGTAACCTTTCATCAAAACGGAGGAAAGTTAGAAACACAATGGGCGGGATTCTCCAATTGCCGACGTGGAAATCGCGTTCGGCGATTGGCCGGAGAATCAGTTTTTACGCTAAAATCAGGGGTGGCGCAGTTTTTCAGATGCTCCACCTCCTCAAAGACAGCATAATAGCTGAGTACAACACACGCCGTTGGGACGGCCTCAGGACTCACCTGAGGCCCTCCCCAATGCTCCACCCCCGGTGGGCCAACATCCCGACAACACCAGTCACAGGTTCTCAGAGTTTGCGGGGATCTCGCATGGTGGCTGCGGACTATGTCCAGCAGCCGCCATAGTCGGGAGGGGGGAACATTTTCCACTGACATGGGGGGCTTCAGCGGGGCTGGGGGGACTGGTGGGGGTGGTCCGAGGGTGGTGAGAGGGGGACGCTATCTGGCAGGCCGGGTCCGCGCGTGGCCGGCGCCATGTTGTACAGCCCTGGCAGAAGCCCACCCGGCCAGCGGCACAATCGTCAGTAAACTATGGCGATGTTGGACACCGTCTGTACCCCCTCTCACTCCCTCAACAGCCGCCATGCCGGTTTCACGATTTTTAAAAGCACAAGTGAACCATGCCGTCAGGAACTCGTTCCATCAGAGGTGGTGAATGACAGAGGCCCCGGAGTGAACCGGGTCAGGCCCGGTAATGATATGCAAATGGTGTCTACTATACTTGCATTCCAGAACGCATTGATGCCTCTATCGAGGTGCTGGAGCATTGCGATTTGGCGTCAAATCGCACCGGCGCGATTTTGCCGTCGGAAACGATTCTCCACCCAATCACCTTTCCCGATTTCCCCGTCGGCTAATGGGGAATCCCGCCCAATAGCTTTTGAGCAAATGTAAAGTGTGGGGAAGAACAAAAGGGAAGGTCTGGATAGCAGCTATCCGAATACAAAGTAAAGGAATTAAGAACTGAACACAAAAACAAAACCAGCATAAAAAACACACAAAGCAATTTGGTGGCTGAGGTCATGATTTAAAATTATTGAGTTTAACATTGAGTCCAAAAAGCTATGGAGTGCAGAATTGAAATATGAAGTGCTGTTCTTTGAATCGGTACTGAACATCATTGGAACAGTGAGCAGGCCAAGGACAAAAAGGTCAGAATGAAAGCAAGGTGGAGAATTGAAATGACAAGTGACAGAAAGCTCAGGGTCATGCTTGCAGAATGAACGGAGGTGTTCCATAAATTGGTCACCTAGTTTGTAGTTGACCTCCCCAAAGTAGAGGAGAACACATCGTGAGCAACAAGTACAATATATTGGATTGAAAGAAGTACAAGAAAATTGCCACTTCACTTGAAAGGAGAGAGGAAGTAAAAAGACAGGTGTTGTATCTCCAGCACATGGATAGAAAGGTGCGGGAGGAAAGGGAGAGGATGTTGGGAATGACTGATGAATGGATCAGGGTGCCTCAGAAAGCTGAAAGGGGAGGGAGGAGAATATGTTTGCCGATGGCTCATGCTGGAGCTGGAGGAAATGGCAGAGCATGATCCATTGAATAGAGGCTGGTGAGGTGGAAAGTGAACACGAAGAGAAATCTATCATGGGTCTTGGGGGTACACAATGGGGTAAGAGCAGAAATGTGTGAAATACATCAGACAGGATGGAGAGCCCTGTCAACCACAGTGTGGAGAAAAAGGAACCATATCAGAAGCATTAACATGGCATTTTGTATCATCTGAATGAATGCATCAGAAATACAACAAATTGGAGAATTGAATAGGGTCCTTACAGGAGGCTGATTTAAGCAAGTGTAGTCAAGATAGCTTTGGGAGTCCGTGACATTGTAGCAAATAACCTATCCACATAAATTAAGGCAGAGAAGTCAAGGAATGGGAGGGAAGAGACAGAAATGGACCTGATGAAGGTGCGAGAAATTAGGTAATTGGAAAAAATGTCAGTGAAATTTTCCAGTTCAGGATGTGAGCAGGGAATGGCAATGATGGTTATCTGTACCAGAAAAAGAGGTGGGGAGGGGACCTGAATAGGATTGGTACAAGGAATATTCCACATATCCCACAAAAAAGCCAGCATACCTAGGATCCATGAGGGCATCCACAGAAATATCTTTCAGTTGGAGGAAGTGATGGAGTTGAAGGAGAAGCTATTCACTATGAGAACAAGTTCACCCCGATTAAGGAGTTTGCTGGGGGTGCGGGTTGGGTAGGCTGCCGTTCAAGAAAAAACAGAGAGTTTTATGCTATCCTGGTGAGAGTTGAAGATGTAGAGGAATTGGATGTCTATAGTGACAAAGAGATGGTTAGAGCCTGCAAACTGGAAACTGTTTACTTGGGCATCGGGTCATGGATTTAGAAAACTGGACAATGAGAGCAAATATAGTGTAGAGATTGGAAGAAATCAGTTCAATGGAGCAGGAGCAAGCTGAAACAATAGTTCTACCAGATCAGTCCAACTTATGGATTTTGGAAAGGAGGTAGAGATGGTAACATTTTTTTAAAATGTTCACCTGAGGAAGGAGCTGCGCTCCGAAAGCTAGTGATTTGAAACAAACCTGTTGGACTTTAACCTGTTGTTGTAAGACTTCTTACTCTGCCCACCCCAGTCCAATGCCGGCATCTCCACATCATTTAAAAAAACATATGCGATGGGACACATATACATTAATTTTATAACAGCCTAATCTTTCATTAAGTTTCAGTTATACCATACATACTACATTAATATTGATTAATAACCACAACTTTCATCAAAAAAAACCCAACTGCATTTCATTAATTTAGTACAACAGACATCTCACAATCTTCACTTCGGCATTTTCAAAACTGTGAATAATGCCATGGTTTTCATTTAAAGGCTGTGATTGTCATTTGTTATCGCTTTACCCACTTTGACTGCACTAAGGGTTAAATTTAATAAAAAGGACAATAAAGTCATTTGTGTGTTGTCTGAAACCTTAGAAGATGGATATGTGAATACAAAGTGCAGTCTTCAGTAACCAGATTATACATCAAACATAACATAAAACTCACTCGAGCTTTACTGGACTGCCTGACCCATTCTTCGTTGAAGATGAATAGTGACCAGTAAAACATTCATGAATGAGAAGTAACTATTAATTTTGAAATTCAGTGATGCACCGACAAAAAAAAACACAAAGCCTGGGTTAATGGATGTTAATTACTAGTGAACCAGTAGTAACCAAATTAAACCTGATGGAAAAAACGCTCAATATATTTCAGCTAATTAAGCTATAGCGTTACAAATCCCAATAGGCATGTTGGGATTAATTAAGTTTCCTTTTTATGCTTTTCTCCATAGATTTGTAAGGAGCAAATTTAAATGGCAGAGTGGTGCAGTGGGTAGCGTCCCTGCCTCTGAGTCAAAAGTTCCAGGTTCAAGTCCCACCTCAGGACTTGATAGCCAAAGGAAGGTACATGGCCAAACAGGTTGAGTATCAACCTGCAAAATCCTTCCAACATACACCAAGGACAGGTGGTATGAGCAGGAGATTTCTGGCAACCATGCTTGAGCATCCCTCAAGTTATAAGTCTCTCACAATAGGCTACTGACCTATTCCAGCAAAAGATTCGCCATGGGAACAGATGAAACTCTGCCTTGTGCACCCCTTGGGGTGGGAAGTAAACAAATCTTAAATGGTAATCATCGAGGACATCCAAACATAATTTAATTGGCTTAATCTGATCTTCATAAAAGGTAAAGCTAATCTACTCCCAAGTAACAACATTTTTGTGCAGCACCTGTACATTAGCCTTATCAACATCCTAAAAGTAATCCCACCAAACACAGATGAGCAGGGATGAGCAGGAAGATTAATAAGAACACTTGGAACAATATCATCAGTAACTCAGTGTATTAAACAAAATATGAGATAGTGTCATAAACCTCCAAGGGAAGCTCAGGAGAGATTACCCTGACCTTAATACTTTAGAAATAAAACATGTCATATGTTACCTGACTGCTAAATCATCCTTTTTGTCTCTGGAGTCCGCCATAAATTCAAGGTCTGAAAGTGCAGCCTGATTTTTAACACCACATTCACACAGGCCATCAATAGTTCATCCCCAGGAAGTATATTTTTAGTTTTAACTGAGCTAAGCCGAGACAAAGCTTCAGATTCCAGGGGTGATCAATGAAGAGAGATGGAACCATTGATCAAAACAACAAGAAAAAGGCAAATATGATAATTATTCACTACATTGAGTTTCTGAGCACGAACAGATTAAAAATTGCCAACATGAAATTGTTACATCCTCTATATACACCCATGGGCGGCACGGTAGCAGTGATTAGCACTGTTGCTTCACAGCGCCAGGGATCCGGGTTTGATTCTCGGCTTGTCTCACTGTCTGTCCGTTGTCTGCATGTTCTCCCCCTGTCTGCATGGGTTTCCTCCAATTTCCTCCCACAAGTCACGAACGGTGAATTGGACATTCTAAATTCTCCCTCAGTCTACCGAACTGCTGTCGGAGTGTGATGACCAGGGTATTTTCACAGTAACTTCATTGCAGTGTTAATGTAAGCCTACTTGTGACATTAATAAAGATTATTATTATTAACCACAAAGTCATTGAGCACAATGGCAGAGTAGTGAATACAAACTGGCATTGTGCAAATTACCTTCCCAAAATAAACATAATAATGCAAGCCAGTAATTCACTTCAACTTCAAGGGGTAGAATTTTCAACTGGCACAGTTCTGGGTCCCGACCTCATATGTCATATTCCAGACATGCCCATCTGAATTTTTTTTGTTTTGAATTTTTGCAGTTAAGGGGCAATTTAGCGTGGCCAATCCACCTACCCTACACATCTTTGGCTAGTAGGGATGAGACCCACACAGACACGGAGAGAATATGCAAACTCCACACGGACAATGACCCGGGACTGCAGTTGAACCCGTGTCCTTGGTGCCATGAGGCAGCAGTGCTACCCCCCCCCCCCCCCCCCCCCGGCACCGCCGCCCCCCCCCCCCCCCTCCCCCCCCACCACCACCCGGCAGAGGCAATTGAACTCAGTACTGAGTTCAAACAGACTTTTGCTGGAGGAAGGTCTGTCACCCACAGTGTGTGACTTAGAATTTTTAAGGGGTGCGATTCAACAGAAAAATTTCAAAGTCCGGTTTTGGACATGTTTGGCGTGGTGTTTCGCGAAGGTCACATTGACAAGATTGCTGCCCGTATTCTACGGCACTTAGTGACAAAAATGAGCCCCCCACAAGATTCTCAACATTATTGGCTCCTTCGCCATCTGATTCACCCGACTCATGCCTCAGCAGCTCACCGCTACCAAAGGGGTGCTGCTTTTAATCACTCCCTCACCACTCACTCCCGGTCAATACACAAGCATGGCAGCGCATACCTGCTCTTCACACTGGGGATAGCGAGCTCACAAGGCTTCTCGACACTGTGGGTGAGAGGCAAGCCACCCTGTTCCCCCGAGTGGGTAGGACGACAGGGCAGCACGGTAGCATTGTGGATAGCACAATTGCTTCACAGCTCCAGGGTCCCAGGTTCGATTCCGGCTTGGGTCACTGTCTGTGCGGAGTCTGCACATCCTCCCCGTGTGTGCGTGGGTTTCCTCCGGGTGCTCCGGTTTCCTCCCACAGTCCAAAGATTTGCGGGTTAGGTGGATTGGCCATGATAAATTGCCCTTAGTGTCCAAAAGTGCCCTTAGTGTTGGGTGGGGTTACTGGGTTATGGGGATAGGGTGGAGGTGTTGACCTTGGGTAGGGTGCTCTTTCCAAGAGCCGGTGCAGAATCGATGGGCCGAATGGCCTCCTTCTGCACTGTAAATTCTATGATAAAAAGGAGGACTGCCGTCCAATGTAGGAAGAAGACTAATAACCACAGAGCTGCAAAGGTAAGTTATCACCTTTCTCCTAGATCAGTTCCACCTGCCACCTTTCAAATTCCCAAACTCCCCCCTCCCAACAAATCACTGGCTGACACCTCGCACCCTCTCGACATCGGATTTTCGTGTTTGTTCCTCAGAACTCCACCAGCACAACCCTTTCATGTCCAGGTGGGGTGCCCACACATGCCACCTGCTAAAGAACCCCCTGACCCACCAAGCGTGCAGCTTACAATGCCCCCTCTTAGTGCATAATAGATGGGAAAGGGCCAAGACTGGTGGGGTGGAATCCCAGAGATTCGAGTACTCACCCCCTCTGAGGAATTGGCTCTGGAAATTGTGGGCTTGCCTGAGGACAGAGCAGTCACCAACAGTGAAGTTGGCCTGCGCCAAAAAGGTGAGGATCTACTGCCCCTTCACCCTGAAGACCTGTCTTAAGTGAGCAGTTCATGTCAGACAAACAATCCTTCCCTCTCAATGACCACATATCCATTGTCTCACAGCATTTTCATCTAATGAGGCGGGGCCATCTGGAGTCGGGTTCAGGAGATGGTGCTGACAATATGTGGCACCCAGGCCAACACTGCTAGAGTAGTGAATGAAATGAAAAATCTGGAGCACGACGTCACGTTCTTGAGTGGTGGTGTCCAAGGCATGGCTCTGCCTGTAATGACCATGGCTCAGGGCCTCAACATCATGTCCCAGATGCAGATGGACATTGCCATGGCACTCCAGAGCATAGTCCAGTCAGTGAGGAGCATCGCTGAGGGCATCGACACCATAGTGTAGACAATGGGGAGCCTCCAGGACCAGCAGCATCAGAAGACTCAGAGACCTTTGGAGCTCACTGCAGCTGCCCCTCCATCCCATGGGACCTGCCACCAAGGAGATGACGATGGTCTCCAGTTCTTCCACTCCTGACACCGGTGTATCTCAAGGGCAGCGGGCAGAACAGGGTGGTATGGCGACGCCAGTGGGGCTGGAGGGAAATGCGGGGAGGGAAAAGGGGGTAGGGCGGAGACTGGGGGGAGGGAGGGAAATGGGAGAGGGAGGTAAATTGCGGGTGGAGGGGCGGGGCGGCGGTTCAGCTGACGGACGCAGTCTCATCCTAGGTGAATCTGGAGACGGTGAGGGCCTCCTTAGTCCTCCTGCATGCTACCGCCTCTCCTCCATCCTCTCCTGGTGTACCATTTCCTCAGGTGAGGCCACATGTCCCTCTGCCTCCTCCTGCTCTTCCTCCTCGTCCAGCATGACCACACAATGTGGGAGACCTTCAGCGGAGGTGGGGGGGGCTCCGCCTCCTCCTGTTCTTCCTCCTCCTACATCATGACCACCACAATGAGGGAGACCTTCAAGGGGGGAGGGGGTACTGCAAGGCACTGTCAGAGTGGTCATGACATCAGAACTCCATTTCCAGCAGGCTCACGGGTGGCAACGTGGGCATCATTATAACGTGTCTCTGCCTCGGTCTCAGGCCTCCGCAACGGTGTCATCAGCCATGACCTCAGCGGGTTGTCTCCCACTAGCCAACCGGTCATCCTGGAGTGGTCTTTGAAGATATGAGGGATCTCTGAGTCCCCCCAGGATGAAGCTATCATGCACACCCTAGGTAGAGGGCACACATGTGCATGTTACGGAGGCGATGGTAGCACACAATCTGAACATTCAGGGAGTGGAACTCCTTCCCGTTGATGTAGGGCACTCCCTGATGCCTAGGTGCTTGGAGGACAACATACATGCTATCGATGGAGGACAACATACATGCTATCGATGGCCCCTGAACCTGGGGCATCCCGATGATGGCAGCAAGTTCTGCAACCGGGCATCTTTGTGGGCCTGGTCGAGCTATTCGGTGATATAGTTGGATGTTGGATGCCCGTAACCACCTGGACGCACCTGTGGGAGGAAGGTTCCAAATGCCACACAGGTTCCCGCTTGAGCCCTGGAATGACTCAATTACATAAAAGTTCAGGGCTGCAGTGACCTTCAAGGCCACCAACAGCATGTGTCCTCCTCCTCCATGGGTTGCTGCGTCCGCAAGGCCATAACACAGGTGCCGCACAGTCTCCCTACTGAGATGCAATCTTCTGAGTCACATGGTGTCCGTCAGCTCATTGAATGACCAATGGCGTCTGTACACTGGGCCTCCCCTTTTGGGTCTCTCCTCAGTCTGATGGGTGGCTGCGCTTTCAGGGTGGGGGTGGCCCCCTGCCCTTGTGGTGCCGCCTCCAGCCTGTGCTGGTGTTGCTGCCACCTCCAGCGTCTGCCCCCCCCTTGGCTGCCACAAGCAAAACGAGAGTAGCCTCCGCGGGATCGACTCCAGCAAACATCTGGAAGAAATTGGAGAAGGAGAGAGAGAGAGACCGACAATCAGTTAGGCTTTCAACCCCCGGATCCTCATATTCCCCCAAGCACCCCACCCTTACCTGTCCCGCCTTCTCTCAGAGTGCCATCTAGCATGCCAGTTGTGCTGGCAAACCTTGCTCTGCACAATCACCCCCGGCCACATCAGGAGCCGTCAGACCTCTACCGGGAATATTCGGGAGGCCGTGCTCAGCTGCCCACTGCTCATCCACACATGTACCCTTTGACCACGAGAAGATCCACAGTGGTGAAGCCCTGCTCTCAAGTGTTTGATTGTTGGTAGCTGCCTCTATGGTGCTGATGCTCCTAGAGTTAAGGCACACTGTTCAAGCATCTACGGAATCATCCTCTGAGACATGGCACTTGTGCCCTCGAGTCACTTGAGAGTTGAGGAGTGTAAAGTGCTATCATAAATAACAAGGCTAATTCCTCATTTGAAATAGCCTTCAGCTGTGAAGCTAGAGGTTGCTCATAGTCAAAGGGAGTGAAATTGAATTTCAGAATAGAAATCAACAGCAGGGCTCTGTCCTTGAAGAATCATAGAACCCGACAGTGCAGAAGGAGGCCATTCGGCCATTGAGTCTGCGCCGACCCTTCAAAAGAGCAGCCTACCTAGGCCCAATCCCCACTCTAGCCCTTTATCTCCACTCAACCTTTCGACACTAAGGGGCAATTTAGTATGGCCAATCCACCTAACCTGCACATCTTTGGACTGTGCGAGGAAACCGGAGCACCCGGAGGAAACCCAAACAAACAAGGGTAGAAAGTGCAAACTCCTCATAGACAGTCACCCGAGGTCGGAATTGAACCCAGGTCCCTGGCGCTATGGGGCAGCAGTGCTAAACACTGTGCCACCATGGTGCCCCAAGAGTTTGGTAGGAGAGATAGAGATAGGCTGCAGCTGTGGTTACCGCTGTTATGTGTCTCCACAATATTTAGAGATGGCTTGAAGGCCTCACAGACGCAAAGCCGCTCAGCTCCCCCCCCCCCCCCACCGATGCACTATCAATTACGACGAGATGAGAGTAGAGTGTAGTCGAGGTTCTATTACGCAGATGTGTAGCTCCCCGCAGCCACTGCCGAAATGGCTGCAGCTCGGAGAGCCCACACATTTATACTCCGCCTACTGGGCAGAGCCAGCAGGCAGGAATCTACCCCCGTACCTGTAGTACAGGGGTCTTACCGTAATACCCCTCGTATGCGGTATATACAATACAACAGTGGTGACTACAACATTCGCCCCCTGTTAAAGAAAGAGTCCAGCGGGGGTGGTGGAAAACTATTTACACTCAGGTGTTTAACATTTTAAGGAAACGTTTACAAATTCAGACGATCGGGCGCCTTGATCCGTCGCTGCATGCGCCGCAGTTCTGGTGGCGATTTCGGCGTCAGTTCGGTCGTCGGTGACTCCGGGAGCGTGTCGACCTCATCTTCATCCCCGGGTGGGATCAAGGGGAGGACGGATCGTCCTGGAGCGGAGGCTGTGGTGGGGTGCACTGGGGGGAGGGAGGGTGGCGCCGGGGCAGAGGGGGAGGGCTGTGGGGACCCAGCTGGTGCCAGGTCCCTGAGGGAGGCTGTGTCTAGGCGGCCGTCGGGGTACGCTATGTAGGCATACTGCGGGTTCGCGTGAAGTAGCTGTATCCTCTGAACCAACGGGTCCACCTTCTGTAGCAGCACGCGCTTGCGGAGGAGGACGGGTCCTGGAGCTACCATCCACGTTGGGAGCGAAACCCCGGAGGTGGACTTCCTGGGGAAGGCAAAAAGACGTTCATGGGGAGTTTCGTTAGTCACAGTGCAAAGGAGCGACCGAATGGAGTGAACAGCGTCGGGGAGGACCTCCTGCCAGCGGGAGGCCGGGAGGTTTCTGAACCGTAGGGCCAGCTGGTCGGCCTTCCAGACCGTCCCATTCTCCCGCTCCACCTGCCCGTTTCCCTGGGGGTTGTAGCTGGTCGTCCTGCTCGAGGCAATGCCCCTGTTGAGCAGGTACTGGCGCAGCTCATCGCTCATAAATGAGGATCCCCGGTCACTGTGGACATAGGCGGGGAAACCGAACAGAGCGAAGATGGTGTTGAGGGCTTTGATGATGGTGGACGGTGAAGGGGAACCTGGAATATTCGTCGACCACATTAAGAAAGTACGTGTTTCGGTCGGTGGAGGGGAGGGGCCCTTTGAAGTCCCCACTGAGGCGTTCAAAGGGGCGGGAGGCCTTCACCAGGTGCGCTCGGTCTGGCCGGTAGCAGTGCGGTTTACACTCCGCGCAGAGCTGGCAGTCTCTGGTGATAGCCCTGACTTCCTCGATGGAGTAGGGCAGATTGCGGGCCTTTATGAAGTGATAAAAGCGGGTGACTTCTGGGTGACAGAGAACGTTGTGCAAGGTCCGGAGTCGGTCCACTTGTGCTCTGGCACAAGTACCTCGGGATAGGGCATCGGGGGGCTCGTTGAGCTTACCGGGGCGATACAAAATCTCGTAATTGTAGGTGGAGAGCTCGATCCTCCATCTCAAGATCTTAGCATTTTTGATTTTACCAATGTGTGTTGTTGAACATGAAGACAACCAACCGTTGCTTCAACGATAGCTTAGGCCTCCTTTTCAACGGAGGAGTGCCGAATATCGGAGGCATGGAGGGTGCGAGTAAAGAATGCCACGGGCCTGCTTGCCTGGTTGAGGGTGGCGGCTAGAGCGACGTCTCATGCATCGCTCTCGACCTGGAAGGGGAGTGTCTCGCCGACCGTGTGCATCGCGGCCTTGGCGATGTCGGCCTTGATATGGCTGAAGGCCTGGTGAGCCTCGGCTGTCAGGGGGAAAACGGTGGAGTGAATGAGTGGGCGGGCCTTGTCCGCATAGTTAGGGGCCCACTGGGCGTAGTACGAGAAGAAGCCCAGGCATCGTTTGTGGGCCTAGGGGCAGTGGGTAGGGGGAGTTCCATGAGGGGGCACATGCGATCGGGGTCGGGCCTCAGCACTCCGTTCTGGACCACATAGCCGAGGATGGCTAATCGGTTCGTGCTGAACACGCACTTCTCCTTGTTGTAGGTTAGGTTGAGGAGTTTAGCGGTGTGGAGGAATTTGGAAAGGTTAGCGTCGTGGTCCTGCTGGTCGTGGCCGCAGATGGTGACGTTATCCAGGCACGGGAAGGTGGCCCGCAGTCCATACCGGTCAATCATTCAGTCCATCTCCCGTTGGAAGACCGAGACCCCGTTAGTGACGCCAAAGGGAACCCTAAGGAAGTGGTAAAGGCGGGCGTCCACTTCAAACGCGGTGTACGGGCGGTCCGCCTTGCAAATGGGGAGCTGGTGGTAGGCAGATTTCAGGTCCACTGTCGAGAAGACCAGGTACTGTGCAATCTGATTGACCATATCAGATATGCGTGGGTGGGGGTACGTGTCGAGCTGCGTGTACCGATTGATGGTCTGACTGTAGTCAACGACCATCCTGTTTTTCTCCCCAGTTTTCACAACTACCACTTGGGCTCTCCAGGGGCTGTTGCTGGCCTCGATAATACCTTCCCATAGCAGCCACTGGACCTCAGACCTGATGAAGGTCCTGTCCTGGGCACTGTACCGTCTGCTCCTGGTGGCGACGGGTTTGCAATCCGGGGTGAGGTTTGCAAACAGAGAAGGCGGGTCGACCTTAAGTGTCGTGAGACTGCAGACAGTAAGGGGTGGTAGGGGCCCGCCACATTTCAGGGTTAGGCTCTGAAGGTTGCACTGGAAGTCCAGGCCGAGTAGCAAGGCAGCGCAGAGGTCGGGGAGGACGTAGAGCCGGAAGCCGCTGAACTCTACGCCCTGGATGGTGAGGGCAGCGATGGAGTACCCCCGGATCACCACGGACTGGGATCCGGAGGCCAGGGAGATTTTCTGGTTAATGGAGTGTAACGTGAGGGAGCAACGCCTTACCTTATCGGGGTGGATGAAGCTCTCAGTCCTCCCGGTGTCCAGAAGGCAGGATATCTTGTGCCCGTCAACCTTCACTATCGTCGACGCGGTCGCGAGGTTGTGCGGTCGGGTCTGGTCGATCATGATGGAGGCGAGACGTGGCTGGTCGGCGGCGGTTGCAGATGAAGAACAGCCCGATGACGTGGCCGACAAGCAGGGGTCCTGAGGCGGGGAAGATGGCGGCGACCACGGGACACACGTGTTGTGAGGCGAGCAAGGTGGCGGCACCCACGGGCCACACGTGGTCTGAGGCGAGCAAGATGGCGGCACCCACGGGTCGCACGTGGGGGGTGCAGAGACAATAGCGGCGATCGAGCAGGCCTGGCACACAGCAGCGAAATGTCCTTTCTTCCCGCAGGCCTTGCAGAGCGCACTCCCGCGCTGGGCCACGCTGCCGGGGGTGTTTTGTCTGTCCGCAGAAGTAGTACTTGGGTCCCCCGGGGTTGGTTGGCTGCCGCGCGGCGCAGGCCTGGGGTTGGCTAGGGGCAGTCACTGATGGGGTCCACGATGGGGTGTTCGCTGGCGGGGTCCACGATGCCCAGGAGGGGTGGGCCGTGCGGTCAGGGGCATACGCCTGTACATTGCGTGAGGCGACTGTGAGCGAGATCGCTAGTTTCTTGGTCGCCGCGTCTCTCATTCGCAGTTTAGAATGTTCAGCGGCCGAAAGGGCCTGGCAATCACAGTCTCTCACCAGGGCGAGCAGGACACACCAGAAATCGTCCACAGACTCACCGGGGAGTTGATGCCGCGTGGACAGGAGGTGCCTGGCATAGATTTTGTTGGTCTGCTGAGTGTAGTTCTTCTTCAGTAGCGCCATGGCCTCAGCGTAGGTAGGCGTGTCCCGGATGAGGGGAAATATATCGGAGCTCAGCCGCCTGTAAAGTATCTGGAGCTTCTGTGCCTCTGAGGGTGGTTCTGTCGCAGATCCGATGTATGCTTCAAAGCAAGCTAGCCAATGTGCGAAGGCCGACTTGCCGTTGTCTGCTTGAGGGTGCAGCTGCAGGCGATCAGGCTTGATGCGGAGATACAGCGTTGTAAAATCGCAGCGTAATAAATTGATGCACTGTCAATTACGACGAGACGAGAGTAGAGTGTAATCGAGGCTTTATTACGCAAAGATGTGTAGCCTTCCGCAGCTACTGCCGAAATGGCTGCAGCTCAGAGAGCCCACACATTTATACTCCGCCTACTGGGCAGAGGCAGCAGGCAGGGATCTACCCCCGTACCTTTAGTACAGGGGCCTTACCGTAATACCCCTCGTATGCGGTATATACAATACAACAATGGTGACTGCCACACCCTCCCCTCCCCCCCCCCCCCCCTCCCCCAGGTACGGCCCCAACTGGAAAGCTTCAGCCCTCTGGCCAAGCCCCCCCCACTCCCCCCGAGGGGTCCCCAAACCCACCCTCAAGCACTGGGTGGCAGCTCCGTTGCTCTTAAACTGAATTCCGGAAAATGACAAGCACTACTCACCTTCTCATTTCACCTCAGTAGCCATTGCACCAGCTTCCCATTTTTGAAAAGAAGTACTAAACGAGGCACTGGGGAGTCGGGTAAGTACCAGGCGGCCCCTGCATTTGACTTCAATCTTGTTTAAGAGATTGAAATGAATGCAAATACGGGTTAATGATATTCTCGTCATTTTTGGGTGTGATCCAGAACTCGCCATGGGGAGAGGGCTAGGTGAATCCCAAAATGGTTTTCACCCTGCACGAATCTCAATTTTGCTCTCATACTATTCACCCAGCGTCCCCCGAAAAGCAGCAGATGCAACGCAGTGCCAGAATTGTGCTCAAGAGAAGGTAAAATTATTTAAATCCCATTTTTAAAAAAATCTTGAAAAAAAGCATCAGCAATTTCTAGAGCTGTTTGTTGACATAAGCCTGAAGGTTTCAGAAAACAGCATCTGCAGTATTTTGCTTTCATTATAGTATTAGTACTGCTTTATGGCTTCCACAACCTGTCA
The DNA here is from genome assembly GCF_047496885.1 of Scyliorhinus torazame. NCBI lineage: Eukaryota > Metazoa > Chordata > Chondrichthyes > Carcharhiniformes > Scyliorhinidae > Scyliorhinus > Scyliorhinus torazame. Next base: position 170,116,165 of record NC_092723.1, read on the forward strand.
TTATCACAGTGGAGAGTGTACAAATTCACCATTTGATTGACAGCTCCAAGAGCTTATTAAGGGATTAGTTATCTTTGATGTGGGGCTATGAATAAATGTTCAGTTTTATTTATTTATTTATTTTTTAAATTTACAGTAACCAATTCATTTTTTTCCAATTAAGGGGCAATTTAGCGTGGCCAATCCTAAACTGTACATCTTTTGGTTGTGCGGGGGAAACCCACGCAAACATAGGGTAAATATGCAAACTCCTCACGAACAGTGATCCAGTGGCAGGATCGAACCTGGGACCTTGACGTTGTGAGGCAGCAGTACTAACCATTGTGCCACCATACTGCCCATATTCGCTTTGATAAGGGATGAAGTACTTGACGGGAATTAAATGTAATAAATGGGTCTTTATTAATGAGAATACTTGTTTTTTATGTACAAAAGTCTATAATAGATACTTAGAACTTTACTTATTTCATCTCAGTATGGCTTCCACGGTCTTCCCATGTTGGTTACTGGGTAAGATGGCATGTCGGATATAAAGGCAAAGGATGGTGGGGGGAGTCATAGATTGACATGCGCTGGCATTAAGTTGGCATAGGGGTTTTTAATATCCATGGCAATAAGTGTGGGGGTCACAGATTGACATGAGTTGGTACTAAACTGGCATAGCAGCTCCAAGGGGCCATGCAGAGGAGGTGGGGGTAGAGACTAGCAGGAGTGGGTGTGAGGGATGAGGGGTGGAAGAAATGACTACCTTAAGTACTACTGGGGCAAAGGTCCAGAGCACTGAGGCAGAACTTTTAAACAGCCTACCTCGACACTCAGGCAGCCCCCTTGCTGCACCTGCACTGTTTCTAGGGGAGCAGGCCAAACCCCAGAACACACCACCTACCCCCATCCCCCACACCCCAGAATGAAAATCCTGCTATTCGGGACTGTTTCTCCCAATGCAGGTGAACCAGGCCAGGAAATTTCCTGGCCCCACACACCCACCCCGGAAGCAAAAATCCAGGCCCAGGAGAGGCAGGCAAACATAGAAGATGTGAGGGACTGAGACTTAAATACAGAGAGATTTCCTCAGAAAGCAATTTTAAGTTGTCTAGAAAGGAAGGTAATCCTGCCATTTATCTTTAATGCATGTATTATAAACATTTACATGTTTGATGTGATTTGGCCATATTCCAGAGTAAATGGTGAAATCAGAAAAAACACAAGTAAGAAATGCCTACATTTACGAATCTCTTTCAAGTATCATAATTTTGTCACTATGGTACCTATTTTGTTTCATATGCAGAATGGGGGCTTCATAACACATTTACCTTGTCCTTGACAGAACAAGTTTTAAACTATTATTATATTTTTGATAATGTGAACTTGTCATGTTTGTCTACCAGAAGTTTAAATGTTTGGCACATTTCAAATTCTTCAGACTACAGTCAAGAGGTTATCATAGTAAGTTAACATATTATGAATGCCATTACTAAAGTACAAACTGGCTAGAGTACAGGTTTTACTTTGAGGTGAAAATGTAACTTAAAATTTTCTGTAAAGTTCACCAGCAAATGATGAGAAGATTTACAACACGTATTAGCATATATGTGCATGGTGCTGGAGAAATATTGGGTGAAGTTCATAGAATCCTTACAGTGCAGGAGGAGGCCTTTGGCCCACTGAGTCGGCACCAACCCTCTGAAAGAGCACCCCAGGTAGTCCCACGCTCCATCCTAGCCCCGTAACCCACCTAACCTGTACATCCCGAGACACTAAGGGGCAATTTTATCATGGCCAATCCACCTAACCTGCATATCTTTGGACTGTGAGAGGAAACTGGAACACCCAGGGGAACGCATGCAGACATGGGGAGAAAGTGCAGACTCCACACAGACAGTCACCCAAGGCCAGAATTGAACCCAAGTCTCTGGCGTTGTGAAGCAGCAGTGCTAATCACTGTGCCACCATGCCATTTCTGCGCACATCTCTTTGTGAAAAACCATCATAGATAACATAAAAATCATAGAAACGAGGCATAAAACCAATAAGGTTATTTGTCCCATTCAGGATGTTTTTCAATGCAGATCCATTTCATAGTCACCTCCTCTATATCCTTTCATCCTTATTCCTCTCTCTATCTTTCAAGCATTATAGTCTCTACTAAATAGCCATCAGCAATAGATATTGCTGGTGTATTTTAATGCAGAGCCAGTTTCATGAAGATAGGAGGGCAGAGTGAGTGCAAAAAGCACTTATTGGCTCAACTTGGTGCCCAGAGTATTATAATATCCAGGCCTCATTTATATGCTCACAGTCAACCACTTGCCCTACAGTGATAAATGGCAGCTGGTTTATGGTTTGGGGAAGAACATCCCATTTGTCAATCCAAGAAACCTCAATGGGGAAGGGTGAGGGTGCAGGTCAGGGCAGTAGGACCGATGACTTCCTTTCTGAGTCCTGAAGAGCATTCATGCACCCCCTGACCCCATTGGGGAAAGTATGGAGGCTTTTTAAAAAAACAATTTTAGTCTCTTTAAAAATTTAGTTCAACTTTATTTTAATGTTCATCTCTCTGAGAACCTGGATTAAATAGACTCTGGGGAGTATGTGTTGTATGAAGCACTGGACACAGACAGCTAGAGCGTCAACATGATTGTAACATCTCAAGCTGTTTTGCATAGATACCCTCACAGCAGGGACTGGATTCTCTGCATGGCGATGCCGTAAGTGAAAACTGCGATCAAGTGGAGAATAATGGGCAATCAAAACATCACAGTCGCACCCGACACAGATCCTGACGCCATGCTCTGGTCCTTCCCTGGTGATGATATCGATGTATGCGCCCTGTGCCGGTTCTATGCAGTACCATTGTTTACATAGCTGATTTGGAGTTGGGGACCAAGGGCAATGTGTCCAAGTTTGCAGACGACACTAAGATGAGTGGTAAAGCAAAAAGTGCAGAGGATACTGGAAGTCTGCAGAGGCTAAGTGAATGGGCTCGGGTCTGACAGATGGAATACATAAGACCATAAGACATAGGAGCGGAAGTAAGGCCATTCGGCCCATCGAGTCCACTCCACCATTCAATCATGGCTGATTTCAACTCCATTTACCCGCTCTCTCTCCATAGCCCTTAATTCCTCGAGAAATCAAGAATTTATCAACTTCTGTCTTAAAGACACTCAACGTCCCGGCCTCCACCGCCCTCTGTGGCAATGAATTCCACAGACCCACCACTCTCTGGCTGAAGAAATGTCTCCTCATCTCTGTTCTAAAGTGACTCCCTTTTATTCTAAGGCTGTGCCCCCGGGTCCTAGTCTCCCCTGCTAATGGAAACAACTTCCCTACGTCCACCCTATCTAAGCCATTCATTGTCTTGTAAGTTTCTATTAGATCTCCCCTCAACCTCCTAAACTCCAATGAATATAATCCCAGGATCCTCAGACGTTCAGCGTATGTTAGGCCTACCATTCCTGGGATCATCCGTGTGAATCTCCGCTAGACCCACTCCTGTGCCAGTATGTCCTTCCTGAGGTGTGGGGCCCAAAATTGCTCACAGTATTCTAAATGGGGCCTAACTAATGCTTTATAAAGCTTCAGAAGTACATCCCTGTTTTTATATTCCAAGCCTCCTGAGATATATGACAACATTGCATTTGCTTTCTTAATTACGGACTCAACCTGCAAGTTTACCTTTAGAGAATCCTGGACTAGGACTCCCAAGTCCATTTGCACTTCAGCATTATGAATTTTGTCACCGTTTAGAAAATAGTCCATGCCTCTATTCTTTTTTCCAAAGTGCAAGACCTCGCACTTGCCCACAAAGAACAACAAAGAACAAAGAAATGTACAGCACAGGAACAGGCCCTTCGGCCCTCCAAGCCCGTGCCGACCATGCTGCCTGACTAAACTACAATCTTCTACACTTCCTGGGTCCGTATCCTTCTATTCCCATCCTATTCATATATTTGTCAAGATGCCCCTTAAATGTCCCTATCGTCCCTGCTTCCACTACCTCCTCCGGTAGCGAGTTCCAGGCACCCACTACCCTCTGCGTAAAAAACTTGCCTCGTACATCTACTCTAAACCTTGCCCCTCTCACCTTAAACCTATGCCCCCTAGTAATTGACCCCTCTACCCTGGGGAAAAGCCTCTGACTATCCACTCTGTCTATGCCCCTCATAATTTTATATACCTCTATCAGGTCTCCCCTCAACCTCCTTCGTTGAATTTCATCAGCCATTTCTTGGACCACTCTCCTAAACTGTCTAAATCTTTCTGCAGCCTCCCCACCTCCTCCATACTACCTGCCCCTCCACCTATCTTTGTATCATCGGCAAACTTAGCCAGAATGCCCCCAGTCCCATCATCTAGATCGGTAATATATAAAGAGAACAGCTGTGGCCCCAACACTGAACCCTGCGGGACACCACTCGTCACCGGTTGCCATTCCGAAAAAGAACCTTTTATCCCAACTCTCTGCCTTCTGCCTGACAGCCAATCGTCAATCCATGTTAGTACCTTGCCTCGAATACCATGGGCCCTTATTTTACTCAGCAGTCTCCCGTGAGGCACCTTATCAAAGGCCTTTTGGAAGTCAAGATAGATAACATCCATTGGCTCTCCTTGGTCTAACCTATTTGTTATCTCTTCAAAGAACTCTAACAGGTTTGTCAGGCACGACCTCCCCTTACTAAATCCATGCTGACTTGTCCTAATCCGACCCTGCACTTCCAAGAATTTAGAAATCTCATCCTTAACAATGGATTCTAGAATCTTGCCAACAACCGAGGTTAGGCTAATTGGCCTATAATTTTCCATCTTTTTCCTTGTTCCATTCTTGAACAGGTGGGTTACAACAGCGATTTTTCAATCCTCTGGGACTTTCCCTGACTCCAGTGACTTTTGAAAGATCATAACTAACGCCTCCACTATTTCTTCAGCTATCTCCTTTAGAACTCTAGGATGTAGCCCATCTGGGCCTGGAGATTTATCAATTCTTAGACCTCTTAGTTTCTCTAGCACTTTCTCCTTTGTGATGGCTACCATATTCAACTCTGCCCCCTGACTCTCCTGAATTGTTGGGATATTACTCATATCTTCTACTGTGAAGACTGACGCAAAGTGCTTATTTAGTTCCTCAGCTATTTCCTTGTCTCCCATCACTAGATTACCAGCGTCATTTTGGAGCGGCCCAATGTCAACTTTTGCCTCCCGTTTGTTTTTAATGTATTTAAGGAAACTTTTACAATCATTCCTAATGTTACTGGCTAGCCTACCTTCAAATTTGATCCTCTCTTTCCTTATTTCTCTCTTTGTTATCCTCTGTTTGTTTTTGTAGTCTTCCCAATCTTCTGACTTCCCACTACTCTTTGCCACATTATAGGCTTTCTCTTTTGCTTTGATGCATTCCCTAACTTCCTTTGTCAGCCATGGCTGCCTAATCCCCCCTCTGATAACCTTTCTTTTCTTTGGGATGAATCTCTGTACTGTGTCCTCAATTACTCCCAGAAACTCCTGCCATTGCTGTTCTACTGTCTTTCCCACTAGGCTCTGCTCCCAGTCGATTTTCGTCAGTTCCTCCCTCATGCCCCTGTAGTTACCTTTATTTAACTGTAACACCTTTACATCTGATTCTGCCTTCTTTCTTTCAAATTGGAGATTGAATTCTACCATATTATGATCACTGCCTCCTCAGTGTTCCCTTACTTTAAGATCTTTAATCAAGTCTGGCTCATTACATAACACTAAGTCCAGAATGGCCTGTTCCCTCGTGGGCTCCATCACAAGCTGTTCCAAAAATCCCTCCTGTAAACATTCAATGAATTCCCTTTCCTTGGGTCCACTGGCAGCATTATTTACCCAGTCCAACTACATATTGAAGTCCCCCATGATCACTGTGACCTTGCCTTTCTGACATGCACTTTCTATTTTGTGGTGCATTTTGTGCCCCCAGTCCTGACCACTGTTAGGAGGCCTGTAAATAACTCCCATTATGTTTTTTTTGCCATTGTGGTTCCTCAACTCTACCCACACAGACTCCACATCATCTGACCCTATGTCGTTTAGTGCTATTGATTTAATTTCATTCCTAATTAACAAGGCAACCCCGCCCCCTCTGCCCACCTCTCTGTCTTTTCGATAGGTTGTGAATCCCTGGATGTTTAAATGCCAGTCCTGAACCCCCAGCAACCCGTCTCTGTGATTCCTACCACATCATACCTGCCAGTCACAATCTGGGCCACAAGCTCATCTACCTTGTTCCGTACACTGTGCGCATTTAAATAGAGCACCTTTACTTCTCTATTGACCGTCCCTTTTTGTTTTCTTAGTGTGGTGGACCTTGGTTTACTGAGCCTTTCCATACACTGTGTCATATTTTGTGGGATTGGGACTATCGTAACCTCTCCTGAGTTTTGTCTTTTCATGCTTTTTTGTATTCCTAAGCAGCTACGCTTCCCACTGATTACTTCACCTCTTGGTTCCCTGACTTTCCCTTCCCCCCCAATCTCTAGTTTAAAGTCCTATTGACCACCCTATTTACTCTTTTCGCCAGAACACTGGTCCCAGCTCGGTTCAGGTGGAGACCGTCCCAACGGTATAGGTCCCCCCTGTCCCAGAACTGATGCCTGTGTCCCATGAAAAGGAACCCCTCTTTCCCACACCACTCTTTCAGCCACGTGTTAACTTCCCTTATTCTTGCCTCCCTATGCCAATTTGCACGTGGCTCGGGCAGTAATCCAGAGATTATGACCCTTGAGGACCTGTTTTTTAATTTGAATCCTAGCTCTTTATAATCTCTAAACTGGTCCTCTTTTCTAGACTTGCCTATGTTGTTGGTACCGACATGGACCACAACAACTGGATCCTCCCCCTCCCTCTCCAGTATCCTTTCAAGCCGGTCAGAGATGTCCCGCACCCTAGCACCGGGCAGGCAACATACCATGCGGGACTCTTTATCCTGCTCACAAAGGACACTATCTATCCCCCTGATAATAGAATCCCCTACAACTACAACTTGCCTATTTACTCCCTCCCCTTGAATGGCCTGCTGAACCATGGTGCCTTGGTCAGCTGACTCATCCTTCCTGCAGCCCTGTTCGCCATCCACACAGGGAGTAAGTGCCTCATACCTGTTGGACAGGGTCAAGTCTGAGGCTCCTGAGTTCCTGACTGCTGGTTACCTTTACCTGCCTGACTTGCAGTCACACCCTGCTGTCCCTGGCCACTGGCAGGATTTAAACTACTTACTCTGACAGGTGTGACTGCCTCCTGAAACACAGTGTCCAGGTAAGTCTCCCCCTCCCGGATGTGCCTCAGTGTTTGAAGCTCAGACGCCAGCTCATCAACTCTGAGCCGGAGCTCTTCGAGCAGCCAACACTTACTGCAGATCTGGTCGCTGCAGCTCGCAATGGGATCTGCCAGCTCCCACATCAAGCAGCTCAAGCACAATGTTGACAAATGTGAGGTTATCCATTTTGGTAGGAATAACAGCAAAAGGGATTATTGTTTAAATGATAAAATATTAAAACATGCTGCTGTACAGCGAGACCTGGGTGTGCTAGTGCATGAGTTGCAAAAAGTTGGTTTCCACGTGCAACAGGTGATTAAGAAGGCGAATGGAATTTTGTCCTTCTTTGCTAGAGGGATGGAGTTTAAGACTAGGGAGGTTATGCTGCAATTATATACGGTGTTAGTGAGGCCACACCTGGAGTATTGTGTTCAGTTTTGGTCTCCTTACTTGAGAAAGGACGTACTGACACTGGAAGGTGTGCAGAGGAGATTCACTAGGTTAATCCCAGAGCTGAAGGGGTTGGATTACAAGGAGAGGTTGAGTAGACTGGGACTGTACTCATTGGAATTTAGAAGGATGAGGGGGGATCTTATAGAAACATATATAATTATGAAGGGAATAGATAGGATAGATACGGGCAGGTTGTTTACACTGGCGGGTGAAAGCAGAACTAGGGGGCATAGCCTCAAAATAAGGGGAAGTAGATTTAGGACTGAGTTTAGGAGGAACTTCTTCACCCAAAGGGTTGTGAATCTATGGAATTCCTTGCCCAGTGAAGCAGTAGAGGCTCCTTCATTAAATGTTTTTAAGATAAAGATAAATTGTTTTTTGAAGAATAAAGGGATTAAGGGTTATGGGTTATGGGTTATGAGCTGAGTCCACAAAAGATCAGCCATGATCTCATTGAATGGCGGAGCAGGCTCGAGGGGTCAGATGGCCTACTCCTGCTCCTAGTTCTTATGTTCTTACATGGATTTCAATATCATTAACAGCTTGGAGACTTCATGCTCCACCCTTCCGCAATGCTCCACCCCTCTTAGGCAGAGGTCCTGCGGGCACAAATTGGTGCCAGTATTTACAAGCCAGGCCTGGACGCCGTGGCTGCAGAGGGGAAGCGGGAAGTTTAAAAAAAACACTGAAAAAGCCTGGACAATTGTCGGGCTTTCTGGGGAGCGGCTGCCCGGGCCTTGAGCAGCAGCAGGGAGTGACTTGGTGCCAAGCACGTGATCTCAGGGTGTCGTCCTCGGGATCGGGGCATCCAGGCACAGAACACCTACCAAAATATTTCTAAGTGTGGTCTCCATTCGGAAACAATGTATTATTCTTGCCAGGTGATTGGGCGTGATCCAAATCTCAATCCACCCACACTTAGAAATTTTGTTGGAGAGGGGTGAAGCGTTAACATGCTGGAAAGCCCGGCTTTGCAGAGATTAAGGTGCCATTTCTAAAGGGTGCCCCAATCTCAAAGTGACAGTAAAGGCCCCTGCCCCACCAAACATTGCCAGTATTGGGGTTTCACCATCAACTCCCCCCCCCCCAAGGATCACTGGCATCGGGGCCCTCCCAGTGGGTCTCCCTTTAGACCCACCCCACCTACTCACCGGCCCCATCCCCAATTGCCGACAATTACCAGCACCCCTCCACCAAGTGACCAACATCTCACTATGGAGTTGCCAAATGTCCACCCCCTTCCTGCTCCCCCCCGTTGTTTATGGCCTGTCCCTTTTCAGAATCCAGCCCTTTCAGGCCCCACTCAGTTTCGGGCCCCAACAAACTGGCATTGCCCTCTGGCTGCCTGGCAGTGCCAAACTGGCTGTGCCCCCCATACACTAACAGTGCCAACCTGGCCAGGATGCCAAGGGGAAGTGCCATGGCAATGACCTGTCATGTACTTGACCACCCAGGGCTCTAATGGCCTCTGATCACCCCAGCGTGGTCATCACGTCTAGTCTTCAGTAGTGGCGACCAGTAGAGATTCCTGCCAGCTTCATGGTGCATCGGGGGGGGGGGGGGGGCAAAGTGCTGGATTCTCCCAAAATGGGGCTGTGTCTCCACGCAGGCATAAAAACGCCGGCGTTCCACTCCCGTGTTTCCTCAAAATAATACAAGCTCATTTGCTTATCTTCAGGGGGTAGCAGGCACCCGGAATTCTTGATGCAGCTTTGGCTGTGGAAAAGGCCCCCCGGACTTCTGGTTTCGAGTCCGCACATGAGCACGGCAGCGGCCTCCAGCGCCCGCGGCGAGCGCCATTGTGGACTCGCACCGCGGAGGCATCTGGAAGATGTAGGCCCTCCCGATTGGCCGCGTGCCCGAGGATCCGTCTGGCCCGATTTGTGCACCGGCCGCCCTTAAGTGCCCTCCCACCCCCCGGTGCCTGATTCCCCCGCAGCCCACCAGGGTGAGTCCCGGCCGGCCATAGCATGTTAGTTCCACGCCGTCGGAAACTCGGCCGATCAGGAGCGGAGGATCGCTGGCCGGGCATCTGGCAATGGACCCCCCAGCCACGCGGAGTACTACGCGCACCCGCCGATTTTCGGGGCCCGGAGAATCATTGGACCGGCGCCGGGCCCGATTGCGGCGCCAAATTGGATTCTCCGTCCCCGCGCCAAACGCGGGGCTGCGGAGAATCCAGGCCAACATATTTAAATGATGATTTAAATATGCTAATCTGCAGGTCATGAACCAGAATACGCTAGTTGGAGCGGGGCGGGAGCACCAAGTTGTGTTTGGCACCCAGCGCAGAACCCTTTCAGGGCTCACCCACTATTTTCCTCACATAGCAGGAATACGGCCGGAGAATCGCCCCGTTAAGTAAAGGAAATGCTAATCCATGATGCTAAAGATGATTGATGTTTACAAAACAACAATAAAACAGAACAAATACATTACACCCGTGTGGTAGTCAGTATTAGAGGTATTACGGTACTCTGTAATGCCAGAAGACCATTGGTGTAGAAGGTACTCTGTTCTCATTGGTTAAGCCTGTCTGCTGGCTCCGCCCAGCAAGGTGGGGTATAAGAGCCGTGTCGCCCCAGCAGCTGCCTTCTGTACCTGCACTGCTGGGGGAAACATCTAGTGTAATAAAGCCTTCAATTGTCTCCAATCTTGCTTCTGGAGTTATTGATCGAGCATCAATTTATTACACTAGATTTTAAAGAATGGACATCCGAATCAAGCCGGAGTGTCTGCAACTCAGCCCCCACGCGGCAAACTCAGCGGCAACCTTCAAGCACTGGCTGGCGTGCTTCAACAGATATCGCGGGACGGCCGAAAACACACCCATGGAAGACCAGAAACTACAAATTCTGCACTCGAGGGCGAGCCCAGAGATCTACACCCTCATCGAGGATGCGGACGACTTCGAGGCCGCAATGGATCTGCAGAAAGGACATTATATTCGCCCTGTAAAGCAGGTCTACGCCCGACATCTACTAGCGACGAGGTGCCAAATCCCTGGGGGATCGCTGGAAGAATTCTACCATGCGCTCCTGGTGTGGGGGAGAAGCTGCAGCAGCCCGCAAGTTTCGGCGAGCGACCACGCAGAACCTTTGATCCGGGACGCTTTCGTTGCAGGTATGCTGTCCTCCCAAATCCGCCAGCGATTGCTGGAGAAAGAGACTCTAGGCCTCAAGGAGGCATGGGCCCTTGCCAGCTCCCTGGATGTAGCCTCCCGAAACGCCCGCGCTTACACCCTCGACCGCGTGGCAGCCCCCTGGGCAGCGTGGAACCCCCCCCCCCCCCACGCAGCCGACCCCGATGCATTTCCCATCCCCCACAAGCTTGTGCTGCGAGACGGCCTGGCAACCCCGGGGGGCCCCGCTGCTATTTTTGCGGGCAAGCCAAGCACCCCCGACAGCGCTGTCCGGCCTGCTCATCCTTCTGCAAAGGGTGCGGCAAAAAGGGCCACTTTGTGGCGGTATGCCAGGCCCGGGCGGTCGCTGCGGTCCCAGGAGACGAAGACGGACCGCCACCACAACCCTCTCCAAGGGCCCCGTGCAGCCAGCGGGCACCGCCATCTTCCTCCTCCAGGGCCACATGTGGCCTACGGGCACGATGGATGGGCGCCGCCATCTTGCACACCCCCAGCCATGTGCGACCAGTGGGTGCCACCACCTTGGCTAGTCTCTCAGGACCCCAATTCAGATAACCACACACCGCCCGAAGAGAACATCCAACTGCTGCCATGACTAGCCTCGGCCACGAACACTCTCGACTGCAACGACGACGGTACTCATCAACGGGCATTAAACGACCTGTCTGATCGACTCTGGGAGCACGGAGAGCTTCATACACCCCGACACGGTACGGCTCTGTTCTCTCCCCGTTCATCCTGTTAACCAAAAAATCTCCTTGGCCTCCGGGTCTCATTCAGTAGAAATCAAGGGATTTTGCGTAGCGAACCTCACGGTCCAGGGAAGGGAGTTTAAAAACTACCGGCTCTACGTCCTTCCCCACTTCTGCGCTGCCACAGTACTAGGGTTAGATTTTCAGTGCAACCTCCAAAGCCTAACTTTCAAATTCGGCGGCCCTATACCCCCCTCTCACTATCTGCGGCCTCGCGACCCTCAAGGTCGATCCGCCTTCCCTGTTTGCGAACCTCACCCCGGATTGCAAACCCGTCGCCACCAGGAGCAGACGGTACAATGCCCAAGACCGGACCTTTATTAGGTCGGAGGTCATGTGATTACTGAGGGAAGGTGTCATTGAGGCTAGCAACAGCCCCTAGAGAGCTTAAGTAGTGGTTGTGAAGACCGGGGAGAAGCATAGGATGGTCATAGACTATAGCCAGACCATCAACAGATATACGCAGCTTGACGCGTACCCACGCCCCCGTATATCCGACCTGCTCAACAGGATCGCAATACAAGGTCTTTTCCACGGTCGATCTAAAGTCCGCCTACCATCAGCTCCCCATCCGCCCTAGCAACCGCAAATACACTGCTTTCGAAGCAGATGGGCGGCTCCACCACATCTTAAGGGTTCCCTTCGGTGTCACTCGGAGTCTCGGTCTTCCAACGAGAGATGGACTGAATGGTTGACCGGTACGGTTTGCGGGCCACATTCCCGTGCCTCGATAATGTTACCATCTGCGGCCACGACCAGCAGGACCACGACACCAACCTCCTAAAATTCCTCCTCCCGTACCAGCCTCCCCGAACAGGCGCCGGAATGTGGCGACTAGGGGCTTTTCACAGTAACTTCATTTGAAGCCATCTTGTGACAATAAGCGATTTTCATTTCATTTCATTTTTCATTTCATACCGCAAAAATCCTTAACCTCACATATAACAAGGATAAATGCATGTTCAGCACCGACCGCCTAGCCATCCTCGGCTACGTAGTGCATAATGGAGTTATAGGCGCAGACCTTGAACGCATGCGCCCCCTAATGGAGTTCCCCCTTCCTCACTGCTCCAAGGCCCTGAAACGCTGCCTAGGATTTTTCTCTTATTATGCCCAGTGGGTCCCCAACTATGCGGACAAGGCCCGCCCGTTGATCCAATCCACGTTTTTTCCCTTGTTGATAGAGGCACGCCAGGCCTTCAGCCGCATCAAAGCAGACATTGCAACGGCCACGATTGATGCCATCGACGAGTCCCTCCCCTTCCAGGTCGAGAGCGACGCATCCGACATAGCTCTGGCGGCCACCCTCAACCAAGCGGGCAGACCCGTGGCCTTCTTTTCACGCACCCTCCATGTGTCAGAAATCCGCCATTTCTCAGTTGAAAAGGAGGCCCATACCAGATGCTGTGCGGCACTGGAGGCATTACCTGGCCGGCAGGAGATTCACGCTCCTCACTGACCAATGGTCGGTTGCGTTCATGTTCGATAATGCACAGCGGGGCAAGATAAAAGTGACAAAATCTTACGGTGGAGGATCGAACTCTCCACCTATAACTATGAGATCTTGTATCGTCCCGGGAAGCTAAACGAGTCTCCTGATGCCCTACCCCGCGGCACATGTGCCAACGCACAAGTGGACGGCCTCCGAGCCCTCCACGAGGACCTCTGACACCCGGGGGTCACTCGATTCTTTCATTTCATCAAGACCCGCAACCTGCCCTACTCCATCGAGGAGGTCAGGACAGCCACCAGGAACTGGCAAATCTGCGCGGAGTGCAAGCCGCACTTTTACAGGCCAGAGAATGCGCACCTGATAAAGGCTTCCCGTCCCTTTGAACGCCTCAGTATGGACTTCAAAGGCCCACTCCCCTCCACCGACCGCAACACGTACTTCCTGAACGTGAGTGACGAGTACTCCCAGTTCCCATTCGCCATCCCCTGCCCCGACATGACCGCAGTCACCATCATAAAAGCCCTCCACAGTATCTTTACGCTGTTCGGTTTCCCCGCCTACATACACACTCCTTTATGAGCGACAAACTGCGTCAATTCTTGCTCGGCAAGGGCATTGCCTCAAGCAGGACGACCAGTTACAACCCCCGGGGAAACGGACAGGTAAAGAGGGAGGACGGAATGGTCTGGAAGACCGTCCTACTGGCCCTACGGTCCAGGAATCTCCCAGTCTCCCGCTGGCAGGAAGTCCTCCCGGATGCCCTCCACTCCATCCGGTCACTGCTGTGTACCACGACCAACCAAACACCTCACGAACGTCTCCTTGTCTTCCCTAGGAAGTCCTCCTCTGGGACCTCGCTCCCGACCTGGCTGGCAGCTCCTGAACCCATCCTGCTCCACAAACACGTGCGGGCACACAAATCGGACCCATTGGTCGAGAGGGTCCATCTCCTCCACGCTAACCCTCAGTACGCCTACGTGGCGTACCCCGACGTCCAACAGGATACGGTCTTCCTACGGGACCTGGCGCCCGCTGGATCCACACACACACCCCACCACCAGTTCCACCCTCCCTCCCACCGGCGTACCCCACAGCCGCCCCCTTCCCAGGTGGACCGGTTCTCCCACCTAGGGGTGATGAAGCAGCTGCCGAAGAAGTCGAAGCCACGCTCCCGGAGCCACAGATGCCCGAGCCGCTGCCTGCATCACCACCAAAGCTACGACGATCGCAGCGGACGACCAGGGCCCCCGATCGACTAATTGCTTCATTCTGAAATGTAAATAAATTTTGCAAATAGTTGAGATGTAACGAGGCGAATCACTGTACAGAGGTATACCAGGTACCTTCATAACCTTAACTTCTACCACTCTGTAATGCGAGGCTACCACCCCCGCCGGAGCCACTGCCCCCGCCGGACTCTTTTTTAACAGGGGGTGAATGTGGTAGTCAGTATTAGAGGTATTACGGTACTCTGTAATGGCGGAAGACTATTGGTGTAGAAGGTACTCTGTTCTCATTGGTTAAGCCTGTCTGCTGGCTCTGCCCAGCAAGGCGGGGTATAAGGGCCCGTGTCGCCCCAGCAGCTGCCTTCTGTACCTGCGCTGCTGGGGGAAACATCTAGTGTAATAAAGCCTTCAATTGTCTCCAATCTTGCTTCTGGAGTTATTGATCGAGCATCAACCCGTTTTTAAAATTACAGAGAAAACAACTACAATAAGATAGAAATACAGAGATGACGAGATGGATTTTCCACTGCCCGCCACCGGTAGTGGGGTTCCCGACGCGGTGGAGAATCAAGCGTCGATCTGAAAATAGGATCGGCGCCAGGTGCATTCCAATGCTCTGGCGAACGGAGCATTCCGAACGCGCCTGGCGTCCAGCTACAAACGCTGTGCCAGCAGGAGAGGATGCAAATGGATCATTTGAATGTGCTGGAAGCCAGATTCTTCACACCTTCGTGATGCTCCGGCGTCTTGGCTAGGATTCATGCAGGCGTAGATTGGTGCAAGTATGTAATGTAGATGTCCCCAAAGTCCATCAGAGTGCCCCTCCCCCAACAATGCATTTCCTGCCCACCCCACTCTCCAAGTAACTGCTAAATATTGCTTTTAATCATAGATTCTTTATGCTCATCACCATCACCAGGGATAAATCTTCAAAAACAGATTCTGAAACATTCCCATTGGGCATTTGAATTTAGGTCAATTTACATAAAGACAAGCTTTCAGCTTTTGAAGCCATATTATCCTCAATCCTAAGATCGTGCGCAAGTTTCAGAAATTCTAAGATCATTCATACTATCCATTGTTTACCTGGGATCGATCTAAGAGAAAAAACAGTTCCCAAATTACTGAACAGAATATAAATCTTTTAAAAAGATAAAAGAGCTAAAATCACTCAAGTAAATGTTTAAAAAGTTGATGGGCCAATGGAAACAAATGCAAAGTAATCTAATTAAAAAGTAACTGGAACCAGCAATATCCAAGGGGCTGGATTCTCCGTTGTCGGGATCCTCCGCTTCGCCAGTAGTGCACTCATGCCGGCGGATTTCCCGATCGCATGGGGGTGCACACAATGGGAAACCCCATTGGCCAGCTGGCGGGAAGGAGAATCCCTCTGCTGGTGGGGGCGCACCGCACCAGAAAACGGGGTGCAGCGGGATGGAGAATCCCGCCTAAGGTCTTCATTTCAATTTGTCAAGTCGTACTATTTTTTAAAAATATATTTTTATTAACCATTTTCAGCTTATAAAGTACAAAAATAGAAACAACAGAACCCCCATAAAAAGAAAAAGACCCCCCTCCAACAATTAACATCTAACATCGCATCACTCCCCCAACTTGATAAGAACAACCCCCCCACCACCAGCAGCTAACAGTGACCACGTCTTTGAAGTAGACGATAAATGGTCGCCATGTCCGGTAGAACCCTCCAATTGACCCCTCACGGTCTATTTGACCTTATCCAGGTGTAGAAACTCCACTAAGTCACCTCACCAAGCCGAGGCATTCCTCGGCTTGTCAACCTCCATCTCAACAGAATTCGCTTCCAATCAATCAGCGACACAAAGTTGTCCCCTCTCCTGTCTACAACTCCGGCAAGTTTAATACCCTGAATATGGCTACAAAGGTATAGGGTTCTAACTCGATGGTCAGAACCGACGACATGGTGTTGAAAAAGGAAACCAAAAACCCCACCAATTTGGGACAGGAAAAAAACATGTGCAGGTGGTTAGCTGGCCGCCTCGAACAGCGCTCGCACCTGTCCTCACCCACAAAAAAGCGACTGATTCTAGATCTGGTCAGTTGTGCCCAAAACAATATCTAAGCTTGATCAAGATCAGCCTTGTACATGAAGATGTAGCATTCGTCCTATGAAGGGCCTCACTCCGGGCGGGATTCTCCAACCCCCCCCGCCGGGTTGGAGAATCCCCGGGGGGGCAACACAAATCCTGCCCCGCCACCGGCTGCCGTATTCTCCGGCGCTGGTTTTCAGCGGCCCCCCGGCAATTCTCCGGGCCCCGATGGGACGCGCGGCCTTCGTTACCTGGCCAATCCTGCCGGCATGAAATGGACATGGTCCCACACGGCGGGACCTGGCTTGTAGGCCGGCTAGGTGAGTCCTTGGGGGGGGGGGGCACGTGGAGATCCGACACTGGGGGGAGGGCCCCACGGTGGCTCGGCCGCGATTGGGGCCTACAGATCTGCGGGTGGGCCTGTGCCGTGGGGGCACTCTTTCCTTCTGCACGGCCTCTGTCGGGCTCCGCCATGGCTGGCGCGGAGAAGAACACCCCTGCGCATGCGCAGGAACACGCCGGCCCGTCTGCACATGCACAGAAACCACGCCGGCGGTTCTGCACATGCGGCAACTCGCGCCGGCCCTTCGGCGCCGTTGGCGCGCCGCCTTCCTCTCCGGCACCAGCCTAGCCCCCGGAAGTGCGGAGGATTCCGCAACTTCCGGTCGGCCCGACGCTGGAGTGGTTCGCGCTGCTCTTGACGCCGGCCATCCGGCCAGTTGCAGGAGAATCCCGCCCCACACCTCACCCTCTAATACGGGCCCCAGCTCCTTCTCCCACATGGCTAATACCCCCTCCATTATGTCCCCCGCCAGAATCCATCCATATATACCAATGTATAACAGAAAAACAGAAATCTTGGCAAAACGTTCATCTTAATCGATGGGACACTACCCCTGACCACCCAGGGGCCTCCGATGATGTTCCACCTGGTCCACATTTGTATGGACGAGTACTGAACCACGCCCTGTTGGGGTCTCCCTGGGGAGGCTGTTCCATGCCGGAAGACCATTAGATGCCGGGTGAGTAGGCCTAGTAGGTTTAAGGTCTACTTACACGAGCACGGTTTGGTCACACCCGTTGTGAGCGGGTCCCTGATCTCAACACCTTGCGGGACTTGAATTTGAATTGTTTTTTTGAGCAAGCAATGAGATGGATTAAGGGTTTGCCCTGTCTACTCTGCGCTTGGCTTTGTAACTTTAAGGGTGGGATAAAAAATTAAATGCCCATAGTCACATGTTAAGTTGCTGCTCTCTTACCAGGTTTTGTGGCCACTTTCACAAAAGTACGATCTTACGGCCCAGAGTATCCAATATCCTCATGCGTGTACTGAGCATGACGAGTCCAATTTGCTACCTGTTTTTAAATGGCATGCTTTACTCATTGGTTTACATAGGAAAAGTTCTCTCAATTGCAATTTTGCACTAAAAGCCTGGAGGCAGAGTAATGAAGGTTCCTAGACAAAGCTGAGCAAAAGCAAATGATTTGCCCGAGACACTGAACCTATTGTTCAAGCTGCAATTATCAATCAACAGACCTAGCTTAGAACCTGAACAATAGAAGTATATTTTGCCAACAACTGTCATGTTTTATATGCTAAGCTTGATAATGGTTTGGAATATTTTACAGACAATTTATTATGGGCGAGATTCTTTATTTGGGAGACTATGGGCTGGATTCTCCGATTTTGGGGTTATGTCCGGAGGATCTGTGGCGTTTTACGTGGGAAAAATCGGCGCAGCCCCAGCACCGATCCTCCGACCAATGAGGGGCTAGCAGCTGCGCCACGTAAAATGCACAGCCTTCTCGATATAAACGCCTGGAGAATTGACGGGTCCATGGCTGCGCATGCGCACGGCGACGACCTGCAGCGGTCACGCCGTACAACATGGTGCCAGCCGTGCGCGGACCCGACCTGCCAGATAGTGCCCCCCTGGACATCCCCTCGCCACCCCCGGACCATCCCAGCCTTTGCCGAAGCCCTCCCCGGTCAGCAGCACGGCTCCCGCCTGGCTGTTGGCAGCGCCGGATACAGACCACAGCCGCCACGCCGTGTTTCCGATTGCTGAAACTATGCGTCAACCGCACGGTCGGTAATGCAGCCCATCGGTGGCAGAACATCGGGGACAGGCTCCTCGATGACTCTTTTTTTGAGGGGGCGGAGCATCAGGAAACAGTCGCCGCCTCCATTTCCATCGCGAAAAGGGATTCTCCGCTGATCGCCGATTACGTAATCGTCGTCAGGGAACGGAGAATCCCACCCTATGATCTCCCGCCGGAGCTGAATTGCAACTGATTCATGTCCCCAGAAGGAAGCGATTCCCCCAATCCTTTGCTATGTAAATTTATGCATGGCGAGGATTGTGAGAGATTCCCGAGAGAATCCTGCTATTGGGTCACCATATTGAGAGGGCAGCCCGATAGCAAGGTCCTGCAGCTGGCCACCCCCACATCGCAATTCAGCCCCCCCACCTTAAGGAATTACCCCTTTGGCCCACTGCAAGGTCCACCATGTCAGGGCAACATTGGTCCATACCTATAGTAGACCCCGTCCATGTCCATGTGATTCCCGGCACTGAAGACCAGAGAATCACACTGGTCCGGAGAATATGGCGTGAACCTCCATCCCATCGCCACCGGGGGCCGGAGCATTGGAAACGGGTCGCCACCTGGCACCGATCCCGTTTTCTTCACGAATGCGGGATTCACCACCTCACTGGGAACTCAAGTTAGCGGTGGCGGGAGACGAAGATTTTTACCCTATGTTTTTAAGGAACACCATCAGCTTTGTTCAAGGGGCGCCAGACCCGTTCCCATTCTCCGCTCCGTCTGCCGTCTCAAGCCTACTGTGCCCCGCAGCACGCCAACGTGAACATGCAAACCTCCGATCTGCATATATTGCAACGTGATTAACGGGCTGGAAGCCTGATTATCCAACCTCCCGTTATGCTCTACCCCTCCTAGCTGAGAGTCACACCGGCATGATTTGGTACGAGTATTTACAAGTGGGGCCCAGGGCCATGGCTGCGAGGGGGAGCAATGAGGTAAGAAAACTTTGTACTTGCTGAGGGAATATATGCCTGGAGCTTGGGGCTCATGGGGTCCAACTTTGTGGCAAGTGTGTAGACTTCTCGGCATCAGGGTTCCCTGGCAGAACCCCCCCATAGCTGCTTTAAAAGCATTGCAATGCACCCCTGAGGTGAAACTCGCAGGCTCCTGACTGTTGTTGAGACTGATGACTGCTGACAGTATCCAAGAAATGCTCTGAGGTCTCCAGATTAAGTGGAGACCCATCCAGCTTGCCCACCTGGAGACCCTCATACCACAGCAGTATAATCAAGGGGGTGGCCTTGGACATGACCAATCGCCAGGCCACTAAGTGTTGATACTCCTCATTGCATTCTTTAGATGCACAGCTGCACACCAGAAGAAGCAGGGTATTAACAGAGCTAACCCCAAACAAAGGACACATGCACCGGTGCCCCTGGAACCCTCCTTGGCACGTTGCCACACTCAAGATTAACAGCCTCACTAGTGAGGTTATCAGCTAACCCACTCATAATGATCAGACGATGTCTCCAAGCCCTGCAGGTCTACAGCACCTCATTGGTATCAAACCATATGAATCCATCCATCCTGTACCCACCCAGGAAACCTGAGGATCTCCCTGTCACAAACTATGTGTAAAACCTGCCTCCACATCACAATGAAGCAAAGGCACACATCCCTTGGTAACCCCATCTGTAGGGTGTGCCCGCACACCAAAACTGCACACAATATTCCAGGTGTAGCCTCACCAAGCCCCTGTATAATTGCAGCAAGACATTCTGCCCCTGTACTCGAATCCTCTCGCAGTGAAGGCCCACATACCATTTGCCTTCTTTACCGCCTGCTGTACCTTCATGCTTACCTTCAGTGACTGGTGTACAAGGACACCCAGGTCTCGTTGCACATTCCCCTCCCCTAATTTATGGCCATTCAGATAATAGTCTGCCTTCTCGTCTTTGCCACCAAAGTGGCTACCTCGTATTTATCGAAATTATACTGCATCTGTCATTCATTTGCCCATTCACTCAACTTGTCCAAATTAGACTGAAGGATTTTTGCATCCTCCTCACAGCTCACCCTCCCACCCATTCGACTCTTTGAGTCTGCACCGGCCCTTGGAAAGAGAACCCCACTTTAGGCCACACCTCCACCCTAATCCCGGAACCCAATAACCCCACTTAACCTTTTGGACACTAAGGGACAATTTAGCATGGCAATCCACCTAACCTGCACATCTTTGGACTGTGGGAGGAAACCGGAGCACCCGGAGAAAACTCACGCAGCCACAGGGAGAAAGTGCAAACTCCACACAGTCACCTGAGGCTGGTATTGAACCCTGGAGCTGTGAGGCAGCAGTGCTAACCACTGTGCCACTGTGCCGACTTGGGTAACAATACCATCAGCAGGAGGATGTGGCTGAGGGTCACTGGGGATGGTCCCCAGCAATGGTTGGGGTGGGATGGAGGTCAGTATTTAGGAGTTACAGAATGGAAGGTCAGCGATCTTGCTGGAAGGGAGAAAGACCAGAATGTGCAGTTGGGAGAGAGGTTGGCAGTCCAAATGGAGGAAGTCAAAGGCTTCCTTGTGAGGTCTGGAAAAATACTCCTGCGGCTCATGGTCCAGGAGTGCTAAAGGAGACACTTATCTTGTGGAGCTAGAAGCTTCAATCCCTCCTACGTTGCAGGGTTTCCTGATTTCTGAGAAACCCATGCATAAGTAGGGAATTTTAAGTAGAGTTTCCCATTGCAAAGTGGATATGTATGAGGTCTTGAGGGGGATTGGGGTGTGGTATTCCACATATTCAAGTCTTTACCCCAAACATCCCAACCAATCCCTTCCTCCTGTAACATGAGGTTTTAACATCGAGGCCCTGCGACCTGATATATGTGACCTGAAAATGTCGATAATGGGTGTCAGGAACACAATTTATATTTCCCATTGGAAAAGTTGCCCACACCTAGAGGTTCGGGTTCAGATTGAGTTGCGACTCCACGGTGTCAACTGACATTAAGGTTGTGATTAATCGGCCTAGGGGAGGGAGGTCTGGTTTTCCTGTCCCTTTTATTTTCATTGAGCTTGTGAAGTACTGGCAGGTTTCTGAAAACCCACCTTTTTCATAATCACGAACCTTGGAAGAAACCTGCCAAGCGGTCAGAAACATTCTGACAGGTAAATATTAAATGGTCTGACAGTTTGTAATGTCATTGTTAGATGCCAAATTATAAGTTAGATGTGTATTTCATAGATTATCATAGAATTTACAGTGCACAAGGAGGCCATTCGGCCCATCGAGTCTGCACCGGCCCTTGGAAAGAGCACCCTACCCAAGGTCAACACCTCCACCCTATCCCCATAACCCAGTAGCCCCACCCAACACTAAGGGCAATTTTGGACACTAAGGGCAATTTATGATGGCCAATCCACCTAACCTGCACATCTTTGGACTGTGGGAGGAAACCGGAGCACCCGGAGGAAACCCACGCACACACGGGATGTGCAGACTCCGCACAGACAGTGACCCAAGCCGGAATCAAACCTGGGAACCTGGAGCTGTAAAGCAATTGTGCTATCCACAATGCTGCCACAATGCTGAAGTGTTTGATAATAGGGCTCTGTCCTGCGAAAGTAAGCTGACCATTACATTGATCTGAAATGTGTAAGTGTTGAGATTCATTTGAGAACTTTTCCCATCAGTGAAAGTGCCATTACACATTCAAAATTGAAGGAAACAATGTTTGGGAGCTCAACACTTATGTTCTGAAATTATTAAAATATCCACAGTGATTTAAATTTGAAAAAAAAAGCCACCAACACTTGGACTGCTTTGATTGACAGGACATCTGCTTAATAAAGAAAGGGCCATCTGCTCCATATTTTCATGATGTGGAGATGCCGGCGTTGGACTGGGGTGAGCACAGTACGAAGTCTTACAACACCAGGTTAAAGTCCAACAGGTTTGTTTCGATGTCACTAGCTTTCGGAGTGCTGCTCCTTCCTCAGGTGAATGAAGAGGTATGTTCCAGAAACACATATATAGACAGATTCAAAGATGCTAAACAATGCTTGGAATGCGACCATTAGCAGGTGATTAAATCTTTACAGATCCAGAGATGGGGTAACCCCAGGTTAAAGAGGTGTGAATTGTGTCAAGCCAGGACAGTTGGTAGGATTTCGCAGGCCAGATGGTGGGGGATGAATGTAATGCGACATGAATCCTGGGTCCCGGTTGAGGCCGCACTCATGTGTGCGGAACTTGGCTATAAGTTTCTGCTCGGCGATTCTGCGTTGTCACGCGTCCTGAAGGCCGCCTTGGAGAACGCTTACCCGGAGATCAGAGGCTGAATGCCCTTGACTGCTGAAGTGTTCCGCGACTGGAAGGGAACATTCCTGCCTGGTGATTGTTGCGCGATGTCCGTTCATTCGTTGTCGCAGCGTCTGCATGGTCTCGCCAATGTACCACGCTTCGGGACATCCTTTCCTGCAGCGTATGAGGTAGACAACATTGGCCGAGTCGCACGAGTATGTACCACGTACCTGGTGGATGGTGTTCTCACGTGTAATAGTGGTATCCATGTCGATGATCTGGCACGTCTTGCAGAGATTGCCATGGCAGGGTTGTGTGGTGTCGTGGTCACTGTTCTGAAGACTGGGTAGTTTGCTGCAAACAATGGTTTGTTTGAGGTTGCGCGGTTGTTTGAAGGCAAGTAGTGGGGGTGTGGGGATAACCTTGGCAAGATGTTCATCGTCATCAATGACGTGTTGAAGGCTGTGAAGAAGATGACGTAGTTTCTCCGCTCCGGGGAAGTACTGGACGACGAAGGGTATTCTGTCCGTTGTGTCCCATGTTTGTCTTCTGAGGAGGTTGGTGCGGTTTTTCGCTGTGGCGCGTTGGAACTGTCGATCGATGAGTCGAGTGGGGGATGGCTTCTTTAATGTGTTTAGGGTGGAAGCTGGAGAAGTGGAGCATCGTGAGGTTATCCGTGGGTTTGCGGTAAAGCGAAGTGCTGAGGTGACCGTCCTTGATGGAGACGAGTGTGTCCAAGAATGCAACTGATTTTGGAGAGTAGTCCATGGTGAGTCTGATGGTTGGATGGAACTTATTAATGTCATCGTGTAGTCGTTTCAGTGATTCTTCGCCGTGGGTCCAAAGGAAAAAAATGTCATCGATGTATCTGGTGTATAACGCTGGTTGAAGGTCCTGTGCGGTGAGTAGGTCCTGTTCAAACTTGTGCATGAAGATGTTGGCGTATTGGGGTGCGAATTTGGTCCCCATGGCTGTTCCATGCGTCTGGATGAAGAACTTGTTGTCGAAGGTGAAGACGTTGTGATCCAGAATGAAGCGGATGAGTTGCAGAATTGCGTCTGGAGATTGGCAGTTGTCGGTGTTGAGTACTGAGGCTGTTGCAGCAATGCCGTCGTCATGGAGGATGCTGGTGTAGAGTGCCGAGACGTCCATTGTGACGAGGAATGTTCCTGGTTCAACTGGTCCATGGGTGCTGAGTTTCTGCAGGAAGTCCGTAGTGTCGCGACAGAAGCTGGGCGTGCCTTGTACGATGGGTTTCAAGATGCCCTCGATGTAGCCAGAGAGGTTCTCACACAAGGTCCCATTGCCTGAAACGATAGGGCGGCCTGGTGTGTTGGCCTTATGTATTTTCGGGAGGCAGTAGAGATCGCCGATGCGGGGAGTACGTGGGATGAGAGCACGTAGGGTGCTCTGAAGAACTGGATCCAAGGTCTTGATCAGTCTGTTAAGTTGGCAGATGTGTTCCTTGGTTGGATCTGCGGGTAACTGTCTGTAGTGTTCTTGGTTGTTCAGTTGTCGGTATACTTCTTTGCAGTAGTCCGTTCTGTTCAGTGCGACAGTGGCCCCTCCTTTGTCTGCTGGTTTGATGACGATGCTGCGGTTGGTCTTGAGAGCGCGGATGGCATTGCGTTGTGCTTGGGTGGCGTTCGGGGCTGTCTTGTGAATGCGACTGATGAATCTGGCATTGACGCGACTCCTGACGGCTTGAGCATACATGTCGAGTCTAAGGCAGCGGCCTTCCGGAGGGGTCCAATTCGACTCTTTCCTCTTTGGTTGCTGCACCGCAGATCTCTCGGTCTGCTGTTCCGGTTCATTGATAGTCTGCTGGGGTTCGCTGTTGGCCTCTTGGGGTCTGTGGAAGAATTCCCGGAGCCTCATTCGCCTGATGAATTCCTCCGTGTCTGCCGCAAGACTGATGGGGTCCATTTTGGTGGTGGTGCAGAAATTGAGCCCTCTGCTGAGGACTTCGATTTCGTCTGGTTGAAGGGTGTAGTCTGACAAGTTGACAATAGATTTCCATGCATTATTTTCTACTGTGGCACCGGGGGTGGCTTGGTTGCTGCTGGTGGTGATGCCGAGTTTCTCAAGCTTTCTGTTCTTGGTGTGCATATAGGTGGCATAGTATTGTTGTCTCATCTGTTTGGCGGTGTTCCGCAGCTGGTCTGCTGCATCCTGAGCGCAAGTTGAGAATATGGCCTCTATCTTGGTTTCCAGGTTGCGTCGTCTGCTGTAGAGCTGGCGGACGAGGTGGTTGAGGAGTGTGAGAGAGGTGCGACGGCAGAGTCTCTCAGCGTAGTCTGTGTTGTAGGTTGACTTGAGTGGGTTTGTGATCTGTAGCCCAGTCTTCAGAACAGTGACCACGACACCACACAACCCTGCCATGGCAATCTCTGCAAGACGTGCCAGATCATCGACATGGATACCACTATTACACGTGAGAACACCACCCACCAGGTACGCGGTACATACTCGTGCGACTCGGCCAACGTTGTCTACCTCATACGCTGCAGGAAAGGATGTCCCGAAGCGTGGTACATTGGCGAGACCATGCAGACGCTGCGACAACGAATGAACGGACATCGCGCAACAATCACCAGGCAGGAATGTTCCCTTCCAGTCGCGGAACACTTCAGCAGTCAAGGGCATTCAGCCTCTGATCTCCGGGTAAGCGTTCTCCAAGGCGGCCTTCAGGACGCGCGACAACGCAGAATCGCCGAGCAGAAACTTATAGCCAAGTTCCGCACACATGAGTGCGGCCTCAACCGGGACCTGGGATTCATGTCGCATTACATTCATCCCCCACCATCTGGCCTGCGAAATCCTACCAACTGTCCTGGCTTGACACAATTCACACCTCTTTAACCTGGGGTTACCCCATCTCTGGATCTGTAAAGATTTAATCACCTGCTAATGGTCGCATTCCAAGCATTGTTTGGCATCTTTGAATCTGTCTATATATGTGTTTCTGGAACATACCTCTTCATTCACCTGAGGAAGGAGCAGCGCTCCGAAAGCTAGTGATATCGAAACAAACCTGTTGGACTTTAACCTGGTGTTGTAAGACTTCGTACCATATTTTCATGTCTAAGGGTTTGTTTTGCAGCTGCGGCTATTATGGATTCTTAGCTGAGTTTTAAACGCTACAGAATCATTTATCTCAGCATGTTGGGCTATGTTTGCAGCTTGATTGATTGTTTTAAGGAGTCATTAAAGGAATATCTGATTTTGAAGTGATTAATGAAGAGATGTTTGCAAATAATTCATCACTTGAGTCGATTTATATGTTTTTCGATTGGATCAGGATTACTTTTTAATATCAATGGTTGTGTTTTTCACTGACACCTCTGTTAAATGGATCATTTTAATATCTATTTCAACGGATTCCCATTTCTATTTCATGGCTCTTCCGGACTGTACATAGTAGCTACTGGGTGATTGACTATGAAGGATACATGGGGAATATGACGAGGCACGAGGGGAGCTGAGAGGTAAGGTTTAGGGTGCATGGAGATATGTTGGGACTATATCCCAGCATCCATCAAGCACACCTTGGCGTGTGCACTCCTCTGATGCTGCCTCAGGACCGAGAAAACCACAGCCCTTCCAGTCCGCATCTGCAGGGAATGAAAATATGGTGGGGATAGGGAGAGATGACGGGCTCGGGTTTCACAAGTCAGGAAATGTTCACATTCACATTTCCCAAGTCATAATGAAAATCCAGCCCCTGGTGCCTGATAAAGCACTGCAACAGGCATTAGAGACAAGAAAATTGGTTTTAGCATGTTTTTAAAAACTTAAACTGACTAAATAAAAACTGTCAAATGAATCACACCTGATCTTAAATACTAAATTGTTTTCCGTTACAGAATATCCTATTGTAAGTTTTCTAATGTCACATTCTTGCAAGTCAAGTAAACCAAGCTTTGCATTTAACAAGTCTTTCATCTATTCAATGTGGGTAATTCCCACAAACCAGAATATTGGTGACTTTGTAACCATAGTAATGCTGGGAAACCTGATGGTACAGAATGTCATCTCATAACTATATGAACAACAGAAAGGAAACCCGAGAGATTAATGAGAAATAAGTTCCTATGACAACTACCGAAAACTTGTAGGAAGTATTTTCTGATTCTATATGAAACTGACATGGTTCTCTGGGGAATGGGCCATAATCTGAAGATAAGGCATGCAACTAAGTAAAAAAAAAATCAATGTATAACATTGAAACTCAGGAAAAATCAGGTCCCCTCCATACAGACCATAAAATGGAATTTCCTCCTTTACTTGCAACAAAGAAGGAGGCTTGCTCAAATATATTTAAATAGGACCCCGAAACAATGTGAAATTTGACATCCACATTGTGGCAGGGGTGGGGCTGCGCGGTGAGCCATTCAAAACTCCACCTACCTTTGTGGGACCAGGACATCCCGCCGGCAAGAGGGGCTGTAAAATTCTGCCCTATGTCACCAAATGAACCTTTCATCCAGCGTAGCACAATTAAAAATATAATTAAATATATCCTTGAGATGCTTTCCACCTTCCTCGTAGAAAATAATTCCTTTGTTATATACCAGAAAGAAACACAGCAACTGGCACAAGTTGTTGCACTTATACTGAATGAAGACAAATTAAGCTTTCTCATGGATTTCTTAAACAGATCAAACTATAAAATATTAAAATAACTTGAAGCTATTTATAGTAGGTGCTGAAATTTCTTAAACTACATTTAACGTCATCTGCAGTTAGTTACTGAACTTGGTATACTCCCTACCTAGATTTATGGATAATTCATGAATGATAATAATAGCCAGTTAAAGACAGAATAAAGGACACATTTTTTAACAGACATCTAGTTACAAAAATGATGGAGATGATCTGGAGAATTCAATCCAATTAATTTTCATATAATAAGACCATAAGACCATAAGACATAGGAGCGGAAGTAAGGCCATTCGGCCCATCGAGTCCACTCCACCATTCAATCATGGCTGATTTCAACTCCACTTACCCGCTCTCTCTCCATAGCCCTTAATTCCTCGAGAAATCAAGAATTTATCAACTTCTGTCTTAAAGACACTCAACGTCCCGGCCTCAACCGCCCTCTGTGGCAATGAATTCCACAGACCCACCACTCTCTGGCTGAAGAAATGTCTCCACATCTCTGTTCTAAAGTGACTCCCTTTTATTCTAAGGCTGTGCCCCCGGGTCCTAGTCTCCCCTGCTAATGGAAACAACTTCCCTACGTCCACCCTATCTAAGCCATTCATTATCTTGTAAGTTCCTATTAGACTTCCCCTCAACCTCCTAAACTCCAATGAATATAATCCCAGGATCCTCAGATGTTCAGCGTATGTTAGGCCTACCATTCCTGGGATCATCCGTGTGAATCTCCGCTGGACCCGCTCCAGTGCCAGTATGTCCTTCCTGAGGTGTGGGGCCCAAAATTGCTCACAGTATTCTAAATGGGGCCTAACTAATGCTTTATAAAGCTTCAGAAGTACATCCCTGCTTTTATATTCCAAGCCTCTTGAGATAAACGACAACATTGCATTTGCTTTCTTAATTACGGACTCAACCTGCAAGTTTACCATTAGAGAATCCTGGACTAGGACTCCCAAGTCCCTTTGCACTTCAGCATTATGAATTTTGTCACCGTTTAGAAAATAGTCCATGCCTCCATTCTTTTTTCCAAAGTGCAAGACCTCGCACTTGCCCCCGTTGAATTTCATCAGCCATTTCTTGGACCACTCTCCTAAACTGTCTAAATCTTTCTG
Organism: Scyliorhinus torazame; assembly: GCF_047496885.1. Classification (NCBI taxonomy): domain Eukaryota; kingdom Metazoa; phylum Chordata; class Chondrichthyes; order Carcharhiniformes; family Scyliorhinidae; genus Scyliorhinus; species Scyliorhinus torazame. The sequence continues at coordinate 170,144,665 of NC_092723.1, forward strand.
CAGCCTCCCCACCTCCTCCATACTACCTGCCCCTCCACCTATCTTTGTATCATCGGCAAACTTAGCCAGAATGCCCCCAGTCCCGTCATCTAGATCGTTAATATATAAAGAGAACAGCTGTGGCTCCAACACTGAACCCTGCAGGACACCACTCGTCACCGGTTGCCATTCCGAAAAAGAACCTTTTATCCCAACTCTCTGCCTTTTGCCTGACAGCCAATCGTCAATCCATGTTAGTACCTTGCCTCGAATACCATGGGCCCTTATTTTACTCAGCAGTCTCCCGTGAGGCACCTTATCAAAGGCCTTTTGGAAGTCAAGATAGATAACATCCATTGGCTCTCCTTGGTCTAACCTATTTGTTATCTCTTCAAAGAACTCTAACAGGTTTGTCAGGCACGACCTCCCCTTATTAAATCCATGCTGACTTGTCCTAATCCGACCCTGCACTTCCAAGAATTTAGAAATCTCCTCCTTAACAATGGATTCTAGAATCTTGCCAACAACCGAGGTTAGGCTAATTGGCCTATAATTTTCCATCTTTTTCCTTGTTCCCTTCTTGAACGGGGGGTTACAACAGCGATTTTCCAATCCTCTGGGATTTTCCCTGACTCCAGGGACTTTTGAAAGATCATAACTAACGCCTCCACTATTTCTTCAGCTATCTCCTTTAGAACTCTAGGATGTAGCCCATCTGGGCCCCGAGATTTATCAATTCTTAGACCTCTTAGTTTCTCTAGCACTTTCTCCTTTGTAATGGCTACCATATTCAACTCTGCCCCCTGACTCTCCTGAATTGTTGGGATATTACTCATGTCTTCTACTGTGAAGACTGACGCAAAGTACTTATTTAGTTCCTCAGCTATTTCCTTGTCTCCCATCACTAGATTACCAGCGTCAGGTACCATCTGTTCAGGTACACGGAGTGAAAATGCAGAATGCCCAATTCACCTAACAAGCATGGAAGAAATTATTTCATCAATTTTATAACTAAAGGTACTTAAGGTTTGAAAATAGTTGATTAGAAGCAGAAAGAGGCATTTCAGCCCACAAGACTGGAATTTTCCAGCCCCTCCCGTTGGCAGAATTTTCCAGTCCCACTGCTGGTCAATGGTCCTTTGAATGGCTTGCTGCATTTTTCAGTCACGTGCCTGCCATGATGAGGTCCTAAAATTCCAACCCAAGTGTTGCCTGATGTTTATATTGCACACTTTCTATCTACCTCATCTCAGCCTTTCAGCAAATGGTTCTGTCCCATTTTCTCTCATGCACTTTAGGGTATTTCTTTCTCCCACAGGACAGATGTAGAAAAATTGAAAATTTTAAAAATAAACCAAAACCTCTTTCTTCTCAAGCTACCATACAATCAGTAACTTGTCCTTTCTCTCCAAGTCCGAATACATTGATGCCTCATTGCTCCTCATTCGTCTCTCTCCAGAAGCAAGGATCCCCAAAATGGGGATGACCAAAATGAAGCATCGTAATCTGAGTTAGGTAACAGTTTCCTTAACTAAGGCAAGAAAACACAGATGTTTACAGCACAGAAAAAGCAATATTCTTTACCAGAGTAATCCACTTCCCCCCATTGCCTGTACCTTCCTTTGTTTCAATTATTATCCAGTCTTCGATTTTAAAACTCCAAAGCAGTGACCTTAACTGCGCTCTGGAGAAAAGTATTCCCTGCTCCAAAGGGCCTCTGCCTAAAGATACTTTGCCTAACTCCTACCCTCACTCAGTCAACATTTTAAATTAATAACCCCACATATTCACACCCCAAAGATTATATTCACTTTCCCAAAGTGCTTCAAGATTTAAAAAAATCTCTCTGCATCAGTGGAAATAGTCCCAGACTTTCATAGTTTCTTTCCTGATGCTTTCCTGGTAAATACATAATAATTCATAATCTTTATTAGTGTCATAAGTAGGCTTATATTAACACTGCAATGAAGTTACTGTGAAAATCCCCTAGTCGCCACACTCGGGCATCTGTTCAGGTACACGGAGGGAGAATACAGAATGCCCAATTCACCTAACAAGCATGTCTTTCAGGACTTGTGGGAGGAAACCGGTGCACCCGGAAGAAACCCACGCAGACACGAGAGAACATGCAGACTCCACACAGACAGTGACCCAAGCAAGGAATCGAACCAGGGTCCCTGGCGCTGTGAAGGTTCACAGGTGAAAATAATCATGAGTCGCAAAAGGTTGGTATACAGGTGCAACAGGTGATTAAGAAGGCAAATGGAATTTTGTCCTTCATTGCTAGAGGAATGGAGTTTAAGACTAGCGAGGTTATGCTGTAACTGTAAGGTGTTAGTAAGGCCACACCTGGAATATTGTGTTCAGTTTTGGTCTCCTTACCTGAGAAAGGACATACTGGTACTGAAGGGTGTGCAGAGGAGATTCACTAGGTTAATCCCAGAGTTGAGGATATTATGAGGAGAGGTTGAGTAGACTGGGACTGTACTCGTTGGAATTTAGAAGGATGTGGGGGGAATCTTATAGAAACATATAAAATTATGAAGGGAATAGATAGGATAGATGTGGGGAGGTTGTTTCAACTGGTAAGTGAAAGCAGAACTAGGGGCATAGCCTCAAAATAAGGGGAAGTAGATTTACGACTGAGTTTAGGAGGAACTTCTTCACCCAAAGGGTTGTGAATCTATGGAATTCCCTGCCCAGTGAATAAGTTGAGGCTCCTTCATTAAATGTTTTCAAGATAAAGATAGATAGTTTTTTGAAGAATAAAGGAATAAAGGGTGATGATGTTTGGGCGGGAAAGTGGAGCTGAGTCCACAAAAGATCAGCCATGATCTCATTGAATGGCGGAGCAGGCTCAAAGGGCCAGATGGCCTACTCCTGCTCCTAGTTCGTATGTTCTTATGAACTGTCATAATATACACCAGTATATCATGGTGCAGATACACACACACTGATGGACACACAGCGGGACCAATCAACACACACAACACCGTAGCCAATCACCAGTTAGAGCACACGCACTATAAAGACAGGGGGCATCAGAGTTTCCGCTCATTCGAGATGCAGCCTCCTAGTAGGACAGAGCTTACAGCTTGCAGCACAGATCTTCACCATGTGCTGAGTGCATAGACTGGTTAGGACAAGGCATAGGTCTTTAGTTTAATCTAACATCGTGTTAACCCACAGTGAAGGTATGTTCAACAGTTTCTAACTTAATAAAATAGTGTTGCACTATTTTAAGTGTTGGTGGACTGTATGTGTTCCATGGATCCAGAGCACCAAACACATCGTGAACTACTTTGGAACTGTTCTGCTGTAATTTCATTGGAAATGGAACAGAAACTCCACAAACGCACATAACTGGGATTTCTACTGACCTTTCGGTGAACTTACAGTGGCAGAGCAGGAGCAATTCCGAGAAAATTCCAAGAGTTTACCAACAAATGATACTGGCTTAATTGAACCACAGTTAATATTATTTATCTTGATTTCCCTTGAGAAAATGTCTTGTGTTGACTACTCACTCTTCAGTCACATGGCATAACTTACATATTTAGGAATGTTGAAATTTTTTTGCCAGAAGCTCTATAATCTCTTCTTTGACTTTCAGCTCTCTAACATACATGATATTATGTTGGCAACTGATCTCCCTTGATATATGATAATGTTTTCAGAACTCATTCTTTTTCTACAGTCATTTCAAACACTTTTTACATATATTTCTTGAAGAAACTTATATTCTCACTTCCTCCATTCGTTAAAATTAGCATAAAATAATGATTTGATAACTTCCTTTCATGGAATCATAGAATAGTTATAGCTCAGAGGGAGGCATTTCAGTCCATCTTGTCCATGCCAGCTGTCTACAAGAGCGACCACAACATTCCAACTCCGCTTTTCTTACCCAGTAACCCAAATGCCTATCCAATTGCCTACACAATGCCTGGGCAGCACGGTAGCACTGTGGTTACCACTGTTGCTTCACAGCTCCAGGGGGTCCCAGGTTCGATTCCCACCTTGGATCACTGTCTGTGCGGAGTCTGCACGTTCTCCCTGTTTCTGCGTGGGTTTCATCCGGGTGCTCCAGTTTCTTCCCACAAGTCCCCAAAGTCGTGCTGTTAGGTGAATTGGACATTCTGAATTCTCCCTCTGTGCACCCGAACAGGCGCCGGAATGTGGTGACTGGGGTTTTTTCACAGTAACTGCATTGAAGTGTTAATGTTAAGCCTACTTGACAATAAAGATCATTATTTTTAAAAATTGAAAGCCCTGATTGTATCTGAATCCAACATGTTCTCAGGAAGTGAATTCCAGATACAAACCACTTGCCGCATAAATAGGCTTTTTCCTTATGTTGCTATTGCGTTTTTTGCCGATCATCTCATATCGGTGTCATCGGATCCTTGACCCATCCATCAATGGGAACCATTTATCCCTATCTACTCTGCCCACCCCTCAAGAGCACTTCTATCAATTCTCCTCTCAACCTTTTCTTCTCCAATCTATTCACGTAACATTTGCTTCTCAACTTTAAGCAAATAGATTCTGCCCTTGATCACGACAGGATATCCTTTCTCTCCAGCTCTGTAATATTCTCCTTAATCATCACAGCCACCCTGCTCAGCTCCACCCTTTCCCACCTTGTATCCAGGTATATCTTGGACCAAGTACTGCCCTTTTCTGAGCCAGGGATCCACACAACATCATATCCCCATGTAGTTATTTACACCTGCAGCTCACCAAGTTTATTTACAACACTTCATGCCATAATGTACTCAAAGCATAATTTAGATCTTCTTGCTTTACCACTTAGTCTGACCCACCGAATAGCTTACAATTTCTTACGCTGGCGTTATCTGCTTCTCCCAATCTTTTGTGCAGCTGTTTATCATTCCAAATGTGACATCTTCGTTCTCACTGGCCTGCCAAGTGAGCTTAAACCCTCCCCAAGAGCATCCTTACCATCATTTTCCGCAATGAGACTACCCACTCCCATCCTGAGCAGTCCTACCAGTCAAACTATAGTTTTGCCTTTTATATACATAGAAAAGCCCTTAATATTACCATTTCTATTATCTGCTAATCTATTTTGTATTTTTCATCTGGACAAGTTGCTGATATTCTGAATTAATTTTCTTTAATAGTCAGTTAAGTATCAATTACCATTTTGCACAGAAATTCTTTAATATATTTCACCTCTTTTCAATTTATCAGAATATATTTATTACACTCTCACCATCTCATTTCTCACTGCTGATTCGTTGACCTGTTTGCTGACTTATCAACCCAGATAATTTCTTATCTCACTGAAATTTCCGTTTTCCTAAGGCCCTCACCACCAACAACTTTCATTTACATAATTATTTTAACAGAGTAAAGCTTCCTGAGGCACTTCACAGGACTGTTATCAGAAAAGAATAGTACGAAGTCTTACAACACCAGGTTAAAGTCCAACAGGTTTGTTTCGATGTCACTAGCTTTCAGAGCGCTGCTCCTTCCTCAGGTGAATGAAGAGGTATGTTCCAGAAACACATATATAGACAAATTCAAAGATGCCAAACAATGCTAGGAATGCGACCATTCGCAGGTGATTAAATCTTTACAGATCCAGAGATGGGGTAACCCCAGGTTAAAGAGGTGTGAATTGTATCAAGCCAGGACAGTTGGTAGGATTTTGCAGGCCAGATGGTGGGGGATGAATGTAATGCGACATGAATCCCAGGTCCCGGTTGAGGCCGCACTCATGTGTGCGGAACTTGGCTATAAGTTTCTGCTCGGCGATTCCAAAAGAACTGGCCATGAAACATGACAGTCAGTTAAAATTGGCGGATGTAAAGGGAAATGTACAGTTGGAGGATAGTGATGAGGACAAAGAGAAAGAGCATCATAGTCGAAGACTTGGTGGGGATCTATTTAAATATGTCTCAGCATTGCCAAGGTTTGATGAGAAGGAGGTAAAAGCCTTTTTCATTTAATTTGAGAAGGTGGCTAAGCAAATGAAATGACCACCGGACATGTGGGTATTACTGATTCAAACAAAGCTGGTAGGTAGATCTAGTGAAGTGTTTGCATTACTACCGGAGGAGATGTCTGGGACGTACGAGGAGGTGAAAAAATCCATCTTAGGTACATGTGAACTAGTGCCTGAAGCCTACAGACAAAGGTTTAGAAATTTAAGGAAAGAACCTGGTCAAACATACATAGAGTTTGTAAGAATCAAACAGAATAATTTTGATAGGTGGTTAAGGGCTTTGAAAATAGACCAAACGTATGAAGCTCTCAGAGAAATTATACTTTTGGCGGAGTTTAAAAATTCAATTGCTGGTGTAGTGAGAACTTATGTGGAAGAGTAGAGGGTTTAAACTGCGAAATTAGCAGCAAAAATGGCAGATGATTATGAATTAGTTCATAAATCAAAGCTTGGTTTCCAACATCAGTTTCAGCCTGTGAAGGATAAAAACTGGGGAAAAGAGAAATACTCAAGTGGTAGAGGTAAAGGAGATCTGATGGGAGTTAATAAGGAGAGTGTACCTCAGATTAAAAAGGAAATCCATGAGGGTGGAAGAGACATGAAAAGTTTCAAATGTTTTCACTGTAATAAACTAGGCCATGTAAAGTCACAGTGTTAGTGGTTGAAGAAAAGCACTGGGAAGGCTGTTGTGGTAAAACAGGATAAGACAGTGGGGTTTGTTAAAGTGGTGAAGGAAAACCCAAGTGAAGCGAAGGAAGTGCAAAAGATTGTACAGCCTGATCAAGAGGTGATTGATAAGAAGGTGCCAGATCTCTTTAAAGAATTTCCTTGTGTGGGTAAAGTTTACTCATGTGTATCAGAAGGAGCAGGTAAAGAAGTCACAATTTTAAGAGATACGGGAGCCAGTCAATCTTTAATGTTACGAGATGAGGAGTTATGTCGTTTGGGAAGAATATTGCCAGAAAAGGTAGTAATATGTGGAATTCAGGATGAGAAGAGTAGTGTTCCATTATATAAGGTAAGATTCGAAAGTCCAGTGAAGAGTGGTGAAGTGGTAATAGAAACTATCTTGTCCAGGAATACTGTTTATCTTGGGAGTGATGCCTACTGTGGTTGATAAGCCAGTAGAAAATCAGACAACTGAAGTGTTGAAGGACGAATATCCTGGAATTTTTCCAGATTGTGTACTAACGAGGTCGCAATGTCATAGGTTAAGACAAGCGGAGAAATCAAAGAATGAAGATTAAGTTGAAGTGCAATTATCAGATTTTTGATCAGATGGTTGAAAAAGAACAAGAACAGGTGGAGGATGAGGCGGATATTTTTAGTTCAGGAAAATTGGCGGAGTTACAACAGAAAGATATAGAAATAAAACGGATGCATCAGAAAGCATACATGGAAGAGGAGTGTTATTACCGTAAAAATGACGTTTTGATGAGAAAATGGAGACTTTTACATATGCAGGCGGATGAAAAGTGGGCAGAAGTTCATCAAGTAGTATTGCCGGTAGGGTATAGAAAGGAGGTGTTGCGAGTAGCACATGAGGTACCAGTGGCAGGTCATTTGGGAGTAAGGAAAACTCAAGCTAAAATACAAAAACATTTTTATTGGCCTGGACTACATAAAGATGTAGTTAAATTTTGTCGATCATGTTACACATGTCAAGTGATAGGGAAACCTCAAGCAGTGATAAAACCAGCACCCTTAATACCCATTCCAGCATTTGAGGAACCTTTCACAAAGGTCTTAATTGATTGTGTAGGACGGCTTCCTGAAACGAAAAGTGGGAATGAATATCTTTTGACTATAATGGATGTGTCTACTAGGTTTCCAGAGGCCATTCCAGCACGTAATATTACAGCTAAAAAGATTGTGGAGGAGTTACTTAAATTCTTTACTAGATATGGACTACCCACAGAAATACAATCGGATCAAGGATCAAATTTTACCAAGGTTATTCAAAAACGTTATGGATAGCTTAGGAATAAAACAATTTAAATCAACTGCGTGCCATCCAGAATCGCAGGGAGCGTTAGAAAGGTGGCATCAGACATTGAAGACAATGTTGAGGGCTTATTGTCAAGATTATCCAGAGGATTATCATAGAATATACAGTGCAGAAGGAGGCCACACGGCCCATCGAGTCTGCACCGGCTCTTGGAAAGAGCACCTTACCCAAGGTCGACACCTCCACCCTATCTCCACAACCCAGCAACCCCACCCAACACTAAGGGCAATTTTGGACACTAAGGGCAATTTATCACGGCCAATCCACCTAACCTGCACATCTTTGGACTGTGGGAGGAAACCGGAGCACCCGGAGGAAACCCACGCACACACGGGGAGGACGTGCAGACTCCGCACAGACAGTGACCCAAGCCGGAATCGAACCAGGGACCCTGGAGCTGTGAAGCAATTGTGCTATCCACAATGCTACCCGATTGGGGTAAAGGAATTACATTCGTACTGTTTGCAATTAGGGATGCACCTAATGAGTTAACCAAATTCAGTCCTTTTGAACTAATTTTTGGTCATCAGGTAAGAGGACCACTTAAATTGATTAAGGAAAAATTGGTGGGTGAGAAATCAGGGGCGAAATTCTCCCCCAACGGCGGGATGCCCGCCGACTGGCGCCAAAGCCGGCGCAAATCAGACGGGCATCGCGCCGGCAAAAAGGTGCGGAAGTCTCCGCATCTTTGGCGGCCTAGCCCCAACATTGAGGGGCTAGGCCGACGCCGGAGGGATTTCCGCCCCGCCAGCTGGCGGAAATGGCGTTTGTTGCCCCGCCAGCTGGCGCGGAAATGCGGCGCATGCGCGGGAGCGTCAGCGGCCGCTGTCAGTTTCCCCGCGCATGCGCGGGAGCGTCAGCGGCCGCCGAAAGTTTCCCGCGCATGCGCAGTGGGGAGAGTCTCTTCTGCCTCCGCCATGGTGGAGGCCGTAGCGGAGGCGGAAGGGAAAGAGTGCCCCCACGGCACAGGCCCGCCCGCGGATCGGTGGGCCCCGATCGCGGGCCAGGCCACCGTGGGGGCACCCCCCGGGGTCAGATCGCCCCGCGCCCCCCCCAGGACCCCGGAGCCCGCCCACGCTGCCTGGTCCCGCCGGTAAATACCAGGTTTGATTTACGTCGGCGGGACAGGCAATTCCTGGGCGGGACTTCGGCCCATCCGGGCCGGAGAATCCAGCGGGGGGTCCCGCCAACCGGCGCGGCTGGATTCCCGCCCCCGCCCAATCTCCGGGAGCGGAGACTTCGGCGGGGGCGGGGGCGGGATTCACGGCGGCCAACGGCCATTCTCCGACCCGGCGGGGGGTCGGAGAATGACGCCCCAGAACTTACATTATTGGATTACGTGTCAAATTTTCGGGAATGATTAAATAGAGCAGGTGAATTGGCTAGACAGCATTTAAAAATTGCACATGTGATGAAACGGGTAGCGGACAAGAAATCAAAAGTTCATAGTTTTTTGCCAATGGAGATAAAGTTTTAGTATTGTTACCAGTGGTAGGTGAACCTTTAAAAGCAAGGTTTTGTGGACCTTATCAGATTGAAAGGAAATTAAGTGAGGTGAATTATGTGGTAAGAACACCAGATAGAAGGAAAACTCATCGAGTGTGTCATGTGAATATGCTTAAAAGGTACTTTGAAAGGGAAGGAGAAGGTTCTAATGATTCTAACTCAAAGTGACGAACCAAATCCAGATGACTGCGAATTTGACATACCACAAATTAAATTGGAAAACGAGGATGTTCTTAAAAATTGAGATAAATTGTTGAATTACCTTCCAGAGGAAAAACAGACTGACCTGAAAGAGGTATTGATATCGCATGGGCAGGTTTGTGGAGATAAACTGGGACGTACTAAAATGGCTATACATGATGTAGATGTGGGAAATGCTGTTCCAATTAAACAACATCCATATAGACTGTACCCTTTATAATTGGCACAGGTTAACAAAGAAATTGAAAGTATGCTTAAAAATGGCATAATTGAAGTGGGTTGCAGCCAATGGAGCTCCCCCGGTGAGATGGTCCCAAAACCAGACGGTACTCAACGGTTGTGTGTGGACTATGGAAAGCTTAATGCAGTTACAAGAACAAACTCTTATCCTATCCCACGTTTGGAGGATTGCATTGAGAAGGGGGGACAATCAGTTTTTATTTCCAAACTGGATTTACTTAAAGGTTACTGGCAGGTACCTTTATCCGAAAGGGCGAAGGAGATTTCAGCTTTTGTGACTCCAGATGGTATATGCCAATTCAAAGTTATGCCATTTGGCATGAAAAACGCCCAGCCACATTTCAACGGTAAACTAACAAAGTCGTTTCAGGATTACACAATTGTGCGGTATACATCGACGATCTGGTAATTTTCAGCCAGACATGGAAAGAACATTTAAAGCATCTGATGGAGTTATTCGATCGACTTCAGAAGGCGGGTTTGGTGGTAAACCTAGCCAAAAGTGAATTTGGAAAAGCCCAAGTCACCTTCCTGGGCCATACAATCGGACAGGGTCGAATGGTCCCATAGGATGTGAAAACAAAAATTATTGGGGAGTTTCCAATACCCTCAACATGAAGGGAAATAATGCCATTTCTTGGCATGATTGGATTCTACCGGAAATTTGTGCCAACTTTTAGCAGTGTGGTTGCTTCACTGACGGACTTGCTAAGGAAGCGTAGCAAATTTAAGTAGACAGTGGAGTGTCAACCGGCATTTGACCGCCTGAAAGCTGTGTTAACCAATGCTCCTGTTTTGGAGAATTACAAGGGACTCTGTGATCAGATTGAACAAAAGTATCTGACTTTAAAGAGAAATGCCAAGGCGTAGATAAATGGATGGATCGTGCAGAGACCAACTTGTCCAAAGAGACTGTCAATCAAGAAGGATTCCAGTTGGAGGAAGAAGAACTAAAATGGACTATGTTATTATAAATGTTTGTATTGTTTTGTTGAAAAAGAAACATATATTCACTGTCAATATTTCTTAAAGGAAAGTGAAAAGGCGAAAAATGAAACCATCTTGAAGTTGATGGGTTTTTTTTTCTTGGGGGAAGGTGTCATCTGAGAGTACCTTTAAGAACTGGGTGTTTATCAAATAGTTGTAGTGGGTGTACCTTTAAGAAATGGGTGTTTATCAAATAGCTGCAATGATGTCAAGAGTGTGGGTGGAGCTGGGCTGTCTGCTTTACTTTCACTTTGGGCTGGCAGCTACAAGGTGTGTTTGGTTTCGTTTTGCAGATTGGGAGCTGCATCCAGAGAAACAAGGTGTAATTCTGATCTCTCTCTGTATGAAAAGAATGCCTTCAGATCACTGGCTAATTTAACAGTGATGACTGCTCTCAGTAGAGAATTTAAACCGGCTGTCTTTCTGTAAAAAAGGTTTTTTGTCTTATGGATGTTGCAAGGAAAGATTAACGGTTACTTATAGAGTACTGTATTCTTTGGGGGTGTATTTGAGTTGATAGTTGCTGAGATGTTTACTGTGTGTGTTTTAAAATGTTAACTGGATTCATAGAATAAACATTGTGTTTTATTTAAACATACTTTAGCTCTTTGTTGCACCACACCTGTAAGGTGGGCCCTTGTGCTCCCCATAACCAAAATCTATTGAAAGTTATGGGTCAGGTGAACTCCATGATACACTTTGGGGTTCTCTAAACTCTGGCCCATAATAAAGCAAAGCTCAGGGTGGGATATTACGGTTCTGCCAGTAGCAGGAACCATGGTGGCTGGGTGAACTAAATTAGGTGGGAGGCAAAGATTCTGTTCCAGATGTCAGTATTTTGGTTCTTGGGACCTTTAAGAATAGTTAAAGGCAGGTCAAGTTACCCTATGAACAATGTCAGAAACCCTTTTGCATGCATTATCTCATGTATGCTCAGTAAAAGAATACCATATCTGAATTAAATTCACTCGCCAAATTAAGTTCCCCCCCAGCGGAAAATTTGGACATTCAGTTTTATGACTGTATTTCGTGGGAAGAACTTCAATTCTGCCATGATTTTGAGGTCAGTGGACACTGCTTTTGCAAAAATCTGTCTACACCAGCCTTAAATATCTTCAACAATGGAACATCCACAATATCTGGTTGGAGAATTACAAAGATTCACAACCCTTTGAGTGAAAAGATTTATCCTCATCTGGATCGCTTCTCGGCCTTTTGGCTAAGATTAAGCGTAGCGCTTCTTGGCTTTTTGGCTAAGATGAGCGTGGGATCAGGTGTAATGCCTGGATCTGGTATGTCTCTCTTGTGGAGACCATGAATTGGATTCAATTTGAATTGGTTTTTGGAGCAGACAGGGAGCTGGATTAGGGGTTCGCCTCTGTCCACACTCTGAGCTCTGGTTTTGTAACTCTGATAAAGTAATGGATTAAAAAAAAATGATTTCTCCTCATCTCAGCCCTAAATGATTGTCTCCTTATCCTGAGACTGTGCCCCTATGTTTTAGATTCCCTGGCCAGCAGGAACAACCTCTCAGTGTCTACCCTGACAATCCCCTTCAGAATCTTGTGTGTTTCAATGAGATTGCCATTCATACTTCTAATATCCAGAAAATACAATCCCGATGTACGCAGTCTTCCCTAATAGTACAATCCTCTCATCCCATTAATCGATCTAGTCTCTTGCACCCCATTTAAGGAAAGTATACCTTTCATCAAATATGGAGACCAAAACTGTACACGGTATTCCAGGTATAGTCTCACTAAAGCCCTGTTCAACTGTAGCAAGATTTCCTTATTCTTGTACACTCTTGTAATAAAGGCCAACATGCTATTTTCTTTCCTAATTTCCTGCAGTTATCTGTATCTACCTTTCTATCTTCCCTGTACGAGCACATCCAAGTTTCTCGGAACATCAACATTTATAAGAACCATGGATCAATCCTTTTAAAAATATTCTGATTTTCTATTCTTATGATCAAACTGAATAGCTTCACTTTCCCCACAATTTACTCCATATGCCATCTTGTGGGCCACTCGCTTTACCTGTCTATATCTCTTTGCAGCCTCTGCGTCCTCCTCACAGCTTACATTTCTACCTATTTTTGTATTGTCATCAAACCTAAATACATTACTCCCTGTCTCTTCATCAAAGTCATTTATATAGGTGGCAAATAGCTGAGGCCCCAGCATTAATTCATGCAGCACTCCACTGGTTACTCCACTTGAAAATACCCACTCTGCTTCATGTCCATTAACCAATCTTCTATCCATACTAATAGGGCAGCATGGTAGTGTAGTGGTTAGCACAGTTGCTTTACAGCTCCAGAGTCCCAGGTTCAATTCCCGGCTGTGCAGAGTCTGCACGTTCTCCCCGTGTTTGCGTGGGTTTCCTCCAGGTGTTCCGGTTTCCTCCCACAGTCCAAAGATGTGCGGGTTAGGTGAATTGGCCATGCTAAATTGCCCTTAGTGTCCAACAAATGTTAAGTGGGGGTTACTGGGTTACGGGGATAGGGTACATACATGGGCTTCAGTAGGGTGTTCTTTGTAAGGGCCGGTGCAGACTCGATGGGCCGAATGGCCTCCTTCTGCACTGTAAATTCTATGATGATATTACCTGTTATAACCTGCCTGCTTACCATTGGCTGGGGACTAATGACAATCCCACAATCCTGTGGGAGTATGAGCTTCCCCAATGAGGGGGGCGGAGAAACCATTAGTAAACTCCAAGTATAAATAAAGCTGGCCAGTTTGGAACCAGCAGGAAGCAGTGTGCAGCAAGGGAAGTTGCTGCTGCTGTTATATATATATGTTATTGTAAATAAATGTTATTACTTTGTATCCTTAAAACTCGTGCTGGATTCTTCGTGGCCATCACAAAATTACCCCAACTCCATGAGCCCCTATCTTATCTATTAACCTTACATGTGGCACATTATCAAATTTTCACAGTAGCTTCACTGTTAATGTAAGTCTACTTGTGACAATAATAAAGATTATTATTATTATTACGGGAAACAGCCCATGCTCATATGCAGCAAGACCTGGACAACATTCAGGCTTGGACTGATAAGTGGCAGTAACATTTGTGTCACACAAGTTCCAGGCACTGACAATTTCCAACAAGAGAGAATCTAATCATTTCCTCTTGACATTCAATGACATTACTATCGTTGAGTCCTCCACTATCAACAGCCTGGTGTTATCATTGACCAGAAAAAGAACTGGACCAGCAACAAGAGTAGGTCAGAGGATGGGAATTCTGCAGAGAGTAACTCACCTCCAATCCTCCCAATTGAATGTAAGTGAAAATGTAAAAAAGTAAACAGTGGACTGAATTCTCCGCCCGGCAACGGCAGAAATGCGGATCGCATTCAGGCGGAGAATCGGGCATCCAGCCGGAATTGAGGTTTGTACCAGGCGCCAGCTGGAGGATGCTAATAACTTAGTGGGCCCAGCACCAAATTCTCCGGCCCCCGTAATTCTACGGTCTTTTCGGCCGAAAATCATGTGGATGGGAATTGCTACAGGTATCACCAAATGTGAACCTGATGTGGTGGCCCTCGTGGTGGGAAAAGAGGGTAACTCGTTAAGGTAGTTGCCCCAAAATTCATCCGAGGGCCACCCTCCCTTACCCCCACAATGCACAACCTGCCTACCCCTACCCAAACCCTGCCTCCATCGTTCCCCCCAAGAGAACCCCTAAATAGGGAGACCCCCAAATAGGGAGACATCCCCACAGAGACCCCTGAAAATGGGAGACCCCCCAGGGACCCCCAAACAAAAGGAACCCACAGAGACCCCATAAATAGGGAGCTCACCCCAGGGACTCCCTAACTGGAGGAACCCCCACAGGCACCCCTAAACAGGGAGGCAACACTAGGACCCCCTAACTAGAGAGACCCTAAATGGGGAGATCCACCATGAGTTAAGTGCATTCCATTCATGCCCCTTCAAGCTAGAGTGATTTTGAAGTGCTGAGCTGGAAATTGACAGCACTTAACTCTCTTTGATGTGGTTGATGTTCATAAACATTGTAGTTCCAGCACTTAGAGATACTCATCCATGAAGAAGATGAATGAAGCAAGGCTCACAGTTGTTTTATGGAAACTGTCAATCACAGTCCACTAGGAGAAATGAATGAATGGCTTGCAGCTAAAGGATCTGAGGGGTTTAAACACAGGTCACAGCTGTTCTCTTTCCAGGTGAGTGTTACAATTGTATTTTATTTTAACTGCCCTTGCCTGGACAGTCCGCAGCCACCACACCAGATTTGAACCGCACCGTCGTGAACTCAGCCCATCGGGAGCAGAGCATTGGGGGAGGGCATTCAGGTAACGTCCTGAGGCCGTCCCAACAGTGTGCAGCATACTCCCCAATTACGCCGTTTTGGAGGGGCCGGAGCATCCAAAAACAGGCGACACCCCTGATTTGGTTGGGGTAAAAAGGGATTCTCCACCCGATCGCCGATTACGAAATCGGTATCGGTAAGTGGAAATCCCGCCCATAGTCCAACTGGAAAGTACGCAAACTGATGGTGGCATAAAGTCAAAAACAATGTGCCAACATGTTTTGTAGGAAATTAGCTACATCTGAAAATGACAGCTCATGCAGCCAAAACTACAAGTTCAAATAGAAGCAAGACACACCCAAGTATTGAACCAATCTAAGCAACAGTGGAGCATGATCAGATCTAACAGATATTGCAAATATAATGGGTTTCCAAGGCCAGGATATTCTCATCAAATATCCATAAGACCATAAGATATAGGAGCAGAATTAGGGCATTCGACCCATCACGTCTGCTCTGCCATTCGATCATGGCTAATATATTCCTCATCCCCATTTTCCTGCCTTCTCCCCATAACCCCTAAACCCCTTATTAATCAAGAAATCCCCTTATTAATCAACAAAACCAGGGGCTGGATTCTCCGCCATCGGGGTGCTCCGTTTTGCCGGCATCCCGAGTGTTTCCCAACGGCGTGGGGCTGCCCACAATGGGAAACCCCAGTGACCAGCTGGCGAAATGGAGCATCCCGCTGGCGTGCTGAACCAGAAATCTAGCGTGGCAGGACGGAGAATCCAGCCCTAGATTTGTGCTTGAGGTGTTGTGACCTGCAGGGCTACAGACCAAGAGCTGGAGGTTCTGGGCCTATGGTCCCCTGGGACTGTGGCAACATTTACTCCACAAAATAATTTGGTTTACTGGGATTGAGGATTTAGCATTCATATCTAATAATCTGACTCCAAATACATACGGGAGAAAGATTTACTTTGCTAGTAATTGAAATATATAAATTATTTTAGCAAACGTGCTTATCAGGAAGATTAAAAGAAAATCTTTTTCAGGTCCAAAAAATCTACATGTGTATTTCCTGCCCATCAAACCTCAGATATCATATGCAGCCTGATGCAAATATTTGTGTCACACTTGTAAAGGAACAAAAGAATAGCATTCTGAATCTACTGAAAAAGCAGAGGAAAATCTTAATTGACCTTGAATAAACTGATCCAGTGTTCATTTATCAATGAGATTTTGTATCCTTATAATTTAGTAGAAAAAGAATGTTTTGTCTAATAATTTATTACATAATAGAAAGAGTGAAACAGCAGTCACCTCTACAAGATTCTTCTAAAAAAAAAACAGGCCATTTGTCCATCAAATTTAAGCCAGCATGTTTTCCATAAGTGAACAGACAAAAAGTTCCTAAAGTGAACAGGCAAATTAATTCTATTCCCATTCACTTGCCATATTCCTCGATATTCATCTGCAAGCAACGGCTTGGTTTCCATATGAAGAATTTATAAACTCAGTTCCCTACTCTACTCCCTGTACACACACGACTGCGTGGCAAAATTTGGTTCCAACTCCATCTACAAGTTTGCTGATGATACGACCATAGTGGGCCTGATCTCGAATAACGACGAGTCAGAATACAGGAGGGAGATTGAGAACCTAGTGGATTGGTGCAACGACAACAATCTCTCCCTCAATGCCAGCAAAACTAAAGAACTGGTCATTGACTTCAGGAAGCAAAGTACTGTACACAGCCCTGTCAGCATCAACGGGGCCGAGGTGGAGATGGTAAGCAGTTTCAAATTCCTAGGGGTGCACATCTCCAAAAATCTGTCCTGGTCCACCCACGTCGATGCTACCACCAAGAAAGCACAACAGCGCCTATACTTCCTCAGGAAACTAAGGAAATTTGGCATGTCCACGTTAACCCTTACCAATTTTCACAGATGCACCATAGAAAGCATCCTATCTGGCGGCATCGCAGCCTGGTATGGCAACTGCTCGGCATAGGACTGCAAGAAACTTCAGAGAGTCATGAACACTGCCCAGTCCATCACACAAACTTGCCTCCCATCCATTGACTCCATCTACACCTCCCGCTGCCTGGGGAAAGCGGGCAGCATAATCAAAGACACCTCCCACCCGGCTTACTCACTCTTCCAACTTCTTCCATCGGGCAGGAGGTACAGAAGTCTGAGAACACGCACTAACAGACTCAAAAACAGTTTCTTCCCCGCTGTTACCAGACTCCTAAATGACCCTCTTATGGACTGACCTCATTAACACGACACCCTGTATGCTTCATCCAATGCCGCTGCTTATGTAGTTACATTGTATACCTTGTGTTGCCCTATTATGTATTTTCTTTTCTTCCCTTTTCTTCCCATGTACTTAATGATCTGTTGAGCTGCTCGCAGAAGAATACTTTTCACTGTACCTCGGTACACATGACAATAAACAAATCCAATCCAATCCAAGCTTCAACAACAGTTTGGCACAAAAACTTCAACATTCTAACCACCATCTGTGTAAAGATTGCAAGTTCTATTTTCCCCTTGAAGTCTTAACTTTCCTTAAATTTTTTATCTGCTTATTATAATCTCAACCAGAGACAAAAAAATATTAGTACATTAAGTCTTAAAACTCCCTCAACACAAAAATAAATCTGCAATTGACATGGGTGTGTTTACATCAAAGGGACTTTTTCCCCTTAAAGAAAAATGCCAGGTTAAACACAACTTCACTTTAATGGTAAAATGATACGTTGTGTATTATGACATGGCACCTGTAAAATACCTCAGTCATTACAACTCAACATATCACTCGCCCTACCGTGACCAAACCACAGGAGACCCATTCGGAAATATATCTTAGTAAAATGTCACATTCAGTGCTTCGATTCATCACTTTCCTGTTACACCTCAGCATTACATTTTCTTCTTTAAAAATATCTTACAAATTTCTTGCAAACGATTGGCCAACATTTACTTTCCTTACTCAATGCAAAGGTCTTCCAGATGATTGAATGATATGGAAACATATTTTGTCTCAAATTAATTGATTATTGGCAACCTTCAAATATCTTTGAAAGGAGAACTAAGGGAATCCTAATTCTGTGGTGCTATGTGCGCTGTTTTGCATCCAACATGATACCTGTGGTACCAGCCAGAGTAAAAGCTATACTAGATCTGCTATTGTACAATAAGATAGGATTAATTACTGACCTCATTGTAAACATTTCTGAGGTAGCAGTGATCATAGTATGATTGAATTTTACCTTCAGCTTGAGGGTGGGTCTACGACTGGTATTTTAAATTTTAATTCCTTCATAATTGCACTTATTTAAGTAGAGCGAGCTAAAGTGAACAGGCAAATTAGATTTAGGGACAGATCAATACAGATGCAATGGCAAACATTTAAGGGGATAATTCAGAATACACAGAACAGATACATTCCAACAGGAAAGAAATGTTCCAAGAGGAGAACCCATTATCCTGGTTAACTGAAAAGGTTAAAGATAGCATCGAAATTAAAGAGCAAACATATCATTGTACAAGGATGGATGACAGGTCAGAAGATTGGACAGAATGTAAAAAGGACTAAAAGATTATCACGGAGAGAAAAATTAAGAGAAAGCTAGCTAGAAATGTAAAGACAGATAGAGTTTCTAGACATTTAAGAAAGAAAAGAGTTAACAAAATAAGTGTTGGTCCTATAGAAAGTAAGTTGAGGGAATTAATAATGGAAAATAAGGAGATGGCAGATGAACTGAACAGGTATTCTGAATTGATCCTCACCTGGAGAATATAGGTAACATCCCAGAAATAGCTGTAAATCAGGAAATGAAACGGAAGGAGGAACTCAAGAAAATTACAATCACCAGGGAAGCTATACTTGGCAAACTGTTGGAGCGGCAGGTTGACAAGTCCCTGGGTCCCGATGGGCTTCATCTTAAGGCCTTAAACTAAGTGACTAGTGAGAGAGTTGATCCATTGGTTTGAATTTTTCAAACTCCTTAGATTCGGGGAAGGTTCCATTGGATTGGAAATAGCGAATGTAACTCCTTTCTTCAAAAATGGAGGGAGATGGAAAGCAGGAAACTACAGACCGGTTAGCCGAACATCTGTCATTGGGAAAATGTTAGAAGCTATTATTTATTTATTTTACATTTAGAGTGCCCAATTCACTTTTTCCAATTATGGGGCAACTTAGCGAGACCTATCCACCTACCCTGCACATCTTTGGGTTGTGGAGGAGAAGCTATTATTAAAGATTTTATAGCAGGGCATTTGGAAAAATTCATGGTAATTGGGCAGAGTCAACATGATTTTGTGAATGGGAAATCATGTTTAACTAATTTATTGGAGTTCTTTAAAGTAATAAGTCTTGTGGATAAAGGGATATACTGTATTTAGATTTCCAGAAAGTATTTCATAAGAGAACACATCAAAGATTATTGCAGAAAATAAAAAACTTGTGGTGTAGGGGGTAACATATTGACATGGATTGAATATTGGCTAGCTAACAGGAATTAGAGAGTTGGTATAAATGGATAATTTTCTGGTTGGTAAGATGTGATGAGTGGTGTGCCACAGGGATCAGAGCTGGGGCCTCATCTTTTTACAATTTATATAAATGACTTGGATAAAGGGGCCAAAGGTATGGTTGCTAATTTTGCTGATGATACAAAGACAGGTAAGAAAGTAAGTTGTGAAGTGCACATAAGGAGGCCACAAAAGGATAGGTTAAGTGAGTGGACAAAGATCTGGTAAATGGACGACATTGTAGGAAAATGTGAAATTGTCCATTTTGACAGGAAGAATAAAAAGCAGCCCGTAGTCGAAATTGTGAGATGCAGAGGGATCTGGGTGTCCTGGTCCATGGATCACAAAAGGTTAGTATGCAGGTACAGAAAGTAATAAGGAAAACTAATAGAATGTTATCATTTATTGCAAGGGGAATTGAATACAAAAGTAAGGCAATTATAATTATGCTTCAGTTATACAGTGCATTGGTGAGGCCACATTTGGAGTATTTTGTACAGAATTAGTCTCCTTATTTAAGGAAGGATGTAAATGCGTTGAAAGCAGTTCGGAAAATATTTACTAGACTACCTGGAATGGGCGAGTTGTCTTATTAGGAAAGCATGGACGGGCTGGGCTTGTATCCACTGGAGTTTAGAAGAGTGAAGGATGACTTTATTGAAACGTTTAAGATCCTGAGGGGTCTTGACAAGGTGGATGTGGAAAGGATGTTTCCTCTTGTGGGAGAATCTAGAACTAGGGGTCACAGTTTAAAAATAAGAGGCCATTTATTTAAGACAGAGATGAGGAAGGTTAGTTTCTGTCAGAGGATTGTGAGTCTTTGGAACTATCTCCTTTAAAAGGCAGTAGAAGCAGAATGGTTGAATATTTTTAAGGCAAAGGTAGATTTTCTTGATAAGCATGGGGTTGAAAGGTTATGGGGGGTAGACAAGAGTTCAGGTTACAATCATATCAGCCACGATCTTATTGAATGGCAGAGCAGGCTCAGGAGGCCTAGTGGCCTTCTCCTGCTCCTGATTTGTATGTTCACATGACTGTATGTTCATATCTATTCAAATATTCATGAAACATTTCTCTTACCCAAATATTAGCAAGAACAATTTGTCTGACATCTCTGCTTTACTAATGACATCAGCAACTTGCTGCAGTCACAGAGCAGGGCAAGGATGGCAATGCCAGTCAGTGGCTGTGAAGAGAATCATAGGCATGGACCTATATTTTTGGCTCCTTAGAGGTTGGAACAACTGATATTTGAAACATCTCCCAGTTCATTGTCCACAGTTACAAAACCTGAGGCTGGGTATGCTGCAAGAACCGAATACAGTTAATTTTATCTTCCCAGAGGGAACAAGCAGAGTGAATAAATGCAATGCAAGGACAACCCTCATGGTGCATGGTGTCATTGAAGGCACTCGTGTGCTTTGCGTGCGCCGCACATTAAATCTGAGATGTATCGCAACTAGAAGGGGTTCCACTCCCTCAATGTACTACTATGGTAAGATTGTACGCAGCATACCATGCAGACCCATGCCGGGTATCCTGGCAACATTCATGATGCCTTCATTCTGCACAGTAAGAGGAGACAAGGGGGTACGGGTAAGAGGAACTATGGGTGAGGGTGAAAGGGGGAGAAGGTGGAAGAGTGTGAGGCAGTGAGGAGGAAAGGGCATGCGAGGAGGAAGAGTGAGGGTGAGGGGTGAAATGCGAGTGAGGGTGAGGGGAGGGGTTAGTGAGGGTGAGGGGGAAGGAAAAGTGAGGCTGAGGAGGTAGGACACGTGAGGCTGAGGGGGGAAGGACAAATGAGGATGGGGAAAGGACAAGTGAGGGTGAGGATGAAAGGGTGAGGTGGATGAGGGGAAAAGAACATTGACCATACCTGTTTACTTCTATTTGTACCATAAATTCAACTACCTTGTAGCGACTGCTATCTATATTCAGATAGAGTGCGTTTAATCCTGCCTTTTTAACATTATTCCATATTTTGACTCTATTTGATGCTGGAAATTGTTTCTGCTACCTTCCACTTTCATTTACTACTTTTCAACTTCTCATTAACAACTTTGTTTTACTCCTATCTGAATTCCCTCTCAGCTCCCATCTCCCCAAAATGCTAGGGGAAGAGTGAGAGGAGGTGAAAGGAAAGGGCAAGATGGGGGGTCGGGGAAAGGGCAGAGAGGGTGAGGAGGGAAAGGTGAGTGAGTTGAGAGGGGAAAGGTGATGGGGTGAGCTGGAAATGGCAAAAGCAGTCAGAGAGGAAGGGCAAGGGGGAGGTGCATAAGGGGGCAAGAGGAGAAGAGCAAGAGTGATAGAGGTAAGGCATGATGGGGGATTGGTGAGAGGGTGCAGGGAAAGGTAAGAGGAGCAGAGGGGAGAAAAGAGGGAGGATGAGAAGGAAAGGGAGGGACAATGTGAGGAGAATATGGGAGAAAGAGGCTGCGGGTAGAAAGGAGGAAGAGGCGAGAGAGGAAGGGGTAAAGGGAGAGGAAACTGTTGAATAATAGAAATAACATACAAAAACACAGAAATATGTACACACATTAAATTAGACATATATTGCATAAACATAAAATCTGTTTAGGAACTGGTGGCTTATGAACCAAAATAAATTATTTTTCTTGCAGAACAGCTCCTCAACGTTTCTAGTTAATCCAAGCGTCTGAAAATCTGAAGCCTTGACTGGTTTCTGAGCAACTCTGACATGAAAAACTGTTCCTATAATTACCATCTCTGGGCTGGTATAGTTTTCCTTCCATTTTAAGGACTATTACACCTCAGATACCTTGATCCTGTATTCTACACATTTTCCAAATCAGTTTTGCTAAATAAAACATGTTACAATTCACAAAAGCCATCAGCAACAACAAACATGGCAAATCTGCTTTGTATTTCAAAGCCACAAACCCATCCAACAAAGCTATTGGTCTGGATCTTATACTAGTAACAGCAAAACTGTTAGCTTTGCAGTCATTAATTCTCTGAAACTGACAGCAAGTTCTTGAGTTTGTAGTGTGCAGATAAACATCAAAATCCAAAAGTTGCTGTCAGTGATTCTATACTTGTTCAGTGAGTGTGCTATTGAAGTCCCTACAGGCTGCAATCAAATATAAATCACTGAACTATCAAGAATCTACCCTTTAATGTGATTAGTCTCACCTTGTTAACTGAGGTGTAACTGGATTTTATTAGCTGCATACTAAATAACAGCGTACTAAATTCATAATTACGGCTGCAAAACCTCTGACACTGAGAAATTAAACCTATATTTGTGGAATGTCAAATTTATCC
The DNA here is from genome assembly GCF_047496885.1 of Scyliorhinus torazame. Lineage (NCBI taxonomy): Eukaryota > Metazoa > Chordata > Chondrichthyes > Carcharhiniformes > Scyliorhinidae > Scyliorhinus > Scyliorhinus torazame. The sequence continues at coordinate 170,167,682 of NC_092723.1, forward strand.
ATTCTGCTGAAAAGCTTGTCGTGGATGTGAGGTTTTATAACTCTCTTTTAATTCAACGTAATATGGAGTAGTGGAGAAGGGCATGTGACCTCCTACTGGTTCTGTTGGTGATACGCCCATGTGATTTGTTTGCCGAGCGGACAGGGGGCCCAGGGCAAAACCCCATTGAAACCCAGGTGTCAGCTTTTGCATCTGGATACAAAGGGAGAGCAACTTCTCTTGCTACTAGCAGACTCCCATATTCCCAGAGACAATCAGACCAGAGGAGTTTGGGGGGAAAAAAACACAACAGATTCCAAGCAGAAGATAAGGATTGTTTTTGGGTTAACCACCCAGCAAAGGGCTGGTGAGGACCAAATATATGTTCAAGGAAAGAAGGACCATGAAATGTTAGAGAACATGGAATCACCAGACAGAAGCTTAAAATAGAGGGCAGGTTTTTCTAGCCATTCACACTGGCAGGATCTTACAGTCCCATCAACGGTGCCGTAAAATCCCACTGCCAACCACTGGCGAGCTGCCTTCCGCTGCTGCAGATCACGCTGTGGAGGGGGAGGAAAATCCCACCCAGCGTTTCCATTCAGTTAGGTTCAAATGGTTCAATTGTTTAGGTTTAAAAGGATACCAGAAACTTCAGCTTGGAGAAAAAGGGGGAAAAGAGTATGTTGCAACACCAAGAGGAGTTATATGTCTGGAGAGTGCTGTATAACATCTAAATGTGGTATGGGGTTTTCCATTAGGTTAAGAGGTTGAGGTGGGGGATATCTGTTCTGTAGTTTATTGTATTGGTTGTCAACTAAGTAATATTTAGTTGATGTTGATTTGAGAGTGTTTGTTACAGCAAAAGTCTTAAAACATAAAATGTTATTGTGGGTACTTCAATATGATTTGCTGCTTACCATGGTTGGACATCAATGTTGTTAGACGCTTGGAGATGACTTTAACTCGGTTCCAGATTCAAATTACTTTCAAGAAATTGGAAATCCACACACAGAGATCGCTAAATCTTTAAGGACAACTGTCTTTGATGTCAGCAACATGCACCATCGCTTCACCTCGGACCACAAAATCCAACCGTATGGGCTGCATTCTTCCGCCCCGCTTGCCGGAAGAACACCCGGGCAAGACGCCGACAACGAAGAAATCTATTGACTTCAGGCAAGATTCTCCGGTCACTGCCAGACGTGGCCGGAGAATCCCGCCCTTTTTCTATAAACATTTAATTAATGTTGTAACTTATTGGAACATTGCAAGTAAAGTGGAAATTACTTTCAAGATCTGTTGTGCAACTCCCTCTCTCTCTACTTCGCACTTGTAACTAATGTTATAGTGAAAAATATGTTGGTCCCCTATGTGTGATGGTTATCTATTTTACTTGCGACAAAAATCTTCAGAAGTAATTGAAGTGACGCAATGCTTTTAAAGCTTGCTCGGCCTTCTTATTATTTATCAAGTGACTGATCTTTTCTCAGTAGTCCATGATTCGATACTGTTGTTAATAATATCTGCAACACTGTAGACACAGAATAAGCACATAGACATTAGGGCCTGGATTCTCCGATTTGAAAGCTACGGGGCTGATGCCGGCGTGGGAGCAGTGACATTTTATGCCCAAAAGAACGGCGCACAAGATGCACCAATCCTCCGTCTGGTGGGGGGCTAGCATGCACGCAGCGTAAATCTCCCAGCATTACCTGCAGATACGGCCGGAGAATTGCCAGGTCCATGGCCGTGCATGCGCCTGCCGGTGGCCTGCAGCGGCCGCGCCGTGCAACATGGCGCCAGCCGCGGCAGACCCAGCCTGCCTAAAACTGCCCCCTGTAATCAGCCTCGCCACCCCCGGAACACCCCCCACCAGTGCCCCAGCCCTCGCAAAAGCTCCCCTCTGCCCGCGGAACGGCTCCCCCCCAACTGTGGCGGCGCTAGTCTCAGTCCGCAGCCGCCACGCCGGGTTCACAAAAATAAAAAGGATAAGTGTTCCATGCCGTCGGGAACCCAGTCCATCGGAGGCGGAGCATCGGAGGAGGACCTCAGGTGACGAACTGAGGCCATCCCGATGACGTGTGGCATATTCTGCAAGTACATCGTTTTGTGGGGGTGGAGAATTGCAAAAGCGCTGCTGCCCCCCATTTTGGCGCAAACGGGGATTCTCCGGCCATTCGCCGAACGCGATTTTGGCATCAGCAACCGGAGAATCCTGCCCTAGGTATATGACACTTCAGACTACAATAGCTTCAAATTCCAAGTGCTGCCCTGTATTTCAAAAGATGCTTTTTGAAACATCTTCAATACCAGTTGACAGGACTTTCTTTCAAATCCTTAGCAGAAATTAGATGTATGTAATTTTAGCAAGATTTTGAGAACCTGCATGGTAAATAACATGCAACCACAGTAGCTTCTCCATGTAATGTTTCGGAAATCTTCAAAATAACTTAGAATTATTTATCTCATTACCAGGTAATGAAATGTACCAGGATTGTATAATAGCATTGGCAGATCTCCCGTAGCATTGCTCCTGTTGAGGCAGAAGTTATACTGCTTCACAATGCAATGTAAAACAGTAAAAAGCACCAGGCATTACCAGAGCCACTGAGTTTCAGTGACCAAATAAAGTCTCCTTTAAGTACCCAGTATTTGTGAAACTTTTTAAAACAATGAGAACTATACAAATCAACTGCAACGGGACATAGATAGGCTAGTGTAATGGGCACGCAAGAGACAAATGGGCCACCCCAGAAGTTTTCACTGCTCGGGTGGGTGCATGCCCAGTCCAGAAGCATGTGAAATCACATGAGAAGACATCAGAGAGGCAGCACAACATCATTGTCAAATCACGCAATATTTTGGTCGGCAGGTGCACATGAGAGTCAGACGTGCGCCCACCAACAATGAACAAAATTTTACATGGCCCGTCTACTTTTATGTTTGGTGGGCAGGGCCAATTGGCCAGGAAGCCGTCATATTCTAGATGCAGCCTCGATCCAGGGCAGGATAAAATGTCAGTGCAGAAATTAAATTTAAAAGTGTGTGTGCGTCTGAGATTTTCGTTGGAATGTGCTTCCTAGACAATCTTTGCAGTGCTTTTCCATTGCAATTCATTTTGTACAGGTTAGTAGCTCCCTGAGACAGCTATGCAGCAGCTGTCCCTCTGAAACAGCTCATTGGAAGCACTAACTCACAGCCTCCCTTTTCACAGCACCCACCCTTCCTGGAAACGTTGAGTGTTTCTCCACACACATATTTTCACACTAGCTGGCTGTTCATAGAAACATAGATTCTCCCCAGTGCAGAAGGAGGTCATTCGGATAATCGAAACTGCACCAACTCTTGGAAAGAGCACCCTACCTAGGCCCACACCCCCACTTTATCCCCATAACCCCACCTAACCCTTTGGATACTAAGGGACAAATTAGCTTGGCCAATCCACCTAAGCTGCACATCTTTGGATTGTAGGGGGAAACCATAGCACTCGGAGGGAACCCACGAAGGCACAGAAAGAAAGTGCAAGGTCCACACAGATAGTCACCCAAGGCCGGAATTGAACTTGGGTCCCTGGCGCTGTGAGGAAACAGTGCTAACCACTGTGCCACCATGCCGCCCTGTTAATTGACGAGCCAGTGTGAAATTACATTCCGGAGTTGAACGCGGACGTGCCCACTTCCAAGCCCATCAAGCGCACCCAGCCAAAGGACAAAGAATTCAGGCCATGGAACTTAATAAAGACAAGTATAAGGTGATGCATTCTGGCAGAAGAGAGAGACAATACACACCAAATGGCACAGTTCCAAAGAGTATGCAGGGACAAGGGATACTGGTGGTGCATGTGCATAAATCTTTGCAAGTGGCAGGGTATATAAAGAGAGTTGTTAACAAAGTATATTGAAACATGTGCTTCATAAATAGAGATATTGAGCACAAAAGAAAGAAAGTTATGCTGAACATTTAAAAAGCTCTGTTTAGGCCACAACTGGTGTACTGCTTCCAGTGCTGGTATTCACACTTTATAAAGCATGTTAGGGAGTTTTAAACGGTGCAGAAGGGATTTACCAGGATGGGTCAGGAATACAGTATTTTAGCTACAAAGTTAGGTGGGTAGAAACTGGGGTTGTTCTCTCCTTAGACCATAGGGTATCGATGGGAGATTTGATAGAAATGTAAAAGATAAGAGGTTCAAATATGCAAGACAAGGGAAAAAATATCCCATCCGCTGGTGTACAAGGACTAAGGCACAGATTTATGATTTTCAGCAAGAGATGGAGAGGTGCAAACAAAAACATTAAATGCAGAGAGTGGCAAGACCTGAAACTCACTGCCCTTGAGGCTAATAGAGCAGAGGTGATCGATGAAACTGAGTGAGCACTTGAGTAAATAAACTTGCATGACTAAGGGTACTGTAATAATGTAATTGACTATACTGTTTTGTAGACAGTCGTCAGCATAGACTCAGTGGCCAAATGGCCTTCTTCTGTGCCATTATAATTCTATGAACTGTATAAGTCAGATTGTTAAAAATAGATAGACAGACAACAAAAAAACAGGAATTTCCTCACACCGAATTTATGTATTTAAATCCATCAAAAATGATGAAGATTATTTACATTATTTTGCACAGTGCCTTTATGAGAAAAAATATATCAGCTGTCAAACGCCCAATGGATTTATTGTGCATTTGTGCCAGCCCAGAGGTTTTCACTGCTCGGGTGGGTGCATGCCCAGTCCAGAAGCATGTGAAATCACATGAGAAGACATCAGAGGCAGCACAACGTCATTGTCAAATCACGCAATATTTTGGTCGCAGAACGGCCCCGGTCCCGACCGATTCAGGCCCTGACAATGGGCCAGTATCGGGGCCGCGTCATCTACACACGCCAGGCCTTGTCGCCCGCGTAAAAGCGACGCCGCATAGATGACGCGGCCGGCGCCGCATAACGGACATCATCCAGGCATGCGCGGGTTGGCCGGCGCCAACCCGCCCATGCGTGGTTGCCGTCCTCTCTAAGTCCGCCCCACAAGAAGATGGGGGACGGATCTTGCGGGGCCGCGGAAGGAAGGTGGTCCTCCTTCAGACAGGACGGCCCGACGATCGGTGGGCACCGATCGCAGGCCACCCCACATTCCAGGTGAAGCCCGGTACAGGATCCCCCCTCGCCCCCCCCCGCAGGCCGCCCCCCCCCCCAGCGTTCACGCACCGCCCACGACTGCAGCGACCAGGTGTGGACGGCGCCGGGGGGAACCCGCCGTTTTGGCCTGGCCGCTCGGCCCATCCGGGCCTCAGAATAGCGGGGGTGCCGGAGAATCGCCATTTTGGGTGTCTCCGGCGATTCTCCGGCCCGCGAAACTCGACAGGGCCGTTCCCGCCGCTTGGGAGAATCACGGGAGGGCGTCGGACCGGCGTCCCCAGACATTTTGGCGGCCCAGGCGATTCTCCCAACCGGCGTGGGAGTGGAGAATCGCGCCCCTAGTGTTAGAACAGTTTCCAACTGTCTGTTTGCACATAAAGCTGATTACAGTTCTGATTTTCCCAAGCGCATGCATATTGATACTTTATGATAGATGTCAGCTACCTTGTCCATTGTGTTGGTCTAAAATAGTTATACATACTAAAACAGAAATATCTGTATATTTAAAATGAAATCATCTGTTTACAACTACCTTGAAAGAACTCTAAACAAGGTTAACTTTATGAACACAAGTTTTTCAATTTTTGTCTCTTCTCTATATTTATGAGTGCAATGGAATATTCAATTGCTAACATGCCATCAATATCATTTCTTCATTATCATTCATATGTTTCCCATGGCATATAATATTCCATGTTGATTGCTTTGATATATTAGATACTGAGAATGTTTTGTGCTCATATAGAAGCATTTAAGTGTATCGATGTACAGCCTCCCTCATTACAGAGAACACACAATACAATTCACTTGGCATACAAAAGCAAATACAGCAACGAGTTGTAATGGCTCTAAAGCACATTATCACCATCTGTTCCAAGCATACAAAGTAATAAAAAGGGAAGCATGTATCATCCAAGTTACAATCAGGGACAAAATTAATCGGACTTGAAAAAAATGTGAGCTAAGAAGTGAAAGTCATCATGCACTTGTTGAAAAAAAAATCATGTTTTCTGATGAAGTAACAGTGAAGGTTTATGAGGGCTGTTTATGCTACGCTTTGACTTTCAAAAGGCATCTGATGAAGCAGTACATAACAAGCAAAATTCATGGATTAAAAGCACAGTGACAGCATAGATACAAAATTGGCCACCAAACCGAAAACAGAGTGTAGTGGCAAATAGTTGTTTTCAAAAGTGAAAAGTATACAGTGGTCAGTATTCGGACCATTTATCTTTTTGATATATATTCCTTGGAGTTTTGTGTATTATAAAGTGTACACTTTCAAAGATTGCAGATGACACAAAACTAGGAAATGTAATAAACAATGTGAGAACAAAAACTTCAGAAGAATATGGGCTGGTAAAATGAACAGACTTGCGAAATGGCAGATCAAGTTAACATGGAGAAATTTGAAGGGATACATTTTGATGGGAAGAATGAAGGGACGCAATATAAGCCAAATTATATAATTTTAAAGCAGGTACAGGAACAAAGAAACCAGGGTGGTAAGACAAGTTGAGAAGGGTGTTAAAAATGCATATGGAACTTTTTGACTTTATTAATAGAGACGTAGAATACATAAGAAGGGCAGTTATGCTAAACCTTTATGAAACATTGGTTAGACCGCAGCTGAAATATTGGACATCCCTTAGGGTGTGTTTTGGCTGGGGGGTGGGGCATGTAAGATACATTGGATGGCTAGCCCATCACGTTCCAGCCCAGTCCAGTGCTGATCTCCATAATACGCGAGGTGCACGGGTGCCAAACTAGACAGCCCATCTGCCATGTTTAAATAATAAAAGGTCAATTAGGCTTGTTAGCAACCTGGATAATACACTGCCATGCCATTTTACAGTTGACATGGGCAGATAGGCGGGAATGCGCAGACCATTTTTTAATGCCCTACTTGGAAAAGGGTGAGAAGGGAAGCACCTTATTCAGGGGGTAACTTTTGCCATTTGGAGGAAAGCCACACCCTCAAGAATTCACTCCCACTTTCTTTCTCGCCACCTGTTCTCCAAAGCACAGCCCCCTCCCTGGACTCATTGATCCCTTCCTGCCCGAAAGACCTGGGGCTTACCTTCCTGCAGCAGACGTTACTCTCGTTTGTGCTCCTTCTTGCAGTCCCAGCAGTGATCTATTGAGATCTGGTGCTGCCAGGTAGCTCGAGCTGCCGGCCAATCAGATTGTCTGACAGCTCTTGAGGGTGGGACTTCCTTCCTCTGACAATTGGAGGTCCTACCCTCACCTTATTTACCCTGCCCCAGGGCATTATGGCTATGGGATGAGCTTATTTCCAGTGTGCTGGCTTTCCTTCTTGGGAGAGGGCTGGGAAGGGGACATTTTAGTAAGAATGTCAACGGCCTTAGAGCAGTGGTGGGTAACATGTGGCCAGGGGTTCTGTGTGAAGCCCACAAGATATTTTGTTGACCATTGCCTATGCTCAGGGTTGCCACGTTCCGTCCACATAGTTTTATTCCTAACAGAATGATTGAAGTGATATGCACATAAAGCAAAGGCAAGTGCAGTGAGGTGCATGCTGATTGCTCACAACATTGACTATGAGAACTATGTGCTCCCTCCGCATCCAAAGCGTAAACATTTATTTTGTTTTTACCATTTGAAGTTGATTGTTCTATTAATATATGTGATAAAGCATTTTCTAGACCTCGGTATGAAATATTCAGCATGTATTAAAAATATTTAATCTTATTCATGGGGTCATAGCTAGTTGATGAACCTGATTTCAATCTTCCAGCCCACTGAGATGAAGGACGGCCATTCATGCGGCCCACTCACTAGCATAGGCAGTCAGTCCATCATTGCCTTAGAAAGGCTGCAAAGGTGATTTACTGGAATGGTACCAAGGATGAGGGGCTTCAGTTAAATGGAGAGATTGGAGAAACTGGAGTTATTTCCTTTGAGCAAAGGTTAACAGATTTGATAGAGCTTTTCAGAATTATGAACATTTAAGGAGCAATTTTGTTTCCAGTGACAGAAGGGTCAGTAACTAGAGGATACACATTTACGGTGATTGGCAAAAGAACCAGAGACAACATGAGGAAACATTTTTTATTCAGTGTGCTCTCATGATCTGGTTATCTGAATGCATTGCTTGAATGGTAGTGGATGCAAAATCAGTTGTAACTTTCAAAAAGAAATTGGATAAATATTTGAAGGGAAAAGATTGAGGAAAGAGCGGGATGTGGAAATAATTGGTCTTCTTCTATGTTGTGTTGTATCATACCATGATACTAAGAAATTGTATTCATGAAAGTGCTATTTTGAGTTTGTAGCTTGGAGCTACCATTAATTACATTATGAGTTGGTAATCAGGACATCAAATTGATTGTAACAGCATGTGAATGTGGTTTTTGATCTCATGTTCCTTTTAGGATGTTTCTTTGTGGCAATCTTTACTGAGCATCCACTAGCAACCATTTTTAAGATACTCCACCCAAATTAAAAGCACATTGAGCTTGAAGGAGCTGAAATGCAGAAGCAGAACTGCCTGAGCACCAAATCCTGTCATTTTTAGCAATGTCAACTCAATGACAGTTACTCTGAAAGTCATTTCAAATCAAGTTCCACAGTTAAAAAGGAACTGCAGTAAGCCTTCAGTAATGCTGAAACTAGGTTCATGCTTTAATCGCAGAAACCTTTGCAACTACAATAATCAAGCTATTGTTATGGGCCAGGGTTTAGAGAACCCCAAAGTGTAGCATGGAGTTCACCTGACCCACAACTTTTAATAGATTGTGGTATGGGGAGCACACGGCCCACTCTACAGGTGGTACAGCAGAAATGGACAAGTATTTTTTAAAGCAAAACAATGTTTATTCTATGAACTCAAGTTAACCTTTTTAAAACATAGTGAACATCTTAGCAACCATTAATTCAAATACAACCCCCAAAGAATTACACTAAGTAATCCTTTAAGCTTTCCTTTTAACATCCATAAGACTTAAAATACTTTTTACCAGAAGCACATCAGGTTAAAGTCACTACTGTTATTGGTTTTAAATCACCAGGATCGATTTACAGTCTTTAGATTACAGAGAGAGATTCATACACCTCTTCTGGCTGTGACTGCAGCTCTGAAAATGAAACTAAAACACGCCCTGCAGCAAACAGCCCAAAACTACCAAAAAGCTGACAGACAGCCCAGCTCCACCCTCACTCTGACATCACTGATAAACACCCATTTCTTAAAGGTACTCTCACATGACACTATGATCCCAACATTCACATGTACTCCTGGGTTATTGTTAATCTGCCTGGAAATTTACAGAATATCCATTCAGTCATTTTTTTAAAAAACCAGATACGATAGATCAAACTAAAACCTTCAGTCAATTGTGTAGAGGTGCTGTTCTCTCTGCTATAAAAGGGTACAAACAATCTCTAACACTAATGTTGAACTGTTACACTTCCAATCTACACCTGACATGTACAAGGTACATCTGACAATTTAATTCAAATATTGTTATTGAAAAGCATATATAAGTAGGAGATGCTGGAACGAGAGGTATCACTGGCAAATTAACTAACATTTTCAAATAGTACGACCACTGCAAAGCTACTAAAGGATAAAGCAAAGTGCAGTATTCCTTAACATTTAATTATTGAATTATATTTTATGTTTTAAGCACAAGTAATCTGATTGCATTGGAACCATAACTGTACTAAGTCAGCTTCCAACAGATAAGTGGCAAAAATCCGAAAATAGGAAAACAGGCAGCACATAATTGTGCTAATTAATCATCTCAAACAATCTAGAAACGGCACAGTAAGTGATAGGTTGGACATTGCAGCAAATGGCACTTGTATGGCATCTTGAACCAAATGAAACATCACACGGTGCTCCACATCTGTGTTATCCAGTGGAACAGTGAACTGGACAAGGAGGCATTAAGCCGGATGACCAAATGGTTGGTACATGAGGTAGGTTTTAAGGAGAGTCCATAAGGCGGCAACGTGAGGTAAAGAGGGAAGGAATTCCAGAGTTTGGGTGGTTTTAGGCAGCTGAGGCCATGGCCACCAATGGAGGCCCAAATTAAAAGAGCGCAGATCTCTCGGCGGCTTGTTTGGTGAAAGGAAATTGGGCAAAACCAGCTTAAGACACGTCGCCCCACCAAAGGTGTCAATTTTTGAAATGGAGTTACCTTTAATTACACTATGAGTTGGTAATCAATGAGTTGCGGTTACATTTCAAACATTTCACTTTCTTTAGAGAGAGGTATATGCACTTACACTGCTTTGTGACTGGGAATCACATCCTTTTTGCCAAAATTCTAGCCATGCCACTTTCTGGGAGAGTAGCAGTCAAAGGGAGCGTAGGTGAAAAATGGAAACAATCATCTCCCCACCCCACCCATTAAAGAAAGTCAGCCGTGCCCAGGTGACCGCAGCCATCTTGTTGTCAACATCTGTCACCCCAACTGTCACCAACCGTCACTCGGCCGTGCGCGCATGCGCCCGGCTCAGCATCCTGCCTTCCGCTTGCCGCCCGCGCGCACGTGCTGGGCACGTGGCCAGGCCTGGGGAGGCCAATCTCGAACCACTCGCAACAATACCACTGAGGGTGAGCAACATTTGTAGCCAGACTCGGCGGATCCCCCGGGCCCGCAGCCTGCATCGGAATGGGAGCCAGCCTTAAAGCTCCTTATGTTGGCCCCACGCAGCTGATGCTATTGTCATTTGTGGGACCACTTATTATTAAAGTCTTGTTTTTATATGATGAAAGATTAAAGTGTGTGTGTCACAATCACCCCTGCCGTGTCGGCACCGCTCCGGCTGGGTTGGATACACATTGTTGGGAGTAAACAAGTCCACCGCTGCGGGTTTAAAGTGTCGGTGCCAAGTGCGTCGCCCTCCTCGTTTTGCACGTGTCTGTGTTGGTCTTTCCAATTTTAGCGGTGGAAAAGTGAAACGAATATTTTGGTCTCCATATACGAAATGGTGAATTTTGAATGCAGGATGTTCGGGCTGCACATTACAAAGTCAGCATGAACTGCGAGGCAAGTACTGTGATGTATGTTTGTGCTTGGGGGGGGGGGGGGGGGGAGAACTTTTGTTTCTTTGGCCAGCAGCTGTTGGTGAAGAATCTGCTACCACCTTCTTCGTACACATATTTTATTTCATTCTCACTCCCATCCCCCCCCCTTTTTTTTGGCCTTGCACCATCGTCCCACCTGCCTTCCACCCCCTATCACATACCTTCCTTCCCCTCTTGGTCTTTCTTCCCCTGTCTCACCCTCCCTCCTTCCTTCTGGCTTGCTTAGTAAAAAACTTCCAACTCGAAGTGCTTGCACCCAGTTCTGACGGAAGCGCCAGAAACGAACCGTTAACTCTGTCCCTCTCGCCACACTGCCAGAGCTGCTGAACTTGTTCACAGCCTTGACCGATAGTTGTAACATATCAATTCAGATTTGCGGCACCCGCAGTACTTTGCTGTTGGAGAACTGTTTGTCAGAAACGACATGCCCCGTTTTGAATGTTTGTCGACCGGTCTCAACCCTGAAAACTAACGACTGACAAAGGTTGCTTGATGCAAGTTGCAATCTCAAAAGGCAGGCCATAAATCCTCATGAACGCCAGCCAGGACATACACTGCTAGCTTGTCAGCCACCCACCAAATATTAGTACATTTGGAAGGGAAAAGACTGAAAAATAGACGCCAACATGTATGAGGCGCAACCCATACGAGAGTTTGGCCAGTTTATAGAAAAATGACATGCCTTTAGCCCACGTCACACATCTTACTCCCAAGTGCCTATAGAATACAACAGTGCTCAAAATGCAACCAGATATAAATCGAGAAGTCCTCTTGTGAGAAGATGAGAAGGGATAATGAAAACTTCAGGTAAAATATTAAGCAGATTATTTTTCCAAATCTGGAGATTTTTTTTTTTAAACTCTAAATGAATTTAAAGTTGTCAAACAACCTTGAAACCGACTCTGGCTCTTCGAAGTTCACATTGGAGAGGGAGGGGGGGAGAAAAGGATATGGGTTACAAACCACTTTGAGGCACCAACTCCGCGGTCGCGTTGTCTGCTTGAGGCAGAAGAAGACGGCGGGCGCTAGGGCCGGGTATGGGAGCTGCTCAGTGGCGGCTTCTGACGCTGTCTCCACTACTCCGAGCTCCTGAGCCGAGAAGCTGCTGCCGCTCGATGGTCCCACGCTTCCCATTGCGACATTCCCACCGCCGCCGTCAGCCTCGGCGTCCGTCGGGAATCTGCCGGCCACCGGGACCCGGACATCCTCGTTCCCCAGAGGGTGAGCCGGTTGCCTCCTCTCACCATCGGTCATGGTAGCTTGGAAATGGGAAATCTGATCAGGCGAGAGTCACCCGAGACATTGATGAGTAACAAAGTATTTATTCTCTGAGACATCACACGAACAAACGAATCGCTAATAACAGAGAGGAGGGGCGGGGGGAATAAAGATTCAGAAGTTTCTCTTGTCTTCCCAAGACTGGAAAGCCAGACTAATCTAGACTGGGCTTCCTTAAACAGGCAATGCCCGGGCTCTTTGTTGCTTTTCAAATTCCAAACCATTTGAATTGTGCCACTTGGCCAGAAGCACAGGCTAGCTCGGCAGATCCCACCTCTAAAGGGTTCTGCATTGTTTTGTAATGTGTTACCACAAGTGGTGGGCCCCACTAAAAAAAAAACACTTGGATTGCAAATTGTACCCGGGTGAAACATTCTGTTCTATCTGTCAATTCAGCAAAGCGATGCTGTTGAATTATAACGTGCGTTTGATGATTGTTTTCAACTTGCAAAGGGACCTTGACAAATATTTTTTCAAACGCGCATCGAATCACTTGACAGGCGTTGAACGCTTGCTTTATTTCTTACCTTAATATCGGTGAGTGATGTGTTCCCATAAGTATATCCTTTTGTCTTTCGATGGTATTAAATAAATGCTATTCCCCCGGTCACATTGGGTTCATCACACTGCCATCTCATATTGGATGTGCGTCTGAAGTGTGTGGATGTGTAGGTTAAACACCCAACAGCGGAAAAAAATAAAAGCAGCGAGGAAAGCGCCACTGATGAGACTCCCACGCGGCTGAGCCGCCCCAGATCCGGCTGCGATCTGGAGTTTGGGTCCAGTGTCAGAAGAGCAGCAGATTTGTGATGACTGTGCAGGAGCGGGCTTCTTGCGGTCCTTGCTGGCACCTCACCTCCCAACACCAGGAAAGTTCCTGCTCCAGCCACAGGAGCAAACAGGAGACACGTGATTCTGGGGGGGGGGGGGGGTGAAATCAGCAACGGATCCCAGATCAATGGGGAATCCATAGGTTTAGGAAGTCCATTGCAGAGTCACGCCTCCGCACGTTTGCTATGTTATCCGTAGAGAGGTATTCGTATTTTGTTTTGTCAATTGCACATTTTCCATCCGCCTTTTCCCTTTCCGAGGATGTTCCTTGACTGTGTGTGTCTAATGTTGCGGGCGCTCGTTGTTTTGAGGGTTGTCTCCAGGTGCGGGGTGATGGGTGCACTGGAGATTCAGCTGCTTTTTGTTGTCATGCACTTCGGGGGGGGGGGGGGGGGTGCAATGTCCTCGGTTCCCCAGCTGTTAATTTCGCACCCTGGAAGGTGGCTTGAAAAATAAATGGAATGTGTGTTCACGTGGCCTTTTTTTAAATCTCCTCAAATCGCCACTTTTCCAGACTCCCCCCCCCCCCCCCCCCCCCCAAACAAACTCCAACCGTGCCACAATAAATCATTGAGCAAGTGCGCGATGTTCTTGTCATCAGTTTTCACTGTCTATACGAGTTAGTGGGTCTGGAAAGTGGTGAGTTGCATTGCATCACAGTTAGACTCCAGTGGTGTTTTTGTGTGTGTTATTTGCAAATAGTGGTCTGGAGACCCGAATCGAGCGGGTTCCTGTGACAAATCAATTCGCATTTAATAACTCGTGCGATGTTCTTCCTCTCACATGTATGAGGAGGGAGTTTCAAACCAATGACTGGACGTTCTCACTATCTGGACACCTTACAAAGAAACGTTTTTCTTCCCTCTGTGTTGGTCAGTGTAAAACTTCGGCTGCATAACAGTGCGAAAATAAATGAGTGTCAGCGTGGTGGTCTCCTTTGTTGTGTAAATGATCGTGTCCGCTTCTGAAACCTTCCCAGCGACCGCGCCTCTCCACCTCTTATTGGCTTTACTGCTATTATTGAAGTGCAAGGGAGTGGCCGAAGAAGGGTCACTTTTTTTGTTAATCTGCAATTAGAAGTAACGGGAGCTGGTACCCAGTGAAGGTGCGGCATTTCTGACAGGCTAAGGTAGATCAGTGGAAAGACTTTTAAAAAACCAATGCGACGCTGCCCAATAAAATCATAAAATGGTTAAAGCACAGAAGGCCGGCCATTCGGCCCGTCGTCTCCGTGATGGCTCTGTAAAATCAGACAAGGATGCACCAATAACGTTGCAAGATTGTTACAGCAGAGCTGTGAGAGGATACAGAAAGTTCGAAATTTGCAAGTCGTGTAAACTGCGTGCCTTTTGCTTACTCACCTCCAGTAAACATCATGCACATTGTTAAATTGGGCCATGTTGCGAGATCACGGACGTGTGAGTATGTTTACATATTACAATAGGCTGCTCGCTGCCCCTGTTGTCCTGTGGTGACCACTGCATGAGTTTTATGTTTTTTGCCATTCGATCGGTATTGGATTCATTAGACTGAGTCAACCTCAGCAAGGCACCAGGACAGACTTTTAGCCCAAAACACGACGAATATTCATTGTGAAACGCGCAGGGGTATTTGTGTGGGTGCACCGTTGCGCGTTGCTGAGATAGCGTGGGCAGTTCATTGGAAGGAATGCTGCTGCAACCATTTGAATCGACATGAGCATGGCATAAATATGATTAACAGCATAAATAGCATTATCACATAAATGCTACTTTCGAGGTAAACGCTGAAATAAATCCCCAAATCAAAAAGAATAAATAAAAACAGGAATTGCTGGAAATACTCAGCAAGTCTGGCAGCAACTGTGGAGAGAGAAACTGAGTTAATGTGCCGGGTCGATGATCTTCCCTTTCTATTACTGTTTCCAGTCTCCTAATTAACAGTTGTATGGTCCAGGACTCCCCTATTTAAAATGCATTTGAAGACCGGTGCGTTGTAAATCTCCTGCGCCATTCATTTCCAGGACCCAAATGTAAAAGCACTCCCATGTTATGAATGTATAGAGTGAGGGTACAGTCCCTACAAAAGGCACAGGTGGCTACAGTCCCTGATAAAAGTGGGGTAAGCGGGAAAGGAAATAACATTTCCAATTGTTCTGTGAAGTCAGTAATCCGATCTGTGTTTTTTCCCCCAACAGAAAGTTCCCACTTAGGTTTTGCATATTAAATGTATTTTATATCTGATTCACATTCGCCACCATAACGACACCCATTCGGTACTTGTGCTCTGATGCTGCGGAGCAACGGCCACTTGTCTTACTGGAGCGTCTGTAACGCAGTAGAAGTGCCAAGGCGCTTCACAGGAGGGCTCTCAAACAAACATTGACACTGAGTCACATGAGGAGGTATCACGGCAGATGATCTAAAACTTGGTTACGGGGGAGGGAGCAAAGAGCGCCTTGAAGCTTTAAGAGAGGCGGAGAGATTTCAAGAGGGAGTTCCACAATTTGTTGTGCACAGTAAGAAGTCTTACAACACCAGGTTAAAGTCCAACAGGTTTATTTCAAACACTAGCTTTCGGAGCACTGCTCCTTCCTCAGGTGAATGAAAGCATGGAAGGATTTGAAAACGAGGATGAGAATCCTGAAAAATGAGGCACTGTTTGACTGGGAGACAATGTGGGTCAGAGAGCACAGAGATTATGGCTGAACGGGACATGGTGCAAGTTAGGATACAATCAGCAGAGCTTGTGGGATGACCTCAAGTTTACAAAGGGTAGAACATGATCGGTGAACTTGGAGTGCATTGGAATAGTCAGGTTGAGAGGCAACAAAGACAAGAATGAAGGATTCAGCAGCAGGTCTGCTGAGGTATGGTGGAACCTGGAGGTAGAAATAGACGGTCTTCCTGGTGTCATGGGTGTGTGGTCAGAAGCTGATCTCGAGGTCAATAGTGACACCAAACTTTCGAACAGTCGACTTCACCCTCAGGCAGGAAGAAGGACAAAGTTGGTAACGAGGGAACAGAGGTTGTGGTGGGAACCAAAGACCGCCTTCCTGATATGTAGTTGAGGAAATTTCCATAAGACCATAAGAAATTTGAACAGGAGTAGGCCATTCAGCCCTTGAGACTGTTGCATCATTTAATACAATCACGGCTGGCCTACCACTCACTAGTTCACTTTCCTGCCTTAGCCCTGTAACCTTTAATTTCCCCGCTGATTAAATCTCAGCCTTAAAAATATTCAAGGACTCAGCATCCACAGCTTCCTTGGGTAAAGAAGATTGAAGATTCATCAGTCTTTGAGAGAAGAAATTCTTCCTCAAATCCATCTTTTTTTTAAATTTTCCAATTAAGGGACAATTTAGCGACGCCAATCCACCTACCCTCCACATCTTTGGATTGTGGGGGTGAGACTCACGCAGACATGGGAAGGATGTGCAAACTCCACATGGACAGGGGCCGGGATCGAACCCAGATCCTTGGCGCTGTGAGGCGGCAGTACTAACCACTGTGTCACCACACCGCCCCTTCAAATCTATCTTAAATGAGCACCCCCATTCCTGCGAATGTGCCCTCTGGTCCTACACTCTCCGATGAGCGGAAATATCCTCCCAACATTTACCCTGTCTAACCCCCTAAGAATCTTCTTTTTTCAATCATATCATCTCTTATTCTTCTGAACTCCAAGGAGTACAGATGCAAACTGATCAATTTTTCCTCATTTGGCAGTCTCTCCGTAACCACTAATTCAGTATTGTATATTGGTCAAGCAGTCAGACCAATAAGTGACTGGCAGGGTCGAGAGAGATGGTGGTGAAGTAAGTGTGTTGTCGGTGTGCAGGTGGAAATTAATACTCTCTTCAGATGATGTTGCAGAGAGACAGCTTGTAGATTAGACATTGGAGGGGGTAAAGGGTAGATAATTGGGGAATGCCAGAGGTAAGAGTGCAGGATCAGGAAAAGAAGCCGTTGCAGGTGATTTTCTCACCATGACCTGGTGGGTCAGTGTTGAACCACGTGAGTGCAGTTCAACCAACTGGATTGCAGTGGAGAGACTGTTAGTGAAGAATGGTGTGATCAGTCATGTCAAAGGCTGCAGACAGGTCAGGGAGGGATAGTTTACCTTTGTTACATAGGATGTACTTTATGACCTTGATGAGAGCTGTTTCAATACTGTGACCGAGATGGAAATAGGATTGAGCTCTTTGAAAGATTACAAAAACGTTATTAATGTTGCACAAGATGATACATAAGGCTGTCTTTGAGAACCCTTTAGTACCCATTCTTGAAGCAGCTTTTGTTGCCAGCTTCCAGCTCTTTAAAAGGGGAAGAAATGGATGGTTAACACTGAATACTGCCTTTTCTGATAAAACCTATCACAGTCAACTGGCCAATTCATCTATATCTGCAAAATGTAACCTGGCCTATTGGTTTTCCAGGAAAAGGGTTAACCATGGTGAAGATTGTTGTTACTAATAAAGAGAACATCACTCAAGATAGAAAATAGAGATCAAATCTATTTAATTCCAAAGAGATGCCTGCATGGGGATTGTGATAAGAACAAATGCCAAATGATCATGACCAAAAGTTTATGCCTTTTTCAGGAAATAATATCCATTTTAGGGGCTCAGCGAATATGAATTTTCAGTGAGTCCATTTATATGTGAAATAAGTATCAACGGATACCGATCTACCTTCACACTGAGCATTAAGTGAATTTGCTAGCATGTGCCACAAACTGAAGATGCAAGAGCAGACTGTAGTGTTTGTGTACTGCAATACATTGTCATTTCACATCATTTTCACATGTTTCAATATAATTGACAGCAGTCTTGTGGTAGGTTTGTGGTTCTTTTCTAAAATCATGGTTTGTTGCCAGGACAGTTGTAGTAGTGTCTGCGTGGGTCTCCTCAGGGTGCTCCGGTTTTCTCCCACAAGTCCCAAAAGACGGGCTGTTCAGTGAATTGGACATTCTAAATTCTCCCTCAGCCCAAACAGGCGCTGGAGTGTGGTGACTAGGGGATTTTTACAATAACTTCATTGCAGTGTTAATGTCAGCCCACTTGTGACAATAATAAAGATTATTATTAGTAGTAGTAGACGAGGGAAAGAGGTAGTAACTAATTAAGTAGATAGAATTTTCCATAGCGGAACACATTTACCATCATCAGTTGTGTGTTAAAAATAATACGACTTTTGTTTATTGAAGGCGAAGCTCTCACTGGGTACTAAGGAGGCAAGCAGTGTTCAGGACTAAAGCCTGTGTCAACTTATTTTTCTCCAAATGAACTTTGACAAGATGAGGATATCACCTTCCACAATCTCTGCTTCCTTGCCACTGTCACTATGACCATCCCCATAAACTCTTACAAACTGAACTAAACTCTGAAAAGGTTTGGTATTCCATTAGTCCCAAAGCTCAGCATCAAATTCCATATCTGATTTGTCACCAAGACCTCTACTTTATCTCCATACAACACTCATCTCTTCCACTGCTGCTGAAACCTTCATCATCCTGTTATTAACTTTGGACTGAGCGCCCTTAGTACCTTTGTTTGCCTCCCATCATTCACCTTCGATAACTTCCAATTTGATCAAAAATCAAAGACCCATGCTCTGTCCCGCACCAAATCCTCCTCGCTCATCAATTCATATTTTCAGTGTCCTATGCTGATTCTCTCTCCACCCCTTACTCCCAACCCCACGTGTTGAATTTAAAATCTTTGTCCCCATCTTCAAATCCATTAAAAGGCATTGCCCCATTTTATCTCTGATGATTTTTTTGTGCCAGTTCTCTGTTGCACTATTGGTGTCAGAGCTTTCAGTGGACACTGAAATCTTTATCACACTGTTGACAGATTTAGACCAAATTCTTCCAATGCCCTCTTCTGTGACCTCAGATCCTTCATCTTCCATAAACTTAGCAGACCAATTCTGTGCTATTCACAAATTTCACCTCTTCTGTTTGTTTAATCATCTGAAAACCAACACTTCCAGAAGCTTTTCTTCAAGGAAAATCACTCACGGGATGTGGTTGCTGCTGGCTAGGCCAGCTTTTATTTCCCATCCCTCATTACCTTTGAGAAGGTGACGTTGAGCTGCCTTCTTGAACCGTTACAGTGCCTAAGGTGTAGTAGGTACATCCACAGTGCTGCTAGAGTTGGCTGGATGGGTGGTTCTTGATGTGGAGGCACCAACAGCACGGGTTCAATTCTCCTACCAGCTAAGGTTATTCATGAAGGCTCTGCCCGGCCTTCTCAATCTTGCCCCTCCCTGAGGTCTGGCTAAATCACTACCGGTCAGCTCTCTTTCAAAAGGTGAGAGTAATATGGTCCTCGGAGACTGTGGCGACTCTCATTCAGAATTCCAGGATTTTGACGCAGCGACTGCTTATCCAGGAGGCATGTAGGATTCAAGTCTGTCGATGTTAATTTTATCCAAGTGAACTTTGGGAGAACTGAGGTTTTTGGCCCACTCCTCTACTTCTCCCAACACGATGAATTTCGCTTATTTTATCAACTTTTAGTGTAAAACCCACACCCCCTCCCGCCGTCCTATTTTTATAAAGGCCCTTGGGACATGTTTGCGTTTAAGGGGCTACATGAAATCCAAATTGTTCCTGTTGCGAGCAGCAAGGAGAAAGGTTGGCGAAAAGTGAGTTTTCTTTCAAAGGTAAAAACAAACCATTGGAGACTCGATACATTGAATAGATGCACATTAAACAATTTAACATTCAAACAGGTGCCTATCATAAAAGATGCAACTGAATTGTCATTTAGTAACACAATTAGTTTTTTTTAAAGCATGATTGCAGTGAAAGGAGGGGGGCCTCAATATGCAATCCTTCCTTGTAGACAAGCACACTGAGCAACAGGCCAAGAAGTCTCCGATGACCAACCAACTTAAGGACGTAAGATAGCCACAGGGGAACCGGAAAACACAAATCACAGACAGCAGCGTAAGCCTTAACTGGTTTGCCCATGTCGTGGTGTGTTGGTGTCCGACTGCATTGTGACTGGGACATGGTTGCGAAGAATGATTTGCCAAAATGGGTGAAGCAACTTGACGCCACCAGCAAAAGAAAAATGCAGGAAATTTAGAAAAAAATAGAAACCTGAGCACCATCCTTGGGATGGAACATTTGGTGTTCAAGACTTAAAAGAAAAGTAACTGGAAAGAGAAGTGAACGGATAGTCAGAACGGAGTGGCGCTGTCACTCCTGCTGCAAGCGGCGTCCATCCATCACGCATAATAAAATTATAGTCAAATATTGTTTTGAATATGAATTGGAAACTCGATGTGTAACCAATAACAAATATTTGCAAATAGCTTGATGTGAACAACCTTTGCTCAGCGGCAACCCTCTCGCCTTTGAATCCATATGGTCTGGGTTTAGTTCCATACTAGGGAGTAGAGTACATAATCGTACTGACATATAATCATAGGCCTTTACAGCACAGAAATAAGCTCTTCGGCCCATCTTGTCTGCGCTGGCGCCATCAACGACCTCTCTATTCTAATCCCATTTTCCAAACCTTGGTCGGTAGCCTGGAAGCTGTGGCGTTTCAACTGCTCATCTAAATGCTTCTTAAATTTTGTGAGGATTCTCGCCTCAACCACTCTTTCAGGCAGTGAGTTCCAGATTCCCACCACCCTCTGGGTGAAAGAGTGTTTCCTCAAATCCCCTCTAGATCTCCTGCCCCCTACTTTAAATCTATGCCCCATGTTATTGACCTCTTTACTAAGGGGAAAAGGTTCTTCCTATCTACCTTATTTATGCCCCTCATAATTTTGTACACCTCATTCAGCACCCCCCCCCCCCCCCCCCAGTCTTCTCTGCTCCAAGGAAAACAACCCCAGCCAAACTAGGCTCCCTTCACAGCTGAAATGCTCCAGCCCAGACAGCATCCTGGTGAATCTCCTCTGCACCCTTTTAACTGTAATCACACCCTTCCTATAGTGTGACTCTCTCAAATCGATATAAACGATCCCATGGCATTGTTGGAAGAAGAATATGGGAGTTCTATTTGATGTCCCTCAACACATATTACAGAAGCATATAGGTCACTAT
The DNA here is from genome assembly GCF_047496885.1 of Scyliorhinus torazame. Lineage (NCBI taxonomy): Eukaryota > Metazoa > Chordata > Chondrichthyes > Carcharhiniformes > Scyliorhinidae > Scyliorhinus > Scyliorhinus torazame. The sequence continues at coordinate 170,189,021 of NC_092723.1, forward strand.
CGCATTGCTTTGTGAGAGGGAGCTTGTGTACACACTGACTGCAGCCTTCCCTGCATTATAATACTGTCCACACTATTTAAAGATCCTTATTTGGACTTGAAAGGCACCGTTTCATTGGTTCTGCTAATGTTCTTAAACACTTCGAATCCCAGGTTTGCAGCAGACGAACTCGGGACTTCCGACTTGTTTTATGTAACTCTAACCAGTCTGGACACAGCAGTTTAAAGTTCCTGTTTTTATCATGTTTTTATATTCCACCGAGAAAATAATCAGGATCTTAATTCTGGTCTCCATCTGAACTTGGATTAACTTGACAATTAACCATCAATACATAAGGAATATATTCAGGAACTTTAAACTGCTGTGTCCTGACTGGTTAGAATTCCAGAATCAGTATTTGCCAACGCGCCACACCCTTCAAGCCACACTTGGATTACACTTGGTTTATTTTAACCGTTACGCATTAATATATAAACATATTTTTACTCAGCAGATACACTTCAGTTAATGTTTTGACGACTTTGATACAGCGACAAAATATTAGATCGGTAATCGTAACAGAGGCATTAAAGTAAAGACGGAATAGCGCCCTTTTTAGAAGTGATACATTTAGGATGATACAGAAACATGTCCCCATCGGCATATCACAGGATAGACAGGCAGAGAAGGCAGCCGTGTGGCGTGTATTTGAACTTTTGCGGAATTGCACCACTTTTGCAATTAACTTTGGTGGTTTTAATACCACAAAATTCAAAGTACTTACAAGACCGTTCGTGTAAATACACAAGAGTTATGGAATGATGCCTCGTGATATCTTATAGTATATACATTTGGCCGTGGGAACTATTCAGGAGACAAAGTGGAGATTTTCAGCATTGCTATCTTTCGGATGAAACTGTAGATAATTTAATGCTCAAAAGAAATCTTCACGCGTGCGTCCCTCTAACACGTTGTTTAATGTCAGCGGGGATTAGCAGGCTTTTAAACAGATGTGTTTTTTTCTAACAGGCTAAAACATAACATTTTTTGTAAACCGAAGTATGACACATCGCAGCTCCGGAATCACTATTATGGAAGTATTTCATACGAAGCGCCTTGACAGGGGAAATTCCTGGCGTGTTCGCAAACATCTTTATTGAGAAATGAAAGTTTAGAAGGCGTATTTTAGAAGCCGCAACTGAAATTGGATCTTTTTTTAATGCTGTCAACCTTTAGACTTGCAGAGATTTCTTGGGAGAATTAATTCACGATTCCTTGAAGGTATTTGCATTGTAATGTACTTGATGCCCTTTACTATTCAAAGCTTTATTTCCGTTCTTTCGAATCCCCGATATCAAATCATTATTATAATAAAACAATGACTCTGTAACTCGCCTCTTGGGAGCAGTTTGATTCCACGCTGAACCCATTTACAACTCACTTCCAGAGGGACAAACATCCGGCTATTTAAAACTGCCGATGGCATTTCTCTCCTGTTCTTCTGGATGGGTGAGAGCGGGAAACGCCAACAATACCTGGCCAGCTCCTTCACTCAATAAAACACGATCGCTCCCAAAAAAAACACCAGCGGCATCGGTCCAATTTATTAACCGACCTAAGTTGGGGTGGGGAATGGGAGCCAAAATCAACGGCCAAGTTGCTCACCGTGCTATTATTTGCTACTCCCTGTTCGGCAACAACTACTTTGTGGGATATGCAACGTGACGCTGGAGTGAGGGAAAGACACGCTTGCTCCACGATAGTTAAGATCCAATCAACACACGACACTCCTCAGAATGTGATACCCGATGTGACGGGATGACGCTGTAATATCATTGAAGATATCTTTTTGGGTTATGATGTTTGCCCAATCTAAAATCCTTCGGGAAACCCTAAGATTGCTTTAAAATTGATTTCGCAATTTCACCTTATGGGCTGAAATGATTTCGCAAGTTCGCGTGCATCTTTCGTGATACCCTAGATTGCATTTTTAAAAATGAAATGACGTGCTAAATTTAAGACACATTAAGTGATGGGGACTGGAAATATATCCCAAAAGGGGGTTGGGGAGAGAGGAGAGAGATGATCTTCTTTCAGACAGATGCAGGAAGATCGAGTCTGTGTATTTTAAAGACAGTATTTGCCCCTCTCTATTGTGTCATTCTAGGGGTTTCCGCGCTGAATCTAGCGTTGTAATGGAGAAAGGTTGTTCCAGAGCTCCCTTTTCCTTTACAGTCACAATACATTATTAAATACTCGGCTTGAGGGTGTACATTTATAGAGAATATACAAAATTGCTTAGAATATGAAGCACAGTTTGACCCAACTAGTCGGTGCTGGCTGGTGTCAAATCTGTAGACCAAGTACATCCACTTCATTTAAATCTTACAACATATCTTTCTATTCCCTTTTCACAGACTTCAAGGTTCCTCACGTCCTCTGTTGCTGTGGAGTTCTTCATATTTCAAGTTTTTCCTTAAACAGATCTGTGGAGAGAAAAGATATGAAAGGTCTCTTACTCCAGAGGTGTTGAAATTACTTCCTCTGGGTTCTTTGAGATTTTTCATACTTGTGCCTGAATTGTGCCCCTAGAATGTATGAAAGTCAGTTTTCAGAGAGGAAAAAATGCCCATATGTCTCCAGCCTCACCTGTGCTCTGAATCCCAGGGTATATTCCTGCTGATTTAGACTAGAAACGTACGGATCCAGAAAAGACCATTGCAGTCTATTTAGGTCCTGACAGTATTCAGCAACCACACATCTGTCAAATATTTCTCCAAGCGGGGGCGGCATGTGGCACAGTGGTTAGCATGGTGACTGTGGCGCTGAGGACCCGGGTTCAAGTCCCGGGCCTGGGTCACTGTCCGTGTGAAGTTTGCACATTCTCCCCATGTCTGTGTGGGTTTCATCCCCACAACCCAAAGATGTGTAGGGTAGGTGGATCGGCAACGCTAATTTGCCCCTTAATTGGAAAAAAAATAATTGGGTACTCTAAATTTATTTTAAAAATACATTTCTCCAGGCATTTATCCAAACCCTTCATTTGCTGATAAAATACTATCTCTCCTCCCTCCCTTGTCAGACCCTTTCACTAAATTACATCGACCGCTCATCAACCAAGCTCCCCAATCTAGACTGGCACTTTTGCATTTGATTAACCTGTCCCTTCTTTTGTGTTGTTTCTACCAGTTTGCTATCATTTGCAAACTTAGATGGGGTTTATCTGTGTCTTCACTTTCAAGTCATCTTGTAAGTGAAAGTCATCGTTCACTTTCAAGTGAAGATAACAACGGCTTCAACCTCTGAGGCATTGCACGAGTTACCCTCCCCCATGCTCATGCAGTTCCACATACAGCCACTCTGTGTTTCTCTGCTTCAACCAACTGTCAATCCATTTATTTAGCATTTCAGCCATGAAATGAAAATAAACATTTACTAAGTTTCTGCTGTTATCTCCTTAAAGAACACCAAGCGATTCATCAGTATGATCTCCCTTCCATGAAACCAATCTGGTATTATTTTTTAAATAGGTCTGTAGGTTTTCAATTGTTCATCATTTGTTCCATCAAACTGCCCTCCAATATTTTCATGATAATGGATGTCAGGATAATTGCTGTGTAATCATACCGTTGTTCATAATAAGAAAGCACCATGTTTTCTTTTCTCCAATCCTCAGACATAAGCATCATTTCTAATGATTACTTAATGATGCTCCCTTTAACTTGTTGAATTTGCTATTTACTTGGTACCGTAGGGGACAATACACCAGGTCCCATTGTTGTTTATTCTTCAACGTCTTACATTTGCCCACCACCTCATTCTTGGTTACATTAATTTTCTTAGAATCTTGGCATCCTGTCCTGGAAATTTAACCCCAACAACCAGAAGGATGTATGTGGTTTTCTTCATGAAGAAACAGAGTTAATTTAGAATATTTTCCATTTCCTGATCATTTAAATCCAATTTTAAGCTGGCATGCCAACTGAACAGACAGATACTGTGTGTGTGTGGTTGGGAGGGGGGAGGAGGAGAGAATGGGGGGTGTGGGGGGGTGACACAAGGCCTAACTATTAGGCCTCATCAGTTTCCCACTTAAATTCATCAGATGTTTCAGGCAGCAGGAGACCCACTGGCTAGGACTGAACAAATGGTCACTGCTACTCAGGTAAGCCATGAGGCAAGGGCTTCAGAAAGGTTTCACAATCAAAAAGGTTGGCACCCATGACAGACAAGGCCTGAACATTCCTTTTGGAACTTGGAGAAGCATATTTGCTTCTCCTGATCCCACCAAATAAGCAAAGAGGATGAAAATGTTAATGTCAGCCTACTTGTGACACTAATAAAGATTATTAATAAAGATTATTAAATCACAACTTCATTGCTGCTCAAGCCATGAGTCAAAATAGCACCAGGCCCTAATCACAAAATCACACCTGTATCTTCATATTTCAAGACGACCCTGCTTGTTTCAGGTACTGCCTGCTCAGAAAAATAGTTAAAGTAGGTGACAGAGAACAGAGAGGGGAGTTGGTGAGTAAGTCTATCTGATTTTAACATCCTGCCTGCTTAGTTTTAGTGTGAAGGATTAAAAGCAGTTAGGATTAAAATTCCTTGATTCAATATAATATTTCCAATTTGGACACCATTGTTTCCCATCGTTCATTACAAAAAATATATATAAAAAACCTTTACGTTAAACCTGATCTTGTTGTTTGTTTTGGCTCTATTAGTTTCACCACTTTCCTAATTTTAGTATCCTAATTTCTGTTCTCTGGCCTACATGTGGCTTTGTATCCAAGGAATGTTCTTTTCTTTTCTTGTTGTGCTTAACCCCTGGTTGCATTTCCCTTTTTGCCCATGCCAGCCTCCTTTTTACTCTACTGCACCTCTTTTTAAGTGATATATGTGGTTATTTTGAATTGTCCCCTTCATGCCGTCCCATGCTAAAAGCTTCTCCAATCTATCACCTTCAGATTGCGCCTTATTCCTTTAAAACTGCTTCTTAAAAATTGAGTTTGTGTGGTCATGCTTTTCTTTTTTTTAAAATATGGTTATATTAGCGTTTTTCCATTTTTACAAACAATACAACACACCCTCAAAACTGGTACAGTGCAACATGATCAATGTCAGGAGGAAACCATCTCAGTCGGTTCAGTAAACCTGGCGCTTGCACAAATACAGAAGGTAGGGAGGACAAATAATAGGGTGGGTGGGAAAAGGATAAAGCCATGAAAACATGGCAAGTGGTATCTGGTATATTGGAGCCAGAACTACATAACCTACAGAAAACCTTGTTGGAGTAAGTCTGACGCTACGGAGCCTGAGTATTTGAGATAGGGGCCCCACACTTTTTGGAATGCATCAAATTTGGGTCAGAGTATACAAGTTAGAAATCCATTAGGATGCAATCCACAATAATTTTATGACAATTCTGAACAGAAGGAGGCTTATCGCTAATCCAGGAACAAAGGACATTCTTCCGCGCCACAAGTGTTAGGATAATGTACAGCTTTTTCTCATTGCGTCAATTATCTTTTTGTCAGACCCAAGAACAAAGGATCAAACTCTAAGGCCGTATCAAATATCTTCTCAAGCTCTTTAATTTTGCCCAAACAGTAGGATTTAATTTTGACACAGGACCAGAGACGAGTTTCCATGTTTGGCACCGTGAAGCTACAGCAGGGTCTGTACTGTGTTTTAATCTTGATGTAACATTCAGATGGTGCAATAGTGTAAGTTGGAACTCCTTCGTTCCATTACAGTCCGAGGTTCTATTGCCATTTTCCTAGATAATGCCCCAGGTCTCCTGGTCAATATTCACTGCAAAATCTTTTTCCCAAGGCCGCAGAGTCTCTAGCATATTTGTACAGGATCTACAACATATTGTGTCATAACAGTTGCTAATTAATTGCTTTGGTTCCATAAAATCTCGAAGTTGTAGATATCTGAAAAAGGAGTATCTAGAAGGGACATCATATTGTTGACACAATTGCTCAAAAGATAACAAGGAAGCACCCCTAAGCATGTCCCCTAGTCTAATAATAGTCCCCTATCTTTCCAAATATCAAAACCATGATTTATAAGGCCTGTTGGACAATTGAGTTAGCCTGAATGGGAGAGAGAGTGGAAGTCAAATTAAATCTACCTTCCAACTCACAAATCATCCTGCACACTCTCAGAATGTTGATGATTATTAGATTTTCACACTTGTTCAGCACAATCCTAAAATCACTAAGAAACAACAAAACTTGTAAGGCGTATTCAGATTGGTCAGCTTCAATATCAAGCTGAATGGAGATGTAGTTCCATCTAACCCATTCTTGTATAAATCTGAGATGTGAGGCTCATTGATACATCTTAATATTCAGCACCCCAGACCTCCCTTTGAACTAGGAAGCTGCAATCTGGCCAATTTTAAGTGAGGTCTCTTTTTACTCCAACCATTAACAGAAAGCAACATTTATAGCATCTGTAAAGGAAAAAACAACTTAGACAACACATTCAACTTTTAATCAGTGCTATCCTACCCAGCCACGATATCAAAAGGAGGACCAATGATGCAGGTTCCAATTCATAGATGCGGATAAGGGAGGGAAGTTTGCCTTTTTAATTGCCAAAATGAAGGGGTAATAGAAATACCCAAATAAGTAAATCCTGAGGGAGACCATCTAAAGGGGAAGGGAGCAAGGAGGGGAGGCCTTCCCCTGTGCCTCACATTTCGCAAAGTTGATTTTGTAGCCCAAAAAGGAGCCAAACCTACCCATACTGACAGTAAAAGCAGGAACAGAGACGTCCGGCTTAGACACGAATAGCAACACATCATCCGCCTATAACATTGCTTCCCACCACGAAACAACCCACACACCAAAAAATTCTGTCTAATGGCTTCCACTAGGGGTTAAATAGTTATTGCAAACAACAAAGGGAAAACCCTGCCTAGTCCCTTGCTGAAGACTAAATTATCAGATCTATAGCAGTTAGTAAGAACTACCACCAGTGGATTTTTATAAAGCACTTGTATCCACTTAACAAACTCCCATCCCACCCCAAACGTCTGCAACATGTAGAATAAATAATTCCACTCCAACCAATCAAAATATTTCTCTGCATCTAATGAGATCACTAGGCTGTCGATCACCTGCTTTTGGAAGACCTGAATAATATTTAATAATCTCCTTACAGTGTTCCATGAATTTTGGCCCTTTATGAACCCAGTCTGATCACCCCAGATAATCAGGGGAGGACTTTTTCTAGGTGCAATGGCAGTATTTTAGAGAACAATTTCAAGTCCATATTCAAGAGTGAAATTGGCCTATAGGATGCACATTCCTCAGGGTTCTTGCCTGCCTTAGCAATTAAGGAGATATTCGCTTCTTAAAGCAACTGAGGCAGCAGACCTGATTCGAATAAATGATTATACATACCAATCAGAGGATCTATTAGCAAGTCTTTCAATTCCTTACAAATTCACTCCCAAAATCATCAGGCCCCGGAGCCTTACCAGGCAAATCCCTCAAGGCAAATACAACTTCCTCCTTAGAAATGGAAGCATTTATGGTCGACCTTTAGCCCTCAGAAATTGTTGGCAGGTTAAAGGAAGAGGAAAAAATGCTCCAAATGTGCTACTAGTGCATTCCCTGATTGACCTGCTTTATGAAAAGGAAATCATCATAGAAGATTTTAAACAGGGCAGCACGGTAGAGCAGTGGTTATATTGCTGCCTCACAGCGCCAAGGTCCCAGGTTCGATCCCGGCTCTGGGTCACTGTCTGTGTGGAGTTTGCACATTCTCCCCGTGTTTGCGTGGGTTTAGCCCCCACAACCCAAAGATGTGCTGGGTAAGTGGTTAGCCACGCTAAACTGCCCCTTAATTGGAAAAAATGAAATGCGTAATCTAAACTTTTTTTTAAAATAGAAGATTTTAAATGCCCCAGTAATATCCTCAGTCTTAATCTTCCCATTACCCTTGAAATCTACCACAGAGGAAATAGTCCAAGTGTCCATCTTTTTCTTGGTAAGGAAAGCCAAATACCTACTCGATTTGTCACCAAACTCATATAGCTTTTGTTTGGCAAACCCTATATCACCTCTCAGCATGTCGAGTCAGCCGGTGATATTCATATATCTTTCAGCATTAAATGGCTAGGATTCCTACCATACTCCCTCTGTTTTGGCCAAAGTTTGTCCATCAAAGGATTAAAATGGCAGTTGAAGTCCTCACCTATGAAGGAATTTGTTGAAGCTAATTCATAAATGAAGCAAAATCCATAAAGACTTTAATAAGAAAATCAGGAGAGTAGTTCGGAGAGCTGTAGACATTTATTATCGAAATACTTCCCCACGCAGCATCCCCTTAACAATTACATACCTTCCCCCCTTGTCCTTCACACAGTTCTTCAATCTAAAAGACACATCTTTATTTACTAAAATCGCAACCCTGGCTACTAATCAAGAATGAAGCAAAAATAACCTGCCCCACCCGCTTCAATTTCTGGTGCTCCTTGTCATCTAAATTAGTTTCCTGCAACAAAGCCATGTCAACTTTCTCCTTTTTAAGGAAAGATGGAATCTTTTTTCTTTTAATGGGATAATGTATCCCCCGTACACTCCAGGAGCAGAGTACACAGTAGCTACTGCCATTGCTTATTTAGCCAAAGAGAGTATAGCATTTGACAAAGAAAATAACTTACCAGCCAAGGATTTTCCCGCCCCTCAGGCATGCAACAAAACTTACATCCCTCATCTCCAACCACACCGGAAGCACCAGTGACACATGATAAATTATTTTTCTAAGACATGAGACTTAACTGCACTTTTACAGGAACAATTAACGATTTATTAATCCCCAAATAATTTTTTTTTAAACCCAATACCAATAAGATCCAAGGGGGTTATCCTCACCAAATGTGAGGCCCTTTTGGGCTATATCTACAAACCTTCCATAATTACACCAAGTTTGGACTTCCGGTGGGTCACGTAGGTGGGAGTTTGCGTTTTGGGAACTCCATTCGGGACCCAATTTAAAAAACAAATGTTCCTGTTTTTCGGATGTTACTCACCAGAGAATTGCAGAGATCAGCAGAATAGGCTCCCCCTGCTCCGATCCCATGCTCAAGCACAAAGGAAGAGAGTCCAGGAAGGCTGAAATTGACCTGATCTCGATGGACTCGGGAGCCTCGTGGAATGCCTCGGCATTACACCAAGGAGTCTTTCTCCTTAAGAGAGGCATCACGGTAGCATAGTGGTTAGCACAATTCCTTTACAGCTCCAGGGTCCCAGGTTCGATTCCCGGCTTGGGCTACTGGCTGTGCGGAGTGTGCACGTTCTCCCCGTGTGGGCGTGGGTTTCCTCCGGGTGCTCCGGTTTTCTCCTTCAGTCCAAAGATGTGCTAAATTGCCCTTAGTGTCCAAAATTGCCCTCAGTGTTGGGTCGGGTTACTGGGTTATGGGGATAGGTTAGAGGTGTGGGCTTGAGTAGGCTGCTCTTTCCAAGAGCCGGTGCAGACCCGATGGGCCGAATGGCCTCCTTCTGCACTGTAAATTCTATGATCAACTATGGTTCTATGAGACAAAATATTCCACAAAAAGGATGAGCATAGAATGCCCTCTCTGGATTCTAACATTTTCTATTGAGACTTAATCCACACACCCATCTCCCAGCAGTGGTAGTACACATATTCATCATGATCAGAGCAAAGGAGATCACAAAATATAAACCTCCATTGTAAGCTTACGGATGAAAAGAAAGGAAGAAGGATATTCTTCACACAGCCCTAGTGTCATACAACCAGCACAGCATATTCCTTAACTTGAAGGAGCACGCTGAGGAGTAATTTTCATTGAAAACAGATGGAAGTCCTGGCCATTCTTAAGGATAAAAACTCACTGTAATGCTCAATTGTTAAATCATCCCTGACAGAGTGAAAAATACCAACACAGAATCAAGAAGAAATTATAATGACAAGGGATGGAGTCCAGATTGTACAGTGGATAGTCTGTTACTCCAAATTATTGCTTTCAATGGAGTTCACAAAAGCCAAGGCTTTAGCTGGATTGTTGAAAATCTTCATAGAGTTGTGGGATGTCACCCTCAGTGTAGCAGGATGCAGTAGAGCATATTCCACTCAAATGGCCTTCAGGCATCTTCTACCTTCATCAAACCCCATGCGTCTTCGATGTATCATCGCTGAGAAATCTTGAAAAAAAGAGACCGTTGCTCCACAATACAGCAAGACCCCATTCAGGTCTTGGATTTGGGATTGAGGGATTTGGATAGGTGAATGGGCTAGAGTCTGGCAGATGGAATACAATGTTGACAAATGTGAGGTTATCCATTTTGGTAGGAATAACAGCAAAAGGGATTATTATTTAAATGATAAAATATTAAAACGTGCTGCTGTGCAGCGAGACCTGGGTGTGCTAGTGCATGAGTTGCAAAAAGTTGGTTTACAGGTGCAACAGGTGATTAAGAAGACAAATGGAATTTTGTCCTTCATTGCTAGAGGGATGGAATTTAAGACTAGGGCGGTTATGCTGCAATTGTATAAGGTGTTAGTGAGGCCACACCTGGAGCATTGTGTTCAGTTTTGGCCTTCTTACCTGAGAAAGGACGTACTGGCGTGGAGGGTGTGCAGAGGAGATTCACTAGATTAATCCCAGAGCTGAAGGGGTTGAATTACGAGGAGAGGTTGAGTAGACTGGGACTGTACTTGTTGGAATTTAGAAGGATGAGGGGGAATCTTATAGAAACATATAAAATTATGAAGGGAATAGATAGGATAGATGCGGGCAGGTTGTTTCCACTGGTGGGTGAAAGCAGAACTAGGGGGCATAGCCTCAAAATAAGGGGAAGTAGATTTAGGACTGAGTTTAGGAGGAACTTCTTCACCCAAAGGGTTGTGAATCTATGGAATTCCTTGCCCATGAAGCAGTTGAGGCTCCTTCATTAAATGTTTTTAAGATAAAGATAGATAGTTTTTTGAAGAATAAAGGGATTAACGGGTGATGGTGTTCGGGCCGGAAAGTGGAGCTGAGTCCACAAAAGATCAGCCATGATCTCATTCAATGGCGGAGCAGGCTCGAGGGGCCAGATGGCCTACTCCTGCTCCTAGTTCTTATGTTCTTTTGTCTAGTTGCCTCCAGTACTCCTTGGTGATTCTTGAATAATAATAATCACTTATTGTCACAAGTAGGCTTCAATGAAGTTACTGTGAAAAGCCCCTAGTCATCACATTCCAGTGCCTGTTCAGGAAGGCTGGCACGGGAATTGAAACCGCGCAGCTGGCATTGTTCTGCATTACAAGCCAGATGTTTAGCCCATTGTGCTAAACCAGCCCCTGAAGTTATGAAATAAGATACAGGCTAGGGTCGTTGGTTGTCCCGAGGCCTCAGAGACAGAATACTAAGTGCCCTTTCTAATTTAATGTTCCCACCTTTTGTTTCTAAATTAAGAAGATGCAGTAGCCAGCTCTCAAAGAATTTAATGGGATCTTACCCTCAGCACTTTCAGGCAAATCGACAATCCAGACATTCTTTCTCCAGCCTCGGTTTTCCAGGTCGGCAAGGAATTCTGACATAACAGCTGTTTTTCCAAGGATTGGAAGTAAGCCTCTACCAAGGAAGTTGCATTTTCAACAGTACTAATTCTCTCCTGCGCTTTGAAAAGCCTTTTACCCATATTCAGCTGTATGGTATGAGCACTGATATTTTGTGCTAAAGGAATGGGTTTCTCATCAATGACATCAATAATATCAGCAGTCATCAGTTGTCATGCCTTTGAGAGTGTTGGATCGGGAGCCTAAGTCACCCTGCTCACTAAGTCGCCCTGTTGAGGAGTCAGCTCCACAGTCGCTTCTGACTGCTCTTTTTTTGTCGATGATTTTTTTAGTATTTCTCAGCATTTTGTCACCAACGTTTAGCCAGAAATCTTCCAGGGACATAATTTGGAGTGTTCACTCCCGGATTAGTTAAGCACAAGTTGTGTGAGCATGATAAATAAAAAAATTATATGCTGAGCAATGCCAGAGCTCACAGAAACTCAGCTGTTCCGACGCTCACATCACGTGACCCCTCCCATTCTAACCTTTTCTGTCGCATGCCTGGAATCAAACACCATGGGCAGGATTCTCCGTCGGCCGACTCCGAAATCAGGAAACTCGATTGGGCGGAGAATCAGTTCTGATGGCAAAATCGCAGGGGGCGCCGATTTGACACCAAATCGCAATTCTCCGTTGCCTCAACAGCAGCGCCAATGCATTCCGGAATGCACATACATCAAAACACCATTTGCATATAATTAGCAGGCCCAACCCAATATTCTCCAGGGCCTCTGCAATTCTCCACCTCCGATGGGCTGAATTCCCGACGACACGGTTCACTTGTGCTTTTAAAAATTGTGAAACCGGCATTGTGGCTGATGAGGGAGAGAGAAGAGGTAGGACACGTAGAGGCACGACCATGGGCTGCCAAGCCAGACACTGGCTGGGATGGTGGATGCCCTTCCAGGGCCGAGGCGGGGGAGGGGTTGATGGGGGAAATGGGCCATGTGACCCCCACAGGACTGGGGCAGTGTCCAGGCACTGAGAATCATTGCTGCAAGGTGGCCCTCTTGCGTCACACCCCACTGACCATCCACCTTGGCCCCTGGTCCTGCAGTGACAGCAGCCATATGGGTGCCCCCACCCCGCAACCCAGCTCCCATCCCGTAGCCTACGCTCCGCCATCCCCCTTACCACCCAACTGGCAGCCATCTGCTGACAGGACCCACTCAAGGACAATGCCCAATGTAGTCCCTACGGAGTGCCAGGCAAGGGCAGTGCCAGCTGATGGTACCCCTGGCAGCAGGGACGGGTGCCAGGGCCAGAGGCCCTCACAGTGCCGGCCGGGCACATGGAGATGGGGTGCGGCATGAGGGGGACAGAGCCTGCAGTGCCAACCGTGCAGCCCAGTGGGCATGGTTGGGCATGGGGATACGCACTATGCTAACATGTCAGTCTTTCATCCCCTGCAGACAATGAATATTGGAATTCAACCAGCAATGGTGGCCTTCCTGCTAGTCGCCGCAGCCCTGGTAGATACCATGGGGCTGTACGAACTGGCGCTGCTCGAGGAGGAGGAAGCTGCAGCAGTGGAGCATGCAGCAGCGGGACAGGAGGCAGCTGCCAAGGAGGAGGAGCTGCAAAGGAGGCGCCTCATGATGCCTTGTGTGTACAGGCAGTGCCTGTCATTCGAGGACCTGCCGGATAGGGCATGATGTCGAAGATTCCAGCTGAGCAGGGAGACATATTTGCCAGATCATCAGATGGGTATCTTGAACATCTGTGCCCAATACCCGGGCAGTGTGTACGACACCTTCAGCTTTGCACACTCGACGATTCCTGACATGATCGAGACGATCCCTGGCTAAGTGCTTGGCTCCTGAGCGACAGGGGTTATTCACTACAGATGATGCCTATCCATAAGTCACAGACTGACACAGGGATCCGCTACAACGATGCCGATGCAGTGCCCAGGAGCGTGATCGAGTGGTGCTTCGGCATCTTGAAGACGCGGTTCAGATGCCTGGACCGCTCTGGAAGGATCCTCCAGCATGACATTGAGAGGGCTGACGCGTCGTAGCGGCCTGTTGCTTCCTCCACAACATTATGCTGCAGAGGGTCGACGTGCTGGAGGAGGAGGATGAACACCAGTCATCGTCCGACGAGGAAGATGAGGGAGAGGGCAGGGATGGGCAGGATATGGGGCTCAGACAGGCACGGCAGGCCACACAATGTGTGCAACAGGGCCTACGTGCACAGAACCCTCTGATTGCCTCCAGGTTTAATGACTGGAGGTGGGGGGAACTGGCCAGGAACACAGACACTGCATCCCACCCCCACACTCGCCCCCCGCCCCCCCGCCTGCAACCCGCTCCGTGATACATACCTGTTGCATGACAGGGTACGGGCCCTGGGTTGGCTGTACCACCGACTCTGGTCCATGGGATGGAGAATGATGCCAACCCGCTTTGCGATGAGCTCTGGTGCTCCGCATCATTTGACAATGTCTGACTCCTGCCCACAGCAGCACATTCCACTGTCCACCTGGGTGATCCCTGCATGTGAGCTGGTCGCTCAATCACGTGGTCCCACCCAATCCCTGGGGTGACGGTGGGGACGGTTGGGGGAGAGGGTGGATGCCCAGCCCACCTTTGGGTGCCCAGCCCACCAACAATGTCCAGCCATTTCCCCCGCACCCCCTCTCTGGCCAGCCCGACCCAGCCCACCCATCCGACAGAACATCAAGGCAGGTTGTAACAATGTGAACAGGTGTTTAATATGCACAAATATGCTAGCCCCTAGCACTAAACTGTGACCTGCACTCATGCCAACTTAATTGTTGTCTAACTTTCTGGCCTTATGTATCCTGACGCAATGTCTAGGTGGATCCCCAGATGGTACATCAGGAGATCCCACTCTGCGACCTGCATCCCCATTGGCAGCCATCTTCTGGGGCGACTGGACCTAGGTGGGCCCGGTTGCTGCTCGGCTGTCCCAGGTAGCATGGTGCTGCCCTGTTCTGCCCGCTGCCCATTGCCCACCAGGTGCGCCAGGGACAGGGGTGGGGGAGCCTGAGGGGCTGAGGTGTTCCATCTCCTCCCCTGTGGGAGTCACTGGCATAGGCCCCATCACCTTGTCCTCCAGCGGGGTGCCCGACGGCCCCTGGGCTACTCTATGGGACAGGGGCTGTGAGGCTGCGCCGCCACCTGGCGCTGGCATTCCTGGGGCCTGCTCTGGTCTCAAACAGAGTCTTAATGCTGATGGTCATGGAGCACATGGAGTGGACCATCACCGTCTGGGACTGCGCCACATCACCCATTGACTATGCCACCAACTTCTGGATCTGTGTCGAATCAGCCAGTGACTGTGCCATCTCCCTCTGGGACTGGGTCACCTCCCTCTGTATCGGCTCCACGTCGGTCAGAGCTTGGGCAATGCTGCCAACGTTCTCCACCATGGCCCGCTGTGACTGAGCCACGCTCAGAAGCGCTGCTGCAATTTCCAGGTGGCTCTTGCACATGGTTGCCTGTGAGGCGGGAATCTTGTCCTGGGCCTCGGTCAGCGCTCGCACAAAGTGCCCCAGGCCTTGCACATGCTGATCCACAGCTGCAACCCTCACCGTCAATGCCTCCACAGCGGATGCCACCCGTACAGTGTTGGCCTGGATAGCTGACATGGCCGGTACCACCTCCTGCTCCTGCATGCAGTTGGACTCTCCCGATCCATCATCAGCAGGTCCTGCAAGACACAAAACAAGATTCATGATTAGACTTGAGGGGGTGGGGGGTGAGGGTGAGGCTGGGGGTGAGGGTGGCGGTGGGGGTGAGGGCAGGGCTGAGGGTGAGGGTGGTGTGACTGTGAGGGTGGGGATGAGGGTGAGGGTGGGGGTCAGGTTGGCATGATGGTGAAGGTGGGGGTGAGGGTGAGGGTGCTGGTGGGGATGAGGGCGGGGCTGAGGGTGGTGTGACAGTGGGGGTGAGGGTGAGGGTGGTGTGACGGTGAGGGTGAAGGTGAGGGTGAGAGTAAGGGCGGGCCTGAGGTTGAGGGTGGTGTGACGGTGAGGGTGGGGGTGTGGGTGAGCGTGGTGTTCCAGTGAGGGTGGGTGTGAGGGTGCTGGTGGGGGTGAGGGTGAGGGTGGGGTAAGGGTGAGGGTTGTGTGGGGGTGATGGTGAGGGTGAGGATAGTGTGGGGGTAATGTTGGGGGATGAGGGAGTTGGCCTATGCATCATGGGGAACCGCAACTCAGCAAGGCCTCACTTTCTCGCCTACGGCCGATCTCTGTCAGCGACCTCCTTTCATCTGGGCCTCTGACCACGTCCATGGCCCTCTGCTCAGCCACGGTCAGGGGCAGCAGGTCTGGCGGTTGCCTTCCAATTTTCTTCCACTCCTGGCGGTTATAAGCGGCCTTTTCCTGTAGGGGGGAATAGAAAATGACAGTGTTAGACAGTCCAACGGATGCAGCTCAGTGGGTGAGTAGCTGGTGGCCTCAGTGGCCAGGGCATTCAGCCATGGCAGCCGGTATCAGTACTGCCACGTGGTGCAGGGTGGGGGTTTGGCCGCCCACCGGGTTGCGGGGAGTGGGGTAGGGCTACGGGTGTGTGGGACGGGGGTTGGCTCCAGGGGCACGGTGCTGCCTACTCACCCTGGCCGCCCTGAGCAAGTTGCGCAGTTTTTTACAACACCGCTGGCCGGTCCGGATGGTGTCATTGGTGACGCTCACTGCTTCTGCCACCTGTGCCCAGGCACAGTGGATGACATTGGGGGCAGGCCCCTTCCCGGGCTGCCATACAGGATGGCCTGCCTCTTCTCCATCGCGTCCAGTCGGGTCTCCAGCTTGGCATCCGTAGATCGTGGGGCCGCGCACCATGCTGCCCTCTTGTTGGCTGGGATGGTGTGTGTGGGGAGTAGTGTGTGTATATGTGGCTGCAGCTTGTCAGCCTCCTGGGTGTCAATCATAAATCTGACGAATCCGACATCGTGTCTCATTAGAATCGGTTGTGTTTACCCAGCGCCGGTGCTAGCCCCTCCACAGTCGTTGAATCAGTCCAGGTACGACGCCAGTTTTGCTGTCGTGGAACTCCACAAATCCTGCGCCGGTGTCAACACTTAGTCTCGGGATCGGAGAATCCAGCCCCATATTGTGGAAATTGTTTGCAAGAGTGTTCTGTTGGTTTAATTATCTCCAGCCTGGTTGCCCGTTGCATAATACAAAGCCCAAAGTCATTTCATCCTTGTAGATTTGTTGGATAAATCTTCAAACAAAACTAGTGCCTTCTGATGCCTGTGACAGACACATTTACAAGTTATTTTCTTTATGATATTAATTGGATTCTAAATTTGCAATAACTGAAGAAAACCTGAGGTGTTGGTTTCAAAACGCCCTAAAGTAATGAAGCTCCCACAACTTTGAAGAAGAAAGGAAAATACTAAATAATGGAAAATTATCACTGATCAAAGAAATTCATGCATGCATAGCTAACAAACATAATATGATTTTAAAATTCCATCTAGCTTTAGGTTTTTGATGATGGTGGAGCTTATAGGAAGTTCACAGGTAGATGAAAAAACCTCCCTGTTGTGCAGAAAATATCCATTGGGAGAAGATGGAATGTGGGTGCATGTAACACGGAAACAATCTACTGTCTGATACCTACTGAATCATACAGCAGCGAAGGAAACCATTGAACCTATTGTGCCTGCACTGGAGGGAAAGTTGCAGTGATTTCATACTTGCTGGGATATTTCAAGAAGATTACTATTCCACACATTTTGGTAGTTCCGTCATTACAACAGCGACTATTCTTCAAATGCACTTCATTGGTTGCAAAGCACTTTGGGATGGCCTGAGGCCATGAAAGGCTCTCTGTAAATGCAAGTTGTTTTTATTTAGTTAAATCTATTGTATTGCATACAATATGCAGTAAAGAAACAAACCATTCAGCCCATGTTTATACTCCTAGCTCTTCTCATCTCTCCCAATCAGCATGGCCTCCTATTCCTTTCACCCTTCATTAAACAAAAACTATGAATTCATGGGATGTGGGCGCTGTTGCTAAGGCCACCATTTGGTGCCCATCCCTAAGAGCCCTTGAACCAAGAAGCTTGCTAGGCTAATGCTGAGGGTAATTAAGACTCAGCCACATTGCCAAGGATCTGGAGCCACGTGTGTATCAGAGCAATTGAGGACAGCAGATTTGCTTCTCCAAAGTGCATCGGTGAAGCAGGTGGGTTTTTACAACAAGCAATGATAGTTTCATGGTCACTATTACTGGGAGTAGCTTCTTTAGGCTAGAATCCATGTCTGCAGAGCATCAGCCTGGCCCTCTGGATTACTAGTCCAGTGACCTTACCATGACACCACCATCTTTCCCATGTGTTTTTCTAGCTTCCATCCTAAACACTATTCACTTCAACTGCTTCTTGTGGGCCCAAGTTCCAGCTTCAAAAAACCCTACTTTTACATAATTTTAAGGAAAGATGTATATCAAAGAGACAACTAACCTTTTCTCTGCCATATGAATAGTACATTGGAAAAAAAGCTGGTTTTGAAGGGCTGGGAATAGAACTTGGGAAAATAAAATGGGTGGCAATATTGAAAAACAGTGATGTAGGAAACAATGGGATGCATTGTTCGACAGAGTGCAGGAAAGATTCCGCTGAAAGATAAAAACGCTCTATGAAAATCCATGGATGGATGAAGGCAATGCGAACAAGTGAGAATTAAGAAAGAGCCATTCATTACGTACATAGATAGCAGAGTGCATGATAAGAGAGAACGTGGAAGATTAGGGGAAGTCAAGAAAACAATTAGGATAGCAAAGAGGAACTATGAAATGACATTATCAATGAACATAAAACAAAATAATAAAATATTTTACAGGCTTATCAATAAAAGAGGAAGGCTGTTATGGGGATAGGACCATAAAATAATAGATAGGGGAATACCACAGGTAACAATAGAGAGATAACAGAAATATTTAATAATTTCACTTCAGCATTTCCAGGGACCTAGATCAGGTGGGCATGCCATTGAATGTCAACATGAGCAATGAGATAAGTGCATTTAAAATTAAAAAGGGCATGTATTGAACAAACTAAACAAACTCAAAGAGGATAAAACCCCTTGTCCAGATGGATTCCATCACATATTTTAAAATAATCCAGGACAGAGTGACTAGAGGCAATTTTACACATATGTAAAGCTAGAGGACTGGTGGAAAGCTAACATAAACCAAAATTCAGGAGGGGATAAAACATGTCTGGGGAATGATCAATCAGCCAACTCAACGTGACTGACAGGAAAAATAATGGAATCTTTACCAAAAGAGAGAAAAGAAGAAAATATCGAAATGAGAAACATGATCATGAACAATCAGCGTGGATTTCAAAAGGAAAATCTTGTTTTACAAATCTTACTGAATTTTTTGAGAGGTCAGCAGAGAGAGTATATGGTGGTAATGCAATAGGTGTGGTTTATCTGAATTTTCAAAGCCCTATGATAAGTTGCACCATAATGGTCTAATGAATAAGGGCAGAGACTGTGTCGTCAGGGGACAAAAGTGGCAAAATGGATTGACTTCAAGACTGAAATTAGAGAGTGGGAGTACAGAGTGGATATTCAGAATGACAGAAGCTGGAACGTTGTGTTCCATAAGGATCGGTGCTGGGACCACTGCTCTGTTCACAATTTGCATGAACAATTTGGACTTGTGTAGCAAAAACACAATTTCTAAATTTGCAGATGGCACCAAATTGGGGAGGATTACTAATACTGAGGCAGACTGCAACAAATTACAAGAAGACATGAATAAAATTATAGAATGGACAAATAAAAAATTAAGTTCAACACAGACTAATGTGAGGTTTTACATTTGGTAGGAAGGTTAGGGAGGGCACTTATTATTTTTGGATAGGTGCAAGTTTAGATGGATGAGGGAACAAAAGATATCTAAGAGTACAGATATATCAGTCACAAAAAGTTATGCCGCTGGTTAGCAAGGCTACATAACAACAAACTAACCACAAGACTTTGGGTGGAATTCAAACAAAACATTCCTAAGGGCGGGATCCAATGGCCGCGCTGCACCCGAAAAGGATGTTGCTGTGGCGCAGCATGTCTGATAAAAGCCGGGAGACCCACTCCCGGGATCTACCCGGCTCGCAACGCCTCGCTATATCCACTGTGGGCAGGATCACCTTTTGGCAAATTGGCACATTTTGGAGGGGTCGGGGATCGTTTTGGGGGCCTCAGAAATCTGGACACCATTTTTATACTTCCCAATCTGTCGCTACACTGGGGAGTTTCAGCAAGCGGAGGTCCCCAGTGTAAAACACGGGGCTATGCGCGGCCTCCGCTCGTGGAGCTCCTCAGTGCAGGAAATGATGCTAAGTGCAGCCTCAGGGGTGCTTCTTGCTAGGGCCCAAAATAGCAACAGAGTGCCATTAGATATCCTGCCCAGAAATTACTTTTGTTTTTGGTTCAATTGCGCCCTAAAGTTATTTTTTTGGGCCTTGGAAAGTTTCTCCCTGATCAAGCCCACACTTAGAAATGTTTTCAAGGGCAGCACAGTGGGGCAGTGGTTAGCACTGGACCGAGGTCCCAGGTTCGATCCCGGCTCTGGGTCATGGTCCATGTGGAGTTTGCACATTCTCACCGTGTTTACGTGGGTTTCACCCCCACGACCCAAAGATGTGCAGGGTAGGTGGAATGGCCACGCTAAATTGCCCCTTAATTGGAAAAATGAATTAATAGGATACTCTAAATTTATTAGAAAAAAAGAAATGTTTTCATCATTGGGGAGCTGAACTTGCCGGCAAGACCAGCTCCTCAGAGATTGGGCAGCAATTTTGAAAGGGTGCTCAGATCTATAAGTGAGCTTCAGGGACCCAGACATCCCCTACCTATGGACAATGTCAACCCCGCACACCTGGGCATTACCCCACATCTCCCCAAGTGAGGAAACCCTCCTATGGTGTTGCTGAGAATCCCCCCTTTTCAGGCCTCCCCAACCCCCCCCCTTTCATGAGCAGGGTGCCCCCCCTTTCAGAACCTCCACCCATAGCCCCCTCCAACCTTTATGAGACCCCTTCGTACCCACCCTTCACCCCCCCACCCTTCATAACCCCCCTCATTCTCCTTTACATGGGCAGAGCCCCCTCTGGCCCAGGCCCTTGGCAGTGCCACCCTGGAACCTGGGCACTGCCACCCAGGCACCCTGGCAGTGCCATTTCCAGCCTGGAAGTGCACCTGGGCACCATGGCAGTACCAGGGTGGCAGTGAAAAGGCGTCTGGGTGCCAGAGGGAGAGCCAGAGTGCCACCCTGCCCTGTCTCCGACCATCCAGGGTCTCCAGTGGCCTGGAAAAACCCCCAGGAGCCATTGCGGGAGAATCTGGCACGTGAGATGCCACGATCTGGGTCTTGTCCCGTGCGGAACAGATCCAAATTGCGATGTCTCGCAAGGTTTGGTTGAATGACGCGAGACGTCTTCAGCGTTGCAAATCTCGCAAGAGGCCTCTGGCAAGATTTAATGGCATCATCACGTCACCAAGCCAGGCGTGACGAGGCCGGTAAAACTCGCCCTTTATTTCTAGAAAAATACAATTGAAACATCAGGATGTTAGGTGATTGAACCTTGTTGAGACCACACTTAGAGTACTGCATGCAGTTCTGGTCACCAAATTATGCAACAGATATAGAGGCACTGGAGAGGGTGCAGAGAAGATTTACAAGGAGAATGCATACATATCAGGAAGGATTAATAGACTGCGTATATTTTCTTTGGAAATATGAAAGGCTGCAGTGTGACCTAATAGGGATCTTTAAAATTATACAAGGATTCAATGGAATGGATGAGGTGAGAATGTTTCCTCTTGTGGGGAAGAGCTGAATTAGAGGACATCAATATAAAATAGTCTCCAAGAAATGTGGAACTCGCTACCACAGGAAGTGGTTGTGATGAATACTAAAAATGGATAGCAGGGGGAGCTAGGCAAGCATTTATGGGTGAAAGGAACAGATGGTTACAATGGTAGATTTAGAAGAAGAAAGATGAGGCTCGAGTGGAACATAAATGTCAGAATTACAGTGTTCGATAGGGTAGGCTCCTTAGCTCCGGCATCTAGAGCCAGGGGACACTGTCTCAGAATAAGGGGCAAGCTATTTATATATAGAATTTTTAAAAAAAACATTTTTTTAAATATAGAATTTGCAGTGCAGAAGGAGGCCATTCGGCCCATCGAGTCTGCACCAGATCTTGGAAAGAGCACCCTTCCCAACCACACATCTTCACCCTATCCCCATAACCCAGTTACCCCACCCAATACTAAGGGCAATTTTGGACACTAAGGGCAATTTCGCATGGTCAATCCACCTAATCTGCACATCTTTGGACTGGGAGGAAACCAGAGCACCCGGTGGAAACGCACGCATACACGGGGAGAACATGCAGACTCCGCACAGTCAGTGACCCAAGCCGGGAATCGAACCTGGGACCCTGGAGCTGTGAAGCAATTGTGCTAATCACTATGCTACCGTGCTGCCCATTTAGGACGATGATGAGGAGGAATTTCTTCACTCAGAGGGTGGTGAATCTTTAGAATTCTCTGCCTTAGAAGACTGCGGAGGCTCATTCATTGAATATGTTTAAGACTGATTGAAAGATTGATAAATTTCTAAATATTCAAGGGATAGGGGGATCGTGCAGGAAAGTGGTGTTGAAGTAGAAGATCAGCCATGATCTCATCGAATTCTGAAGTCGGTTTAAAGGTCTGAATGGCCGACTCCTGCTCCTATTTCTTATGTTCTTATGGATTAGTTTGGCTGAATGGCCTGTTTCCATGCTGTTTATCCTATGGAATGTTAAATGTAAGATGTTGATGAAGATGCCGTGTATTTTCACCATTTGTAAACCCATAATGTAATTTCATTAAAAAAACACAGATTTGTGGCCCTCTTGTATTTAAGAATATAATTTTACTCATATATTAAGGCATATGGCTTCAGCCTTGTGTTTTTCTGCATTAGAAAATAGACTAAGAGTTCCGTTTGTTCCAGGAATTTAATCCAGCAGTCTGTGGGAGCAGATGGGCGATTTATCTATGTATGTGTTGTTCACACTAAGGTACCAAATATACCTGATGGAAGTTGAAAGATGTGAGGAACTACTTTGGCATTCGTTATCAAAGGATTTTATGTACATTGTCAGATAAACTATCTACAACCCAACAAATCATGTTCAAACACAATGGGATTTATTTGTGTGTAACGTAAACCAATGGACAATGGAAGCCCTTGGCATTGGTGCTGGGGTTTCACACCAGGGTGATTAAAGCAAGAAGTTCTATAAGGCTGTAAAATGATCATCCTTTTTGAAATCTTTGCATATATTCAATGTTTCTGCTTTTTGCTGGTGACCATAGAATGTTAGCTGACATGAACATCAATGTTGGTCTTTGGGCAGATGCAGTTTCCCACATGCCCTAAAGAGGGCAATGCGCCATTTCCCACTCACACCTCCTTGCAATGCAAAATAGAGTCAACACTAAAGGGCAAAGCCAAGTCTGATTAACAGTGGATGGAGCTTGTTGCCCTGTCATATCAAATCTTGGGTTATGAATATTTTAGCATTTAAAATATTACTGATATTTTTAATTAACGAATATAATGCATGGTATAGATAAAAGAATTAACAGTGGGAGAGTGTATTGGGTAATTTGGGCATGACATATATGCACATGTTCCTGCCATTAGTTAATTATTTAATATCCTCAAATGATTAGAGTAACTAATATGGTGGAAGCAATTCTAAAACTGATTGGAAAGTTAAACTAGATTTGGGAAAACGAAGAATTAACCGGATTGATAAATATAGGGGCAGACTTCATAGTTATGTTGCAAAAGATGAACGACTGTCTCCCTATTTTAATCACCAGGACCTTTTTAAATAAAATAGATAGGAGCATTACGAGCTTTGTGTGGGCAGGGAAAGTTCCGAGAGTAAGGAGGGGGTTCCTGCAGTGCAGCAGGGACAGAGGAGGACTGGCACTACCGAACTTGGGAGATTATTATTGGGCCGCCAATGTGGCAATGATACGTAGATGGATGATGGAGGGTGAGGGAGCGGCGTGGAAAAGGCTGGAGAGAAGGTCCTGTAAAGGGACGAGTCTAGAGGCGCTGGTGACGGCGCCGCTACCGTTCTCACCGAAAAAGTACACCACGAACCCGGTAGTGGCGGCAACACTGAACATATGGGGACAGTGGAGGCGACAGAGAGGGGTGCGGGGAGCCCTGGTGGGGTCCCCTATCAGGAACAACCATAGGTTCGCCCCAGGAAGAATGGATGGAGGATTTCAGAGCTGGTACCAGTTGGGAATTAGGAAGGTGGGAGATTTATTCATAGATGGGACTTTTGGGAGCACTGGAGGAAAAGTATAAGTTACCCCGGGGGAATTTCTTGAGATATATGCAGGTGAGGGCGTTTACTAGACAACAGGTGAGGGAATTTCCGCGGCTCCCGACACAGGGGATACAGGACAGGGTGCTTTCAGGGGTGTGGGTCGGAGAGGGCAAGGTGTCAGAGATTTATAGAGAGATGAGGGAAGAGGGGGAGGAGTCGGTGGGCAAACTAAAAAGAAAGTGGGAAGAAGAATTAGGGGAGGAGATAGAGGAGGGTATGTGGGCTGATGCCCTAAGCAGGGTAAATTCCTCTTCCTCATGCGCCAGGCTTAGCCTGATTCAATTTAAGGTGCTACATAGAGTACACATAACGGGGGCAAGATTGAGCAGGTTCTTTGGAGTGGAGGACAAATGTGGGAGGTGTGGCGGGAGCCCGGCAAACCATGCACATATGTTTTGGGCGTGCCCGGCACTGGAAGGGTATTGGAAGGGAGTGACGGGAGTGATTTCGCAGGTGGTGAAGGCCCGGGTCAAACCAGGCTGGGGGTTAGCTCTATTTGGAGTTGCGGAAGAGCCGGGAGTGCAGGAGGCGAAAGAGGCCGATGTCGTGGCCTTTGCGTCCCTCGTAGCCCGGCACAGGATCCTACTCATGTGGAAGGAGGCGAAACCCCCCGGACTGGAGGCCTGGGTAAACGATATGGCGGGGTTTATTAAACTGGAGCAGATAAAGTTTGCCCTGAGAGGATCGGCTCAAGGGTTCACCAGGCGGTGGCAGCCATTTCTACCTAGGGGAACGTTAGAGGGAAGACGGATGACCAGCAGCAGCAACCCAGGGGGGAGGGGGGGAGGCAGTTGAGTATAGGTCAATAGAGTACGAGGTTTTGTTACTTGTATATTATTACTACTATTATTACTATTGTTAAAAAGTTAAAAAATTTCTGTTTTGTTACTGTTATCGTTTTCGCTTGTTTTGTAAGCGGGAAAAATATTGCTCAGGGAAAAAAATTTCAATAAAATATATTTTTTTTAAAAAAGATGAACGACACAGAAAGCAGAATACAAAAATCGAGAAATAACTATTGCCAGCAAGGACCGCTATAAATATGCAAGGTAGTGCTTCGTCCTAAAACCAAGGGCACAAGGAGCGGTATCGATGGTTAAAAGTTGTGATTTTGCATGTAGATGATGGATAAAGCCAGGCAGAAGCTATGGTTACTGATAGTTATGACTATCCAGTAGCGGAGTTCAACAAAAGAAGGGAAATATATTTTAAAGAAGGATGTTGAAGATTCAAAGATACACGACTAACAGTGTTATCTGTGTGGAATAAGTGTATTGGACAAATAAGTCATAACAGGAATTGGAGAAAACAGAAATAGATCTTTCAGATCTGTTTATATTGACTAATGTATTGAACCTAAGGCTGAAAGAGATAAAGTAACAAATAATATAACTGAAGATCTGAACTGATTCCTGAATGCATCATTCTGTCTACTACAAAAAGAAAAAAGACTGATTGAGCAAGCAACTTTAACCCAATGGGCCAGATATTTGATTTCAGCAGAATTGGTGCTATTCTTGGTGATATGTTTGAAGTTTTGCCTTGCACATAAACATATGGTCCTCACCTTGTTGGCTATTGGTGGACTGACTAACCTCTGCCGCAGATCTGCTAAAAGTGGGTGCAGGCATCTTTTTTTGCTTTCTATCCCCAAACTGTCAGTAAAGCTTTCAGAACATTTATCAAAATAAAGCTTTGGAATTTGGTGCTTCAGCCTATGCAATCAGTCCTTAGTTATTCTGGATTTTAAAACCTAAAAGACCCTTTATATTGGGGCAGAAGGTTGTCCAGGTCTTCCTGGATATGGGCACAGACTGCTTCACTATCTGAGGAGTTACAAATGGTGCTGAAAATTGTGCAGTAATCAACAAACATTCCTACTTCTGACCTTACGATGGAGGGAAGGTCATTGCTGAAGCAGCTGAAGATGGTTGAACTTCAGACAGTATCCTGAGGAACTACTGCACTGATGATCCAAGCTGAGAGTCCACGAGCAGGTTATTGCTGTGTAAGTGCCGCTTGATAGCATTGTCGATGGCCCCTCCATCACTTTGCTGATGGAGAGTAGGCTGATGGGCCAGTAATTGGCCTGGTTAGATTTGTTCTGTTTTTTTGTGGACAGGGCATACCTGGGCAATTTCTCACATTAGCAGACAGTTGTAGCTTGGCTAAGGGCGCAGCCAGTTCCGAAGCAGAGGTCTTCAGTCACATTACTGGAATGTTAGCAGGGCCCATATCCTTTGCAGTGTCCAGTGCCTTCGGACATTTATTGGTTACACATGGAGTGAATTGAATTGGTTGAAGACTGGCTGGGGACCTCAGGAGGAGGCCGAGGTGGAGCATCCACTCGGCACTTCTGGCAGAAGATTGTTGCAAATGCTTCAGCCTTGTCTTTTGAACTGATGTTCTGGACTCCTCCATCATTGAAGATGGGGATGTTTGTGAGTTGTTTAATTTTTCAGCACCATTGACAACTGGATGTGAAAAGACAGCAGAGCTTAGATCTGATCTGTTGGTTGTGGGATTGCTTAGCTCTGTGTATTGTATTGCAGTTTTTGTTGTTTGACATGCATGTAATTCTGTGTCATCTCTTCACAGGTTGACACCTTATTTATAGGTATTCCTGGTGTTACTCCTGGCGTGCCCTACTGCACTCTTCATTGAACCAGTGCTGAACCCCCGGTTTGATCGTAATGATAGAGTGGGTGATATGCCGGGCCATGAGATTACAGATTGTCAGTGAAGACAATTCTTCTGCTGATGACCCCGATGCCTCATGGATGCCCAGTCTTTGGTTTGCCAGATCTGATCGAAATCTATCCCATTTAGCATGGTGCCACATAACAAGGTGGAGGGTATCCTCAATGTGAAAATGGGACTTAACCACAAGGACTATGCAGTGGTCACTCCCTGTATCAATGATCTGCCTCCAACCCTGTCTCAGAAGTTCATTTCTGCCAACGATATCTGCTGCGCCTACCAGGTTTTGACGTTTTCTAAACCAGAGGCAGTACTAAACACTGATGTTGCAAAGCTGGCCAACTGTGTAAGACTTGGCGCCTTCAGCCAAGCAGAAACAAATCAGTCTCAAGTATATTCCACCTCCATAATGCCAGTGCCAAGGGAGAACTCAACATCTCCTTGAATGGCAAGAGACTGAACCATGAACATCATCCTGTTTATTTTGACGTTACTCTGGACTGAATACTGACATACAAAAAACATTTGAGCAAGACAGCAGCAAAAATCCAAATGTGAAACAACCTCCTCAGCAAACTTCATGTGGTGCAGATGCTCAAACCTTAAGGGCCTCAGCTGTTGCCACCATCTGTTTGACTGCAGAGTACTGTGCGCCAGTATGGTCCAACTTATCCCATACCAGTCTTGTAGCTATCCTTTACACAACAATGCATCTCATCTTGGGTACCATCAACTCTACTCCCCTGACTCTCAGTCCTGAGCAACATTCTACCCCTCAAAAAAGGAGGGAGATTGCAACATGAAAGGTCCTGGAAAAGGTTTATATCAAACCAAGTCTGCCACAAGGACCGTACCAATCCACCTACTGTTCGCCTCCCATCATGCCAGCCTGGATGGCTAAGACCACCATGACAAGGAACAACAGGGGAGGCCCCATGGCATCAGCAATGGAACCAACATGCCACAATTAAAAGTCACTTCCTCATCACAGATCCCACAACCCGCCCCCCAGCTTCAAACTGCCACGCCAACATTGGACACCCCTCAATCGTTTCCTCACTGGCCAAGGCCGTTGTGCAGCAAATCGGCAGAAGTGGTGACTTACGGGGAACCAGGACTGCAGCTGTGGTGCACCCCAAGCAATGACTCACACCATTGAACACAGCCACTGACAAAATCCAGCAGAGGGCTCAGAGAGCTCCATTTAACCACTGCGGAAGCTATTACCAGGCTTGGTGGTCACTGCACACACTGAAAACAAACCTCCCACAAATACTGTCATGGACAGATGTATCTACAATAAACAGATCGTTGAGAACAAGGTCAAGCACGTTTTTTCCTCTTGCCGGTTGCCTCATCACCTGCCACTGACCCAGTCTAACAGCTATGTCCTTTAGGATTCAACCAATAGTGGAGCTACCAAGCTGTTCTTCATGATGGACATTGAAGTCTCCCACCCAGTGTACATACTGTGCCTTTTGCCATCCTTAGTGCTTTTTCCAACTGCAATCAAAATGGAATAGTACTGATTTATTAGCTGAATGGAGGTGGAGGATGATGGGGGCTCAGTAGATGGTATTGGGCAGTTGGTTTATTTGCTCATGTTTGACCTGGTGCCATGAGACGTCATGGGGTCCAGATTCATAGATTCATAGAATCACTACAATGCAGAAGAAGGCCATTCAACCAGTTGAGTCTGCACCACCCTCTGAAAGAGTCCCCGACCTAGGCCCACTCCCTCGCCTCATGCTGTTAACCCCACCTAACCTTTAGACACTAAGGGGCAATTCAACATGGTCAATCCACCTAACCTGCACATCTGTGGAGTGTGTGAGGAAACTGGAGTACCCGGATGACACCCACTCAGAAATGTGGAGAAAGTGCAAACTCCACATGGATAGTCACCAAGGATCGGGATTGAACCCAGGTCCCTGGCGCTGAGAGGCAGCAATGCTAACCACTGTGCCACTGTCAGTAGGACAGGACATACCCAGCAATAGTAATGGTGGTGGTGTCTGGGATATTAATTGTGAGGTATGATTTTGTATGTATGGCTATGTCGGGCTTTTGCTCTCCAGATTTTGGCACATGCCCCCAAATGTCAGGGGCAAGGTTGAGAGTGCTGCGTTTGGTGTTGTCGTATCTGGTGCGTGGACCAATGCCAGGTGATCCATCTGGTTTCATTCCTTTTCGTAGATTTTGTAGCAATTTGATACAACTAAGTGACTGACTTAGTTGCATCAAATTGCAAGGGTTGTAAGGGGCGGCATGATAGCACAGTAGTTAGCACAGTTGCTTCATAGCTCCAGGATCCCACGTTCGATTCCAGGCTTGGGTCACTGTCTGTGCGGAGTTTGCACATTCTCCCCATATCTGCGTGGGTTTCCTCCGGGTACTCCAGATTCCTCCCACAGTCCAAAGATGTGCAGGTTAGGAGGATTGGCCATGGTCAATGGTTAGGTGGGGTTGCTGGGTTATGCGATAGGGTGGAGGTGTGGGCTTAAGTACGGTGCTCTTTCCAAGAGCCGGTGCAGACTCGATGGGCCCAATGGCCTCCTTCTGCACTGTAAATTCTATGATTGGGCAATTTCAGAAAGCATTTGAGAGTCAACTGCATTTCTGCGGGTCTGGGGTCACATGTAGGTCAGACCAGGTAAGGATGGCAGATTTCCTTATCTAAAAGGCATTAGTGGACCAGATGGGTTTTTATGTCAATTGACAATGGTTTCATGGTCACTGTTAGCAAGATTAGCTTTTCAATGCAAGATTTATTAATCAATTTGAAATTCCATCAGTTGCTTTAGTGGGATTCAAGCCTGTCTTCCTGTGCCTCTGAATTACAGTCCAGTGACACCAGCACTACACCACTGTCTCCCCTTAAAGGGGTAAGATGCCAAAATGTAGTTAGGATACAGCTCATCCATGATCTCAGTGAACTGATTCAAGGAGCACATTGCCTTAGCTTAGTTCCTGAGCAGCATTCTCTGCGCACCCACATCCGCTGGTTTCCCGACGGCGTGAGGTGTCCACAATGGGAAACCCCACTGGCCGGCTGCAGGAATGGAGACTGCCGGCGGGGCGTGTCGTGCCGGAAAACGCGACTGGCAGACCGGAGAGTCCTGTCCCCTTTGTTTCTAAGATATATACAGAATCAAATCCATTGTCAAATCAGGAAACAAAAGGAAGTAAGAATATTATATTGTGCTTTCACCACTGCACTCGCATCCAGACCCAAGGCAACTCCATGATTCATAGGACAACAAAGATGATTCTGGGTTGAAGATCATAGAACAAGGAAGAAAGATGAAGTTCAAAAAAAGGCTAGGACACAATTTAATTTACCATTGGGTTGAAAAGAGAGCAATTAATTCTGAGAAGCTTTTGCATGTCCAAGGGGATATTGATAAAATAGTGAAATGAGCAGAAAAGCAGCAATAAAAAATATTTTATTGAGGCATTTATATATTTACACATCCGACATAATCACAAAATAAAACAAGCCAACAGGGCTGCAAATAACCAAATCAACTGAATACCTAACACCCCACCATCCCGCCTCCCACTCCCCAGTTCCTCTTCCTCCCCATTTTATGCACCCCCTCCCCCCCACTGCTGACATCCTAACTGTTCTCAAAGACGTCGATGAACGGCTGCCATCTCTGGGCAAACACTCCACAAACCCTCTCAAGGCGAACTTTATCTTTTCCAGCCTAAGAAACTCTGTTAGGTCACTCACACACACCCCCGGTTTTGGGAGCCCCAAGTCCCTCCATTTTAATAAGATCCGTCTCCGGGCTACCAGGGAGGCAAAGGCCAAGACATCGGCTTCTCTCGCCTCCTGGACCCCTGAGTCTTCTGACGCTGCAAAGATCGCTACCTCTGGACTTGGGACCACCTTCACCCTCAATACCTCCGGCATAATGTCGGCAAACGCCTGCCAGAATCCCCCAAGTTTTGGACAAGCCCAAAATATGTGGACATGATTGGCGGGCCATCCCGCACATCGCCCACACCTATCTTCCACCCCTTCAAAAAAACTTGCTCATCCTGGCCACCGTCATGTGTGCCCTGTGGACCACCTTAAACTGAATAAGGCTAAGCCTAGCGCACAACAAGGATGCGTTCACCTTCCTCAAAGCCTCCTCCCACAGACCAGCCTCCACCTCCCTCCCCAAATCTTCCTCCCACTTACGCTTCACTACCCCTATTGGGGCTCCCTCCCAATCCATCAACTCCTTGTAAATCTCTGACACGTTACACTCCCCTACCCCTGTTCTTGACGCCACCTTGTTCCATAGCCCCTGGGGTGGCAGGTGAGGAAAGGACGGTACCTGCTTCCGGACAAAGTCCCTCACCTGCAAATACCGGAATCCATTTAAAAGCAGCATCTTAAGGCCATAAAAAAAAGGCAATGAAAGGCAATAGAAAAAGAAAGTTGATATGTAATGGGAAGTCGATACAGAACCTTAGGAAGCTGAAGTACCTCTGGCAGTTTTGGTGTCCAATAAGTGGCTAGAAGCCCCAAAGTTTGTAGATCCAATAGGTCACTACAATAAAATATCTGGGGAGGGATTCTCCATCCAGCGATGCTGGAATCGCGAAATGTGATTGGATGGAGAATCGCGCATGAGCCGAAAACCGTGACCAGCGCTGCACGCCCGCCAGAATGCCATACTCTGGTGCCTTGACAGCGGCGTCAATGGCAATCTATTCTATTACATACAGTAAAGCCATTGCCATATCATTAACCGGCCCGAGGCAGTATTCTCCAGTCCTCCGCCACGCTTTGTGATGGATATTGAAGGGCCCCAAGTACTTTCTGTGCCCTTGCCACCCTCGGTGTTTCTTCCAAGTGGTGTTGAACACAGTGCAATACTGATTCAACAAATGGGGGGGGAATACCTTTCACATATTTGACCTGATGCCATGAGACTTTATGGGATCCAGAGGCAATGTTGAGGATTTTCAGTGCAACTCCATCCCGACTGTATAGCACTGTGCCACCACTTCTGGTGGGTGTGTCCTGTTGGTGGGATAGGACACCGATGATAGTGTCTGGGAAATTGGATGGAATTCTCCAGCCCTTCCCGTAGAGAGGACCTTCAGGTCCCACCGAAATCGACTTCCCGTCGCGGGTCCCTTGAAGGCGGCACGGATGAGGAATGTAAATTGCCACCGACTTCGGCAGGACTTGAAGGCCCGGCTGGTGGCTGAAGGTGAGCCACGTCTGTGGTGGGGGGAGGGAGGAGAAGTCCGCCCATTATCTGCAAGGTACAATTTAGTGAGCATGACGTTGTCAGGCTGTTGCTTAACTAGTCTGTGAGACAGCTCTCCCAATTTTGGCACAAGTCCCCAGATGTTAGTAAGGGGGACTTTGCAGGCTCAACAGGGCTGGGATGCCATTGTTGATTCTGGTGTCTAGGTTGATGCTGGGCAGTCTGCCCAGTTTCATTCCTTTCATTGGATTATTAAAAGAACTGAAAACGATGGGTAGGATTTTCTGGTCCCTCTGGCGTGTTTTCTGGAAGGGGAGGCAGCGCGCCATTGGCTGCAACCAGGACCTTCCAATCCCACCTAAGTCCCCGGCATTTTGCGTTGCTCATCTGTCCTGCCGCCGGAGAAGCGGTCAAAGGGGGGTCACCTTATGCGGGTTCAGAAGATCCAACTGACGGGAAAAGCTGAAAACCCTGACCATGGTGACGGGTTGAAAACACTGCATGTTGGGGATTCTAAACAATGGACATTGAGTACTAGAGGTGTGGATTCAGTCATCTGATTGATCATTCAAGTAAATATCAAGTCATCCCATTCCCCTGACCCCAAGGGATCTGACAAATGCAACAGGCTTGGCACATCAGTTATTAATTAAAAATTTCAGTAAATATTTTATCTATCCAGGACTAAACATGTTTGTGGATTGTGGCAAATATGATTTTAAGATAAACATGACGATTTCTGGACTTTAACAGATGGCTCAGAATGAGGGGATTTTCAGTATATCTGATGAAACATTGAAGCAAGATGAACATATGGCATTGTCCAAAGCAGCTTAAACAAACAAAGTCATTATTCAGCATGTTGAAGATGTTTCTTGGCAACGTCCGTCAAACCCCAGTTCTAACAACATAAAGCTGCATAAGGATCTTACATGGAAATTTGCAAAAGAGACACATTTTTGTTCAATAAATCACCCACACTGACCATTGGCCACATTTTCGTGTCACCGTGTGCACTCTGTAAATTATTAAATCTTGCAAGAGGCAGTTTTAGTCTTGATGTGTGCACCAAAGGCGAACCTAATGTAGTTAAAAGTAGCCATGAAGCAATTTATAATTTATACAAGATGGGAGCAGGAGCAGGACATTCAGGTCCTTGAGTCTGCTCCTCAATTTAACGAGAACACAGGTCCACTGCAACACCATCTTCCCGCACTGTCCCCGAATCCCATATCATTGGGATCTAGAAATCTAACAATCTCTGCTTTGAAAATATTCACTGACTGAATCTGCACTGTCCTCTAGGTTGAGAATTCCAAAGATTTACCACCCTCAGACAGAAGAAATTCTTCTTCATCTCAGTTCTAAATGGCTGACCTCTTATTCTGAGACTGTGTCCTTTGGTTCTAGCCCCCACAATGGAAATATCCTTCCTGTCGAGCCCTGTAAGAATTTTGTGCACTTCAATGAGATCACCTCTCATTCTTCTAAACTCCAGACAATACAGACCCAATCTCCTCAATCTCTTCTCATCGGACAATCCCAGGGATTGGCGGCACGGTAGCACAGTAGTTAGCACTGTTGCTTCACAGCACCAGGGACCGGTGTTCGATTCACTGTCTGTGCGGAATCCGCACGTTCCCTCTATGCCTGCATGGGTTTCCTCCGGGTGCTCCGGTTTCCTCCCACAAGTCTCGAAAGACGTGCTTGTTAGGTGAATTGGACATTCTGAATTCTCCCTCAGTGTACCCGAACAGGTGCCGACTAGGGGATTTTCACAGTAACTGCATTGCAGTGTTAATGTAAGCCTACTTGACACAAATGAAGATTGTTATTATTGATTAGTCTGGTGAACCTTTGTTGCATTCCCTCCGTGGCAAATATATCCACCTTAGGTAAGGAGATCAAGCTGCACACAATACTCAGATATGGTCTCACCCAGGCTCTACACAAGTGCAACAAGCCTTCCTTATTCCTGTCCCCAAATCCCTTTGCAATGAAGGCTAACATACCATCTGTCTTTCTAATTGCTTGTTGCACTAGCATGTAAGAACACCCAGGTCTCTTTGGACTTCAACACTTCCCATTATCTCCCCATTTAAAAAATACTCTGAATTTCTGTTTTTCTACTAAAGTGGATAACTTCACATTTTTTCATTTTCAATATTATATCCCATCTGCCATGCTCTTGCCCACTCATTTAGTCTATTTAAATCTCCTTGAAGCCTCTTTGCATCCTCCTCACAACTCAATTCTACCAAACTGCTACAGGAAAGCTGCAAAGGAATAAAACTGGATGATGCACCCAGCATCGACCACCATAGCACTGGAAATGACAACAGCACACCCTTCCCAGCTGACCCTGTAAAATCCTCCTTGCTATCATATGGTGGCTTGTGCCAACATTTGGAAAGCTGTGCCACAGACTAATAAAGCAAAAATCTGACCTAGTCATACTCAGACATAGACATAGAACATTACAGCGCAGTACAGGCCCTTTGGCCCTCGATGTTGCGCCGACCTGTGAAACCACTCTAAAGCCCATCTACATGATTCCCTTATCATCCATATGTCTATCCAATGACCATTTGAATGCCCTTTGTGTTGGCGAGTCCACTACTGTTGCAGGCAGGGCATTCCACGCCCTTACTACTCTCTGAGTAAAGAACCTACCTCTGACATCTGTCCTATGTCTATCTCCCCTCAATTTAAAGCTATGTCCCCTCGTGCTAGACATCACCATCTGAGGAAAAAGGCTCTCACTGTCCACCCTATCGAATCCTCTGATCATCTTGTGTTCCTCAATTAAGTCACCTCTTAACCTTCTTCTCTCAAATGAAAACAGCCTCAAGTCCCTCAGCCTTTCCTTATAAGATCTTCCCTCCATACCAGGCAACATTCTGGTAAATCTCCTCTGCACCCTTTCCAATGCTTCCATATCCTTCCTATAATGCGGCGGCCAGAATTGCACACAATACTCCAAATGCGGCCGCACCAGAGTTTTGAACAGCTGCAACATGAACTCATGGCTCCGAAACTCAATCCCTCTGCCAATAAAAGCTAACACACCGTACGCCTTCTTAATAACCCTCTCAACCTGGGTGGCAACTTTCAGGGATCTATGTACATGGACACCGAGATCTCGCTGCTCATCCACACTGCCAAGAATCTTACCATTAGCCCAGTACTCTGTCTTCCTGTTATTCCTTCCAAAATAAATCACCTCACACTTTTCTGCATTAAACTCCATTTGCCACCTCTCAGCCCAGTGCTGCAGCTTATCTATGTCCTTCTGTAACTTGTAACATCCTTCCGCGCTGTCCACAACTCCACCGACTTTAGTGTCATCTGCAAATTTACTCACCCATCCTTCTATGCCCTCCTCCAGGTCATTTATAAATTTACAAACAGCAGTGGCCCCAAAACAGATCCTTGTGGTACACCACTAGAAACTGGACTCCAGTCTGAACATTTCCCATCAACCACCACCCTTTTTCTTCTTCCAGCTAGCCAATTTCTGATCCAAACTGCTAAATCACCCTGAATCCCATGCCTCTGTATTTTCTGCAGTAGCCTACCTTGGGGAACCTTATCAAATCCTTTACTGAAATCCATATACATCACATCAACTGCTTTACCCTCATCCACCTGTTTGGTCATCTTCTCAAAGAACTCAATAAGGTTTGAGATAGGATGATTATACATCCTATCTCTTATAAAACTTTCCAAGATTTTGCCCACAACAGAAGTAAGGCTCACTGGTCTATAGTTACCGGGGTTGTCTCTACTTCCCTTCTTGAACAAGGGGACAACATTTGCTATCCTCCAGTCTTCTGGCACTATTCCTGTAGACAAAGATGACTTAAAGATCAAAGCCAAAGGCTCAGCAATCTCCTCCCTAGCTTCCCAGAGAAGCCTAGGATAAATCCCATCCGGCCCAGGGGACTTATTTATTTTCACACTTATCAGAATTGCTAACACCTCCTCCTTATGAATCTCAAGCCCTTCTAGTCTAGTAGCCTGAATCTCAGTATTCTCCTCGACAACATTATCTTTTTCCTGTGTGAACACTGACGAAAAATATTCATTTAGCAGCTCTCCTATCTCCTCGGACTCCAAGCACAACTTCCCACTACTGTCCTTGACTGGCCCTACTCTTACCCTAGTCATTCTTTTATTCCTGACATATCTATAGAAAGCTTTAGGGTTATCCTTGATCCTACCTGCCAAAGACTTCTCATGTCCCCTCCTGGCTCTTCTTAGCTCTCTCTTTAGGTCCTTCCTAGCTAACTTGTAACTCTCGAGCGCCCTAACTGAACCTTCATGTCTCATCTTTACATAAGCCTTCTTCTTCCTCTTGACAAGTGTTTCGACTGCTTTAGTAAACCACGGTTCCCTTGCTCGATCACTTCCTCCCTGCCTGACAGGTACATACTTATCAAGGACACGCAGTAGCTGTTCCTTGAACAAGCTCCACATTTCCATTGTGCCCATCCCCTGCAGTTTTCCTCTCCATCCGATGCATCCTAAGTCTTGCCTCATCGCATCATAATTGCCTTTCCCCAAGATATAACTCTTGCCCATGGAATTATACAATGGGCCCAAGGGCCTCTTTGTGTGCTGTAAAACTCTATGATTCTACCATCCACCCAACCACCCATCAATGTCCCTGGGTATATCTCGGCAGAGGTGGCAGCACAGTAGAATCCAATTGGGAGAAAGTTGCCATGGGAGTCTTCAACATTGACTCTGGACCCCATGAGATCTCATGGCATCAAGTTAAAGATGGGCAAAGAAATCTTATGCTGACCACCTATTGCCCCCTTCTGGGCTTCCTTTTCCAGCAGCATGTTGGAGATACTCAATTTAGAATTGCTCCCATGGCCGCTGGTAGCCATATTTGGGGTTTTGGAATCACCAGCAATTCACTCTAGGGTCGAGGCGGACATTGTCGCCTTTGCCTCACTGATAGACCGGAGGCGATACTGCTTGGTTGGAAGTCTCCTGTTCTGCCCAGTGCCTCTGGCTTCTTAGGGGACTCAATGTCCTTCTTGCACTCAGAGAAATTTAAATGCACCATCAGGGGTTCAGTGGAGAGACTCTACCTGAAATGACAACCATTCATTTCCTTGGGGCGGAATTGAACGAGCAATAAAAACCTAGGGAGTATGATAATTTTTATTTGGATTTGGATTGTTTACTGTCATGTGTACTGAGATACATTGAAAAATATTTTTCTGCGTGCAGCTCAAACAGATCATTTAGTACATGAAAATAAAATAAAATACACAATAGGGCAACACAAGGTACACAATGTAAATACCTAGACACCGGCATCGGGTGAAGCATACAGGGTGTAGTGTGAATCAGGTCAGTCCATAAGAGGGTCGTTTAGGCGTCTGGTAACAGCAGGGAAGAAGCTATTTTTGAAGTTCTTCATGCGTGTTCTCAGACTTTTGTATCTCCTGCCCGATGGAAGAAGTTGGAAGAATGAGTAAGCCAGGTGGGAGGGGGTCTTTGATTATACTGCCCGCTTTCCCAAGGCAGCGGAAGTTGTAGATAGACTCAATAGATGGGAGGCGGGTTCGTGTGATGGACTGGGCGGTGTTCACGACTCTGACGTTTCTTGCGGTCTTGGGCTGAGCAGTTGCCATACAAGGGTGTGATGCAATGAGACAGATGCTTTCTATGGTGCACCTGTAAAAGTTGGTAAGAGTCAGTGTGGACATGCTGAATTTTCTTAGTTTCCTGAGGAGGTATAGGCGCTGTTGTGCTGGTGGACAGGGTGGTGAAGAAGGCTTTCAATATGCTAGGTTTTATTGGTCAGAATATTGAATACAGGAGTTGGGACATCTTGTTGAAGTTGTACAATACATTAGTAAGACCACACATGGAATACTGTGTTCTGTTCTGGTCACCCTATTATAGGATGGTTATTATTAAACTAGAAATAGTGCAGAAGTGATTTCAGAAGATGCTACCAGGACTTGATGGTCTGAGTTATAAGGATAGGCTGGGACTTTTTTCCCTGGAGCATAGAAGTGATCTTATAGAGGTCTATAAAATAATGAGGAGCATAGATAAGGTAGATAGTCAACATCTTTTCCCAAAGCTAGAGGGGTCTAGAACTAGAGAGCATAGGTTTACGGTGAGAGGGGAGAGATATAAAAGAGAGCAGAGGGGAAATTGTTTCACACCGAGGGTGGTGAACATCTGGAACGAGCTGCCAGAGGCAGTGGTAAAGGCGGGTACAATGTTTTCCTTTAAAAAACAGTTAGACAGTTACATGGGCAGTGTGGATATAGAGGGATATGGGCCAAATGTGGGCAAGTGGGACTAGCTTAGTGGTGGAGACTGGGTGGTATGGACAAGCTGTGCCGAAGGGCCTGCTTCCATGCTATAAACATCTATGACTATAAGTATGTAAAGCTCCCTCCCACCACCTTGAATGGCATCTCCCCCTTATCAAACCAAATCTATGAATTGCAATTCAAAGGAAGTATTGATTCATTGCTATAATTAGAATCATTGGCTTGTGAAAACAACAGCACATGCACAATTGAAGGGTGGTTCCTTTAAGGATGTAACAGTGTTAGGGCTGAAAGGGATGATAACTCTAGCCCCAAATATAGGCTGCCCTAGATTGGGAGCACTCCCTCAACAGTTCATCAGGTTTGTTTCGAATCACTAGCTTTCGGAGTGCAGCTCCTTCCTCAGGTGAATGAAGAGGTGGGTTCCACACATATATAGACAAATTCAAAGATGCAAGATGATACCTTGAATGCAAGTCTTTGCAGCTAATTAAGTCTTTACAGGTCCAGACGGTGCGACTGGAGAGAGGGATAATCACAGGTTAAAGAGGTGTGAATTGTCTCAAGCCAGGACAGTTCACAACATGAATTCAAGGTCCTGGTTGAGGCCGCACTCATGCGTGCGGAAATCGGCTATCAGTTTCTGCTCGGCGATTCTGCGTTGTCGCGCGTCCTGAAGGCCGCCCTGGAGAATGCTTACCCAAAGATCAGAGTCTGAATGCCCTTGACTGCTGAAGTGTTCCCCGACTGGAAGGGAACATTCCTGCCTGCCGATTGTTGCGCGATGTCCGTTCATCGTGTTGCGACAACGGATGAACGGACATTGCGGTGTTGTGCCGCTGACCCCCGCAGAGGAGGTGCCAGAACACCGCAGCACTTCAGGCACCTCCCCCCCACCTCCTGCCCCTGGTGCATCTGGTGGGCAGCGAACAGAACAGGGCGGCACAACATCACCTGGGATACCCAAGCAGCAGCCGGGCCCATCCAAGCCCGGTTGCCCCAAAAGACGCCAGCCAATGGGGTCCCAGGTCGCAGGGCGGGAATCACAGCAAGTCGCCTCCACTCCTGCTGTCCCATCTGGGGAACCACCAAGACATTGCGTTAGGGCCCCTAAGGCCAGAAAGTTAGACACCAGTTAAGTTGGAACGGGTGCAGGGCACAGTTTAGTTATAGGGGCTAAAGCAGAAATCTGTAGATATTTGTCACATCAAACACCTGTTCACACTGTTACAACCTGTCTCGGTGCTCTGTCAGATGGCTGTTAGGGGTGGGCTGTTCTGCGCTGGCTAGAGAGGGAGGAATTGGCGGACATTGTGGGTGGCCTGGTCTCCCCCCCGCACTGTCCCCGCCACCGTCACCCCAGGGATTCAATGGGATCGTGTGATGGAATGGCTGGCTCGCATGCAAGGGTCACCCGGTGGAAAGTGCTGCCATGGGCAAGAGTCAGACATTGTCAAACGATGCGGAGCACCAGAGCTCATCACAGAGCGGGTTGTCATCATTCTCCATCCCATGGACAAGACTCGCTGTTACTGCCAACCCAGGGCTTCCACCCCGTAGTGTGGCAGGTATGTATCTCAGGGAGGGTTGCAGGCGAGGGATTGGTGGGGGGGGGGGAAGGTATGTGGGGGCGGGATGCAGTGTTTGTGCCCCCCGCATGTCCCCTCCCCACCCCACCCCAGTTGGTGAATCTGGAGTCAATCAGAGCATCCCATGGACGTTGGCCCTGGTGCGCATGTTGTTTGGCCTCCCATGCCTGCCTTGGCTCCATGTTCTGCCCATCTTTCCCCCTCCCCTGCATCCACCTCGTCGGATGAGGACTGACGTCCCTTCTCCTCCTCCAGCACATCGCCCCTCTGCTGTGCGATGTTGTGGAGAACGCAACAGGCCGCCACGATGCGGGCAACCCTCTCAGTATCATACTGGAGGGTCCCTCCAGAGCGGTCCAGGCCACTAAACCGCATCTTCAGGTGGCCGAAGCACTGCTCGATCACTCTCCTGGTTGCTGTATGGATATCATTGTGGTGGTTCTCGACGTCGGTCTGTGGCCTCCGGATAGGTGTCATGAGCCACGACCACAGTGGATACCCCTATCAGCCAGGAGCCAACCGC
The DNA here is from genome assembly GCF_047496885.1 of Scyliorhinus torazame. Classification (NCBI taxonomy): domain Eukaryota; kingdom Metazoa; phylum Chordata; class Chondrichthyes; order Carcharhiniformes; family Scyliorhinidae; genus Scyliorhinus; species Scyliorhinus torazame. The sequence continues at coordinate 170,229,330 of NC_092723.1, forward strand.
CAGCCGGGGAGAGGAACGGGGGGGCAGGGGGTGGGGGAGGGCGGGGGGGGGGGGGGGGGTGGGCTTGAACATGTCAGGAATTGTTGAGTGTATCAGGATGAACGCGTTGTGCATACCACCCGGATATCGGGCACAGACATGCATGATGTGCATCTGATAGTCACGTATCAACTCCAAGTTCATCGAGTGGAACCCCTTTTGGTTTATGTAGAGCCGCCTGTCATCTGCAGGTGCTTGTAGGGGGACAGGCATCCTGTAGTCACCCTCTGGACCCGGGGCATCCTGTCGATGGCAGAATACCCGCTACTCCTGGTGGGCTCGGTCCACATTGGAGCCGCCTGGGCATACAGGGCCTCCGTGACGGCGCGGATGCACCTGTGCACCGAGGTCTGGGAGATTCCAGATAGGTCACCATTCGGCAACTGGAAGGACCCCGTCGCGTAAACGTTCAGTGCGATCGTCACCTTGACTGCCACCGGGTGTGGATGTCCTCCCCCATAACCCCATGGTGCCAGGTGTGCCATGAACTGGCAGATATGTCGTACTGTCTCCTGTGCAGCAGGAGTCTTCAACGGCACGCCCAGCCTGGTAGGTCCTCAAATGACAGGCGCTGCCTGTACACGCATGGCCTCATGCTGTGCCTCCTCCTCGCCCTATTGGGCAGCTCGCTCTCCATCCTGGCTGCTTCCTGTTCCTCTGTGGCACGCTCTACTGCGGCATGCTCCGCTGCTGCAGCTTTCTCCTCCTAGAGCAGTGCCCGCTCGAAAGCCGCACGGCATCCCCAAGGGCTGCAGCGACTAGCAGGAAGGCCAACATTGCTGGTTGAATTCCAATATCCATTGTCTGTAGGGGGTGAACAGTCGACATTTTAGCATGGTGCGTACCCCCCCCCCCTCCTCCTCCCGTGCCTAACCAGGTAACCATCGGGCTACGTGGTGGCCTCAGGTTGGTACTGCTGGCTCTGCCCCCGCATGCACCCCCCCTCCAATCTCCTTACCCCTAGCCCCGTCACTGCCTGGCACCATGGGGACTCTGGCACTGTGTCCAGCCCTGGGGTACCAGGGGTACTGTTGGCTGACACTGACTTTGCCAGCAGCACGCTCCACTCTGTGGCCCCCTCCTGGCACTCTTGGGAGGGCTACTGTGAGCAGTCTGATGCTCTGCCAGCAGTTGGCAGCCGGGTGGGGAGGTGGTATGGTGGTGGGTTGAGTGTGGGGGGGAGGGGGAGGGTGGGGGCACCCATACGACCAGTGTCACTCTGCAGAAGCAGGGACCAAGGTGGGTGGTCAGTGGGGTGTGCAGCAAGATGGTTGCCTTGCAGGCCGCGGCAATAGAAAACCGTGATAGGACACCGCCCTATTCCTGTGGGGGGTCACCCCGGTCTCTTGACCTGTTCCCCCGTCACCATCCCCCCCTCCCCCGGCCCTAGTAGCCCCCCCCCCCCCGGTGTTAAGAGAATATGGTGTTAATTTATGCATGGCACAGATTAGGTCTGTTTAACACCTTTGGAACAAAACTGTCGGCTAGTTTATCAACTTTCTCAATTCTAAAACATAATGTCCTAAGTACATATAAATTCTACCTATTTATTCATGTGTTTCCTTCACAGGACAACTGCTAACAAAGTACCTTACCAGGTGGTACCTCACTAATAGAAAAGGTTGGTTTGGTAACTGGATGTAATAGTTACATTATAGGAGAAAGGAATGAGATAACACAGTCATTAATCTAATCATCAAAGGAAACTGTTAAAAAATGAAATGCATGTTGAACTCAATGCAGAATGAATCACCAGAAGTTTTGTGCAGAACAAAATGACTTTAGTTAGACACTTTGGGTTCAGATAACAGAAGTTTTGTTGGAAAAAGCCAAATTAATTATATTCCAAAGCACTGGGATGTAACATCTTGACCTGGTTTTCTTCAAATTCTTTTCATGACTGTGAATGGTGAACAGGGTAGATCATGGCCAGGATTTATACATATATATTATATATAAGACAGTTAGAGTATGAAAAGGACTTAGCATGTAAATGTTGTATTGTTTTGTGGTTGTACGGGAATTATGACAATTTATTATAAAGGTCTTCAGCTGCTCTTACATTCGTGCTTACAGCCAGACAGGAGTAACCTCTGGTGCCCTTCCCCCATGCTGCATATCACCGCCGGTGCACAGGTTATTTGGCAATATGTGAATGAATGCACATACTACATCTTCCCCAGTTTCAGTTAGGACAGTGTGTAACTGCATGCAAAGAATAGTACCGAGATGGCAGTAAAAAACAATGGAGGATTTGAATACACAGAGCATGAACTTGAGTTAAAAACAGGCACAAAGCCCACCCGTTTTCAAAAAAAGGATATATATTTAAGTTGGTATATTTAAACTCGGCTTTTAGTCTGCTCTTCCGCCCCGGGCGTGTATTCACACAAGTTGCCCACCCCTGGGAGGCAGCCGAGTGATTGTCCGCATGGCAGATGGCACCAGGTGAGTCCAGGGTGGGCAAGGTGGCTGCAGGGCCTGTTCCATCAATGGTAGAAAGGGCTTCATTCTCATCTGGTCTATGAGGCACAGACTGCAGACTCAGTATGTCATCCTCTGGAACAGAAGGGAGGTTGTTTGAGGTACTTGAAGCAGCTGACCATACTTAGCGCCATCTGGGGCAAACATGTAGCTGTCATAAACAAAAACAGAAAATACTGGACAATCTCAGCAGGTCTGACAGCATCTGTGGAGGGAGAAGGGGGCTGACGTTCCGAGTCTGAGTGACTCTTTTTCAAAGCTGTCATGCAGCTGTCAGGTTGGGGAGCATGGCTGTGCACAGCAGCCAGTTTGTCAAAACTGTACGTAGTTTGCATTCTGACTGTCTAGCCTGGCTCCGTAGTCTGCAGTTTGCAAACGTTGCAGCCATAGTAGCTCTTTCCTCTTTGCTGTCATTACATAAGGGCTTCCTTCATATTTGTTTCCACTTTAAGCTGCAGCACGGTTTAGGTAACAGGGACCATGGTCCTACTGCATCTGGAGGACATTCCCTGTGCTGGTGAGGGCAGACTTTACCGTGGCAGGTTGAGCAGACTAAGCCATGCAGCATAAAAGTCTGAATTGTCGTAGAGGCATTTTTCGAGGAGGTGCTTTGCTGAATGTACTGCACACTCTGTCAAACCATTTAATTGTGGATAAAAGGGGTTGCTTGTAACATGTTCAAAGTCCCATGTGTGTGCCAAGTTCTTCAACTCCCTGCACACAAACTGGCTGGCATTGTTCATCATTAGCCGTTCTAGAATGCCATGTATGACAAAGTGTTTCTTCAGCTTCCAGATTGCTGTGGCGCTCTTCATGTCAGGTAAGTAATCAACTTCATACCAGCCTGGGAATGAATTGACAAGAACCAGATGCTGTTTCCATTCCAGTCAAATAGATCTGCTTTGGTGAATGATCATGGAAGGTCTGGAATCTCATGAAGATGCAATTTGTTCTTTGATTTGGTGAGCGCATTGTATGGTACACACCTCAACATCTCCCTCACTATGTTGCCATACATTGATGGGCAGTACATTGTTTCTTTCGCGTTGTCACTTCATAGTGCTTTTGGTGGAGTTGCTGGATGTAATATTTCTGCAGAGAGATTACAAACCTCTGACCACACAGCATCAGTCCATTCATATCAGTTCATAGGTTGGATGTGATGTTCATCCCAGTTATAATAAAACAAAAAGGCCCTCTAGCCCTCATCGCTCACACCCACCCACCACCTTTAAAAGCTGGCCTGACTCCATGAAAATTGCAGAGGACAACAATATATATATCTCCACAATGAAGCCGGACAGGTTGCAAGTGCAGGGTGTGGGCTGGTGACCCAAACCAGCCCGCACTCTTGAGTGACCCTGTTAAAAATTGGAAGCCCTGAGAATGATTAACAACTTACTTACCTTGCAGGTCAGCTGTGTAGTTCGGGAGTGAGAGCCGGGACCTTAGAAACAGCGCGGGAATTTGAAAAAGCGCGGGAGCTGCGAGGCAGAGGGGACCGTTTAAAAGGTCGCTGCCTGGGTGAGGTAAGTACTGATTAACAACTTACTTACCTTGCAGGTCAGCTGTGTAGTTCGGGAGTGAGAGCAGGGACCTTAGAAACAGCGCGGGAATTTGAAAAAGCGCGGGAGCTGCGAGGCAGAGGGGACCGTTTAAAAGGTCACTGCCTGGGTGAGGTAAGTACTGATTAACAACTTACTTACCTTGCAAGTCAGCTGTGTAGTTCGGGAGTGAGAGCCGGGACCTTAGAAACAGCGCGGGAATTTGAAAAAGCGCGGGAGCTGCGAGGCAGAGGGGACCGTTTAAAAGGTCGCTGCCTGGGTGAGGTAAGTACTGATTAACAACTTACTTACCTTGCAGGCCAAGTCGATTTCAGCAGGAGCGGAGCAGGCTAGTCCATTTCAGCGGGGGCAGTGCGGAAGTGATTTCTGGGAGGTAAGTCTCTCCTTTAAATTTTTTTTATTTTTTTTTAATTTTAGTGTTTAAGGTGGGAACAGGAAGTCGACCCGCGGACTTCTGGGAAGACCCTCACCAATAAATTCTGGTGGAGAGGAAACCCGAGACACTACACGTGTAGTGTCTCCCACCCGCCCTCCTCCTCTAACCTAATAATAAAACCCATTGGTGTGAGGTAAGTACCATATTTTATTATTGTAATTAATTTTTTTTTTATATAAAAAATTTAATTTAGTTGTTAGCCAGATCTTGGTAGAAAGTTAGAGGGATGGCAGGGAAGGGAGTGCAATGTTCCTCCTGCAGGATGTTTGAGGTGAGGGTTAGTGTCCCTGCTGATTTTACCTGCAGGAAGTGCTGCCATCTCCAGCTCCTCCAAGACCGAGTTAGGGAACTGGAGCTGGAGTTGGAAGAACTTCGGATCATTCGGGAGGCAGAGGGGGTCATAGATAGCAGCTTCAGGGAATTAGTTACACCAAAGACTGAAGATAGATGGGTAACTGTAAGAGGGACTGGGAAAAAGCAGTCAGTGCAGGGATCCCCTGCGGCCGTTCCCCTGAGAAACAAGTATACCGCTTTGGATACTTGTGGGGGGGGGGGGACTTACCAGGGGTAAGCCATGGGGTACGGGCCTCTGGCACGGAGTCTGTCCCTGTTGCTCAGAAGGGAAGGGGGGAGAGGAGCAGAGCATTAGTAATTGGGGACTCGATAGTCAGGGGCACAGATAGGAGATTTTGTGGGAGCGTGAGAGACTCACATTTGGTATGTTGCCTCCCAGGTGCAAGGGTACGTGATGTCTCGGATCGTGTTTTCCGGGTCCTTAAGGGGGAGGGGGAGCAGCCCCAAGTCGTGGTCCACATTGGCACTAACGACATAGGTAGGAAAGGGGATAAGGATGTCAGGCAGGCTTTCAGGGAGCTAGGATGGAAGCTCAGAACGAGAACAAACAGAGTTGTTATCTCTGGGTTGTTGCCCGTGCCACGTGATAGTGAGATGAGGAATAGGGAAAGAGAGCAATTAAACACGTGGCTACAGGGATGGTGCAGGCGGGAGGGTTTCAGATTTCTGGATAACTGGGGCTCTTTCTGGGAAAGGTGGGACCTCTACAGACAGGATGGTCTACATCTGAACCTGCGGGGCACAAATATCCTGGGGGGGAGATTTGTTAGTGCTCTTTGGGGGGGTTTAAACTAATTCAGCAGGGGCATGGGAACCTGGATTGTAGTTTTAGGGTAAGGGAGAATGAGAGTATAGAGGTCAGGAGCTCAGATTTGACGTCGCAGGAGGGGGCCAGTGTTCAGGTAGGTGGTTTGAAGTGTGTCTACTTCAATGCCAGGAGTATACGAAACAAGGTAGGGGAACTGGCAGCATGGGTTGGTACCTGGGACTTCGATGTTGTGGCCATTTCGGAGACATGGATAGAGCAGGGACAGGAATGGATGTTGCAGGTTCCGGGGTTTAGGTGTTTTAGTAAGCTCAGAGAAGGAGGCAAAAGAGGGGGAGGTGTGGCGCTGCTAGTCAAGAGCAGTATTACGGTGGCGGAGAGGATGCTAGATGGGGACTCATCTTCCGAGGTAGTATGGGCTGAGGTTAGAAACAGGAAAGGAGAGGTCACCCTGTTGGGAGTTTTCTATAGGCCTCCAAATAGTTCTAGGAATGTAGAGGAAAGGATGGCGAGGATTATCCTGGATAAGAGCGAAAGTAACAGGGTAGTTATTATGGGAGACTTTAACTTTCCAAATATTGACTGGAAAAGATATAGTTCGAGTACATTAGATGGGTCGTTTTTTGTACAGTGTGTGCAGGAGGGTTTCCTGACACAGTTTGTTGACAGGCCAACAAGAGGCGAGGCCACATTGGATTTGGTTTTGGGTAATGAACCAGGCCAGGTGTTGGATTTGGAGGTAGGTGAGCACTTTGGGGACAGTGACCACAATTCGGTGACGTTTACGTTAAGGATGGAAAGGGATAAGTATACACCGCAGGGCAAGAGTTATAGCTGGGGGAAGGGCAATTATGATGCCATTAGACGTGACTTGGGGGGGATAAGGTGGAGAAGTAGGCTGCAAGTGTTGGACACACTGGATAAGTGGAGCTTGTTCAAGGATCAGCTACTGCGTGTTCTTGATAAGTATGTACCGGTCAGGCAGGGAGGAAGGTGCCGAGCGAGGGAACCGTGGTTTACCAAAGAAGTGGAATCTCTTGTTAAGAGGAAGAAGGAGGCCTATGTGAAGATGAGGTGTGAAGTTTCAGTTGGGGCGATGGATAGTTATAAGGTAGCGAGGAAGGATCTAAAGAGAGAGCTAAGACGAGCAAGGAGGGGACATGAGAAGTATTTGGCAGGAAGGATCAAGGAAAATCCAAAAGCTTTCTATAGGTATGTCAGGAATAAGTGAATGACTAGGGAAAGAGTAGGACCAGTCAAGGACAGGGATGGGAAGTTGTGTGTAGAGTCTGAAGAGATAGGCGAGATACTAAATGAATATTTTTCGTCAGTATTCACTCAGGAAAAAGATAATGTTGTGGAGGAGAATGCTGAGCTCCAGGTAAATAGATTAGATGGCATTGAGGTACGTAGGGAAGAGGTGTTGGCAATTCTGGACAGGCTGAAAATAGATAAGTACCCGGGACCTGATGGGATTTATCCTAGGATTCTCTGGGAGGCCAGGGAAGAGATTGCTGGACCATTGGCTTTGATTTTTATGTCATCATTGGCTACAGGAATAGTGCCAGAGGACTGGAGGATAGCAAATGTGGTCCCTTTGTTCAAAAAGGGGAGCAGAGACAACCCCGGCAACTATAGACTGGTGAGCCTCACGTCTGTAGTGGGTAAAGTCTTGGAGGGGATTATAAGAGACAAGATTTATAATCATCTAGATAGGGATAATATGATCAGGGATAGTCAGCATGGCTTTGTGGAGGGTAGGTCATGCCTCACAAACCTTATCGAGTTCTTTGAGAAGGTGACTGAACAGGTAGACGAGGGTAGAGCAGTTGATGTGGTGTATATGGATTTCAGCAAAGCGTTTGATAAGGTTCCCCACGGTAGGCTATTGCAGAAAATACGGAGGCTGGGGATTGAGGGTGATTTAGAGATGTGGATCAGAAATTGGCTAGCTGAAAGAAGACAGAGGGTGGTGGTTGATGGGAAATGTTCAGAATGGAGTTCGGTCACAAGTGGAGTACCACAAGGATCTGTTCTGGGGCCGTTGCTGTTTGTCATTTTTATCAATGACCTAGAGGAAGGCGCAGAAGGGTGGGTGAGTAAATTTGCAGACGATACTAAAGTCGGTGGTGTTGTCGATAGTGTGGAAGGAAGTAGCAGGTTACAGAGGGATATAGATAAGCTGCAGAGCTGGGCTGAGAGGTGGCAAATGGAGTTTAATGCAGAGAAGTGTGAGGTGATTCACTTTGGAAGGAATAACAGGAATGCGGAATATTTGGCTAATGGTAAAGTTCTTGGAAGTGTGGATGAGCAGAGGGATCTAGGTGTCCATGTACATAGATCCCTGAAAGTTGCCACCCAGGTTGATAGGGTGGTGAAGAAGGCCTATGGAGTGTTGGCCTTTATTGGTAGAGGGATTGAGTTCCGGAGTCAGGAGGTCATGTTGCAGCTGTACAGAACTCTGGTACGGCCGCATTTGGAGTATTGCGTACAGTTCTGGTCACCGCATTATAGGAAGGACGTGGAGGCTTTGGAGCGGGTGCAGAGGAGATTTACCAGGATGTTGCCTGGTATGGAGGGAAAATCTTATGAGGAAAGGCTGATGGACTTGAGGTTGTTTTCGTTGGAGAGAAGAAGGTTAAAAGGAGACTTAATAGAGGCATACAAAATGATCAGGGGGTTGGATAGGGTGGACAGTGAGAGCCTTCTCCCGCGGATGGAAATGGCTGGCACGAGGGGACATAACTTTAAACTGAGGGGTAATAGATATAGGACAGAGGTCAGAGGTAGGTTCTTTACGCAAAGAGTAGTGAGGCCGTGGAATGCCCTACCTGCTACAGTAGTGAACTCGCCAACATTGAGGGCATTTAAAAGTTTATTGGATAAACATATGGATGATAATGGTATAGTATAGGTTAGATGGCTTTTGTTTCGGTGCAACATCGTGGGCCGAAGGGCCTGTACTGCGCTGTATTGTTCTATGTTCTATGTTCTAATGAGGTCGGGATTCCTGGAATCGGCCATTGCCGTTATTTTCACACCTCTATGGATTCCGTCCAACTCCATGCAAATTTAGGCCAACATTTCAGATCAGTTACCTTTCATCGGCAATTACACAGAGGATGGGGAAGGCATGTCTGTGAAATGTCACTGTCGCTGGGGAAAATTCCTGAAACTCCCTCCCTAGCAGCAGTGTGGGTGTTCCTTTTACTACGTGGACGACAGCGGTTCAAGGGCATGTAGGGTTGGGCAATAAATAGCCTAGCCAGAGAAGCTCCCATCCCTTGAATTAGTAAAAAAATGTGGAAGGTGTGAAAGATTAAATGACAAAATGGAAAATGATGCAAAGCAAAAGGATATATTAATGCTAATGATGGTAAAAAAACAAAAGGTGGATCTTGAGGGATGTAAATAGAACAAGCAGAATCAATACATGTGCGCAATACATGTCCAATATGCAGGCATACTTCGCATTCTGGGCAAAGGAGGCAGAAATGGTATAATTTTTGGGGAGTTGCTATCAGCCTGCTGGTTTCACCTACATTGATGTCAGAACAGATGAGAAATGGAGGGGAGAAGCATCAACTCACTGCCCATTGGGTTTTGTCATTGCTCGAAAATGAGTAGAGATCCAGTTGGAATGAACCTTGCCACACATTCCAACCCTGCCATCTTCTCCAGCGTATGTCCCCAGGAGTCTTGGTCCCTATTTTTTATTCTTTTACGGGATATGGGCACCACTGGCTAGGCCAGCATTCATTGTCCATCCCTAGTTGCACTTCAGAAGATGGTGGTGGATGTAAATGTAAATAAATGTAAACAAGGAAGTGGAGAGTGCCAGGAATGGAACCTGAGACAGACATTCTGGAGGAGATAATGTGGGCATTAGAGGAAAGGCCATTGCTGGAGACATTCCAGTTGGTTAGGGGCCACATGGCCACAGTCATAGAGAATGTCATTGTAGACAGAATCCATGGGTTGCCTCTAATGAATCAATCACCATGAGCCTTTGAAATTTCTGTGTAGTTCTTATATTGGTAACTATTCAGCATGTTAATCAAATACAATTTGAGCATCCCTTATTTGTAATGCTTGGGGCTGAGAGTGTCTTGGCTTCAGGAATGATTTGAATATTGGAATACATGTATAGGTATAGTTGTGAAACATCACATAGCTAGCAGATCTCAGGTGAACACAATGTTACTTTTTAATAGAAACATGATTTTGGCCCTCGAAAAAAAGTCTGCATTGCAGAGCTTTTCGAATTTAGAAATTTGGAATAATGGGTGCTCAACATGTAATGAATGAAATGATTCATAATGATTCCCACAAAGTTGCCGGATTATCAATTTTTGGGGGATTCTTTCCTGCCCTGCATTTATATATATCTGTATGAAGGACGGAAAGCAAAAACAAAGCCGTTCCCTCTATGCACCCTGACACAGTCTTAGAAATGTTATTAAAATATCCTAAAAGATTATTAATCATGTTTTGCTCTGATCGCCAAATCAGTGGAATAATCAATTTAATTCATTTATGTCGAAATGAGATTTTGTTTTTACAGGGAATTGTAGATTTATGAAGCTCAACCTTGGGTCTGTGGTTCAATCAGTAATTATAGCCCGAGGAAATATGACATCACCTACTTAAACAATGAAGATTCTGTGCTGCCTGTGGTTTGAGTTGTGGTAACATACATAGCCCTGACATATTGAACTGTGTACATCACACCAATGTACTTTGTATTAGAAAGCAAAGTTGACACAGAGGATCTCAAACTGTTTCTGGCTTGGTAATTATAAAGCAAATCACAGCATAAGTTCTTCATATTCCCACAGACACTCAGAGCCATCGTCAAAGTGATAGAACTACAATCAATCCTCAAAATGATGCGCTGATTTGCACTGAGCAGGTGGTAGATGACATAGATTACTGACAGGTTCCAGACATTGTTTTACTTTGACTATGTGGTGAGGAACCTGAGATCAAGGTGAGTGTTGACCTTTTGCCATTCAAAATGTGCTTGTCTACCTGTTAGCGACCAATTTTTAAAAATAAGTTAATTTCCAGGGTGTGAGCCTCAATGGCTCGGCCAGAATTTGTTTCCCATCCCTAGTTGCCCTTCGGAAGGTGGTGGTGAGTAACTTTCTTGAATCGCAGCAATCCCTGAGGTGTAGATGCACCCACAATGCTGATAGGGAGGGAATTCCATGATTTTGACCCAGCGACATTGAAGGAACGGCGATATATTTCCAAGTCAGGATGGTGAGTGACTTGAAGGGGAACCTCCAGGTGGTGGGGTGTAGCCATCTAAGATGGCCACCTGCAAAGGACCATGGGAATTATGGCCAACCCAGGACTCAGATACATACACAGCCAATGTGTATCTAAAACACAGGTAACCAGACGTGACCGAAACCCACACCCGTTTACATTTCAATGGCCCATTTTCCCAGGACAATAGAACTCCAATCAAGCAACCGGTACAGCCACAGACTGATCGGCACCACTCCCCTTACTCAGAAAGCACAACTGCCAATGTCAATGACCGCTAAGGACCCGCCCAGCTACCAAACTACCCACCCTTTTATTAGACAAAATCGAAGAGACTATTGGGTCCAAGGTTAAGGACCGCCCCAAAGAGCACAAAATCCCAGGGAGATAAAAGAGAGCGCAGCCATGTGTTCTGTCTCTCTTGGATCCAACCTGTGCATACCCAATTGTAGCAGGAACAGCCAGCTAAGTTCAAGAACAATGATCGCTACCTGATGGATGAGCCCAGCAGAGACAGAGCCACTTTCTTCGAATCAGTGAAATCCAGATAAAGGCCTTTATCCATTTACACAGTGCCGGTCACCCTGAAGTTAAGCATAGGTTACTGTAGCTGATAGGTGTAGTTTAGCTCGTAGTAGATATTGTGTTTGCATGTTGAGATAACTCTTGTGTATGTAAATAAACCATCTTCTGAACTAACTAACTGGTTGTGTGGTCATTTTATCGATATAAGGGAAAGGCTAATGGTTCACCGAGATAAATAAATAGAGCAACAGGGGTTCCCTTGTATCTGCTGCATTTGTTCTTCTAGATGGTAGTGGTTGTGGGTTTGGAAAGTGCTGTCTAAGGAACCTTGGTGAGTTACTGCAATGCATCTTGATGATGGTACACACAGTTGCCACTGTTCGTCGGCGATGCAGGGATTGAATGTTTGTGGAAAGGGTTGCAATCAAGTGGGCTGCTTTTATCCTGGATAGTATCAAGCTACTTGGGTGTTATTGGTGCTGCACTCATCCAGGCAAGTGGAGAGTATTCCATTACACTTCTATTTGTGCTTTGTAGATGGCAGACAGGTTTCGGGGAGACAGGAGGTGAGTTACTAGCTGCAGGATTCCTAGCTTTTGACTTGCTCTGGTAGCCTTAGTATTTATATGGCTGGTCCAATTCAGTTTATGGTGAATGGTAACCCCAGGATGTAGATGGTGGGGGATTCAGTGATGGTAATGCCATTGAATGGCAGGGGGCAATAGTTAAATCCTCTCTTGTTGGAGATGGTCATTGCCTGGCACTTATGTGGCTCTTGTGTGGCACTTGCCCAGGTCTTGCTCCATTTGGACATGGACTGCTTCAGTGTCAGAGGAACCGGAAATGGTGCTGAATATTGTGCAGTCATCAATGAACACCCCCACGTCTGATCTTATGTGGGAAGGAAGGTCACTGATGAAGCTGCTGAAGATGGTTGGGCCGAGGACACAACCTGAGGAACACCTGCAGTGGTGTTGTGGTCCTAAGATGATTGACCTCCAACTACCACAATCATCTTTTGTTGTGCGAGGCATGAATCCAATCAGTAGAGAGTTTCCCCCGATTCCCATTGACTCCAGTTTTGCTAGCACCCCTTGGTGCCACATTCAAATGCTGCCTTGATATCAAGGGCAGTCACTCTCACCTCATCTCTATAGTTCAGCTCTTTAGTCCATGTTTGAGCCAAGGCTGGAATAAGGTCAGGAGCTGAGTGACCCTGGTAGAACTCAAACTGAGCGTCCCTGAGCAGGCTGTTGAAGACATCACTTTATCGGGAGCAGACTGACGAGGTGATAGTTGGCCGGGTTAGATTTTTCCTGTTTCACGTGTACAGAACATACATGGGCAAATGTCCACATTGGCGGTTAGATGCCTATATTGTAGCTGTGCTGGAACAGCTTGGCTACGGGCAAGTTCTGGAGCACAAGTCCTTCAGTACTCTTGCTGGAACATTATCAGAGCCCATAGCCTTTGCAGTATCCAGCATCTTCAGCTGTTTCTTGATATCACGTGGAGTGAATCGTATTGGCTGAAGACTGACATCTGTGTTGCTGGGGACCTCTGGAGGAGACCGAGATGGATCATCCACTCGGCACATAAGGCTGAAGATTTTTGCGAATGCCTCAACCTTGTCTTTTGCACAGATGTGCTGGGCTCCTCCATCATTGAGGATGGGGATATTTGTGGAATCTCCTCTTCCTGTGTGTTGTTGAATTGTCCAACACCATTCACGGCTGGTCATGGCAGGACTGCAGAGCTTAGATCTGATCTGTTGGTTATGGAATCACTTAGCTCTGTCTACACCTGCTGCTTATGCTGTTTGGCAATCAAGTAGTCCTGTGTTGTAACTTTGCCAGGTTGGCACCTCAGTTTTAGGTATGCCTGGTGCTGCTCCTGACATGCCAACAAAACAATTGCAAATGGGAAAGTTCAGGGAATGTTCAAGATGGCTTTACAGCAAGGTTCTAGAGGAAGTAAAACTGTCTGTCATTGGACTCATCCAGCAGCAGCAGTTGGCCACAATCTTACAGAATGACAAAAGCCATTAGAGCAAAGTTGGGGAAAGTTAATGGACCCACCAGAAAATACGCCACTGCAAGCTGGGCCCCACCCCAGCCCACTCTGACTGGTTAAACGAGGATATCCTGGAATTTATCTTGGCCTTTTTTCATGAAACATCAATCAGGAACCTCCAGGGACCTAGCGCAAGACATATATCCCAAGAAAGGACAAATATGAAATGCTCACCAGGATAAATAATAATAATCGCTTATTGTCACAAGTAGGCTTCAATGAAATTACTGCGAAAAGCCCCTAGTCGCCACATTCCGGCACCTGTTCGGGGAGGCTGGTACGGGAATTGAATAAAATTAAGGATTACAAGATGAGCAGAACTCACAAAAACGCAGCTGCTCCCGAGCTCACACCACGTGACCACCTTTCCCATTTCTGATGAAAGGTTATTGACTTGAAAGGTTGGGCTGGACCTTTCCTGCAGGCTGCTGAACCCTGGCATCGGACTGAAACGGAGGTTAGAAATCCCACACTGTGCACGAAGCAGTTGCACATTGTGATTTTCCCTGAGGCAGCCCAATTAGTGGCCAGATTGCGGGCTCTCTATCCAATTAAAGATGGCGGGTCGGATCTCAAAGGTAAAGGGTAGTCAGAACCCTTACAGTTAAGAAGGAGCAGCAGCCTGTGATGGGAGGTAGGCGGGGGAGAGGGTGCTCCAAAATGGTCCCCGCTGCCTGCGGGAACATGGAGGCTTCCCCCATCTTGCTTCAACAAACACCGTCCTGGGATGGGGTGCAACTGGGGAATCAGCACACTGCCGACAGACGTATTTTCAGTTCCCGACCACCTCTCATCCCAGACCCAGCAGGGCCTCAAAATGAACCCCCTTTAATCAGTTCCTCTCTCCACAGATACTGTCTGACCTGCTGAGTATTTGCAGCATTTTCTGTTTTTACTTTAGAATCAAACTCGATTCACATAAGGTATAGTGAGTGAAAGTAGCAGTGTCATTGGGTTATATGCGGATAGATGTAGGTTAGGTTGCAACTAGATACAACATGGTGACTAAGCTGTTAAGTCTCCTGATATGGCCTTGTCCCTAGATCTACTCCTCCAACAATGAAAACAATTCACCTGGTCTTGCCTAATGGTACACTAGTAAGACATTGAGATGTTCTCATTGCCCACAGGGGCAATCGGTAAATGGTTGTAATATAGCAACTACAATGGACGTGGTAACCACTTGCAGGAGAATGGCATTGGGGTGGAAGTTTAACCATTATCTAATAGACTGGCAAGCAGGCTTAAGGGGCCCAGTACCCTACTTTTGCTCCTATTTCCGATGTTCCTATGTTCCATCCGGGAATGTGTTATGAAACCCAATTTACCTTAATCTTGCACTGAGGTGATATGCTACACGTGCAGTTCTACATCATTGGGCTAGCCAAGTGCGCTTGTGTAGAGTAAGAAATGGTATGAAAACCTGGGTCAGGTGATCAGGATGGGGACACCATGGAAGACTCGTGTCCTAGACAGGGGACAGAGAGACAGGACAGAAATAGATTTCAAAAGGTGGAGAGGACAGAGGGAGGGTATTGAAAAGGAAGTCCCAGCTAGGGGCAGAAACATGTCTGAGTTAGGTTCAGTTAAAAGCAGCGAAACAGACTCCAAGTTAGAGCAAACGCTGTGGAGTACAGACTTTAAGTGAAGAAGGTTCAGGTGAAGCCATGGTAATCGAAGAGCACCACTGGGGAAAAGGTACCCCTTTGCAGCAGTAGTGCCCTGATTGGCACGACTAAATATCTGAAGTTATGTCGGTAATTTGGTGCCTGAGTGTATAATCGGTAATCGTGGGGAGTGGAATCTCAGAAGATGAGATTAAAACCTTGCAAGGTAAATTGCTGTTGATGCTATCAGGGTTTGGTAATTGAAAAGGGTTTAAAAGAAACCCTGGAGATCTAAGAAGGCAGCCAAAGGTTAGTGACTCCATGCCTTTGGTGCAGTGGTGGTCTGCTTAAGCAACTGAAGAGCTATAATCATGCTTGCGAGTTGGTGCTTGATTGCAGATTCAAGAAGCCAAGGGCATAGAATCTTGGGAAACCAGTTTGAAACCTTCCGGTGTGGGCTGAAGTTGAAGCAGTCCAAGTTGCTATGACCTTTAGAGAGAATTCCAAGACAAGATCTTTGCAGGTGAAAATTGGAATCCCTCGTGAGAGAGACGGAGTGTCAGAAAGATTGGTTGACTCACAGTGTTTCTGATGTCTGGGTGGGTTGTTTGAAATCCGTGGACTCTGTTTTGGTTGCATCTGCCACTTATTGCGCTGTGTTCAACCACACGTTCCCTGTTAATTCACATGTGCATATTAACCATGAATGCTAAAAATTTATTTTTCTGACCTTGTATAGATTTTGGTTCGTTCAAAACCTATGGAATCTTGTGGTTTTATTCACTGAGCAAGCATCTTGAATCTCAAACTGTCATCCACTTTAAAGAAAATGTTATTTGTCCCTACCGGATCTTACCAACCACTTGGGTGTCACAGAATTTCATAGAATTTACAGTGCAGAAGGAGGCCAGCCGGCCCATCGAGTCTGCACCGGCCCTTGGAAAGAGCACCCTACTACTCTAAAGCCCACGCCATCACTCTAACCCCACCCAACCTTTTTGGACACTAAGGGCAATTTAGCATGGCCAATCCACCTAACCTGCACATCTTTGGACTGTGGGAGGAAACCGGAGCACCCGGAGGAAACCCACGCAGACACGGGGAGAATGTGCAGACTCTGCGCAGACAGTGACCCAAGCCGGGAATCAAACCTGGGACCATGGAGCTTCAAAGCAACTGTGCTAGCCACTATGTTACTGTGTCATGACCGAGGGTGATAACAAATACAACACACACAAGACACTGTGTTGTACCTTCTTCCCTGGGGACTAAAATATGAACTTATAGCTTGCCTGTTTATGTGCATTATTGCAAGTAGTTGCTTTATTGATATTCATAGGATTTTAAAAACATACCAGGGAAACCTTTCATTCCATTGTGTGTAGGAGAAATGTAAATAACACTCCAATCAAAATGGTTTTGGTCCTTTATTATCCAAGGAGTTATCATGACTCTGAAAATTGCATTTTATTGAACTGATTAAAAGTATACAGTGAAAGGAATTTCTCAACTTGCTATCTCTTTAGCAGCTTTGAAAATGCACTGCACAATTAGCAGGCTGAGAAATTGGCGTTTATTCAGCACACTCATGCAAGAATCTTTATCGGATATATTGTTATAAATCAATGGTATTACCTGTGGCTCAGGCATGCTCTTGCCTCTGAATCAGGAGGTTGTGGATGTTCCACACCAGAAACTTGAACCTCAAAATCTAGGCTGATGCAGTAGTGAGGGAGTGCTGTCTTTTGGATGAAATGTTAATCTGAGGGATGCCATGTCTGGTCTCTTAAGTGGGCATAACAAAATCCCATACGACTAGTTGGAAGAGAGCAGGGAATGTTGCCTGTGTTTCAACCAATATTTATTCCCTTGACGAAAATCACAAACTAAAAAGACTCTCTACTCATTGTTGTTTGTGGAAGTTGCCTATGTGCAAATCGGCTGATGTGCTTCCCACGTTACAGCAATGACTACACTTCAGAAGTACTCTCTTGGCTGAAAAGTGTTCTGGAGTATCTCGTAGTCATGAGAGGCGCTGTATAAATGCAAGTCTTTATTTCAATCAACTTACTTTTCATATTGTGTCACATCTAAAGTTAAGTAATCTATCAAATCAGTTACCTTCATGTGTTTTCCTTCCCTCCACAGAGACATACAGCTGACACCAGAGATGCAATGTGACATTTTGTGATGTGTATTGGAATGATACACAGAGGAATTCAAGTTACATTCTATCTGAATCACACACAGATCCAATCTTTTATTGAAAGGGCACAAAAAGATTTATGACATATAAGTGGCATACCTGTTTGGTTTCTCAATTCATTCAGCTTTATTGTGAGAGGATATTCTTACACATTTCACAGTTTCTGAACTATCCCTGCACAGTAGAGTTTTTATGGTATCATTGACATAGGCACTTATTTAGACTCTAGCTTAATCCAGTTAAGCTTCACGGTTTTAGGAACCAATTTCGCCATTTTCAAGAAGTATGACGTAGGTTAAGTTGAAGGATATAGTTATATAGTGGCATAACTTGCTGTGGTGCACTGCACAAGGTGTGAAGTCTGGGGAGCTGGGAGGAGAGGGGTGGGAAAGCAGGAAATTATGTTGCTGGATACCAGGGAACTAAATAAAGCACTCCTGACAAGAAGTGTGAAGTGAGAAGATTGAGATGATATCAAACCCGGACTGTGTCATTCCCATTGGCTGTGGGTAGGATGGAGGGGGAAAGAGTGCAGGATTGCATTATGATTTTAGGTTGTATCTGGGGAAAGGACTTATAGCCATAGAACTATAAAACAAAGTCTGGATGGATACCGGTGCAACACAGGAAGTGGAAACAATTTGAGGTGATTAGCATCATATCTGAAGTCCTGAAGCATATTGGTAGCAACGCACTAACTTTACTGAGCTACAAAATGTTGTTCATGCGTGCCAAACAACAACAACAACTTGCATTTATTTGACATCTCCAATATTGTAAAATGTTCCAAGGTGCTATCAATTAAAATTTTATAATATACCCTCTGACCAGTGGTCGGTTCGCCCAAGACACAAGTACCCTGCTGGATGTCAACCCAGTATTTGTTCTGCCAGTGGCATTCTTGTCTTTGATTCAGAAGGTTATAGCTTCAAGTTCCACTCCAAAGACTTATACTAGGGGAGTGCAGCAGTGTTGGAGGTGCCGGGTAAAATGTTAAATCAAGGCTCTATCTGACTCATCAGGTGGATGTAAAGGATCCACAGTTTTGAAAAAATGGTGTTTTCTCTGATGCCCTGGCCAATATTTACCCCCAATCAGCGTCATGAGAACAGATGATTTAATCATTATCACATTGCTGTTCGCGAGACCGAGCTGTGTGCAAATTGGGTTGTTGTGTTTTAAACTGCACTTCCAAAGCACTGACATATCTATAAAGTACTTTAAGACATGCTGAGATGGTGAAATGTGATACTTAAATTCATGTCTTTTCTTTCATAGTCTAGTCTGCACTAGCCAGTCTATACTTAACTGGAATGGGGTGCAAAGTTCACACCTTCTGGGTCAGAGGTAGGAATTGTACCACCAAGATAAAGGCTTGTTTCTCTATTCTAACATACATACAGATTTTTTTGTTAATTATAGTCTTCTATCCTCATATTACAGGCAAACAATTGGAAATGTTGCGAATGGCTAAGTGTGACAGTAAGAGCAGCTGATATTAGGGTTCCTGCATATAATGTTGAGGAACAGCCAACCCACATATCCTGGTGAACTGGTCATGAGGCAGTATACTTGTTGCTACGCCATACCACATCAATCTGAGTTTCCCTTTGCTAAATTAAACCCACAATGTTGTAATAACACAAACATGTTGTTCATCAATACAATGCATTGCATGGAATTTACAGATCAGAAACTGCTATTTAGCCCAACTAGTCTATGGCAGTGTTTTTGCTTCATTTGAACCTGTTCCCATCCTTCTTGATTTTACCCGTAAATTGTATTTTTCCATTTATATACCCTCACATACTCAGCTAGCTTTCCCTTTCATAGAGACATGTTTGGTCAGTTTGGGTAAAGACGATATAAAGAAAAAAGCACTAGTTACAGGAGTGAGACTTTGACTTGGCAAATGCATTCCCACCCCTGAGTTAGAGAGCTGCAAGACTTGAACCCCTGTCCAGACAGTGGAGACAGGAGTTCGGACTCTGAATTCTGGATTGACATGAAGCAGGATACTAGAATCAGGTGGCTGTGGATGCTTCCATGATCACCCTCCCACCGCCTCACCAATAGGTTACAGGAGCCCCAAGACATTTAACAAAGAGCTAACTACACAATTGATGCAAGATCCTATCTCTGAGACCATGTTATTTAAGACTAGAAAAGTAATGATTGCGGAGACATTTGTTCTGATCCCAATTGATATTAGAACTGGACAGGAAGATCCCAGAACTGCACTGCTAATTAGATTTTAAAACAAAAGAAAAAGCATTTATTAAATATGAAAATTTTGATTATTATACAATACTCCTTTACTCCCCCTTAGTTTAACAATTACGCAAAGGTTTTAGGATTAACACGGATTACAAAGTACATCTTAGTCTATAATGATCTCATTAACACAAAATCCCTATTAAGCACACAAGATGACTGTGGTTAAATACACACACTCCACTCTGAACCCAAGTTAATGTCAGTGGTTTTCTCCTCAGAATCCCCCCCAGATGATTGTCACATGAGAGTTTCTAAACTCCACTCCCCAACACGCCTTAAATTCTTCTCTCATAATAATGCCTTCCATTGGTGGTTTGCATTCCGAAATCCAGTCCAGGTTTTACAAATGATACTTTGAAATAAAGCTTCCACTCTACTTTTAATAGAAAATCCAGTCCTGGGTTTCACACCAACTGCTTTAAGATTTCTTTGTCTTGAATACTGTGCAAACTGCTTGCATTTGCTTTAACCCCTGGTTCACGGGCAGTATTGAAATGACATCAAATGTTTTACCTACCTCTGTTGTGCTGCTTTAAATATAATTACTGTGATTGCCTCTATAACTCAAAACACTTTGTTTGCTCTTCCTTGAATTCTTCTGAACAAAACCTTGGTCTCTGTTCTCTTAACTTCAGATGTCTTAAACAATCTTTTTGTCCCAATTCTGTGGTTATCTGAATTGTAATTTGCACCTTAAGAAGCCTGCGCCTTTTCAGCTCCCATCCTGTCCAGTCTCCCTTCTGAAGGTGTTCACTCCCGATATCCTGAATCCAACTGCTCCCAAATTACCTAAATTAAAACTTTTTTTTGTTGGTACGCACACAATGCTGCAAGGGAGAGAGCTCTAGGATTGTTATTCATCAAAGCTAAAACTTAAAAGCTTTTTACCTTACAAGGACCTCCAGTTATTAAGCAACAGCCACATGCCTTTATGCCTTTTTTCACACTGTAGCCCTCTCTAAGCACAATAGAAACCTAGTTGGAATTTAATCAACCCCCACACTTACCAACACCTTTCTCCAGCATGAATCTAGCTATAGGTGTTCACCCTCCCAGGCATAGAAAAATAATCAAACCCACTTAAAACTATACCTTATTTCAAATGTTTACCAATGCAGATATAAATCCTTAAAACAATCTTTGTTTCCCTAGCACAAAGGACTGTCTGAACTGGTTTAAAAACATAGAAAGTAGGCGCAGAAGTAGGCCATTCAGCCCTTCAAGCTTCCTCTGCCATTCATTATGATCATGGCTGATCATCCAACTCAATAGTCTAATCTCGCCTTCCCCCCCATATCCTCTGATCCATTTCACCCCAAGAGATATATCTAACTCGTTCTTGAAAACATACTCAGACTCAACTGATTTCTGTGGTAACAAATTCCACAGGCTCACCACACTCTGGATGAAGAAAGTTCTCCCAATCTCAGTCCTAAATGGTATAGCCCGCATCCTCAGACTGTAACCCCTGGTTCTGGATTACCTTGCGATCAGGAACATCCTTCTACCTGTCTAGTCCTGTAAGAATTTTAGATTTTGATGAGATCCCCCTCGTTCTTCTGAATTCCAGCAAATGTAATCCTAGCCAACTCAATCTCTCCTCAGATGTCAGTCCTGCCATCCAGGAATCAGTCTGGTAAACCTTCGCTGCACTCACTCTACAGCAAGAACATCTTCCTCAGATAAAGAGACCAAAAGTGCACACAATACTCCAGGTGTGATCTCACCAAGGCTGTGTATCATTGCACCAAGACACCCCTGTTCCTGTACTCAAATCGTCTTGCTATGAAGGCCAACATATAATCTGCCTTCTTTACCGCCTGCTGCAATGCCTAGCTTACCTTCAACGACTGGTGTGCAAGAACACCCAGGTCTGGGTGCACATTCCTCTTTCTCAATTTATAGCCATTCAGATAAAAATCTGCCTTCCTGCTTTTGCTACCAAACTGGATGACCTCATATTTATCAAAATTATACTGCATCTGCCATGCATTTGCCCACTCACTCAACTTGTCCAAATCACACTGAAGCATCTCTGCATCCTCCTCACAGCTCATCATACAAGCTTTGTGTCATCTGCAAATTTGGAGATATTACATTTAGTTCCTTCATCCAAATTCTAAAGATATATTGTGAATAGCTGGGATCCCAGCACCAATCCCTGTGTATCCCATTAGTCACTGTCTGACATTCAGAAAAATGCCTGTTTATTCCTTTTCTTTGTTTCCTGTCTGGAAACTTGTTTCCATTTAAGTACACTCACTCCAATCCCTCACGCTTTAAGTTTACACACTAATCTCTTTTGTGGGACATTGTCTAAAGTTTTCTGAAAGTTCAAATAAACCACATCCACTTTCTCCCCTTCATCAACTCTACTAGCTACATCCTCGAAGAATCCCAGTAATTTGCCAGGCATGATTTCCATTTCTTAAATCCATGCTGACTCTGACCGATTCTGCCACTGTTTTCCAAGTGCTCTGCTATTAAATCTTTTACCATGGACTCCAGAATTTCCCTCACTACCGATGTCAGGCTTACTGATCTATAATTCCCTGTTTTCTCTCCAGCTCCCTTTTGAAATAGTGAGGTTACATTCACTATGAATCCTCCAATCTATAGGCAGTATTCCAGAGTTTATAGAAACTTGGAGGATGACCATCGATGCATCGGCTATTTCTAGAGCTACTTCCTCAAGTACTCTGGGACGTAGATTATCAGGCTCTGGGGATTTATTGACCTTTGATCCCATTGATTTATTGGATGAACATAACCATATACAGATATACAAGACTATGTGTGTTACCCAGTTTAAGCGCTGAACATTCTCCCTTTGAGTCTTTGTCATGTCTCTCTTATATTTTCATGCAGGCGGTACTGTTTCTCCAGTCCCACACATTAACCCTTTCACCCTTGTACTACATCTCTCCTGAAGTCTTTGTTCAAATATATTTTACATTAATATATACATACTACCCCATCTCTCCCCAAGTCTCTGATTTCATGGCTAATCGTTCTGGAAGTTTCACGAATCTCCATGATCATATTCTTGTCAGACTTGGAAGATCAGTCATCTCCCTTTGGACTTCTTTTATTTAACTTAGTTGGTCTTTGGTAAGGATTGAAGTATCTGGTGCATTGTCAGTTTGACTTTCAACATCTGACTCTTCCACATGTACAATGGAAGGTTCTATTATCTGGATCTAGACTTGGTCCTCTTTTTTTCTGGGAGTGCATTCCTGCTGGTTCCGTGTCATGTGATGTGTACCGATGTCAGCAGAGTGTGAGGGCTTTGAGCAGATCATCATCTTGATTGCATGAGCAACACGCTTAGTAAACCTCGCATTGTGTTTTACAAGAATCCAGAATATTAATAATGTTAATAATAATCTTTATTATTGTCACAAATAGGCTTACATTAGCATTGCAATGAAGTTACTGTGAAAAGCCCCAAGTCGCCACATTCCGGCATCCGTTTGGGTACATTGAGGGAGAATTCAGAATATCCAATTCACCTGACAAGCACATCTTTCGGGACTTGTGGGAGGAAATTGGAGCACCCGGAGGAAACCCACACAGACACAGGGAGAACGTGCAGACTCCGCACAGACAGTGACCCAAGTGCGAATCGAACTAGGGACCCTGGCGCTGTGAAGCAACAGTGCTAACCGCTGTACTACTGTGCCGCCCATAACATCTGCACCTGCTCTTTTTCAAAGATCCATGGAACAAATTCTAAGTGGGTTGAATGGAGTGCAAAGTTATTTAGATGACATACCCATCACCGATTCAAGTGAACAGGAACACTTGGGAGCATCTGGAAGTTTGATCATTCCTCGACCAAGCAATTGGGTTTCAGTTGTCCTCAGCCATTGTTTTACGAGCCACGGTTCTTTGACAGACAAGATTGTTACATTTGCGCCTGCATTCAAATTAAAATTAATGATACAAATTTTGACATTCCAGAACATGTATCTGGGGGATTTGATTTCACCTAGGAAACATTGTTGTTCCTCTTCTTGTTGAGGTTCCTTAATTTCACTGATGGCGTTGTGTGTGAAGGTTCTCTTGTTATCCTTTGTGTACTCGAAATTTTAGCCCTGTGTATCTTTCCAAATATTTCAAACCTATTACAATGAAAGCATTGCAGGACACTGAGGTCCCGTGCGGTCTTTAGGCGCTACAGCGCTGGCATGGTTTAATGGCATCTTGAAGTTTTGTTGCATTAGGTGCCTTCTTCGCTGGAGTGCCTTTGACATTCCTTTTTTTTAATAAGCTGTACTGTCACAGGAGGTTTTCTGAGCCATGTTACCCAGTATTAGTTTTGCTCTATTTTGGTTACAAACCTCTGTTGTCTCACGAACTGTATTGCTTTCTCCAAAAGTATGTTGTGTTTGGAATACAATAGGTCAGATAGCATGTCATCTGTAGCACCGAGTACAATGCGGTCTTGCATTCTCCGTATTCGTAACCTTCAGCCAGTTGATACAGGTCATTGATAAAGGCATCTATCTACTGGTTCACCTGGTTTCCGGGCCCTTACGTTAAACCTGGCTCTTTCTAAGATCTGTTACTCAGCCAATTAAAATAATTATCAAAGGCATTTATGATTTTGTCAAATGTATCGGATGTTTACTTAGTGTCTTGTCTTGCTATAATATCATCCTCAATTCCTCCTTCAGAGCACAAAGGTATGTTAACTTACTCAGCTTCAGACTTATTGCCCAATGTGCAAGTAATTCTGAATCTTAAAAAAATCTTTAAAAAGTCTTCCTCCATAGTGAACAAATTTTGTTTGATTTGGTCCTTCCCTATGCCCAAATCAATCAGGCATAGGGAATTTGGAATCCTTTGCTGCTTTAAGCTTGTAGGAGGTTTGCCTTGATTTTTTTAAACTTCAGTTGCAGTAATGGAGTTTCCCGCACGGCCGGCCTTTCGCTCGTACCCTCTGCAGTCGCTGACCCTTTTTGGTAATCGTTCCTGAACTTCACACGATTTTAAAAATAATTGCAGCAAGTTATTATTGAACTCTGTTCACTGCTTTCCTCCCACTAGGGAATCGTATTTAAGCAATCAATTTGTTTTTCAATTGTTACCTCGCAGTCACCACATGTAATGGCACTGACCTCCGACCCAGACTGCATGGTATATCAAAACCCGTGGTTGCTAAAAGTGGAATTTGCCCAATGCTGTCTGCAAATTGCACCATTAAATTGAAACTTTTCAAGGTTTGCTCACCATTCAACGATCGTTACTAGGTTCTTTGACTCTGTTGCAAGATCAGGACTTTTCACGGACCACCATGGGCAAACATTAGTAAGCTGACCAGTTGATTTTTTTTCTTTACCTCTCTGCCTCAACATCTTTTATGGAACTCTTTTTGGAGATCTTCAAATGTCTCACCAAAGTCTTATGTTTTGGCACCTTTTTCAGGTTAGATTTGCAAACTATTTAGAGGTGCTTTTGGAGATTTTGGTGTCCTTTACAGCTGCCGCCTCTACAGTATGTTGGTTAATACTGGCTAAGGAACATTTGCTGAGACATGGGTATGTCTGAACAATAACTGGTTTATTGGATGAATATACCTATACACAAATATACAAGACTATATGTGTTACCCAGTCTATCCATGAGCTTTCTCCTACTCAACTCCTAGTCATGTGATTCTCTCTGACATCATCATGTGGACAGTACTGTCTCTCCAGTCCCACATATTAACGCTTTCAACCCTGAGCACCCTAATACTACACAATTGGCTGCTATAAACTGGTTGTGACACTAACTTTGCATCTTTTTTGACAATGTAGCAGATCAATAAGTTGTTACTTTAATTTATTTGCAACCCAGGTCTTTAAAATGGCCTATCTCCTTCTGACGATGACAATAAAATTTAATTTCATGTTAGATAGCACGACTGACGCATCAGTGATCTTAGTGCAATTTGTTAGAAACATATTTGCACGTAACTAAATCCATCATGGAAATAAATTTGAGAAGAATTATACGATTCAGATTTCATGCTGCACACTATTTCTCTGCATGATAATGAAGCAAGTAGTTATCTTCACTCACACTGCCTGAAACTAATGAATGCCTTCAACATCTTTAACATCTTTCGTTTCTTGTGGCAAGTTGAAACATTTGAATATTCCTTAGATTGACACTTAAATTGCTCAGCTGCAATCTGATAAAGGTATTTCATTTCTCACACTGAATAATCCAACCACATTTTTGATATTGGACAGATTATGCAGTAATTTAACAAAGAAAAGGAAAACTGGAAACAAAAATTTTTAAGGAAGATTTTGAAGTAAAATCGAATAAACTTGAATGATTTGCTGAAAATTAACACGTGTGACACAGTGAAGCAGAAGTTATAAAAATGAAAACTGAATGGCACCTACATTTGTGTATATCCAGAAGAGTGATGAAAATAACGATCAATAGAGCAGTTAGGAAATTTACAACTTGGCCAGAAACTTCAGAATTTTATTCCATCCCACCTACCCACACATACACAATCACGCTGGGGATTTGCAATGGGGAATTACTGGCCTCTTGTTGAATGCATTTCTAATTCCCTGAAGTGCTGCAATTGGGAAACGTCATAATATTGTTGTAGCCACATGAGGAGGGGTGAATTGACTCCCCTATTTCACCACCCCAGGCCTGACCATAACAGCGGGCAGGATTCTCAGTTAGCCGGCGTCAAAATCGCAAAATGCGATTGGACGGAGAATCAGTTCCGATGCCAAAATCGTGACAGGTGCTGATTTGATGCCAAATCGCAATGCTCCAGCACCTCGACAGCGGCGTCAATGCATTCCGGAATGCACATACAGTAAACACTGTTTGTATATCATTAGCAGGCCCGACCTGGTATTCTCCAGGGCCTCCATGATTCTCCACCTCCGATGGGCCGAGTTCCCCACAGCGCGGTACACTTTTTAAAATTGTGAAACTGGCGTGGCGGCTGCTGTGGGAGAGAGAGGGGATACGGAAAGAATCCAACATCACCATAGTTTGCTGACAGTTGTGTGCTGGCCGGGGGTGGGGGGGGGGGGGGGCTTCTGCCAGGGCCGGGGGGAGTAGTGGAGGGTGGCCAGGAGGTGGACTGTGGGGTTGGGTGGATGGGCACGGAACACCATTGCCTGCCACAGCCAGCAAGGCAGCCATGCAGCTGCGCACACCGCTAACAGCCCGTTTTGAACTTAGTGCCATGGGTTGTATCGGTGCCCTCTAGCCCCAGCCGACCCATTAACAAGATGGAACATCAGGTGCAATATCATCAACTCTTGAAAAGATGGATAGAGTTTTGCTAAAAACGATTCTCTCCAGAAGTTGAAGTTTACATCGACTGCAACTCCACTGAAATTTCAAGACCATCATGTCCACAAACCCACTGTCACTCAGATCATGGCCATCCTGTTGGCATAGAATCCCCAGAGATTCCCTTCTCTGATTCCCTTAAATATTCTGATGGGCACTGGCACCATTTTAACAGCAGCAAATAGGATTGTTACAATCCTTCGCTCTTCTTTTCTTCCTAGTTCTCTCCTTTCCAACCACACAACACACATAACTATTGCACTGTCTCTACTGTCCTCTTAAAGACCTGATTTAATACCAGGATCTGTTCTATGATTGACAAATAGAAAACTGTTCAATTTGGTGAGTGCCTTTCTCTTTGTAATAATTCTCAGTGTCCCCGACAACTTACCAGAAAAAGCAGGCTGAAACCCCATTCTTAGTTGTTTATCTCCATGGCAATGCCAAATTATAAGGACATTTCTTGGAACGTAATGATGTCATAATCAGTAACCAAATTAACCCGCTTTCAAAATACACACTTGCCCACTTTGTTTTTATACAAAAGAAAAAACAGGCTTTTCCCAGCACATAGATCACCATTCTGAGAATATATACTAATGAATAGAAAATAATTTAGCTAGTTACTGTGACATTATCATAAGTGTAAGAGCTGCAAGAGTTAATGAAATGTCTAGATCAACCACTAGAGGGAGCTAGAGTTAAAAGTATATAAGACATTGATGCTAAGCCTTGTGGGGAGAGAAGTGAAGGGGATATCTAGAGTACAGACTGAAGGAAAGATAGTGTGAGTGAGAGCAGATCATAGTTTATATTAGTGTATAGATTGGTAGTAGATGAGTGTAGATTATGTGTTAATTATCAACTGTGTATTATATAGGAGTGTGTCGAATCCGATTATGTAATGTTAATGAATTTATAGCTTTGTTCAAGTTAAAGCTATTTTGTGGTCTTTGTGAACACTACGACAGCCATCCTGAATTTAGCAACACAATGAACACCACAGATGTGTGATGAATGGAGTATGAGGGGAGTAGATATGGGCTCCTCTGTAGATTTCATAAACAGCGTGCGGAAGATGTGCTGACCGATTCTCGTGTTGCAGTTTATAAGCAACCTAACTTGCAAAATGCTTGCTTTCCACATTAAATTGTGATTTATCATCCACAACATATTTTAAAACAATAATTAAAAAGTGTTTTTAGTGCTGAAATTCTTAAGAGTAAACTTCTTTCTCACAGTAGTTTACATTCATTAGTTTACTGCACACGAGGTCATGGTGTCGCAGAGGGGCTGTTTTCCTATCACCTGCAGCACTGTAAATCGCCTGACATTAATATTCTCTCCTCATGATTAGATATTTGCAGCATTTCCAGAAGACTACACCAGGAACAATGAGATTGAGAAGGGATGTCAAAAGTCAGGGAAATTACAATGAAAAGTTGTTTCTACTTTGTGCTTTCCTAGCCAGGCTCTCAAGTTACATCCCCCGTAAATTTGAGCTTATGCAAATCACTGCTGCCTGTATCCTTACTTGCACCAAATTCCATTCACCCATCACCCCTGTACTCATTGTTTTACTTTGTGTCCAGGTCTTGGAACATGACTTGCTATTTTCGTAACCTCCTCCAGCCCAGCTGCACCCTCGATCCCTTCCCCCTTACACACTGCCCCCACCACCACCATACACCCGGCCCAGCGTGTCTAACGGACCCCGTATCGTTGTGTTCCCCAGGGCCAGCCGCCGAACGTTCAGGGTCGTCTCGGCCAAGACACAGCCGACCATCTTCAACCTAAACCGCACCCAGGGAAACACGCCAGAGGGTGGCAGTCGGTCGGACAGGAGGGCCATCCTCTCAGAATGGGACGCTGGGGGGGGGGAACGGAGGGACGGACAGAGGACGGACAGAGACAATACTGAGGGGCACAGGACGTACAGTGACGAGAGTGATGGCCGTGCATTGCCCGAAGGTAGGACCATGATCCACGACAGTGACGGAGACAAGACGAGGACAGTGGACGATGTCGCACAGAGAACGGCCACACAGTCCACGGAATTACCTGGAGCGCAACATGACATGGGCCGCATGCACCCTGCGCCAGGCCATGAGGGGGACCAGTACACACCAGACTTCTTAACAGACAATGACCTAGAGCTAGCGGCACTGCTGTCTCCCACACCATCCACCATCGCAGAGACACTCACCTCGGTTGGGCAAATAAGTGATGAGGCTCCTGCGTCACGGTCTGGTGCGCACCACACAGCCGAGCCGGTACAGCAGGTGGAGTTTGGAGCAGCCGAGGGGCTGGACGGTCAGAGGGCAGTGCAGGCCCAGCAAACAGCTGCTGCCCAGACGG
This sequence comes from Scyliorhinus torazame, assembly GCF_047496885.1. Lineage (NCBI taxonomy): Eukaryota > Metazoa > Chordata > Chondrichthyes > Carcharhiniformes > Scyliorhinidae > Scyliorhinus > Scyliorhinus torazame. Next base: position 170,258,620 of record NC_092723.1, read on the forward strand.
TTCCCGGGTTCCTGGAGGTACTTGACCCACCCGGACACCCGATGCATGTGGACACCCAGGGACTGAATAACGGGATGAGGGCCATCTTCCAGGACCTTCACACGCAGTTGGAGGAGTCCATTCGCATCCAGGAGCAGGGAGTGGTGCCGCTCATCGCAGCCACCCAGGCCGACACCGAACGGTGGCGTCCGTGGTGGAGGCAATGGGTGAAACGGTTTCGGCCATTGGTCAGGTTCTGCAAAGCTTTGGGCTTCACGTGCATGCGTCATCCATGGCCCATGAGAGGGCTGCCCGCTCACAGGTGGCCATGCGCCAGAGCCAACACGACATTGCCGCCACGCTCCGGGCCCTGGCTGAGTCTCACCATGCCATGGCCCGGTCCCAGCAGGCCATGGCACAGTCCCACCAGTCAGTCACGGAGAGCATAGTGATGGATGGCGTAGCGCACTCACAGGTTGCGGTAGCACAGTCCCTGGCAGGAATGTCGCACTCCCTGGGCTCCGTCTCTGCGAGCATTCGGACCGTGGTCGATACCGCTGCAGGCCTCCAGGACTGGCAGCGTCAGGTGTCGGTGGTGCGACGGGGCATGTCTCCGATCGCACCTCCGTCCCACAGTGAGGCCCGGGGGCCACCGGGCTCCCCGAGGGATGAGGAGGTTCTGGGGCCCGTCCCGGTATCTCCAACAAGGGGCGTCCCTGAACACTTGGCCTCCCCCCGATCTGTCCCTGCCGCACCTGGTGGGCAGCGGGCAGGACAGGGTGGCACCACACCATCCAGCACGTCCGCCGAGCAGCCTGGCCCATCGAAGCCGGGCCGCCACAGGAAACGCGTGCCGACGGGGAGCCATGTCGCAGGGCGTGATTCTCAGCAGTCCGCCTCCACTCCTGCTGTACCATCTGGGAACACACCTAGACGTAGTGGTAGGTGTGTAAGGCAAAGAAGTTAGAAACATAGTAAGTTGGCACGGGTGCAGGGCACAGTTTAGTTGTAGGGGGTAGGGCATCTGTATGTGAATGTCACAATTAAACTCACTGTTGCACTTAACTTGTGAGTCTCTGTGCAATGTCCGGTGCCAGGGGGCTCGTGAGGGTGACCGAGTGGCGCTGTGGTTAACGAGTGGTTCAACGTCGGTGCCGGATGTGCTGTCCCTTTCCCCCCTGCCTCCCAAAATCGGACACCGTAGTCCTCGGCACTCCGACGCCAGCTACCCCACACGGGCACGTGATGAAATGTCCGTGACGAAGGCTGTGTGACCACCGGAGTGCATGGTTCAGCTATAGCCATGAGTCAGACCTTGGCTGGTGAATCTGAGCTCACAGCTCATTGCAGAGCGGGATGCCATCATTCAACACGGCACTGATCACAACCGCTCACACAATCATCAATGTTGTGCAATCCCGTAGTGCCGCAGTGGTAAGGTGATGTGGAATTGGTGCCGTGTACGCGGTGCGGTGCGGGGGGGGGGGGGGGGGGGGATGGGGAGGGTGGTGGGAGCAGTGTGGTGCCCGTGTGCAGGACTGGCGGTGCAAGTGGAAGTGTTCAGCGAATCCCTCCCCCACGGTGCGTGAACCGTGCGGCCACCAACGTGTCGCGTGCCCGCTGTCCGTGGCGGTGCCGTCGTGCAGCCTCCTGGACGTAACCAGCACCCGGGCAGTGTCTGTGTCCTGCGCCCCTCCCCCCACCCTGGTGTGCGCCACCATCCTCCTCCTCCTTCTCTTCCTCCTCCCCTTCATGTGCGTTAGCTCCGGTGCCGTCGGGTCCTCGCTCCGGCTCCTCCACCAGTGCATTTCCCCTCTGCATGGCAATGTTGTGCAGCGCACAGCAGACCACAACTATGCGACCGACCCTGTCGGGCCGGTACTGCAGGGCCCCTCCGGAGCGGTCCAGGCATCTGAATCGCATCTTCAGCAGGCCGAAGTACCGCTCCACCACACCCCTGGTTGCTGCATGGGCCTCGTTGTATAGGCTCTCCGCGTTGGTGTGAGGCCTCCGTATTGGCGTCAGCAGCCATGACCTCAACGGATAGCCCCTGTCGCCCAGCAACCAGCCTCTCAGCCGGTGGGGGGGGGGGGGCATCCATCGAACATTGCGTGGATGAACGACTGTGCCAGAATGTAGGCGTCATGCACACGTGCATGATCTTCATGTGGGGGTCGCACACCACCTGAATGTTCATGGAGTATGCGCCCTTCCTGTTCATGAACACTTCCCTGTTGTCTGCAGGTGGGCGCATGGGGACGTGCACACCATCGATGACACCCTGGACCATCGGTATCCCGGCCACCTTGGCGAATCCACGTGCCCGTGCTTCCTGCTGTGCTCGGTCCTCGGGGAATTTTATGTACCTGTCCGCGATGGCGTACAAGGCGTCAATCACGGCCCGGATGCACCTGTGGACCGATGCCTGTGAGATCCCGGATAGGTCCCCGCTCGGCGCCTGGAAGGAACCGGTAGCGTAAAGGTTTAGGGTCACCGTCACCTTGATGGAGACTGGTGTCGCGTGTCCTCCTTCCGTTCCACGTGGTGCGAGGTGCGCCACGAGGTGGCATATATGAGCGACCGTCTCCGTGCTGAACCGTAGTCTCCTCCTGCATGTAATGTCCGGTAGGGCCTCGAACGACATTCTGTCACGGTACACCCTAGGCCTTGCTGGACGCCTATGATGCCCTGGCACCACCATCAGTGGCTCCTCCTCCTCCTCCTCCTCCTCCCCCCCCAAGCACTTCGATATCAGTGCCCGCTTCCTGTGCATTTCTCACCGTCTGGGGGTCAATGTTCCCCTCGGCATCCCCTGGACATTCTGGGCCTGAGCGCCTGCGGCCTGCGCGGTGACTACGGGCCACTCCGCGGCCATGTCCTCTGCAGCAGCAGCAGCCGCTGCATCTGCAGCCACTGTGGGCCGTCGCAGTCTACGCTGCCGGATGGCCACCTGCAGAGCTGCGGCTCCAACCACGGCAGTGAACATCGCTGTCTGGTTGGCATACATGGTGACCTGCAGGAGGGTGGTGGGGGGCAGAGAAATGACATGTTACATGGAGGTTCTTCCACACCTTGCCAGCCGGGTTGCATGGGAGACCTGTGTGCCCCGGTGGCCTGGTCGCGCTGCAGATACGCAGCCAGCCTAACACCTGGTCACTGTCTGCATCCAACGGTCAGTTCACACCGTCCTCCTCACCAGTGTGCCAGTCGCCTGTGCCCATCAGCCACACGACAACCTGCGGCCGTGTCCTCGTCACCGTCCTGCCATATCAGGGCGGCTGGCATGTGGCATCCGCGGATGGACGACACCCTCCACTCCCTCCCTCACCCCCCCCCACCTCCACTCCCTCCCTCCCCCCTCCCACCTCCACTCCCTCCCTCTCCCCCTCCCACCTCCACTCCCTCCCTCTCCCCCTCCCACCTCCACTCCATCCCCCTCCCACCCCCTCCCACCCCCCCGTTGGCCGCAGCGTTCTCGGGGAAGCCGACCCGGTCTGCAGGAGCTCTGGAACAGTCCGCTCACCTCCTCACTGCTCAGCGTCAGCCAGCACGACTGGCTGACGACTTTATTCACCAGGTGTGAACAGCGATGGCGTGAACTGGGGTCACGCCGACGGGACTTGGCGCTGGGGCAGCACGGTAGCATTGTGGATAGCACAATTGCTTCACAGCTCCAGGGTCCCAGGTTCGATTCCGGCCTGGGTCACTGTCTGTGCGGAGTCTGCACGTCCTCCCCGTGTGTGCGTGGGTTTCCTCCGGGTGCTCCGGTTTCCTCCCACAGTCCAAAGATGTGCGGGTTAGGTGGATTGGCCATGCTAAATTGCCCATAGTGTCCAAAAATTGCCCTTAGTGTTGGGTGGGGTTATGGGGATTAGGTGGGGTTACTGGGTTGTGGGGGTGTGGGCTTAGGTAGGGTGCTCTTTCCAAGAGCCGGTGTAGACTCGATGGGCCGAATGGCCTCCTTCTGCACTGTAAATTCTATGAAATGACTTCGGCCCATTCGGGCCGGAGAATAGCGGGGGTGGCGGAGAATCGCCATTTTGGGTGTCTCGGGCGATTCTCCGGCCTGCGCCGCGCAGAACTCGACGGGGCCGATCTTGCCGCTTTGGTGAATCGTGGGAGGGCGTCGGACCGGCGTCGCGTGGAAAACTGGCGCGGCAGGCGATTCTCCCAACCGGCGCAGGAGCGGAGAATCTCGCCCATGGGGTTTTGAGGCTCAATGTTGTTCTCCTTATTTTCCTGCTAAAAATAAAACCTGCAAAACACCTGGATAAAACCAAAGATTTAGAATAAGTATGAAGAAAAAAGCTTCATTAATCCATATTCTTCCAACTTTGCCAGATGTCACACCTGAAGCAGATTTAGTCTGAAAGTGTAGCAATTATCATTGTATCATGGAAAAGAAATCTGAGGTTGTAATTGTTTTGCACAATGTTTTGTAATGAAAAGACGGTAAGCATGGCAACAACTTAAGCCACTGCAACAGTTAATGTCTTCTACGGAATAATGTCTTGACATTTAATGGTTCATGTTATTTTTACTTCCAATCCAACAGTGACTACACAACAAAAGTACGCCACTCGCTGTAAAACACTTTGAGATGTCCGGCCGTCGGGAAAGGCACGATTTAAGTACAGGTCGTTCTTTCTTCCTTAGCAACTCACAATTAAAATTCCTGAAACCCTTTTTACACAGTGCATTTATGTGGATTTTACTTTTTAAAAAATACATAATTGCAACATTAAAAAGCTTTGTGGCTACAAAGCCTTATTTCCTGTTGTCACGTGTTTCCATTATATATCTTTATGTCCACAGTTATAATGCATGAATTGCCTTTGATAAGCCTGTCGTGCACCCTCCTGTCAGTATGTACCACAGTGTGTAACTCCCAGCTGAGTCTATATTGAAGAGAAATTATTACAGTCCAACCAGATCTACTTTGCTTTGAAATCGCTACTTGATTAGAAATGACAATATAAATCAAAGTATTATGTAAAGACAGGGACACAATGCATGGTTTTAAAATGGTGACAGAATTACATCTGGATGTCATAGCCAAATTATCTTCCACCCTCTAACCCTGACGACATTTGGGATTCACTCCCTGAGAGTAATGCCAATTACCACATAAACAATGTGTATTTATATAGCACCTTCTAATATGGTATAATGTCTCAAGACATTTCACAGGAGTGTTATCAAACAAAATTTGACACCTAGCCACAACTGATCAACGTTGACTTTTTTTTAGATTCACGTTCTTATTTCCAGATTCATCCATGGGCCTTGCCCCACCTTGTCTCCCTCTGAAATATCTACACTCCTCCAGTTCAGGCCTCTTGCGCATCTCCAATTTGAATCATTCCATGGTGGTTGTACCTTCCAAGGTCCTAAGCTCTGGAACATGCCCAACTCTCTACCCCTCTTTCCTCCATTAAGACAGTCCTTGAACAGGTTTTTGGTCATCTGCTTTGATATTTCCGTATCTGGCTCTGTGTCAAATTTTGTTTGGTAAAACTCCTGTGAAGCACCTTGGAATATCTTACACCGTTAAAGGCAAATGCCGTTGCTGGTGGTAGTGGTGGGCATTGATATTCGGATTGGTGATTGAAAGATCATTGAAAGAGGCAGATTTTTTTCACTTCCGGGTGCGGCGATGACCAGCTAAGTCGCACGTTTCGGCAGCTCCCGGTGGAACGGACTTTTGGGCTCTTAATAAGAGCCCCAACGGCAATTTTAACGGCTAAAAGTACTGTGCGGTAAACCAGAAGGGAATCCCCCCTGGATACGGATGGAAAAAGGAGAGGAAAGTGGCCGGATTGCGGTGGATCCTTTAGAGCAGCGGCAAGGAAGGCAAGCAAAATCCAAGATGGCGTCGGAAGGTGGCAGTTTAATATGGGGCCCTGAACAACACGAGTTTTTGAAACGCTGCGTGGAAAAGCTTAAAAAGGAGATGAAGAAGGAGCTGTTGGCCCCGATATTACAGGCGATTGAAGGGCTAAAAGATGAGCAAAAGACCCAGGAGCGGGAGCTTCGGATCGTGAAGGCAAAGGCTGCCGAGAACGAGGACGATATACAGGGCCTGGTGGTGAAGACGGAGATGCACGAGGCACACCATAAACGATGTGTGGAAAGGCTGGAGGTGCTGGAGAATAATGCGAGGAGGAAGAATTTAAGGATTCTTGGTCTTCCTGAAGGTGCAGAAGGGGCGGACGTCGGGGCATATGCGAGCACGATGCTGCACTCGTTAATGGGAGCGGAGGCCCCGACGGGTCCGTTGGAGGTGGAGGGAGCATACCGAGTGATGGCGCGAGGACTGAGAGCAGGAGAAATTCCCAGAGCCATAGTGGTGAGATTCCTCCGTTTTAAGGACAGAGAGATGGTCCTCAGATGGGCAAAGAAAACTCGGAGCAGTAGGTGGGAGAACGCGGTGATCCGCGTATATCAAGACTGGAGTGCGGAGGTGGCGAGAAGGAGGGCGAGCTTTAATCGGGCCAAGGCGGTGCTTCGTAAAAAGAAGATTAAATTTGGAATGCTGCAGCCGGCAAGACTGTGGGTCACATATCAAGGGAAGCACCACTACTTTGAAACGGCGGATGAGGCGTGGACATTTATTGTTGAAGAGAAATTGGAATAAGCGGGTTATTAAAAAAGAACGTTTGAGACAAAGTGGTGGGGCGAATATGGGGGGCGAAGAGGGGGGAAAAAGGGGGGAGAGATGATTTTTATGTTGTTAATCCTGCAACCCGGTAACTTTTCTCTCTTCCACAGGTTGTGGGGGAGGGAAGAAGGGAGGTGGAGGAGCTGGGGGCGTTGGCCATTGGGGGCGGGGCCAAAAGGGAAGCGCCCGCTTTGTTCCCGCGCTATGATAATTATGGCGGGAATAGGGAAGCAGGAAGGAGGGGGCGTCGCACGGTGCGAGCCGAGGTCACGGGGGAAGCCGAGGTCGGCCAGAGTTTGCTGACTTCTGGGAGCAACATGGGGGTGTAACTACGCTAGTGGGGGGTCTAGCGGGGGGGGGTGGGAGGGGGGATTTACTGGGTTGCTGCTGCTGGGGAGAAGGGGGAGCTGGTATGGGGTGGGGTGGGCGGGGCGGGAGGGCACCGCCTGGGGGGGACACAGCTGCGTGGGAACCGGGTGAGGAGCTGGATAAAAGGGGATGGCTAATCGACAAGGGGTGGGCGGGGTAAAGAGCCCCCCAACCCGGCTGATCACGTGGAATGTGAGAGGGCTGAACGGGCCGATAAAGAGGGCACGGGTACTCGCACACCTTAAGAAACTTAAGGCAGATGTGGTTATGTTACAGGAGACGCATTTGAAACTGATAGACCAGGTTAGACTACGCAAAGGATGGGTGGGGCAGTTGTTTCATTCGGGGCTAGATGCGAAAAACTGGGGGGTGGCTATACTAGTGGGGAAGCGGGTAATGTTTGAGGCAAAGACCATAGTGACGGATAGTGGGGGCAGATACGTGATGGTGAGTGGCAAATTACAGGGGGAGGCGGTGGTCTTGGTGAACGTATATGCCCCGAACTGGGATGATGCCAACTTTATGAGGCGCATGTTAGGACGTATCCCGGACCTAGAGGTGGGGAAGTTGGTAATGGGTGGAGATTTTAACACGGTGCTGGAACCAGGGCTGGACAGATCGAGGTCCAGGACTGGAAGGAGGCCGGCAGCAGCCAAGGTGCTTAAAGACTTTATGGAGCAGATGGGAGGAGTAGACCCATGGAGATTTAGCAGACCTAGGAGCAAGGAGTTTTCGTTTTTCTCCTATGTCCACAAAGTTTATTTGCGAATAGACTTTTTTGTTTTGGGAAGGGCGTTGATCCCGAAGGTGAGGGGGACGGAGTATACGGCGATAGCTATTTCGGATCACGCTCCACACTGGGTGGACTTGGAGATAGGGGAGGAAAAAGAACGGCGTCCACCCTGGAGAATGGACATGGGACTAATGGCGGATGAGGGGGTGTATTGAAAAGTACTTGGAACTCAATGATAATGGGGAGGTCCAGGTGGGAGTGGTCTGGGAGGCGCTGAAGGCAGTGGTTAGAGGGGAGCTGATATCAATAAGGGCACATAAAGGAAAGCAGGAGAGTAGGGAATGGGAGCAGTTGCTGCAAGAACTTCTGAGGGTGGACAGGCAATATGCGGAGGCACCGGAGGAGGGACTGTACAGGGAAAGGCAAAGGCTACACGTAGAATTTGATTTGCTGACAACGGGTACTGCAGAGGCACAGTGGAGGAAGGCACAGGGTGTACAGTACGAATATGGGGAGAAGGTGAGCAGGTTGCTGGCCCACCAATTGAGGAAAAGGGGAGCAGTGAGGGAAATAGGGGTAGTGAGGGATGAGGAGGGAGAGATGGAGCGGGGAGCGGAGAGAGTGAATGGAGTGTTCAAGGCATTCTATGAAAGATTATATGAAGCTCAGCCCCCGGATGGGAAGGAGAGAATGATGTGTTTTCTGGACCAGCTGGAATTTCCTAAGGTGGAGGAGCAGGAGAGGGTGGGACTGGGAGCACAGATTGAAATGGAGGAAGTAGTGAAAGGAATTAGGAGCATGCAGGCGGGGAAGGCCCCGGGACCGGATGGATTCCCAGTTGAATTTTACAGGAAATATGTGGACTTGCTCGCCCCGCTACTGATGAGAACCTTTAATGAGGCGAGGGAAAGGGGACAGCTGCCGCCGACTATGTCAGAGGCAACGATATCGCTTCTCCTAAAGAAGGAAAAAGACCCGCTGCAATGCGGGTCCTATAGACCTATTTCCCTCCTGAACGTAGACGCTAAGATTCTGGGATTCTGGGGTGGTCCATGAGGACCAAACTGGGTTTGTGAAGGGGAGGCAGCTGAATACGAATATACGGAGGCTGCTAGGGGTAATGATGATGTCCCCACCAGAGGGGGAAGCGGAGATAGTGGTGGCGATGGATGCCGAGAAAGCATTTGATAGAGTGGAGTGGGATTATTTGTGGGAGGTGTTGAGGAGATTTGGCTTTGGAGATGAGTATATTAGATGGATACAGCTGCTGTACAGGGCCCCGATGGCGAGCGTGGTCACGAATGGACGGGGGTCTGCGTATTTTCGGCTCCATAGAGGGACGAGGCAGGGATGTCCTCTGTCCCCATTATTGTTTGCACTGGCGATTGAGCCCCTGGCAATAGCATTGAGGGGTTCCAGGAAGTGGAGGGGAGTACTCAGGGGAGGAGAAGAACACCGGGTATCTCTGTATGCGGACGATTTGTTGTTGTATGTGGCGGACCCGGCGGAGGGGATGCCAGAGATAATGCGGATACTTGGGGAGTTTGGAGAATTTTCAGGATATAAACTGAACATGGGGAAAAGTGAGTTGTTTGTGGTGCATCCAGGGGAGCAGAGCAGAGAAATAGAGGACTTACCGCTGAGGAAGGTAACAAGGGACTTTCGCTACTTGGGGATCCAGATAGCCAAGAATTGGGGTACATTGCATAGGTTAAATTTAACGCGGTTGGTGGAACAGATGGAGGAGGACTTCAAGAGATGGGACATGGTATCCCTGTCACTGGCAGGGAGGGTGCAGGCGGTTAAAATGGTGGTCCTCCCGAGATTCTTCTTTGTGTTTCAGTGCCTCCCGGTGGTGATCACGAAGGCTTTTTTCAAAAGGATTGAGAAGAGTATCATGAGTTTTGTGTGGGCCGGGAAGACCCCGAGAGCGAGGAAGGGATTTTTGCAGCGTAGTAGGGATAGGGGGGGCTGGCACTACCGAGCCTAAGTGAGTACTACTGGGCCGCCAACATCTCAATGGTATGTAAGTGGATGGGAGAAGAGGAGGGAGCGGCATGGAAGAGATTGGAGAGGGCGTCCTGCAGGGGGACTAGCCTACAAGCTATGGTGATGGCGCCGCTGCCGTTTTCACCGAAGAAATACACCACAAGCCCGGTGGTGGTGGCTACTCTGAAAATTTGGGGGCAGTGGAGACGGCATAGGGGAAAGACGGGAGCCTCGGTGTGGTCCCCGATAAGAAATAACCATAGGTTTGCTCCGGGGAGAATGGATGGGGGATTTGGAACAAGGCAAAGAGCGGGAGTAACACAATTGAAAGATCTGTTTGTAGATGGGACGTTTGCAAGTCTGGGAGCGCTGACCGAAAAATATGGGTTGCCCCAGGGGAATGCATTCCGGTATATGCAACTGAGGGCTTTTGCGAGGCAACAGGTGAGGGAATTCCCGCAGCTCCCGACGCAGGAGGTGCAGGACAGAGTGATCTCAAAGACATGGGTGGGGGACGGTAAGGTATCAGACATATATAGGGAAATGAGGGACGAGGGGGAGATTATGGTAGATGAGCTGAAAGGGAAATGGGAAGAAGAGCTGGGGGAGGAGATTGAGGAGGGGCTGTGGGCTGATGCCCTAAGTAGGGTATACTCATCGTCCTCATGTGCCAGGCTATGCCTGATACAATTTAAGGTGTTACACAGGGCGCATATGACTGGAGCACAGCTCAGTAAATTTTTTGGAGTAGAGGATAGGTGTGCGAGATGCTCGAGAAGCCCAGCGAATCACACCCACATGTTCTGGTCATGTCCGGCACTACAGGGGTTTTGGGTGGGGGTGACAAAGGTGCTTTCGAAGGTGGTGGGGGTCCAGGTCGAACCAAGCTGGGGGTTGGCTATATTCGGGGTTGCAGAAGAGCCAGGAGTGCAGGAGGCGAAAGAGGCTGATGTTTTGGCCTTTGCGTCCCTAGTAGCCCGGCGCAGGATACTGTTGATGTGGAAGGAAGCCAAGCCCCCGGGTGTGGAGACCTGGATAAATGACATGGCAGGGTTTATAAAGCTGGAATGGATTAAGTTCGTCCTAAGGGGATCGGCTCAAGGGTTCACCAGGCGGTGGCAACCGTTCGTCGAATACCTCACCGAAAGATAGAGGGAATGGAAAAGAAGAAGACAGCAGTAGCAACCCGGGGGGGGGGGGGGGGGGGGGGGGCGGAGGAACCAGAAGGACTCTCAGGGATGTTAGTGTATAAGTATAATATGTATAGGTTGTTGTTATAGGTAATTGTATACTGGACTGCTGAATTGTATTTTTGGAGGGTATTTATTTGGGACAAGGCAGTTGCCATTTAGTTTTGTTTTTTAATTTTGATGTTGTTTATATATTATTTATTTCTTGTTTAAAAAACTGGCCATTGTTATTTATATTGTTATATTACTGTGTAAAAGATACACAATGTACTGTTATGGTTGGCCAAAAATTTTGAATAAAATATATATTTTTTTAAAAAAAGAAAGAGGCAGATTTTAAGGAGTATTTTGAAGGATGAGCAGGAGGTAGAGCGATGTGCCACCTGGGTGCCACACTTGCAGTGCCAGAGTGCCTAGGTGGCGCTGACAGTGCCAAGGCGCCCAGGTGGCATCATGCTTGTGCTGAGGATCGGGCCTGGGGTGCCCTGCCCTTATGAGGTTGGATGTGAGGGGCTTGATGACCATCTTATTGGTGAGTTGGGATTGGGCAGGTCCGGAAGCTGTGGTAAGGTGTCTAGAGATCGGGGCACCATTTAAAGATGGTGCCCCGATCTCTTCCTGCACTGGCGTGTGGAGGCCGTTAATGCAGGAAATGGGACGAAGTGCAGCCTCAGCGGGGAATTCCTCACCGAGGCCCGGAAATGAAGCAGAGTCCTGTTTAATAGCGGGGTCATTCTCGGCATTGCCAGCGCCGGGAACACCTGGGTAAACGCGCTCAACACGGGACTGTTTCATTTCCGTTAAATCGCCCCTCTAAGGCAGTGACAAAAGCGAAGTAGGTCAAAAATGGACCAAAATGCATATAGTATACAGAAATTACAATCTTCAGTTCTTTGAGAAGCTATTAATAGCCAGTTAGCAACAGATACAAAACCGGTGATGATGTAATAAAATTGTACCTGCAGTTTTCTAAGCTCTATTCCAACAAAGACCCGTGCTCCTGACTCTGTGAGATTGGTGAGTCCTGCAGATTTCTGACTCAGCACAGCTAGCTGGAGAATTAATCTCCCCAAGCCACAACTCCATGAGTGCTTTTGTGCTTCTTGAAATTGTGGCATTTTGAAAGGATAGACTTGCAGACCACAAAGATACAAATTAAACAAGAGCTTTATTGGAAAAGTGTTTTATTGCTGGCTGCGAGACTAGATTGATTATTAGCCTACCCAAACCGGCGAAGATGTCATCAGTACGTCATGTGACTGAATTTGATTTGGATTGGATTTATTTTATTGTCACGTGTACCGAGGTACAGTGAAAAGTATTGTTCTGCGCACAGCCCAGGCAGATCGTTCCATACATGAAAAAACATAGGACATACATAAATACACGATGTAAACACATAGACACAGGCATCAGGTGAAGAATACAGAGTGTAGTACTCCTCAGTAGAGAAGATGTGTGGAGAGGTCAGTTCAATCCATAAGAGGGTCATTCAGGAGTCTATTAACAGTGGAGAAGAAGCTGTTTTTGAACCTGTTTGTACGTGTTCTCAGAATTTTGTATCTCCTGCCCGATGGAAGAGGCTGGAAGAGAGAATAAGCTGGATGGGAGGGGTCTTTGATTATGCTGCCCGCTTTCCCAAAGAAGCGGGGGGAGTAGACAGAGTCAATGGATGGGAGGCGTGTTTGCGTGATGGAGTAGTCTGTGTTCACGGATCTCTGTAGTTTCTTGCGGTCCTGGGCCGAGCACTTGCCATACCAGGCTGTGATGTAGCCAGATAGGATGCTTTCTATGGCGCATCTGGTACGTGCCAGTGTGGACTTTCTTTTAATTACTTTATCAGAGTTACAAAGCCAGAGCTCAGAGTGTGGACAGGGGCAAACCCCTGATCCAGCTCCTTGCCTGCTCCGAAAACCAATTCAAATTTAATCCAATTCATGGCCCCACAAGAGAGACATACCAGATCCAGGTATTACACCTGACCTCACGTTCATCTTAGCCAAAAGGCTGAGAAGTGATATATCAATGTGGACTTGCCGAATTTCCTCAGTTTCCTGAGGAAGTATAGGCAGTGTTGTACTTTCTTGGTTGTAGAGTCGATGTGGGTGGACTAGGGCAGGATTGTTGGTGATGTGCACACCTAGGAATTTAAAGCTGTCACCCATCCCCACCTCGGCACCATTGGTGCAGACTGGGGTATGTATGATACTTTGCTTCCTGAAGTCAATTACCAGCTCTTTAGTTTTGCTGATGTTAAGGGAAAGATTGTTGTTGTTACAAAAAGCCACTTTGATATGAGGTTGGCTGGGATTATGGTGTTGAAGGCGGAGTTGTAATCAACGAATAGGAGTCTGACGTAGGAGTCCTTGTTGTCGAAATGCGCCAGGGATGAGTGTAGGGCCAGAGAGAAGCCGTCTGTTGTGGACCGGTTGAAGCGGTATGCGAATTGCAGTGGTCCAAGGCATTCGAGGAGTATGGAGTTGATGTGTCTCATGACCAACCTCTCAAAACACTTCATAATGATAGATGTCACGGCCACCGAACGGTAGTCATTGAGGCACATTACCTGGTTCTTTTTTGGCACCGACATGATGCAGGTGGGAACCTTGGAACGGAGTAGGGAGAGGTTAAAGATGTCCGCGAACACACCCTCCATTGGTCCATGCCGGATCTGAGTGCACGACCAGGGACTCCGTCAGGACCCATTGCTTTCCGAGGGTTCACTTTCAAGAAGGCCGATCTGACTTTGGAAACTGTGACGGTGGGTATGGGTGTGTCCGAGTCTGCTGGGGCAGGTGACAACAGTTTGAAGGTTTCCTGCTGGAAACGAGCATAGAATACATTGAGTGCATTGGGTTCACAAGAATATACAGGTCTTCACTTGGCACAGTTTGTTGCAGACTCTCAGTTGACTCCGTCTCTGGCAGCCTTGTTCTAGCTGCTAAAAACTAATCAGTGTGCCTTTTCCACACAACATTGCCCTGAGTTTGAATGGTGTCGGAGACTGGTCCTGTCTGTGCCAAGATGATGGCATCTCTTTTTCACTGGTGGCATATGTGTTGTTATGTTACTTTGAGTAACATAAGCCGCTACTTGGTGTAGGCGTTGCTGAAGGGTACTCCAGACCTTGAGGTAAGTTGAACGTATTTATTGAGCGATTAACAAAGCTCCTAAATGAGTTCTACACTCTATTAATCTGACTCTAGTAACACAGTACACTCTACTAACTATATGAACTTGCTCTAGACCACATACTATGGTGTGACGGTGCTGCTAACCACACACGTCTTGCTCTCTAGGTTTCTGCCGGTGGAAGGGGCAGGGCCTGTGTGCTTTGTCCTTTTTCTAGTGGTCATGTGGTGCCCTCTTGTGGTGATGCCACCGCTGGGTGTTCTGATTACCCATTGGTTGTGTCTTGTTCTGATAACCAATTGGTTAGATGTCTGCATATCATTACAGCGTAGTTCCTTGCCAATACGACTTGACCCTTATGAAAAACACGATATTTAGCCCTGATCTCATAGAATCATAGAGTCCCGACAGTGCAGAAGGAGGCCCTTCAGACAATTGAGTCTGCACCAAATCACTGAAAGAGCACCCTACCTGGGCCAACTCCCCAGCCCTCTCCCCGTGACCCCACCTAACCTGCTCATCTTTGGACACAAAGGGGCAATTTAGCATGGCCAAGCCACGTAACCTGCACATCTTTGGACTGTGGGAAGAACCCGGAGCACCTGGAGGAAACCTGCAGGCACGGGGAGAAAGTGGAAACTCCACACAGACAGTTACACAAGGCCCAGACACCTCGGCCCAGTTTAACTTGATTCTCTTCAGCCAGGTTCTCCCCAATAGGCTGGATAGTTACCTTTAATGATGTTCAAGGACAGGTCTGCGGTCTGTCCATTTAGCTGTATATTTACCTTGAGACAGCCCCTTAATGGAATCACTTCTCAGGTATAGGTTTTGAGTATTATCTTTGAGGGTTTCTCTTGGTAAACTGTTTTTGGTACCAATGAAACAGCAGCTCCAGTGTCCACCTCCATTTTCACCACTTGTCTGACCAGTAAAGGAGTGACTCAGTAACGGTTCATTACACCCACAATGGCCAGCACGTTCAACAACAGTTCGTCACCTGACTGTGACTCTGGTCCTTCTTCGCTTTTTGTAGCAAGTGGATACTTTTCCGTCTATTTGGTGATGTATTTGGTTCTTGCTTTTTATAATTGTTGGTTGAAACATGTTTCTTTCTCCAACACACAGTTCGATGTGTCCCTTTCTCCCACAGTTCTTGCAATTTGCATCTTTACTCCGGCAATCAGTTACTGTGTGTCCAGCTTTTGTACTTTGATGGCAATTTCAAAGCTATGTCTATGTTTAGGTTTCAGCCGACACTTCATGGATTTTAGTGCTCAAACGTAATTGTTGCGCTTCCTTAGTTGCTTTGTATTAATAGCCATTTCTGAATAGCTTCACATCTTAACACACACGGGCTCTAATGGTGTCGTTGAAGACATCTCCAAATTCACCGTATTCAGCTAATTTCTTCAAGGTAGCTACAAACAGTGTGATTGATTTACCTTCTTGCTGGTTGCGTTTGTGGAACCTGAACCTCTCGGCAATGACCAAGGGTTTCAGTGACAAATGGCCCTGCAATATCTCCACAATTTAACCACAAGTTTTCGAGCCTTGTTTGTTTGGTTGCACCAGACTTCACAGGAGGCTGAAAGCTTCACCTCCCCCCCTCCCCCCCCACCCACCCCGAACCCCTTCCAACATGCTCAGGACTGCCATGTCCGCCACAATTTGATTCACCTGGACAAAGTATTCAAATCTTTCAGTGTATGAGCTGCATCGCTCAGTGCTTTCATTATACAGTCCCCTGGTGCCACAAACCCCCACCATTAAGTGTAAGCACAAACGCACCACAATATTTTTAACAAGAGCTCACTTCTTTGCTTTCTTTCAAACAATGTAACCAGGAGCGCAGCCTGTTCCTTTTTTAATTTTTCAAGAGGCGTTGCAAAACTAGCTCTCAATTTCTTGCAGGGTATTTGTTACTTTACTTGCTACTCACACTAGAGGGAGCATTGTTCCGGAACTTTCCGGGCAGAGAACATGGCAAGCTTCTTTTCAATATTGTTTTCACCAAAAACCTTTGTTTAAATTTTGGTTCATTTGATGGTTGCTACCAATTTTTGCACCCTCCTTCACCAACTTTGGTGTTGAAATGTTTTTATCTTCTTAATCTTTTTTGGCTGCCTGTGCACGGATCAACGATTTTTCGGTATTTTTTTTTTCCCAGGAGTTTACCAATGTGGTTCCTACCTCCTGTCATGTGAGAATGCCTTTAAGAAATGGATGTTTACGCAATGTACCTTTAAGAAATGCAGTGATGTCAGAGTGTGGGTGGAGCTGGGCTTTGATCAGCCATTTTGCAGTTTAGTTTTCAGTTTTGAGGAAAGGAGCTTGGGGGTGTGTCTGTGTTTGCAGTGAGCTGGATCTGCTGTAATCTCTGCCATGAAAGACTATCTCTGTATCATTTGGGTGATTTAAATTCATAATAGTAAAGCCTTTAACCTGATGTGTTTCTGTTTAAAGGTGTCAAGTCTCTTGGATGTTGAAAGGAATAACTGAAGGATTATTTAGTGTCATAATATTTTTGAGGTTATCTTTGAAGTAAGGGGTGTTAAGTTGATCCAATGTTTATTTAAAAGGTTAATTTGAGTTCATGGAATGAACATTGTTTTGTGTTTAAAAACCCATGTGTCCATAATTATAATCCCACACCTAGGGAACAAGCCGTTTGCTCGGAAAAGCAGAAATAGCATTAAAAAGGGAGGGTTGGTTGGACTCCATGATACATTTTGGGATTCTGAAAACATCTCTCCCATAACACTCCTCATCGCCAGCTTCTTTGTGGTATTTTTTAAAGGATAGGCTTGCAGACCACAAACCTACAAACAAACAAGAGTTTTATTGGAAAGGTGTTTTCTCACAGGCTGCTATAATAGACTGACTGTTAGCCCACCCTAACTACTGATGATGTCATCAATACATCACGTGATCAAACTCTTAAAGTGACCTTGTTTCAACTTGGAACAAACATGAATACACAACAGAAATCTTTACAAATAACATCAAAACTGTCCATACAAGAGCTTCCAGAGACCTACTGCTTGTAAGCTCTTCCTTCCTTCAAGTGCAGATGGAAAATTATTTCAGCAAAAATGCCCTCAGAATTATTAGTTGACAAATAATTTCTTAATTGAATTCAATTTGTCCAAGAGTAATTTCAAAACCAATGTCTTGAATGTTACACTTGGTGTGGGAGTGTGATTGATAGGACCATAAACGGAGGTGAAATCCACTTCTGTCCTCTGTCAGCTTTGGACAATGATTTGACACTGGCTGGCCAATGAACTGGTGGCAAGCATGAAATGTGCTCAGCAGAGGGGGCTGGAGGGGCAGGGTGGGAAACGTGACAAGTGAGGGTGCAGGCAGGCGTTATCACACGAGCTCCCTGAAGGTCGATTATTGTTGTGAAGATGCCTCAGGGAGCTGCAGAATTGATGGAGGGATATCAGCAAACAAAAAATGCCTCAAACTCTTTCTAATGACACAACGAATAACTGGCAGCAATAGCCATAAATCATCAAACCTCAAACATATTTAGGCCTTTTATCCTGTTCTGGATCAATAATGATGAAAAAATGTGAACGCCATCTCAATGTGAAGCTTAAAAGCTCACAGCCTTGTAAAAATTGGGACAATTGCCTGTTTAATTGTTGGTGGGTGCACTTCCAACTTCCCTGCATGCTAACTGGCTGTAATATTGCGGGAGGATGCTAAGACAACAGTATGCGCGCCCGGTGATTTCTCGCGATTTTGGGTTGGGCACACTCCCACTCAGGCTAAGTAAAATCTGGCCAACAAATTACAGAGATCAATTGGCATCAAAAGGTAATATCTGAACCTCAGGTACACTATAATTTGAGATTGATACTTATTTGGAGTACAATCTGTCAGATCCAAGAGAGAGTACCTGTTTGATAATGTAATGAAATAGAGAGTTACGTGCAGAGTTCTTTTCACCGGTGTCTCAATGTCAGCTAACGTTAGCACTAGTGTGGAGCCAAAATACCAGTTAGGGAACATCTTTCTGCTGACATGTAATTATGACATTCACTCCCTCCACCAACGGCGCACAGTGGCAGCAGCGAGTATCAGCTACAGGATGCATTATTGATGTAGTGACACTACCTGGAATCGAATGGTTCAAGGTGGCGTCTCACCACCACCTTCTGAAGGGCAATTATGGATGGGTAATGGATCCTGGCCTTGCCAGCAACGCCCACATCCCATGAAGGAATATAAAATTACACTGCTGCACTGCTTGCGCATGAACCAAATCCTGGAGCTGTTCAAATGGACTTATTTATGTCTGTACAGCAGTCAAACAGGGGCACTGCTCAGTTACACAGGGATGGCCCGAAGAAAGAACTGTGAAAGACCATAGAAGCACATTCCAAACAAATGATTGCTTTCTAAATGGATGACAATTGCCCAATTCAAAATATATCTTTCAACAAAGAATTTTCGTTTGAAAGCATACAGGACACAAAATTGTAGAAAATCTCCAGAGTAGGCGGATAACACAGGGCATTGTTGCATGTTTCTGTTGATATGCATAATTCTGTTCCTGGGTGAAATAAGAAACCAAATTACATGTACCAGAGTTTTTACTATTGTCATTCAAAATGCAGACTAGTAATTGATCATATAAAGCAAATAAATTAATCAAAGAGATGAGCGATTAATTCAAACCAAATAAATTAGGCAGTAATAAATGCAAAAGCAGGTTGATGTCAGTGTCTTCACATCAGCATGAAGTCTGCAAGTATTAGTTAATGTGGAAAACTGTGACACAGGAATTTATCAAGTGCATTATTGCTGTGGAATTCCTTTATCAAAAGCGACTGTAATAACCAGAATAATGAAATATTGTTTGAGACTAGAGATTGCTGATGGGATCAGCTTGTGAGGTGTAAGGTGATGATGACTTTTCTACCTTTACTGAGTATAAAAATCAAGCCTTTCCAGACCATGCGTACGACAGTGGAAACAGTCCGATCATTCTACCCTGACCAAGAATGAGCCTTGAATTTGATCTGAAGTAAATGCCTCCACTCAATCAAGGTGCTCATTTTCTTTCTCCATGTCAGGGTTCATTTGACCTGGAAATTCAACCCACATGAAAATAACTGAAATAGTCCTGGACGCTTACAGAATAACTCAATCTGTTTCAGGATGACCACTCTGAGAGGCATTTTGGATATGCAACATCACTGAATCATGAACATGATACTCTTTTAAAATGGGCTTACAGACAAAACAATAAAAATAATTTAACTGATTTTGATTCCCCCTCTGACCCTCTATGACACTCAGAGTTCATAAGTTCCTATTTAAACCATACAATTACACTGTAAACTAGCCACTTAGGATGCGTTGCTGTAGATAGGTCAATGTTTTTCGATCACCAGTGGCATGAATCTATTTATACTGCCCGGAAGCCTACCTGCAGTATTGTCAGCTGTGGTTCAATTCTAGGTTGCTCAGCTCTGAGTCAGAAGGCTTTGGGTAATGTGAGATCATGATCCCTTTAAGGGGTGAATCCCCCATGGGCCTCATGACCTATGGGGATGGAGCACGTGACCCTGGGCCTATTGGGTGCCAGAGTTATGACCCAGATAGTGGAGAATCATCAGCGTCGTTGGTGGGACAAGACCTGTGTTGGAGTTGTGTTGATCTGTATGTATAAAGTTCTTCCATTGTTAATAAATCACCATTATGATTTAACTCTGTCTCACCGTATCACCTCTCGCTACAACACTGGCGATGAGAATAAATCCTACCTGTCGATAAAGGAAAAGTCATCAACTTTTGGAAGTAGGGGGATGAGTGGCCTCTCAGGGATCTGCAAAAAAGGTAAAGAATCAACCACAGTCGAATAACTACACCACTATTCCGCAAAATCAATCCATTTGATCCGGAGGTTGAAAGTTGGGGCCAATATGTCGAAAGGCTTTAATACCTTTTCACTGCCAACAAAATCACCACAGAAGACAAGCAAAAAGTTAGATTACTCACAGTTTTCTGCCCACAAATGTATAACCTCTTGAGAAACCTAACTTCTACAGAGGCTACGGCTACCAAATCCTTTGATTAACTAGTGCAACTAGTGATAGACCACTACCATCCCCAATCCACCATTATAATGCAGTGTTATAAATTCCATTCAGCCATTAGGGGCCCTGGAGAAACAGTATCCATTTTTGTAGCCAGGCTTCGACAATGGCGAAACACTGCGAATTTGGTCACTATCTCAGTGATACGCTGCGCGACAGGTTGGTCTGTGGTATCAATAACTTGAGTATTCAGAAGAGGTTGCTGGCAGAAACCAGAATATCCTTGGCCAAAGCGGCTGAATTGGCTCAATGTACTGAAAACGCTGAACAAAGCGCTTTTGAATGGCAAGGCGTGCAAAGTGAGGTGCAGCGGAGCCTGAGGAAAGGAAGAGTGACTATCAGTCACAGGGTCTAGAGGCTTGTTATCATTGTGTGGGAGACCATAGCCTAGACAGATGCAAATGTAAATAGTTAATTTGCTCCAGATGCAATAGAAAAGGCCACATACAAGCTAGATGCAGAGTAAGGCAGAGTTCCCCAGAAAAAAACATTAATGACTCCAGTGAATAAGCTTGTGGAAGACCCGGAAGAAAAGTCCGAAGTTTATAAGTTCAACATGGTGAAGTTAAGCAAGACACCCGCCATTAAAATTGTCCTTATTGCTAACTGTCATCCATTAAATATGGAGGTCGATACAGATGCTGCTGCCATGGTGCCAGGAGAGCAGCATATAAATATCTCGAGGGAGGGCTGCAACCCTTTGATACTCAGCAGTACAACGGCCACTTTAGCCACCTATACTGGAGAGGCCCTGAAGGTAATGAGTACGATGACAATGCCAGTATCATACCAACACCAGTCTGGCCAGTTGCCCTTAATCATAGTAAAAGGACAGTGACCAAGCCTCATAGGGCACGATTGGCTGAAGAAAGTCAAGCCAAATTGTCTGGAGATATTCAGCATCCAGGATAGAGTTTTCCAGGAGCTTCTGTAAAAATATCAGGAAGCTTTTCAGAGAGAGCTGGGGTGCATAAAAGGATGAAGGTCAAAATGTACATGAACCCTGATGCACTGCCAACATTTTGCTCTGCACCAAAATGTTGAAGTGGAGCTGAAACCTCTGGAAGACTTGGGGATAATTATACCGGTATAATTTTCGGAATGGGCAGCACCAATAGTCCCAGTGTTAAAGCCAGACCACACAGTAAGTGTTTGTAGTGATTACAAAATGACTGTGAACAGGGCTGCTAAAATAGGTACATATCCTATTCCTACGATAGAGGACCTCTCCTCAAAATTGGCAGTCGGCCTCAAGTACACAAAATTAGATCTAAGTCATGCGTATCAGCAGCTTCAGTTGGAGGAAGAATCAAGGAAATTTGTCATCATAAAAACACACCAAGGCTTATTCCAATAAACAAGATTGCTCTTCGATATTTCATCTGCCTGCGCTATATCTCAGCGCACGATAGAGAGCCTTTTACAAGGGATTCCAAAAGTTGTCACGTCAGTGAACGATGTCTTGATAGTGGGGACATCACCTGAAGAGCCTAGCGCCAATTTGGAAGAAATCCTCAGGAGATTCAAAGAAGCTGGTATATTGAAATACGAAAAGTGTACATTTCAGACCAATCAGGTTACATATTTAGGTCGATACAAAAGGCTGACATCCAGTTGAGGACAAGGTAAAGGTGACAAAAGGGGTGCAGGCACCAAGGAACATAACTGACCTGTGCTGGAGTTGTGTTGATCTGTACATACAGAGTTCTTCTATTGTCAATAAGTCACTGTTGTGATTTAACTCTGCCTCACCGTATTACCTCACGCTGCGACAGGTTCAAATTCCAGAGATTTAAACACAGACGTCTGAGCTGACACTCCATTGCAGTACTGAAGGAGTGGAGCACTATGAGAGGTGCAGTCCTTCAGATGAGACATTAAGATGAGGCCCTGGGTGCCCCTCAGGTCGCTGCAAAGGCTCCCATGGCACTATTTCAATGCTGAGTGGGTGAGTCATCCCTGGTGGTAAATATTTATCTCTCAATCAACATCGCTGAAAACAAAATATCTGGTCATTATCACATTGCTGTCTGTGGGAGCTTACTCTGCGCTAAATAACTGCCAAGTTTCCTGTGCATGCAATGTCTCAAATCTGGCTGACAAAAAATCAGGGATTCTCCGGTCTGCCAGCTGCGTTTTCCAGTGCAGCACGCCCCGCCGGCAGTGGGATTCGGTGTTCCCGGAGCCAGCCAATTGGGTTTCCCATTCTGGCCACCTCACACCGTCGGGAAACCTGCTGTCATAGGAGGAATGTTTGAAGACTCTGGGTCTGCACTACGTTGGAGTTTAGAAGCATGAGGGGGATCGTATTGAAATTTACAGGATACTGCAAGGCCTGGATAGAGTGGGCGTGGAGAGGATGTTTCCACTTGTAGAAAAAAACAGAACCAGAGGACACCATCAGATGAAAGGGCTGATCTTTTAAAACAGAGATGAGGAGGAATTTCTTCAGCCAGAGGTGGCATGATATTCAGGTAAACATCATAGCACATACATACATACATACTGATGGACAGATCAACGGACCAATCAACACACACAACACGACAGCCAATCACAGGCAAGAGCATACACAGTACAAAACAGGGAACACAACACTTCCTGGGCACTCGAGCAGGAGACGGCTCAGGGCACAGAGCTCATTGCAGGCCACTCAGACATCCACCATGTGGTGAGTGCCACTACAAGATAGAATTAGGAATAGGTCCACAGAATCAAGAGTCATGATCAAACCTCAGTAAACAGTTTACCAGTGTAAATAGATGTTTGAAATAAAACTGCGTTGTACCATTCACAACCGTGTTGGTTCATCTGTGTGGCAGAGCACCCAACACTTCAAGAGGGTGGTGAATCTGTGGAACTCGTTGCCGCAGAAGGCTGTGGAGGCCAAATCACTGAGTGTCTTTAAGACAGGGATAGATAGGATCTTGATTAATAAGGAAATCAGGGGTTATGGGGAGAAGGCAGGAGAATGTGGATGAGAAAAATAACAGCCATGATTGAATAGCAGAGCAGACTCGATGGGCCGAGTGGCCTAATTCTGCTCCTATGTCTTATGGACCGGAGGATCCCGCCGACGGAGTATTCCACTCCAGACGTTTTTAGAAAGTGCCCGGAATCAATTTTTAAAAAATATATCTTTTTATTCTCCTCCTTTTTCACATTTGCTCCCAAATTTACACTCACCAACAATAATCAGTAACGAATGCAATGTCAATCCCCATATCAACAACAATCCCATATTCCCACCAAACCCCCAAACAGCAGCCCACATGTTAACATAAACAAATAACAAAAAGGAATCAGGAATCACCCATAGTCACCATTAACACATACAGCCCCCCTCCCCCCAACCCTCTCAATCCCCCCACCCCTCCAATGTTCGATGTAATCCAATTCTCGAACGTGCATAATGAATAACGCCCATGAATTGTAGAATCCCTCCATCCTTCCCCTCAGTTCAAACTTAACCGTCTCAAGAGTCAAGAATTCCACCAGGTCCCCCCGCCACGCCAGGGCACAGAGTGGAGAGGTTGCTCTCCATCCCAACAGGATCCGAATTCAGGCGATCAACGAGGCGAAGGCGACAACATCTGCCTCCGCACCCGTTTCCAACCCCGTCTGGTCCGACACTCCGAATATGGCCTCCCGAGGGCCCGGGTCCAGTTTCACGAGCACCACTTTAGAGATTACCCTAAACACTTCCTTCCAGTCATCCTCCAGCTTTGGACAGGACCAAAACATATGAATGTGGTTTGTGGGAACTCCCCCCGCAATGTTCACGCACATCTTCTACCCCCTCAAAGAGCCGGCTCATTCTCGCCCTTGTGAGGTGTGCTCCATATACCACCTTCAGCTGTATCAGCCCCAACCTCGCGCACGAGGTGGAGGCATTCACCCTCTGGAGCACCTCACACCAGACCCCTCTGGAGGAGGGGGTCCTTACCCTCTCCCAACTCTTCCTCCCACTCTGTCTTGATCCCTTCCAGTGATGCCTTCTCCTCTTCCAAAATAGCCCCATAAACCGCCGACACTACCCCCTTCTCCAGTCCCCCTGCCGTCGGCACCTCCTCCAGCAATGTGGAAGCCGGCTCTACTGGGAAGCTCTGTATCTTTTTCTGGCAAAGTCTCGAACCTGCAAGGATCTAAATTTTTCCCCCTGCTCCAGCCCATACTTCGCTCCCAGCTCCTTCAATACCGCAAAACGACCCCCAAGAAACAAATCTTTTAGTGTCCTAATTCCTTTCTCCTCCCATCGCCAAAAATTTCCATCCCACTTCCCTGGCTCAAATCTATGGTTTCCCCGAATCGGCATTTCCCTTGACCCTGCCCCCAATCCAAAGTGTTGGCGAAACTGCCTCCAAATCCTCAATGAAGCTATTACTACCGGACTCCCTGAGTATTTCCCTGGGACCATCGGAAGTGGAGTTGTTGCTAGCGCCTTCAATCCCGACCCCCTACAAAACTCTCCTTCATTCTGACCCACTGGGAGTCCACCCCTCTGACCCAGCTCCGCGCCTTCTCCACATTCGCCGCCCAGTAATAATACATCAGGTTCGGAAAACCCAAACCCCCTGCCTGCCTTCCTCTCTGTCGTAGCACCTTTCTAACTCTGGCCACCTTCCCTCCCCATATGAACGAGGTAATCACCCTTCAATCTCTCTAAAAAAAATGCCTTTGGCAGGAAAATCGGCAGGCATTGGAAAACAAACAGAAATCGCGGCAACACGTTCATTTAAACCGCCTGTACCTGACCTGCCAGAGACAGAGGGAGACCATCCTACCTTGGCAGATTAGCTTTCACCCTCCCAACCAAACTAGAAATGTTGTACTTGCAGAGACCCCCCAATCCCGAGCAACCTGCGTCCCCAGGTATCTAAAGTAAGTCCCTGCCCTACGGATTGGAAGCCCCCCCACTCCTGCCCCCACCCCCGGCCGCGAAACCACAAAATATTCACTCTTGTCTAGATTTAATTTGTACCCAGAGAAAGACCCAAACAACCGAAGCGGCTCCAGTATTCCCTCGATTGACACACTCGGTTCCGACACGTATAATAACAAGTCATCAGCATTTTAGGACACCCTATGTTATGTCCTCCCCGCCCACCCCCCGCACTATTCTTTTCCATACCCATGGCTTCTTAACGCGATGGCCAATGTCTCAATCGTGAGTGCAAACAGCAGGGGGGTCATAGGACACCCCTGCCTAGTCCCACGGTGGAGAGAAAGGTATCTTGAGCTGATGTTGTTTGTGCGGACACTCGCCCTCGGCTCCTTATACAGTAGCTTTACCCAGTCCACAAATCTTGGTCCAATCCCAAACCGCTCCAGAACTGTCAACAAGTACCCCATTCTACCCGGTCAAACGCCTTCTCAGAGTCCAATGCCACAACCACCTCTGCTTCCTTCCCCTCCGCTAGTACCATAAACACGTTCAATACCCTCCTAATGTTCGAAAAGAGCTGCCTCCCTCTCACAAACCCCATCCTATCTTCACCTATCACCTTTGTGAGGCAAGGTTGGCTCGTTGGTCAAGAGGTATGATTCTCACTTAGAGGCTTCCGCTGCAATAAAATGTGGATTCAAATCCCGGACGAACCCTACAAAGTCCTTTTTTGGGCAGCACGGTAGCACAGTGCATAACACAGTTGCTTCACTGCTCCAGGGTCCTAGGTTCGATTCCCAGCTTGGGTCACTGTCTGTGCGGAGTCTGCACGTTCTCCCCATGTGAGCGTGGGTTTCCTCCGGGTGCTCCGGTTTCCTCCCACAGTCCAAAGATGTGCAGGTTAGGTGGATTGGCCATTCTAAATTGCCCTTTGTGTCCAAAAAAAAAAGGTTAGGTGGGGTTGCTGGGTTACGGGGATAAAGGGGACAGGGCGGAGGCGTGGGGCTTAAGTAGGGTGCTCTTTCCAAGGGCCGATGCAGACTCGATGGGCCGAATGGCCTCCTTCTGCACTGTAAATTCTATGATTCCTCCAACCAACCTGCCAGGACCTTCGCCAATATCTTTGCGTCCACGTTTAAAAGTGATATGGGGCCCGGAGTCAATTTTAATTAAAGATATAACTTAGCTGAACATTTCAGCTAGATCCTGCATCAACATGTTGTGGGGCCTGACTAGTTATCTATTTTGTTCTTTGCCTGCCGGTCTATTCCCACACTTCGAACGACCCTTGATCCCACCTGACCCAGCTTGACCCGAACTGTCTGCTGCTCAAACCACCTAACCCAAAATCTGGCACGGCCTCGGTCCCAAGGTTGCTGGTTTTAAGACACTGATGACACTTCACAATTGTAAAGTGCTTTGGGATGCCTTGAGGCGAAAGGCACCATATAAATGTAAATCTTCCTTTTTACCTGATTACCAAACTTCAAAATATGTCTGGGTAGCAGGATATTGTTATCCTGTAAGCCCTGATAATTGAGGGGATTAGTGTTTTAAAAACAAACATGTCTTTCAGTGAAACGTTGCTTGACATGATTCACTAGAATATTAAAAATGCCCCTCTTGGAGGGAATCAATCTCGTAGCCAGTTACCAGATCCAAATGATAGAGGAGTAATTCTTTAAACTGGTTTGTATTGTGGCAGAGTGATGAAAGACGGCATGATTTGCACCCTTATGGCAATTTAAATGATAATTTTACACTCAATTGGTGCTTGAATTGTGACAAGAAGTGCATGCAACATTATTTTATGGTGCCAAACGTCAATTACTAATATAGCCAGAACAAATATCCAGGATCACATCCTGGGCCACTGTTCTAACTTAAAAATCATGCAACAAATCATCATTATGGATACTTGGAGTGGTCCAAGAAATAATTATACGTACCATCAGCAATGCCTTTATTTTTTGTTCAGCATTTGCCCATTTATGCAAAAATCCCTCAAGCAATTCTCAGTGTCTTTGACAAATATTCTATTTTGGTTGGGACTGAGGTGATGGTGCGGCCAATACCAGATCCAGGAACTGGCGACCCGAAATCGATGCTCACCGTGGTTCTACTGGGCGTGGACAGGGTGAACCTCCAGTGGTTTATGGGATTGCTGACAGGCCACTGCAGAAAACAGCAAAATAAAAAGGGATGTCCACCAATTTGTGTTGGACTAAGAGGATTATTAAATATCTCACCTGCCACTCCTGCTGCTCCTCCCTCCCTAAACAAGGAATGCTTCACCTCTTCAGTAAAAGCTTACTTTTGCTTCTGCTCTCAGAGGAACTGCTAGATTTTCTGTCTCCCCACCTGCACCCCCCCCCCCCCACCCAAAAAGTATTGGTGCCATTTTAAAAATTATTTAACAGAACATAAACGCGCTGGCTCGGCAAACATTTTTCAAAAAATTTAGAGTACCCAATTAATTTTTTCTAATTAAGGGGCAATTTAACGTGGCCAATCCACCTAGTCTGCACATCTTTGGATTGTGGGGGTGAAACCAATATTATTCTTTGTGTCTGAATAAAGCCCGTAGTCTGACAGTTGAAGTAGATGCTTTATTTCTATGAGTTTATTCTCTCCCCAGTGCTTAGACTATGTTACATCTGAGCTGCCTGTCTGTGTCCTGCTCACCACCTGCCATTCCTGTGAAGAGAGAGAGGCTACTTCCTGTTTGTCTATGTATATATACATCTCTGGTGCTCCCTCTAGTGGTTACTTAGTTGTAGTGTATTCACATTAACCCTTTGTGTATATACAGTGATGCATATCACTACAAAACCTACACAAACATGAGGAGAATGTGCAAACTCCACACGGACAGTGACCCAGACCCGGGATCGAACCTGGGACCTCGGCGCCGTGAGGCAGCAATGCTAACTATTGCACAACCGTGCTGCCCAAGGCAAACATTTTTATTGCCCATCCCTAATTTCCCTTGGGAAGGTGGTAGTGAACCATCTTTTTTTAAAACGTTATATTGTTGATGTGTAATGTACTACAGCTGTAACAAGAAATACCATTTCTTTTATTCTGACATGACAATGTGTCAGTCCTCATCACACAGTTTGCACAATTAAAAAGGAATATACAGGAACAAAAATGTCAAACTATTGTATGGCCTGTAAACAGAATGGTCTGCGGGTGTGCTCGATAGATAATTTACAGAGGTCAAAACTGAAAGAAAAATAACTTGCAAATATTGTGCTTCAGGAGCAGTTTGAGGAGCTTAAAATTCCACAAGGCAACACACACCCAAACAAGAAACAAAATCTCTCACCAATAACAGTAATCTCCACAGGTTCACTTGCGTTAAGCCCGACCAACACTCCCACGTCACTACCTTTCACACTTGTTTTGAAAAAAACCTGCAAGTCACTGATAATAGCAAGACATTTTCTCGATATATTCTCTATATTTTTATTTTTGTGTTTTACTACTACTGCAAATTTGTAGTTAACTTTCTTTTTATTAAATAAAATATATTAACTTTATTTTGAATGTTGCTTGGGAGTGTTGCCAGAGTTGAGGGAGTTTTATCATACATAGAGCATTAGAGTTTACACGAATGGAGAATTTGTACCAGTCTTGTGAGGTTTTTTTTAATGCTCGTAATGTAGCCATCTCAGATGGCCAACAGCAAAGGACCATGGGAATTATGGCCAACCCAGGACTCAGACAGACTCAGAGCTTGTGTGTGTATTTGCAACCCAGATAGCTAGACGCGATCTAAACCCCCGCTCATTTGCATTCTAATGGCCCAATTCCCCAGAACAAAAGAACTGTACTCAGGTAACCGATACCGATACAGACTAAGCGGCGCCACTCCCTTTGCTCAGGGAGCCCAAACAGCCAAGGTCAATGACCGCTAAGGACACACCCAGCCATCAAGGCACCTGCCCTCTATTGGCCAAAATCAAAGGCAGTGATCGAAGCCTGTTGAATTATTGGGTCCAAGTTAAGGACCGCCCCAAAGAGCGCAAAATCCCAGAGGGATAAGAAGAGACACAGCCATGTGCTTGGTCTCTCTTGGATCCGGCCTGTGCCAACCCCAGTGCAGCATAACGATCAGACAGACAAGTTCAAGACCAACGTTCACTACCAGACGGATGAGCCCAGCAGAAACCGAGCCACTTCTTCCACCCAGCCACGCAAGATCCGGACAAAGGCCTTGTCCATCTGCATAGAGCCGGTTGTCCTGAAGTTAAGTATAGGTTATTGTAGTTGTTAGGTGTAGTTTAACTTGTAGTGTTTTGTGTTGCATGTCGAAGTAATCCTTGTGTGTAAATAAACCATCTTTGAACTTGAACTGACAAACTGGTTGTGTGGTCCTTTGATTGATATCCCGTAAAGCCTTGTGGTGGTATCATTTGATACCTGGCGACTCTAAAGAGCATCATTATTAATTGGCAACATTATTGGCGACTCCGGTACCAATTAGCAACATTATTGGCGACTCTGGGGGGACAACCTAACTGAGGTACATAAGAAAACGCAGCGAAAGTTCGAAAGCCGATGGCAATAATGTCACAGTTTGGCACAGTTGCGAGGCACAGAGGAGGTCGTGAGGACGCTCCGCAGACAGCTAGTTGAGAAAGAGGAGAAGAATGAGGGAAACTACAGTGAAAGTGAAAAGATTAATGAGCAACTCCGGGAACAGTTGGCAGCTAAAGATAAAGAGATGGCTGATGTCAAACGGGCACACCAATCTTGTTTAATTCACCTTAGTAGCTTTCAGATCCAGTACGATAAAGCCTACCAAGATACACAGCGCGCAATGTTGGTACGAGAAGAGACAGAACAGCAGGTGACACAGTTAACGGGACAATGCACAGATTTAAAGGCAACTTTACGAGCACTCCATAGCTCCACTACAGAACAAAGACACAGCACAGTAGACCACCCGAAATGTAGACAACAAATAGAGAAGTTACAGTGACTGCTTTCAGTGCAAAACGGGTTTAGAGATACCTTTGGACAAAATTTAAATGAGTAAGGTGCCCCCAATTGGCAAGAACGAAATGAAACCGCCCAGAGTTATGTGGAGAACACAGAAAATCACAATAGAGCCCCCCATGCCCTGAAAAGGAAAGCACCCGCACCACCGACTGCACAGGCAGCACACACCCCCATGAATCCGGTCACCACACAGCGCATGTCATCGGATCAGGAGGAGCCCGATTGCGTTTACACCACCCCATTATCCATCACCCAATTGAGAGATGCCTGCGCTAACATTGATCCATTCGGACCCACCGCAGACCCGCATAATTTCTTTGAGAGAGTACGCCAGCAAAAGGTTATGTACGATCTAGACGAAAGGGAGGAAGTTAAACTTATAGTAATGAGCCTTGACCAGTCCGTCAGCTCAGCTTTACCAGAACCCCAGAATGTAGGAGGAGGAACCCTACAGGAGATGAAAACGGCAATTTTAGATGCGATCGGGTACAACAAGTAGAAGGTTTGAGCCGTTGTGGGCAAAAAAGGGAGAGCATCCGACCGCATTTGCAGGTCACCATTGGATCCATTTTAAAGCAGTATTTGGGGATTTGACCCGCGTACACTTAGATAATGACAACACAACTAAATGGTCCCGCACTTTAGTCTCCCACGCCACAGAAACAGGTCAAAAGGCTTGTGTGAATTACGACCCCGCAGATGCCACACACAATGAAGTTTGGGTTTTAAAGCGACTCTCCAGAGCTTGGGAACAATCCCTACACAGGAAGGCAGATCAGGAAAAGATAGCAGCAAATATGCACCCAGTTAAAACTAACCAGGACCCAGCATGGATAAATGAGGGTAGACACGAAGGACAACACCCCAGAGCACAGGCACCACGAGGTTGCTATAATTGTGGACACATGGGACATTACACCCGCGAATGACAACAAAACCCCCCCGAGCCAGCAACGCCACCAACAACCAAGCCCCCCACTTAGGAACAATGTTAGGCCCATACATAGTGTTAGCACCCATTCAGATAATTCAGCAATCAACACCACAGATTGATGGTGTTCGGACTCCCCAACTTGAGTCTGCAACACACTCTGGGACAAATCAGGCAGACCAGTAGTCACATGCACAGTCCGGGGACATCCAGTAGAAGTTCTTTGGGACACAGGAGGGTCCCGCACCACTTTAAACTCCTCCACAATGTACCAGCGTGACAAATGGCCCACCACCGACACCATCACCCTTAGTGGATTTACCATACATGTACAGCAGGGATACATCACAGCCCCCGTAGATATTCAGATAGGAACCATAAGCACCAGACACCCTGTTGTTCTGGTCAACTTGCCCCAAACAGCCGAGCACATTCTAGGAATCGATTTTATTATCTCCCACAACCTTTCCTTTGATCCCGTGAATAGATGTGTATGGAAAATGGCCAAAACAGCGAGAGCCCCCGCTATGCTCACAGTAGAGGACTATGAACATAGGATTTGCTCAGTAGGAGACTATTGGTTAGATCCACAAACAATTAGTACAGACCAGACAATTAGAGAGGTCCTCAGAAAACATCAAGTTTCCTTCGCCCAACACAAACACGATTGTGGGAAGATCCCAGGAATGGTCACAATTTCAGGTCCCGATCCTAAGCCACAGAGGCAATACGGTTTCCCACAGCAAGCCGAGGGTGACATTTCAATGGTCATCAATAGCCTATTAGATCAAAGAATAATTCGGCCAGTAACCTCAACAAATAATGCCCCAATTTGGCCCGCGAAGAAACTCGATGGTTCTTGGCGACTGATAATCGACTATCGAGAACTTAACAAGGTCACCCCTTTTGCAGCACCCACCGTTGCCACGTTGGGGCAGCACGGTAGTACAAGTGGATAGCACTGTGGCTTCACAGCGCCAGGGTCCCAGGTTCGATTCCCCGCTGGGTCACTGTCTGTGCGGAGTCTGCATGTTCTCCCCATGTCTGCGTGGATTTCCTCCGGGTGCTCCAGTTTCCTCCCACAGTCCAAAGACATGCAGGTTAGGTAGATTGGCCATGATAAATTGTCCTTAGTGACCAAAAAGGTCAGGAGGGGTTATTGGGTTACGGGGATAGGGTGGAAGTGAGGGCTTAAGTGGGTCGGTGCAGATGCGATGGGCCAAATGGCCTCCTTCTGCACTGTATGTTCTATGTTCTATGAGTCCCGAGACCATGCTCAAGCGCGGAGTACAGGCAAAGTACTTCACAGCGCTGGACATCAGCAATGGCTTTTGGTCCATTCCGCTAGACAAGACCTGTCAATATAAGTTTGCGGTCACATTTCAAGGGCAGCAGTATACGTGGACATGCCTCCCGCAAGGATTCCACAACTCCCACTCCATTTTCCCCCGACAATTGGCCAACAGACTTTCCAAATTTTCCCGCCCCGAATGCCTTATACAGTATGTGGACGACTTACCCCTACAAACGGACACTATAGAAGAGCATGTAAAGCTCCTTTCGGAATTACTAGGTCCTGTGCAATCCAATAGATGCAAGGTCAACCCCCAAAAAGCCCAGATCTTAAAAGAAAAGGTCCTTTACTTAGGCACCAATATCACCCACGGGAAGAGAGAAATTGAACACAAACAAATCGAATCAATCGTTAAATTGCCCCTGTCCCACAATGTCACTGCACTCCACTCATTCCTAGGTTTAGTAGGATATTGTAGGGGTCATATAGATGGTTCTGCCACAAAAGCATCCCCACTCTCAGAACTCCTTAAAAAGAATGTCCCATGGGAATGGCTTCCGCAGCACACAGACGCCATTGAAGATTTAAAACGCGCCCTCGGCACAGCCCCCGCTTTACAAGTTCCAGACCCAGACTCGCCCTATGCCATCGAAGTGGCAACCACCGACCGAACCCTATCAGCAGTACTCCTGCAGGAAAGATATGATCACTTAGGACCCGTAGCCTATGCCTCACGAGTGTTGGACCCTGTGAACGGCACTTGCTTGCAGTCTTTTGGGCAGGACAGTATTTCGCGAACATCACAGGCCTTAACCCAGTAATGATCTTAACTGAGCACACCCCAATGCAACTCTTGTTAGATGGTAGATTAAAGGACGGTTCCGTCAGCCAAATCAAAGCAGCTTGCTGGACACCACTGTTACAAGGCAGGGACATTACAGTCAAACGTACCACGACCCACACATTTCTGGCCGACAATCTTCAGTATGCAGGGACCCCTCATGAGTGCCAGATCATAGCAGCCCAACACCACATAGGACCCTTTATTCCAAGGTCACTACACCCACGTGCAGGCAGTAAAACACACGATTCCCAGATCCCAGGCAACGCCTTAAAGATTTATGTAGATGGTTCCTCCACAATCGAAAATGGAAAGAGAATAACTGGTTGTGGAATTTATGTAGACGACGCGCATCAGAAGAAATCTCTTTAAAATTGCCCGGCCACCTCGGTTCACAAGCAGCGGAACTCACAGCCATAGCATATGTAGTGCAACATCCAGATTCTTTCCCAACCCCCGCAGACATACATTCTGACAGTCTATATGTATGCAATAGCTTGACAGAATTCCTGCCGCTGTGGGAATCTAGAGGATTCGTTTCAGCCGATGGAAAACCCCTACCCTCTGCCCCGTTGTTGAAACACATTCTTAGGACAGCCTCAGACTGCACGTATAGTATTATTAAAGTGAGAAGCCATCATCGTTCGTCCCCACCCGGTAATGTAAAGGCAGGCGCCTTAGCTAAGTCAGGATCACGCCACGGTCACTTTTGGCAACCCCCCGAAAGTGAACCGATACATGCAGTTCAGGTTTCTCAGATCAATATCGAGGATCTATCCCAGGCCCAAAAGGAAGACGACACTCTCAAACAAGTTTTAGACGGTAACTTCCCAGCCCCCTACGACAAATGCAAGGACTCACTGACGGTACAGGATGGTATAGTTTTGAAAAATGGAATTTATGTGGACCCCACCCAGGACAAAAACCAGATAATTTACCAATTTCATGACAGACACTGGCATGACTGGAACTTGTAAAGCGGGGGCTGTGCCGAGGGCGCGTTTTAAATCTTCATTAGGGGATAGACAGTACCATTGCCCTTTTAAAACCTTTGTGTCGGTGGCCCGATTTAAAAGCAGATGTCACACATTATGTTGAGAATTGTTTAATCTGTGCACAGAACAATCCTGAAAGGTACTCCAAGAAGGGACAATTGAGACACACCTGACCTGTTAATGGCCCTTGGACAGATTTGCAACTCGACTACATTGGCCCCCTCCCCCCTTGCGGAAATGGTTTCAAATACATATTAGTGGTAATCGACACCTTTACAAAATGAATAGAAGCATTTCCCTCACGGACAAACACTGCAAAGACCACAGCTAAGATTTTGACCTAACAGATGTTTACACGCTGGGGTCTTCCCCGCAGCATTGAGTCAGACCAAGGTTCCCATTTCACCGGCAGAGTCATGCAAAATGTCCAAATGATTTTTGGAATCAAACAAAAAATTCACATCGCGTATCACCCCCAATCCAGCGGCATTGTTGAGAGAATGAATCGCACTTTGAAAGCGACCATTAGAAAACTAGTGCAACAGAATAATACCACATGGGACACAGTTCTCCCATTTGTATTATGGTTAATCGGAACACCGTTTCCAGTTCCACAGGTTTCACCACCCACACTCTCATGACCGGACGGCCCATGAAAGGAATTGAATATTTATTAGGTTTTGATTTGGCAAGCCCCACAGTCACCACCCTCACCCATGAAAAAGTGGTCCAACAAGTCACAGATAACATTAAAGTAGCCCAGCTCGCTGCAGCTGATTAACTAGGTGCTAGAAGGAAGCAGAGTAAAGCCTACTTTGACAAAACCATCCACCCTGTAGAGTACATAGTCAGTCATCAAGTAATGGTTTCCCTTTACAATCCCAGTTCTTTCCTCTCCCCCAAACTTGCAGGACCCTACTCCATTTCAGACAAGGTAAGCCCCTCTGTGTACAAGAAAACGTACCTCAATGGTAAAACTGGTTGGTTCCACATCAACCAGCTCAAGTCTATTGAACCCAATGTAACCACTCCCACCACATCTCCCTAGCAATTGCAAATGATTCCACCCCGCCCATCGACAACCTAGTCCAACCCTCCCCCAGCCCTGACAGCACGTCCACACCCACAGACCCGACCTTGTCTCCATCCACTGGTACGACCATCCACCTAGAGCTTGACTCCGACGACAGCGCCAGCCTCCCCGAATTGACCACGATCACTGACCACTGGTACAACCTCCCCAGCCCCAGTCATTCAAGCCCCTGGTACCACGACCAAGACATGTTTGGCCCCCGATACCCCCTTCCACAGCCAGAGCCACCGCCACCGCCCGACAGCAGTAACTTGCCCTTCACTGCCACCACTCCTACACCTCATGACAAACAAACCCCTTTTTGGCACCGCGACAACTCTTGTAGACTGGTTAGACATGACGATTCGGATTCAACGATGGCCCACGCGGCCACGGCACAAAAACGACAGACATGAGTCTGGCAAACGGGAGATGGTGATGATTCAGCTTCTGACTCTGGTTATGGTAATCCTTTTACAACGCTTTTTGATATAGAACCCTGAGGTGTCCAGATGATGAGATAAAGACGCCGCGTAAGAATTACGGTGTCCTACTTTCTGATGGAGCCTGCCCGCCTTTTTATTTTCCTTCTTTCTTTCTTCTTGTTACATGGTTTTAATTAATGTCGGCCTGACACCCAATTTCTTGATACAGTCATAGTCACTCTTCCAATGACATTTACTGACCAATGGCCGTTAAAGGAACAATTGTTGGATCTCACATGTGATACAAATTCTTTCCGCTCCTTTAGGTCACCCAGGTAGGGAATAACAGCACTAATCCCCGCCCTGCCTGAGGACCCCAAATGCATCCGGTCAGTTAAGCTCGGGTAGTGGAGCAACGGCACTGATCACCGCCTTTCCCGGGGATTCCACCCATTCTTGCACTGCCGCGGCCCACACGCATCTCATGTTCCTGTCACTTTGAGTATTCTGGAATGGTTCTTTACGCTTTTCACTGTCCTAGAACATAGAACACAGAACATTACAGCGCAGTACAGGCCCTTCGGCCCTCAATGTTGCGCCGAACTGTGAAACCACTCTAAAGCCCATCTACACTATTCCCTTATCGTCCATATGTCTATCCAATGACCATTTGAATGCCCTTAGTCCACTACTGTTGTAGCGAGTCCACTACTGTTGCAGGCAGGGCATTCCACGCCCTTACTAGTCTCTGAGTAAAGAACCTACCTCTGACATCTGTCTTATATCTATCTCCCCTCAATTTAAAGCTATGTCCCCTCATGCTAGACATCACCATCCGAGGAAGAAGGCTCTCACTGTCCACCCTATGCAATCCTCTGATCATCTTGCATGCCTCAATTAAGTCATCTCTTAACCTTCTTCTCTCTAACGAAAACAGCCTCAAGTCCCTTAGCCTTTCCTCATAAGATCTTCCCTCCATACCAGGCAACATTCTGGTAAATCTCCTCTGCACCCTTTCCAATGCTTCCACATCCTTCCTATAATGCGGTGACCAGAATTGCACGCAATACTCCAAATGCGGCCGCACCAGAGTTTTGTACAGCTGCAACATGACCTCATGGCTCCGAAACTCAATCCCTCTACCAATAAAAGCTAACACACCGTACGCCTTCTTAACAACCCTCTCAACCTGGGTGGCAACTTTCAGGGATCTATGTACATGGACACCGAGATCTCTCTGCTCATCCACACTGTCAAGAATCTTGGGCGAAATTCTCCGGTATCGGCGCGATGTCCGCCGACCGGCGCCAAAAACGGTGCAAATCAGTCGGGCATCACGCCGCCCCAAAGGTGCGGAATTCTCCGCATCTTGGGGGACCCAGCCCCAACCTTGAGGGGCTAGGCCCGCGCTGGACTAATTCCCGCCCCGCCAGCTGGCGGGAAAGGCCTTTGGTGCCCCGGCAGCTGGCGCGGAAATGACATCTCCGGGCGGCGCATGCGCGGGAGCCTTAGCGGCCGCTCACGGCATTCCCGCGCATCCGCATTGGAGGGAGTCTCTTCCGCCTCCGCCATGGTGGAGACCGTGGCGAAGGCGGAAGGAAAAGATTGCCCCCACGGCACAGGTATGCCCGCGGGTCGGTGGGCCCCGATCGCGGGCCAGGCCACCGTGGGGGCACCCCCCGGGGCCAGATCGCCCCGCGCCCCCCCCCAGGACCCCGGAGCCCGCCCGCGCTGCCTTGTCCCGCCGGTAAGAGAGGTGGTTTAATCCACGCCAGCGGGACAGGCATTCTAGCAGCGGGACTTCGGCATATCCGGGATGGAGAATCGCGGGGGGGGGGGGGGGGCAGCCAACCGGCGCGGCGCGATTCCCGCCCCCGGCGAATCTCCGGTGCCAGAGAATTCGGCAACCGGCAGGGTCGGGATTCACGCCAGCCCCCGGCGATTCTCCGACCCGGCCGGGTGGGTCGGAGAATCTCGCCCCTGACCATTAGCCCAGTACTCTGTCTTCCTGTTACTCCTTCCAAAATAAATCACCTCACACTTTTCTGCATTAAACTCCATTTGCCACCTCTCAGCCCAGTGCTGCAGCTTATCTATGTCCCTCTGTAACTTGTAACATCCATCCGCACTGTCCACAACTCCACCGACTTTAGTGTCATCTGTAAATTTACTCACCCTTCTACGCCCTCCTCCAGGTCATTTATAAAAATGACAAACAGCAGTGGCCCCAAAACAGATCCTTGTGGTACACCGCTAGTAACTGGACTCCAGTCTGAACATTTCCCATCAACCACCACCCCTTGTCTTCTTCCAGCTAGCCAATTTCTGATCCAAACTGCTAAATCACCCTGAATCCCATGCCTCTGTATTTTCTGCAGTAGCCTACCGTGGGGAACATTATCAAACGCTTTACTGAAATCCATATACATCACATCAACTGCTTTACCCTCATCCACCTGTTTGGTTACCTTCTCAAAGAACTCAATAAGGTTTGTGAGGCATGACCTACCCTTCACAAAACCGTGTTAACTATCTCTAATCAAATTATTCCTTTCCATATGATTATACATCCTATCTCTTCTAAACCTTTCCAAGATTTTGCCCACAACAGAAGTAAGGCTCACTGGTCTATAGTTACCAGGGTTGTCTCTACTCCCCTTCTTGAACAAGGGGACAACATTGGCTATCCTCCAGTCTTCTGGCACTATTCCTGTAGACAAAGATGACTTAAAGATCAAAGCTAAAGGCTCAGCAATCTCCTCCCTAGCTTCCCAGAGAATCCTAGGATAAATCCCATCTGGCCCATGGGACTTATCTATTTTCACACTTTCCAGAATTGCTAACACCTCCTCCTTATGAACCTCAAGCCCTTCTAGTCTAGTAGCCTGAATCTCAGTATTCTCCTCGACAACATTACCTTTTTCCTGTGTGAATACTAAGGAAAAATATTCATTTAGCACTTCTCCTATCTCTTCGGACTCCAAGCACAACTTCCCACTACTGTCCTTGACTGGCCCTACTCTTGCCCTTGTCATTTGTTTATTCCTGACATATCTATAGAAAGCTTTAGGGTTATCCTTGATCCTACCTGCCAAAGACTTCTCGTGTCCCCTCCTGGCTCTTCGAAGCTCTCTCTTTAGGTCCTTCCTAGCTAACTTGTAACTCTCAAGTGCCCTTACTGAACCTTCACATCTCATCTTTACATAAGCCTCCTTCTTCCTCTTGACAAGTGTTTCGACTGCTTTAGTAAACCACGGTTCCCTTGCTCGACCACTTCCTCCCTGCCTGACAGGTACATACTTATCAAGGACACGCAGTAGCTGTTCCTTGACCAAGCTCCACATTTCCATTGTGCCCATTCCCTGCAGTTTTCCTCTCCATCCGATGCATCCTAAGTCTTGCCTCATCGCATCATAATTGCCTTTCCCCCAG
Source organism: Scyliorhinus torazame (assembly GCF_047496885.1). Taxonomy (NCBI): domain Eukaryota; kingdom Metazoa; phylum Chordata; class Chondrichthyes; order Carcharhiniformes; family Scyliorhinidae; genus Scyliorhinus; species Scyliorhinus torazame. The sequence goes on from NC_092723.1 coordinate 170,297,674, forward strand.
ATATAACTCTTGCCCTGTGGTATATACCTATCCCTTTCCATCACTAAAGTAAACGTAATCGAATTGTGGTCACTATCACCAAAGTGCTCACCTACCTCCAAATCTAACACCTGTCCTGGTTCATTACGCAGTACCAAATCCAATATGGCCTCGCCTCTCATTGGCCTATCTACATACTGTGTCAGGAAACCCTCCTGCACACATTGGACAAAAACGGACCCATCTAAAGTACTCGAACTATAGCTTTTCCAATCAATATTTGGAAAGTTAAAGTCCCCCATAACAACTACCCTGTTGCTTTCACTCCTATCCAGAATCATCTTTGCAATTCTTTCCTCTACATCTCTGGAACTTTTCAGAGGCTTATAGAAAACCCCTAACAGGGTGACCTCTCCTTTCCTGTTTCTAACCTCAGCCCATACTTCCTCAGTCGACGAGTCCTCATCAAACGTCCTTTCTGCCACCGTAATACTGTCCTTGACTAACAATGCCACCCCTCACCCTCTTTTACCACCTTCCCTGCGCTTACTGAAATATCTAAACCCCGGCACCTGCAACAACCATTCCTGTCCCTGCTCTATCCATGTCTCTAAAATGGCCACAACATCGAAGTCCCAGGTACCAACCCATGCCGCAAGTTCACCCACCTTATTCCGGACGCTCCTGGCATTGAAGAAGACACACTTTAAACCACCTTCCTGCCTGCCGGTACACTCCTGCAACTTCGAAACCTTACTCATGACCTCACTACTCTCAACCTCCTGTATACTGGAGCTACAATTCAGATTCCCAAGCCCCTGCTGGCAGGTCTTAGTTTTCCCTTCTCTGCTCTTTCATTGTGGTTTAAAGCATGCCCTTTGCCACAGCCTGTACACTCATCCCTTTACCTTCCTCGACCCTCTGGTCGTTCCCCACCTGCTATTTACACGTTTGATGCCCTTGGTTGCCACATATGCTGCTACACGTGAACTACCTCTGGACCCTGGGACGACGAAACTCTATAAAACTGGCCGCCCTAAAATTTGGCTAGTTAAGATAAGCCTCAGCCATCACTGGTTGCAGTAAAGGAAAGACTGGACAGATAAATTATCCGCCCACTCCCCTCATCGACCACCAGCTGCAAGAATCTCTGCACTTACAAAGAAATTTTTTTGGCAATGCCTTGTCTCTCAAAATGTTATTTCAAAAAAAAAAATGAGGGAGTCACACATGGTGACAATTCTAATGGGTAATTGAAGCTAAGGAGAGAAAGACAAATAAACAAAATATTAACCGAAGATAATAACAGATATTATGCTTGCACCCCCAGGAATATATGGAAAACGGAAGACAGAAGACAAGATGAAGAGAGAACTGATGACCTACATTGTGATAATCGCTGGACTCCTACAACTGCGCACGTTACAAGCCTCTGTACCACACACCACACTAGCCCCGAACATGACCACACAACATGATACCCCAAGCCAGGACACCACACCACACATAGAGATAGACACTGAAACCCCCACTTGGTGCGAAAACATTGCCAAATGGTACCCCCTTTCATACACAATAGAGGCCCATCTGGTAATTGCAATAATCTGCAGTGTCATCTAGACACTTAAACTCCGTAAATGGTGAAAAAGAGCCTCCGATATATACACTCCGAGCCCCCTTCTTTGGAATTCACCCAACTCAACAAACACTGTAATCGCTGATAACAATAAAGACCGTATACCGCTGTAATTTTGATAGATTAAGTAGAAATGTGATGCTGCTGTTTTGAAATTTTGTATTGTACATAAGTTCTTTCTGATATTTGCCAGCAGCATGAGAGCAGCTTAGATAGTGATAGTTAGATGTCCCCTTGTGCGATTAAGTTAAATGTGTAATAGTGAAATGTTTTATAGTGACCCGTTAGAAATTATGAATGTATGATGTGTGAATAAAAATGTTAGGTAAATGCTCCAAAAATATAGGACAAAATAGTGTAGAACCTGTCCTTGACCAAGGGTAACCGGCACACCAGGGATGGATAAGGGATCAACAGTGTGATCCACCACACTTCGTGTTCAGGATCAAGAGGACTGGATGTAGCCACCTCAGATGACCACCTGCAAAGGACCATGGGAATTATGGCCAACCTAGTACTCAGACAGACTCAGAGCTTGTGTGTGTATTTGCAACGCAGATAGCTAGGCGCGATCGAAACCCCCGCTCATTTGCATTCTAATTGCCCATTTCCCCAGAACAAAAGAACTGTACTCAGGTAACCGATACAGATACAGACTAATCGGCGCCACTCCCTTTGCTTAGGAAGCCCAAACAGCCAAGGTCAATGGCCGCTAAAGACACGCCCAGCCATCAAGGCACCTGCCCCTTTATTGGCCAAAATCGAAGGCAGTGATCGAAGCCTGTCGAGTTATTGGGTCCGAGTTAAGGACCACCCCAAAGAGCGCGAAATCCCAGAGGGATAAGAAGAGACACAGCCATGTGCTCGGTCTCTCTTGGATCCGGCCTATGCCAACTGAAGTGCAGCATAACGATCAGACAGACAAGTTCAAGGCCAACGATCGCTGCCAGACGGATGAGCCCAGCAGAAACCGAGCCACTTCTTCCACCCAGCCTCGCAAGATCCGGACAAAGGTCTTGTCCATCTGCATAGAGCCGGTTGTCCTGAAGTTAAGTATAGGTTATTGTAGTTGTTAGGTGCAGTTTAACTTGTAGCGTTTTGTGTTGCATGTCAAAGTAATCCTTGTGTGTAAATAAACCATCTTTGAACTTGAACTGACAAGCTGTTTGTGTGGCCCTTTGATCAATATCCGGTAAAGACTTGTGGTGGCACAATGTGATACCTGGCGATTCTAAAGAGCATCATTATTAATTGGCAAAATTATTGGTGACTCCGGTGCCGATTGGCAACAATAAGATAGAGCCACAAATTACTGCTGTGATCTAACAACTAATGTGAGCCATCTTCTGGAACCGCTGCAGTCCAGGTGCTATTAGAGAGGGAGTCCCAGAATTTTGATCCAGTGACAGTGAAGGAAGGGCAATATAGTTCCAAGTCAGGATGGCGTGTGGTTTGGAGGGAACTTGCAGGCAGATGTGTTCCCATGTACCTGCTGCCCTTGTTCTTCTATGTTGCAGAGGTCACCATTAGGAACATAGGAAACATCAGAACCGCCATCCAATACAATCACAGATGATCGGACACTTCAATGCTTTTTACACACACTATCCCCATAACCCTTTACGTTATTGTTAATCAGAAATCTCTCAATCTCTACCTTAAACGTATTCAATGACTGAGCTTCCACAGCCCTCTGGTGTAGGGAATTTCAAAGATTCACAACTCTTTGTGTAAAGAAATTTCTCCTCATCTCAGTCCTAAGTGCCAGCCACCTTATTTTAAAATTGTGCCCTCTGGTTCTAGACTCCCCAACTAGGGGAGACATCTTACCTGCTTCGACCCTGTCTAATCCTTTAAGTATTTTGCAGAATTCAATGAGGTCACCTCTCCTTCTTCGAAACGCTGGTGAATACAGGCCCAGTTTTCCCAAACTCTTCTTAAAATGGTCCCTCCATCCCCTGTACAAGTCTGGGTGATTTCTCTCGATGAATGCACTGCCACAAAGAGTAGTTTAGGCAACTAGCATCGATGCATTTAAGAACAAGTTGGATAAGCACAAGAGGGAGAAAGGAACAGAAGGTTATGCTGGCTGGTTTAAATGAATTTGGGGTTAGAGGAAACTCATGTGCCTAAACGTCTGCAAGTACCAGTTGGGTCAAATGGCCTGTTTGTAGGCTGTAAATTCTATATAAAACCATGTAAAAATATGTGTCCAAATCCAAAACTTCCCCAAGTCTTCAGGAAAAGAGGTGAGGATATTTTAGAAGGAAGAATTTTGTTCTGTTAAACTTCCTCCTGACTTATCGAGCTGCAATGGTGCTTACTGTCAATGTTTCACTGCATTCCCAATGGTGATTGACACTTGAAGCTGTCAGTCAAGTTTTGTGATGAATCTGCTAGGCTGCTGGGGGATGTGCTGTAGAGAAAAACTAGCACTTCACTCTCATCCAAGCTCCAGTATGAACATCATTGCAAATGACACAATCGACGCGGGGAATTAAAGTTAGGAAGAAGTCTGTAGCACTCACGGTTGTCCTCAGAGCCGGTCAAAGGCTACATAAAAGTGAACAATTATGCATGACACAGGAAATAAAAAGTGGGCAAATGGGAGAAATGCATAGTTGGAAATGGATACTTGGCAGTAACTGGATATTCCAATGACAAGTTAAACTACTGAGCCAGCCCAAACTATAAACTTTGCCTTAACATTATTCCCATTCGCCTTGCTGTTTTTCAATTTAATTTCCCATAATTTACATTGCTAGCTGATCTTCTTTGTGTCTAAAAGGGCACTTTTGACATTCAGCAACTGCGTTATTGGATAAATTCACAGTGCAGCTACCAGCTTTTATACTTTGGGTTCCAGTCAGACAAAACTTTGTTCATACCGGCTGACTCCTGATGGGCTGGAACCAATACAACCATCCCCAGGATTGAGTTAAACACATTCCCAGATACAGACCTGGCTCACCCCAAACTCGCCTTCCTGCTGTCCCCCACCACCCTCCCCAACCCCTCCAGGTGACAGCATCCAAAGACATAACATGCGCGCTGACGATACTCAGCTCCACCTCACCACCACCTTACACAACCGCTTGATTAGCTTTCATTTGTCATTTTAAAAATTATTTTATGTGATGTGGGCGTCGCTGGCAAGGTCAACATTTGTTGCTATCCTTATTTGCCCTTGATCTGAGTGGCATGCTTGTCCATTTCAGAGGGCAGTTAAGAGTCAACCACATCATTGTGGGTCTGGAGTCACATGTAGGCCAGACCAGGCAAGGACGGCAGATTTCCTACCCTGAAGGCCATTAGTGAATCAAATGGGTTTTTCACAATACAATCGATGATGTTTGTCGTGGTTACCATTGCTGAGGCCAGCTTTCAATTCCAGCTATTGTTTATTGAATTTAAGTTCTACCAGCTGCTGTGGGAAAAATTGAATCCGTGACCCCAAGGCATTAGCCTTGGACCTTTGAATTACTCATCTCGTGACATTACCGCTACACCACTGTCTCCCCTATTGCTTGTCCAACGTGCTGCATTGAATGTGCAGAAATTCCTTCCTGGGGAACCTTTATTTTTGGCTTGGTGTCAAAGTTAGTCTGGTTATGCTCATGTGGAGTGCCTTGGGACATTCAACTACATTCAAGGCACTTATGTCAATGTAAGTTGTTGTTGCTGTGTTCAATCAGGCATTGACTCTCTGTCTGAAACTGGCAGTGGATAACCAACTGGATGACTACACACTAATGACATATAGAGCACCACGTTGATGGAAACAGGCCTAATATTGCTTCCTCCGCCCTAACCTCTTAGAGCAGACGCTTTAAATAATAGTGTGCTGCCAAAACTCAAACACGTACCGTTACTAAAATTAGTTACGCTTTTAAAGATAAATGCCAATGTCAGATGGTGACATTTATTCCTGATTTCTCTGTGCAGTATTTGAGTGGATATAGGAAAGCACAAAATGCATCATTATTAGGCTTTAAGATGCTAAGTGAACATTTTGCCTCTATATCTTTACCAATCGCATGCCATTGTGCCCTACAGAGCTATTCCAAAACATAAATTATAAACTAGAATAATATTGTTATTTAAATATTTTCTTTGCAGATGGAGGCTTACCAGAAATTTCATTGTCTTGCATTTTTATCAGAATTTTAATGACAATCTTTATTAAACAGTAGTCTATTGGCAGAATATAATTATAATTCCAACCAGTTTATTTGCTTAAAACAAATTTACTGAGCAGAACAGAGCATTACATTATCAGATGAATTGGCACATCTATGGGGAAACAAAAACAATTTTTGTTTTATATTGTATTGAGCGTTGGGTGTACATCTTGCCATGGGCTTTACAAGGTAATCTCATGTAAATCCATCTCAGCACAGCTAATGTTGCCGTGCATGGGTGAATGCCTGTGGATTTCTTGGTAACCTCTCTCTGGTTCCTTTATGCCATGTATAATGTTTACATCAGGACATAGCAAAATTGAATGGCTGACCTTAGATATAACTGAACTTATGACTCATTCAGCTGTCAAGAGGTTTGAAGGTTAACATTCATACTATGCAAGAGCATTTCTTTTTTGTTTATTAAGACATTACGTTTGGTCAATTTGGGACGAACAATGTCAGGCAAATGAGACTAGAAAATATTTTTAAGCGTAGGAACGACAGATGAGCAACCTGATGAGCAACAATCAGTTTTCACGCCAAGAAGTGCATCTTTTGTTGCCGAGAGTTAAATTACTGCCTTCCAGCATTAAGATGTTATTGTCATAGCTCAGGGGAATGGCTGCTCTGGGAAGCAGCAAGTCAGATTCATGGCTCAAGATAGCATCAAGTGAAGAATAATTGGCCTTACATCCACACAGATTAAACTTGTATCCAAAGAACGCATTGCAATTAATTGGACTCAGTAGTAACAGGGGGACTCAATGTTTTGGAGAGCGTTTGTGTCAGTTATTTTATTTGGCCCTTCACAGTCAGCAGAACAATTGGTTGAACTTTGGTCCCAGTCTATCAGAAACACCACCATTAGATGGTCAAACCATGATCTGGGTGACTAACTTTCCCATTTGCTTGCCTCTGTTTAAATATGTAGTCTGCCAACACAGTGAGAAATGGTTATACATGTTTGGACAGTTGTCAGCTCGTTCTGTTCATTGATCTGAAATTTCCCACATGTTATGCATTGCCTACACCAGTTCAGGGTGTCAACATTAGTGTCAACACCCTAAACTAGTGCAGGCAGAGCAGAACAGAGGATTAATTCCTTCACAAAGGAAAACACAACAGCATTGTATTTCTCACTGCAAATTGGAGCCACTTACCGATGATAAATCACAGAACATTTCAAAACATGTTGACATCATTAGCTTTTCTGAGCCACACATAACGGTTGGTATGGCAAGGGATCAGCTGGTGAGAATTCTTTATCCACATATGGAGTTGATACGTTGACCAAAAGCTTTTGCTTATAGAATCAAATTGTTTCCGTGATGTTTCAAATTCCCTACAGATTCTTAACATCGAAAGACCACACAAAGTATGCAGTAATCAAGGTGCCTTGCTTTGGACCAGCATAGTAGACGTAGCACAATGTTGTATATTATTTTCTTGCAGCATATGTTGATCAGATTGGACAAATTTGCTTTTGAGAGGCAACAATTCAAGCCTGCTTGGATTCCAGCCTTACAGAGATGAGGTAATTGGTATTAATGGAATGATAGGGTCTGAGTGAATTGGACATTATAATACAAACAAAGCCAATTATTAAACCATTATCACTAAAAGAGAATATATAATCGTCCCTTTTGAAAACTCCATTACTCACCGTTTTTTATGAGATTATGTTTTCAACTATCAAATCAGGACACAAGTTATTTTCAAGAATTCGCAGAGAAAACAATCCATTTTATTTGCTATTTATTAATTCAGAATCAACCATTTAAAGCAAGGTCAGAAATTAAAAAGATTCCTTTCAAATATTAGAACAGCATCTAATAGATATGAATGCTGATATAATTATCTGTTTTATCATCATTAATTCCCACACAAGAAACAGTTTTATGGTCAACACGTTACAGTTAAATTGGAAAATCAGTTTACACATGTCAACCTAAATCAGAAAGATTGTGCCACATACTAAATGGGCATCAAACGTTGAGCCCAGAGCTATAGTTTTCAATTTTAAGAGAGGCACATTCTCTTTAAATGTTTTCGTGCAAGATGTTCAACAGTCTTTGATAACAAAATGAAGGAGTTTGGTGATAGATGACTCTGTAATATTGCTGCAGTTTTAATTTGATGCAACAATTTTCATTTGTTATTAATAGGTGCTTAAGGTTTGCATTTGGTGATGTCTTACATTTTAGCACCTTCATGCTTTTCCACAGCAGTTTCACCAAAAGAGCCCAAATAATTCAATGCTATCCAAGATAGGGCTCAACTTTGATTGCCGTGGATGGATATTCTGCTTTTTTCATATTTTAGTTATATGTCTTTGCTGTTTGCTCACGAAATAATGTTTCAAAAGTGGAATTGTGTTACAAAGCATTTTAACTCATTGTCACCTCATGAGATTACGAATGCTGGATACATCACATTCAACAAACATGACTTTCACCCCCATCTCTTCATACTTGAAATGAATTACAGATAGTTCTACTAGAGAAATAATTGGGTAGACAGAGAATTATAACATATTCAAGAATATATTGTGTGTTACTCAGTCATCTGCAGCAAATCCAAATTCTTTGACATCATACTTTGTGCACTGGAGTCATCATAAGTTCCATAAGTTTAGTCACCATTTTTCCAAAGTTTTGTGACATTTTCTGGAAGGGCTCTCAAATCAAATCCTATCGGGGGAGTGATTTTGCAGCATCTTGTGATTCACTGACATAAGCTTGTTTATCCAGGAAGTTCATCACATTCATCCAAACCAGAAGCCAGGAAATGTTGGTGACTGAATAGATGCATGGCAGTGTACTGGAGGAGGACAGATCTGCCCAGACATACCACACAGCCTCATTAAAGAGCCATCAACACATAGCAAATGCTCGGTGTAATGATCCACCGGAGTGACATATTTTAAAAAGCCATTTAAACAAAATTTGATTGATGTTCAGTGCTACCTGAACATAAAACAGGTGATTAATACCCTCCCCCCCACCCCATCCAACTACCTGCTGTCCCGCTCCTCATCATAGAAATTGTCCATTCTCTATTTCTGATTTGATTTATTATTGTCACATGTATTAGTATACAATGAAAAGTGTTGTTTCTTGCATGCTGTACAAACAATGCATACCGTACATAGGGAAGGAAGGAGAGACTACAGTATGTAACGTTAGAGAAAGGATCAACTTAGTACGAGGTAGGTCCATTCAAAAGTATGATGGCAGCAGGGAATAAGCTGTTCCTGAGTCGGTTGGTACGTGACCTCAAACTTTTGTATCTTTTTCCTGACGGAAGAAAGTGGAAGAGAGTATGTCCGGGGTGAGTGGGGTCCATAATTATGCTGGTTGCCTTTCCGAGGCAGCGGGAATTATATTCTGTTTATTTTATTGGAAATGAAAATCGACTGGTTTCAGTAATGGGTGGATGATCTATTCTACATTAACTGTTCACGCCAAAGCAACATGTTGCAAAACTAGCCCACCCTCCAGGAGTTACGTTTGTTTTAAGATACCAATGCCCCAAGTACAAAATAAACTTTAAACCCATATTGAAATGGTTTCATTCCTAATTAATGAGATTCAACAGCCCTTGCGAGAAATATTCTGTGTTCTGTTTACAAAGATACTCCTTAAATATGTTTTTTTAAGAACTGATCTTCCACAGAGGCCTTTCCCGGAAATTCTAGCGGGGGGGGGTCACATGATGTGAGCGTGGTAGCAGCTGTGTTTTCATGAGAACTGGCTCTGCTCATCTATTAACCCATCTTTTCATCCTTGTGTTCTCTTTTCTTGGATTACATGGCTGGTGCTATGTTCCGGGAAGTGTTTGGTCAGTGTCTTTGTGAGAGAGCGCCGAGATAAAATGCTAAAATCCTTGTTTGTTCATGGCAACTGGAGTGATGCACTGTTGCTATTCTGCGGGCTTTCACCTTGGCGATGCTGTGCGCATCGGATGACGGCTGCTAAAAGAGATGTTGTGTTGGCAGAAAATCTCAGCTCTGAGGTGCAGGTCGTCAGGGCTCACTTCCAAGAGTTGCAGGGAGCTTTAATGGAGGCAATGGTGGCACATGAGGAGGTTTTTGTACTTGAGAGAGCAATTTCCCTAGTGAGGGCCTGCCCCCATGTTGTTGAGATCCTGCTACCTGGCTTGTCGTCCATCTTGAAAGGTCCAGGAACAGCAGACTGAGTGGGTATTCCACTGGGCCTTGTCCCTGGCGAGAGGTGGTAGTAGAGTTCCCGAGTGAGTTCAAGAATTGGCTGCCGTGTTTCGGTAATCCTGATTTGAAGGCTGGGTGTATCAGATTCGATGGAGCACAAAGTATCCTGTCTTCGAGGCTAGGGGTTGGTTTGGTCCACCAATCACTGGTCCTGTGTTGTCCTATTCCTGATGCTTGCCATGCGGGGTTGGAGCTGGCTGAACCAGTTGAGTTATTCCCCCTGGCCAGGCCTAGGCTGTGGACTGCCTGGGTGTTGGTGAGACAGCAAGGTGGAAGTAATGATGTCTCGTGCTTCAATCATCATCTCATCATTTGAGAGACCCTGAGAGGGCTGGTCGATGCTGTTTTATCCTTGGCTTTTGCTTTCTTTGATTGGGAAGATGTCTTTATTCTGAGGACTGCAGTTTTTCTGTTTTCCTGAACATTACTCCCTGTTGATCATGTTGTTATTTTCTTGATGCTGTCTACAGGGGAGTGTGAAATTTGAGTGTGATGGCCGGTAACAATGGTTATCCTGATTTCGCTATTGGGAAATGGGATTTGTGCACAGTTTTACTCCTAATGTAAAGGGTGTCTTCTAATCCTTGTGGTTGGGGGAAGGGGTGTTCTTGGTTATCACCCCCTGTCTCGTTTAAAAGGAAGATGAGTGGAGCCGGAGCGGAAACGGATGGAAGGTTGGGGCTGGTAATGTTAGTTTGACCTCGCTGTGATTGAGGATTGCCCCTCAGTTAGCGCCAATCCGTTTCGGGGTTTTCTTTTTCTCCTTCAACGTCCCGGGACAGACTTTGTGTTATCCTGGGGCGGACTGGTTTCCTTCTGACTCTTCCTTTCGCTCGAGTTGATCTTTTCTCCTAGTATGGGTCTCTCGCTGTTTTTGGTACTATTGGAACTAAAAGAGTGTCTTGTCTGATATTAGAGCAAACTGAAGTTTGTGGCTGAAGATTAGGATGAGTGTGGCCCTGAGTAAGAAGATTGGGATGAGTGTGGCCCTGAGTAAGAAGATTGGGATGAGTGTGGCCCTGAGTAAGAAGATTGGGATGAGTGTGGCTCTGAGTAAGAAGATTGGGATGAGTGTGGCCCTGAGTAAGAAGATTGGGATGAGTGTGGCTCTGAGTAAGAAGATTGGGATGAGTGTGGCCCTGAGTAAGAAGATTGGGATGAGTGTGGCTCTGAGTAAGAAGATTGGGATGAGGGTGGCCCTGAGTAAGAAGATTGGGATGAGTGTGGCCCTGAGTAAGAAGATTGGGATGAGTGTGGCCCTGAATAAGAAGATTGGGATGAGTGTGGCCCTGAGTAAGAAGATTGGGATGAGTGTGGCCCTGAGTAAGAAGATTGGGATGAGTGTGGCCCTGAGTAAGAAGATTGGGATGAGTGTGGCCCTGAGTATCCTTTATATGACGGTGGTTACCATGAGTCAGTTTAGGTGTCCCCTTGCGATTATCCTTTCCCTCCTTGTGTGAGTGTGAGTGGTGCATTACCCTGGATGGGGTTGGATGGATGCACGTTTGGTACATTTTGGGGGTCATGTGGGAGGTCCTGGGAACCTAACTTCCTGAGTTTTCTTTTTGGGCGGTGCTGGGCTAGGCCAGGACCATGCCATGGCTGGCATCCTGTGGTTCCCGAGGATCGGAAGTGCCTGCCTTTGAGTGCACCTGTAGGGGGAGGGGGGGGGGGCAGGCAGGCAGAGGAGGGGGCGGAGAGTTTGGTCCCTGGGTGCACGGAGACTTGGGAATGTGCTGAGTTCTGTACTTAGTACATATCCTCTATTTGTTCCCTGGGATGGGTGTGATGCCCTCCTTGTTGATTGGTGGTTGGCTCTCCTCCTCACTGCTGTGTCTCGGAAGGATGCCCGAGAAATTGGAGGCATGGGTTGCATACTGATTCCCGGTTATCAAATGGTTCTTGCTCTTTCTTCATTCTTTTTCTCTTTTGGGTGGCCCCCAAGGTTGAGCTCTCCGCTGGGCCTCCCACTTTGCTTCTGCCTTTTCCCTGAGCTACTTTGATGTAACGTTTAGCCCTGGGGTGCGTTGAGGCTGGTTGGGTATTGGTGTTCTGATCGTTGAGGGGTGGGGCTACCTTGAGTGGTCCTCTTTGTGTCGGTGCTGGCCTTTCTCCTGGGTGGGCCTGGTTGGTAGTGTTGGTCCTATGGTTCCGGGCAGGAGGTGGTTGGCCTTCTGTCCCAGGATGCCCTATTGAGGGGCACTTTGGCAATTCCTTTCTACCCGGGGTGGTGCCCCCCCCTTTCAAATTAGACGGCAAGATTATCCTTACTCAGACATTGTTCCTTGAAGGTTACCAAACTGTTCCCTTTGTGGTTGAGCTGACCTCTTCTCAGTGTGAATGGCCTATTCCCTTGTGGTAGTCACCACTGTTTGTATATATGACGTATATGAGAAGTAATCCGGTAAGGCTCCTGTACTACAGATACGGGGGCAGATCCCTGCCTGCTGGCTCCGCCCAGTAGGCGGAGTATAAATGTGTGTGCTCACCGAGCTGCAGCCATTTTGGCAGAGCTGTAGGAGGCAACACATCTCTGTGTAATAAAGCCTCGATTACTCTCTACTCTCGTCTCGTCGTAATTGATAGTGCATCAATTTATTAAGCAGAGGAGGACGTTTTAGCCTGTGTGTGAAGCTAAAAATCAATGCTGTGCTGTTTATCATCAAACTGCAGGACTGGGAAGACATTTTGCAAAGTCCCCTCCCCCAATCCCTCAGCTGGTAGTCCAGAATGTGCAGCACTCTGGAGCAGGCGCAGTGTGGCGTGTTCCCGATGTCGTTTTGGATCGGCCAGCCGCTGTGGAGACAGGGTGGGGGGAGGGGGAGGTCAGTGAGCGCCTGCTCGCTCTGGCTGGAAGCCGGTTGCCTGGAAACCTTGTTGATCGGCCGGGTGTTGTTCTCTTTCAGAAGCGCCATGGCCACAGTGTATTTGCGCGACTCCCAGATAAGGGGAAAATATCGGAGCTCAACCGTGTGTACAGGATCTGAGTTTCTGTGCTTCTGAGGGTTGTTCTGTCGCTGATCCGATGTAGGCTTCAAAGCAAGCTAGCCAGTGGTCGAAGGCCGACGTGGCCTTGTCTGCTTGAGGGTGCAGCTGCAGGCGATCTGGCTTGATGCGGAGATCCATCGTTGTAAAATCTCTGCTTAATAAAACCCTACGGCAGGCACCTCCTGTCCACGCGGCAACAACTCCCCGGTGAGTCATTGGCAGATTTCTGGTGTGCCCTGCACGCCCTGGCAAGGAATTGCGATTGCCAGGCAGTTTCGGCCGTTGAACATTCCGAACTTCTAATCAGGGACGCTTTCGTTACAGGCATATGGTCGGTGTACATCTGCCAGCGCCTCTTAGAAGGGTGTATGCTCGACCTCGCGGCGATCAGAAAACTCGCAACCTCACTAACGGTAGCTTCCCGTAATGTACAAGCGTACCCCCCCCGACCGCACGGCGCCCCCCTCCTGGACATCGTGGACCCCACCAGCGACCACCCCCAGCCAACCCCAAGCCTGCACTGCGCGGCAGCCAACCAACCCCAGGGGGGTCCAAGTTCTATTTCTGTGGGCAAACAAAGCACCCCCGGCAGCGGTGCCCGGCGCGGAGCGCAATCTGCAAGGCCTGCGGGAAGAAAGGACATTTTGCTGCGGTGTGCCAGGCCCGGTCGATCGCCGCTGTAACCAGCCCCATTGTTCCTGCAAACCCCACGTGCGACCTGTGGGCGCCACCATTTTCGTCCCCGCAACCTACGTGCGGCACGTGTGCGCCGACATTTCCGCCCCATCAGACCTCGCGTGGCCCGTGGGCACCGCCATCTTTAATGCCGCCCGCCACGTGCGCCCCATGGGCGCCGCTATTTTCTGCGCCATTTTGAACGGCGCCTCAGGATCCCTGCTCGTCGGGCACCTCATCGGGCCGCTCATCGCCCACAACCTCCGCCGACCAGCCCAGGGGCCCACCAACACCAGCCGCAGCTCGCCTCCATCACGCTCGACCAGTCCTGGCCACGCAACCTTGCAACCGCGACAATGATGGTGAAGGTCGATGGCCACAAGACACCTACCCTACTCCATTGCGGAAGACAGGGCGGCCACCAAAGACTGCCAGGTCTGCGAGGAGTGCAAGCCGCACTTCTACCGGCCAGACCGAGCACACCTGGTGAAGGCCTCCCGTTCCTTTGAATGCCTCAGCGTGGATTTCAAAGGCCCTCCCCTCCTCCGACCGAAACACGTATTTCCTTAACGTGGTCGACGAATACTCCAGATTCCCCTTCGCCATTCCATGCCCCGATATGACGTCTGCCACAGTCACCAAAGCCCTCAATAGCATCTTCACTCTGTTCGGTTTCGCCGCTTACGTCCACAGCAACCGGGAACCCTCCTTTATGAGAGATGAACAGCGTCAATTCCTGCTCAGCAAGGGCATCGCCTTGAGCAGGACGACCAGCTACAACCCCCGGGGAAACGGGCAGGTGGAAAGGGAGACCGTCCTGCTGGCCCTACAAATCTGCAGGTCTCCCACTGGCAGGAGGTCCTCCCCGACACCCTCCACTTCATCCGATCGCTACTTTGCACTGCGACTAATGCAACCCCCCATGAACGCCTCCTTGCCTTCCCTAGGAAGTCGACCTCCGGGGTTTCGCTCCCAATGTGGCTGGCAGCTCCAGGACCTGTTCTCCTCCGCAAGCACTTGCGGCTCCACAAGGTAGACTAGTTGGTCGAGAGGGTACAGCTACTCCATGCAAACCTGCAGTACGCCTATGTGGCGTAGCCCGACGGCCGCCAAGACAGCGTCTCCCTCAGGGACCTGGCACCAGCTGGGTCCCTCCCCCACCCCCAACTGCCCCGGCGCCACCCTTCCTCCCCCCAGCGCACCTCACCACAGGACGATCCGTCCTCCCATTGGTTCCACCCAGGGATGAAGATGAGGACTGCTCCCGGAGTCACCGACGACCTAGTCGGCGCCTGCATCGCTACCGGGACTGCGGGGCTCACAACGGAGGATCAGGGCACCCGACCGGCTAAATTTGTGAACTTTTCCCCAAACTGCACTTTAAAATGCTCACATACATGTAAATAGTTTTCCACCCCCCCCCCGCTGGACTCTTTGTTAACAGGGGGTGAATGTGGTCATCACCACTGTTTGTATATATGACGTATATGAGAAGTAATACGTTTAGCCCTGGGGTGCGTTGAGGCTGGTTGGGTATTGGTGTTCTGATCGTTGAGGGGTGGGGCTACCTTGAGTGTTCCTCTTTGTGTCGGTGCTGGCCTTTCTCCTGGGTGGGCCTGGTTGGTAGTGTTGGTCCCATGGTTCCGGGCAGGAGGTGGTTGGCCTTCTGTCCCAGGATCCCTATTGAGGGGCACTTTGGCAATTCCTTTCTACCCGGGGTGGTGCCCCCCCCTTTCAAATTAGACGGCAAGATTATCCTTACTCAGACTTTGTGCCTTGAAGGTTACCAAACTGTTCCCTTTGTGGTTGAGCTGACCTCTTCTCAGTGTGAATGGCCTATTCCCTTGTGGTAGTCACCACTGTTTGTATATATGACGTATATGAGAAGTAATCCGGTAAGGCTCCTGTACTACAGATACGGGGGCAGATCCCTGCCTGCTGGCTCCGCCCAGTAGGCGGAGTATAAATGTGTGTGCTCACCGAGCTGCAGCCATTTTGGCAGAGCTGTAGGAGGCAACACATCTCTGTGTAACAAAGCCTCGATTACTCTCTACTCTCGTCTCGTCGTAATTGATAGTGCATCAATTTATTAAGCAGAGGAGGACGTTTTAGCCTGTGTGTGAAGCTAAAAATCAATGCTGTGCTGTTTATCATCAAACTGCAGGACTGGGAAGACATTTTGCAAAGTCCCCTCCCCCAATCCCTCAGCTGGTAGTCCAGAATGTGCAGCACTCTGGAGCAGGCGCAGTGTGGCGTGTTCCCGATGTCGTTTTGGATCGGCCAGCCGCTGTGGAGACAGGGTGGGGGGAGGGGGAGGTCAGTGAGCGCCTGCTCGCTCTGGCTGGAAGCCGGTTGCCTGGAAACCTTGTTGATCGGCCGGGTGTTGTTCTCTTTCAGAAGCGCCATGGCCACAGTGTATTTGCGCGACTCCCAGATAAGGGGAAAATATTGGAGCTCAACCGTGTGTACAGGATCTGAGTTTCTGTGCTTCTGAGGGTGGTTCTGTCGCTGATCCGATGTAGGCTTCAAAGCAAGCTAGCCAGTGGTCGAAGGCCGACGTGGCGTTGTCTGCTTGCGGGTGCAGCTGCAGGCGATCTGGCTTGATGCGAAGGTCCATCGCTGTAAAATCTCTGCTTAATAAAACCCTACGGCAGGCACCTCCTGTCCACGCGGCAACAACTCCCCGGTGAGTCATTGGCAGATTTCTGGTGTGCCCTGCACGCCCTGGCAAGGAACTGCGATTGCCAGGCAGTTTCGGCCGTTGAACATTCCGAACTTCTAATCAGGGACGCTTTCGTTACAGGCATATGGTCGGTGTACATCTGCCAGCGCCTCTTAGAAGGGTGTACGCTCGACCTCGCGGCGATCAGAAAACTCGCAACCTCACTAACAGTAGCTTCCCGTAATGTACAAGCGTACCCCCCCCCCGACCGCACGGCGCCCCCCTCCTGGACATCGTGGACCCCACCAGCGACCACCCCCAGCCAACCCCAAGCCTGCACTGCGCGGCAGCCAACCAACCCCAGGGGGGTCCAAGTTCTATTTCTGTGGGCAGACAAAGCACCCCCGCCAGCGGTGCCCGGCGCGGAGCGCAATCTGCAAGGCCTGCGGGAAGAAAGGACATTTTGCTGCGGTGTGCCAGGCCCGGTCGATCGCCGCTGGAACCAGCCCCATTGTTCCTGCAAACCCCACGTGCGACCTGTGGGTGCCACCATTTTCGTCCCCGCAACCCACGTGCGGCACGTGTGCACCGACATTTCCCCCCATCAGACCTCGCGTGGCCCGTGGGCACCGCTATTTTTAACGCCGCCCGCCACGTGCGCCCCGTGGGCGCCGCTATTTTCTGCGCCATTTTGAACGGCGCCTCAGGATCCCTGCTCGTCGGGCACCTCATCGGGCCGCTCATCGCCCACAACCTCCGCCGACCAGCCCAGGGGCCCACCAACACCAGCCGAAGCTCGCCTCCATCACGCTCGACCAGTCCTGGCCACGCAACCTTGCAACCGCGACAATGATAGTGAAGGTCGATGGCCACAAGACACCTACCCTACTCCATTGCGGAAGACAGGGCGGTCACCAAAGACTGCCAGGTCTGCGAGGAGTGCAAGCCGCACTTCTACCGGCCAGACCGAGCACACCTGGTGAAGGCCTCCCTTTCCTTTGAATGCCTCAGCGTGGATTTCAAAGGCCCCTCCCCTCCTCCGACCGAAACACGTATTTCCTTAACGTGGTCGACGAATACTCCAGATTCCCCTTCGCCATTCCATGCCCCGATATGACGTCTGCCACAGTCAGCAAAGCCCTCAATAGCATCTTCACTCTGTTCGGTTTCGCCGCTTATGTCCACAGCAACCGGGAACCCTCCTTTATGAGAGATGAACAGCGTCAATTCCTGCTCAGCAAGGGCATTGCCTTGAGCAGGACGACCAGCTACAACCCCCGGGGAAACGGGCAGGTGGAAAGGGAGACCGTCCTGCTGGCCCTACAAATCTCCAGGTCTCCCACTGGCAGGAGGTCCTCCCCGACACCCTCCACTTCATCCGATCGCTACTTTGCACTGCGACTAATGCAACCCCCCATGAACACCTCCTTGCCTTCCCTAGGAAGTCGACCTCCGGGGTTTCGCTCCCAATGTGGCTGGCAGCTCCAGGACCCGTTCTCCTCCGCAAGCACTTGCGGCTCCACAAGGTAGACTAGTTGGTCGAGAGGGTACAGCTACTCCATGCAAACCTGCAGTACGCCTACGTGGCGTAGCCCGACGGCCGCCAAGACACCGTCTCCCTCAGGGACCTGGCACCAGCTGGGTCCCTCCCCCACCCCCAACTGCCCCGGCGCCACCCTCCCTCCCCCCAGCGCACCTCACCACAGGACGATCCGTCCTCCCATTGGTTCCACCCAGGGATGAAGATGAGGACTGCTCCCGGAGTCACCGACGACCTAGTCGGCGCCTGCATCGCTACCGGGACTGCGGGGCTCACAACGGAGGATCAAGGCACCCGACCGGCTAAATTTGTGAACTTTTCCCCAAACTGCACTTTAAAATGCTCACATACATGTAAATAGTTTTCCACCACCCCCGCTGGACTCTTTGTTAACAGGAGGTGAATGTGGTCATCACCACTGTTTGTATATATGACGTATATGAGAAGTAATACGTTTAGCCCTGGGGTGCGTTGAGGCTGGTTGGGTATTGGTGTTCTGATCGTTGAGGGGTGGGGCTACCTTGAGTGTTCCTCTTTGTGTCGGTGCTGGCCTTTCTCCTGGGTGGGCCTGGTTGGTAGTGTTGGTCCCATGGTTCCGGGCAGGAGGTGGTTGGCCTTCTGTCCCAGGATCCCTATTGAGGGGCACTTTGGCAATTCCTTTCTTTGCCCCCCCCCCCCCCTTCAAATCAGACGCCAAGATTATCCTTACTCAGGCTTTGTGCCTTGAAGGTTACCAAACTGTTCCCTTTGTGGGTGAGCTGACCTTTTCTCGGTGTGAGTGGCCTATTCCCTTGTGGTAGTCACCACTGTTTGTATATATGACGTATATGAGAGGTAATACGGTAAGGCTCCTGTACTACAGGTACGGGGGTAGATCCCTGCCTGCTGGCTCCGCCCAGTAGGCAGAGTATAAATGTGTGTGCTCACTGAGCTGCAGCCATTTCAGCAGCAGCTGTAGGAGGCCACACATCTCTTCTTAATAAACCCTCGATTACTCTCTACTCTCGTCTCGTCGTAATTGATAGTGCATCTTCCCTTTTTGTTGATTGGATGCCCCATGGGCGATATGGTGAATCAGGAGCTTTTGTTATCCAGTGGATTATCTCTGATAGCTCTAGTCTTTCTTCTCCTCTTCTCTTTCTATGGGAGACCCTGTGTCTGAGAACAACTTGGACTTGTTATAATCCTGGCTTTATAATTTTGTAATTACATAAATGAGATAAAGGGCAGCATGGTGGCTAAGGGCAGCATGGTGGCAAAGTGGTTCGCACTGCTGCCTCACAGTGCTAGGGACCCGGGTTCGATTCCAGCCTTGGGAGACTGTCTGTCTGTGTGGAGTTTGCACGTTCTCCCTGTGTCTGGTGGGTTTCATTCAGGTGCTCTGGTTTCCTCCCACAATCCAAAGATGTGCAAGTTAGGTGAATTGGCCATGATCAATGAATGAGGTTATGTGGATAGGATAGGTGAGTGAATCTAGGCAGGATACTCCTTCAGACAGCAGGCTCGATGGACCAAACGGCCTCCTTCTCCACTGCAGGAATTCTATGGATTGGTTTGGTGGTGGACCTGGCAGAGGGTTAGGATGCGTATGTATGTAATTTCCCCTTTAAACTGGGGTTCGCACGGATTTTCTTTTGTCTTTTAGTAGAGTTGAGCATGAGGAATCAAATTGTGGCTTCTGCATGGATGCAGCTGGGATATGTGAAGGAGATGGCTATGTGGGTCACTGATACCTGTGACACTGCTGGGGCTGAGGAAATTGTATTTCGGTGTGTACCCGTCTGGCTAAGGGAAATATATCCTGGCTTCTAATGCTGGTTGTAGTCCTGTGTGGTGTGTGGGGTGTGTGTGTGTGTGTATGTGTGTGTATGTGGGGGGGAGGGGTCCACCATTTTGTCATGTCTTTCTGACTTTATCCTGCTCTTCCTCCAAGGTCTTGGTGGGTCATGAGAGCATTCAGTGCCGTCAAATCATTTTACCAACCCAGTTATGATGTTGCCCTCCTGTGCTATCCTTGTGCCATTAAGCCATTTTGTTTTGCTTCTTTTTTATGTTTGGTATTATTTTGTAACTTTGTTGCGTCAATTCTTAAAATGTAAAATCCGAATAAATATACTTTAAAAAAAAGAAATTCCAGTCTAACATTGTGTTAGTGGGAAGCAATTCAAGCAATGATTAATCAAAGTTATGCACTTTTATGGGGCTAAGCATAGGAAGATAACAGAAATGAAAGTGATTGGATATGATATGTGGTGATTCACTTCGCTTATGAATCATTGGTATCTATATAATTGTGTGAACTTCACTGGGAAATCACAGCAGTAAAACATAATAAACATGATAGATTGCTGGTTCCCTGAATCATTAAAGTGTGCATGGTTCTATTTCTTCCAGTTCTTCATATTTATATTACATCTGGGAACCTTAGGACGGCACAGGGGCACAGTGGTTAGCACTGCTGTCTCACAGCGCCAGGGACCCGGGTTCGATTCCAAACACAGGTGACTGTCTGTGTGGAGTTTGCATGTTCTCCCCGTGTGTGCGTGGGTTTCCTCCGGGTGCTCCGCTTCCCTCCCACCGGCCAAAGATATGCAGGTTAGGTGGATTGGCCTTGATCAATGTGCAGGGTTATGTGGATAGGGCAGGGAGTGGCCCGATATGGAGTGCTCTTTCAGAGGGTTTGTGCAGACTTGATGAGCCAAATGGCTTCCTTCTACGCTGGAGAAATTCTATGGATTCTATGGATTGGTTTTACTCTTGGACCTCGAAGGGGGTTAGGATGCATATGTATGTGATTTCCTTTATGTGGGTTTCCTCCAGGTGCTCCAGTTCCCTTTCACAGTCCAAAGATGTGCAGGTTAGGTGGGTTGGCCATGCTAAATTGCCACTTAGTGTCCAAATGTTCGGTGGAGTTACGGCGATAGGCTGGGGAGTGGGCCTAGGCATGGTGCTCATTCAGGGGGTCGGTGCAGACACGATGGGCCGAATGGCCTCCGTCTACACTGTACGGATTCTATGATTCTTGCTCTCCATGTCTCCTTTTCTACTTACAAAAGTTAAAAATCTATTGGTTCAAGCAAAATTTATTTTTAGATAATATATATTCTTACTGACGTTATTATTTCAGAGTTTGTGCTATTGTACATGAGCTCATACAGAATGTCAGCAAACTGCTTTTTTTTATGACAAAGACACAAAGAGTTGCTTTGCACTCTTTCTAGCTCTGCTTTATCCGATAGGGTCTCATGCTGTGGAAGATCAATATCCATATTGATTCCTTTCTTATTTGTTCCCTTCCTTTTCTCTGCCTCCAGAGTTACAGCCCCTGATTTAAACCTCAACCTTCTGCTTGCTACTGTTCACCAGAGGAACCAATTGCCCTTCTTGTTATTTTGTGCTCTTGGTCCCTACATAACAGGGACAGGAGTAGGCCATTCAGCCCCTTGAGCCTGTCCCGCCATTCATTGAGACCATGGCTGATCTATGGCGTAACTCTATACACCTGCCTTTGACTATTTCCCTTGTTGAAACAAAAATCTATCTATCTCAGATTTAAAATTTACAACTGTTCCAGCTTCAACTGCTGCTTGTGGGATAGAGTTCCAAACCTCTATCCTCTTTGTGTGAAAAGGTGCTTCCTAACATCTCTCCTGAATAGTCTCGCCCTAAGTTTTAGACTATGCCCCGTAGTTTTAGAATCTCCGACCAGTGAATATAGTTTAATTTTATTACCCTCTCTTTTCCTGTTAATATCTTGAAGACTTCGATCAGATCACCCCCTAACCCCCTAAATTCTAGCGAAAACAGGCCTAATTTGTGTAGTCACTCCTCGTAACTTAACCTCTGTAGTCCAGGTATAATTTTTGTAAACCTGTGTTGCACTCCCTCCAAGGTCAATGTATACTTCCAAAGGTGTGGTGCCCAGAACTGCTCACAGTGACTCCAAGTGGGGTCTAACCAGGGTTTTGTATAGCTGCAGCATAACCCCTGTGTCCTCATACTCCAATCCTCTAGATATAAAGGCTAGCATTCCATTAACCTTTTTGATTATTTTCTGCACTTGTTCGTGGCATTTTAAGGATCTACGCACCTGAACCCCCAAGTCTCTTTGGAAATCCACTGTACCTAACCTCTTTCCATTTAGAAAGTACTCTGCTCTATCCTTTTTTGGTCCAAAATGGATAACCTCAAACTTGCTCACATTGAATTCCATCTGCCACAATTTTGCCCATTCACCTGAGCTGTCAGTGTCTCCTTGTAATTTTATGCTGTCACCTAGACTGTCTACAATGCCGCCTAACTTTGTATCATTAGCAAATTTGGAAAAATGACTTTCTATGCCATGACTTCCAAGTCATTAATGAATAATGTGAATAATTGAGGCCCCAGCACAGATCCCTGTGGTATACCACTAGTCACATCCTGAAAATTAGAGTAATTACCCATTATCCCCACTCTCTGTCGCTGCCACTCAGCCAATTTTCTAACCATGTCAATAATTTGTCCTCAACCTCATACGCTTCCACCTTAGGTAAAAATTTGTTATGTGGGCCTTCTGGAACCAGGGGCGAGATTCTCCAACCCCCACCGGGTCGGAGAATCGCTGGGGGGCAGCATGAATCCCGCCCCCGCCAGCCGCCGAATTCTCCGGAACCGAAAATTCGGTGGGGCCGGGAATCATGCCGCGCCGGTCGGCGGGCCCCCCCCCCGGCGATTCTCCGGCCCACGATGGGCCGAAGTCCCGCTGCTGTCAAACCACCTACCTTATCGGCGGGACTGTTGGCGCGGGCGGGCTCCAGGGTCCTGGGGGGGGCGCAGGGCGATCTGGCCCCGGAGGGTGCCCCCACGGTGGCCTGGCCCGTGATCGGGGCCCACCGATCCGTGGGTGGGCCTGTGCCGTGGGGGCACTCTTCTCGTTCCACAGCCTCTGCGCTGGCCGATGCGGAAGTGACCCCCGCCCCTGCGCATGCGCGGGGATGACGTCAGCAGTCGCTGACGCTCCCACGCATGCGTGGACTTCCACTGACCGGCGAAGTCCTTTCGGCCCGGCTGGCGTGGCGCCAAAGGCCTTTCCCGCCAACTGGCGGCGCGCCAACCACTCCAGCGCGGGGCTAGCCCCTCAAGGTGAGGGCTTGGCCCCTAAAGGTGCGGAGAAATCCGCACCTTTGGTGCGGCCCGACGCCGGAGTGGTTCCCGCCACTCCATCCCGCCGGGAACCCTCCGCCCCGCCGGGTAGGGGAGAATCTCGGCCCAGATCAATAATACCCATAGACATTCCCCTGTCCACTACCTTAGTCACCTCTTCAGAAATTTCAATGAGATCAGTCAGGCATGACCTTCGCTTCACAAGTCCATGCTGGCTCTCCCTGATTGACTGAAATTGAAGTGTTCAGTCATCCTATTCCTGAACATTGACTCCAGTAATTTCCCCACCGCAGGTGTTAGGCGAACCGGTCTGTAATTCCCTAGATTCCCCCTTTCACCCTTCTTGAAAAGTGGAGTGACATGTGCAATTTTCCAATCCAGAGGGACTACTAATTCTAAGGAACTCTGAAAGATTATAGTTAGGGGCATTTACAATGTGCTCACCTACTTCCTTTAACACCTCGGATGGAAACCGTCAGGTCCTGAGGCTTTGTCACTCTTTATTTCCGTTAATTTCCCAGTTACTATGCTGTACAAGACGTTAATTGTATTAAGTCCCTGTCTTCTATTGACTATTAATTTTTTCAGGGTTTCCGGCAAGTTATCCTCCTTTTCAACTGTTATTACTGAGGCAAAGTAATTGTTCAACTTGTCTGCTATTTCCCATTATCACTGACAATGGGCACGATTCAACAGAGTCAAATTGAAGTCCGCTGAATGGTGCATTTAGCGGGGTGATTCTTGGCACCCGCAGCACCGAGAACGACCCCGCTATTCAACGGCATTTGCCGTTTTTTGGCCTCGGCGAGGAACTCCCCATCGAATCCATTCTAAAGTAATTTCCTGCATTGGCGAGCTCAGCTCGCAATGTAGTGAGACTACTCATTGTCATTTTTAATGGCAGCCCCCTTCTTTCGACCCCCCCTCTGCTCCCCCCCCCCCCCCGTAGTTTCAGAGCCCCCCTACTTCACCCAATTTATCTTTTCTGGGGTCCTTGAGCCCCCTCTCATCCCACCTTTTATGGGCAAGGTCCCCTGGGCCTGACCCTTGGCATAGGCACCCTGGCACCTGGGCACCCTAGCAGTACCCCTACCAGCCTGTCAGTGACATCTGGGCACCATGGCACTCCCAGGGTGGCAATGCCAGGGTGTCAATGTGGCAGTGCCAAGGTGCCAGGATGGTGGTTTCGAGGTACCGGGGTAGTGCCAGGGTACCACTCTGCCCTGTACCCGATCATCCAGTAACCCCAACTCTCCAGCAAGACCCCTGAGGTGCCATCACGACTGGTTCACAACTGGGTGAAGCAGTACCAATTGGTGCCGGTTGACACCTTGCTGGTGAAGCCGGTGAATCTGGGTCCCAGGTGAATGAGCCAAACGGCTCATTTAAATCTGTGTGACTGGATCTCGCCAGCAAGATTGAGATACAGATCACGACGCTCCGTGAGATTGCATTGAATCTCGCAAGATGTTCCGGGCATCACGATTCCCAATCCAGGCGTCACCAATCGGGGAGGCGAGGCCATTGAATCGCACCCATAATCTCCATTTTCAGCTTTTAGTGGGCCAATATTGCTCTTGGGCACCCACTTTTCCTTTATATAGCTATAACATTTCTTCTTATAGATTTGGATATCCTTGCAAGTTTCCATTCACAATCTCTTTGAGTGCATGCTTTTTTATTTTTGTAAGACCTTTATTTTAGTTTTTTCTGTCCCTAACCTCTGCAGTAGTCCATGGCTGTTTGTTTGAAACAAAGTGGAGCTCTTCCCCCTCAGGGGTATATGCTCACTCTGTATCTTGTTAAATGTTCCATTGAATATTCTCCACTGTTCTTCGGTCATTTGACCCTTTAACAGATCTTCCCAGTTTACTGTGGACAATCTCTGTCTCATCCTCTTAAAGTCAGCCTTACTCAAGCCTAAAGTTCACATAGCTGATTCGTGCTTTTCACTTTCAAATGCTACATTGAATTCCATCATGTTGTGATCACTATTTGATAATTGTTCACGCACAGTTAGGCTACTAATCACATTTGGCTCGTTACTCATAACTAAATCTAATATTGCCTGCCCCCTTGTTGCATTTGCAACATATTGCTGCAGGAAACTACGCCGGACACATTCCAGAAATTCACGACCTTTCTGACAGATCCTCGCCTGCCTCTCCCAATCTATGTGTAAATTAAAATCCCCCATTGATACTCCACTTGTTTTGTCACACACTTACCTAATTTCTGCATTTATACAATCTAACACCTCAGAACTGCTACCAGGAGGTGTATGTACAATGCCCATTCCAGTTTTAGATCCTTTTGTGCTCTCAATTCCACCCATACGGTCTCCACTGGATGCTCTCCCCTCATTATCTCCTCCCTCATCGTTGAGATGATAGTATTTCTAATCAGGAAGGCTACTCCATCCCCTCTGCTCTCTTCCCTGTTCCTCCTGTAAACTTTATAACCAGGAATATTTAGTTCCCAGTCCCGACCACCCTGCAGCCATGTCTCCATAATGCCTGCTACATCATAATCTTCAATGTGAATTAGCGCCTCAAACTCATCTGGTTTATTCCTTACACTCCATGCATTAGTACATAGAACTCTTACTTGGGCTATACCCCCTAACCTGTCCCTCAGCACCAATGCTTTATTCCATTGTTTGTTATTTTTCTCTTCTGGTTTAACCAGCATACTTCTTGTAGGTGTGCCATTACCTGCAGTTCTTGACTATTTCTTTACTCTCTGCCCTGCTACTTTTTCTGGAACTGTATAGACTTCCCCTAAGCCTCCCCCCCACCCCCAATCACATTCATCATCTCAAGGATGAAGACCTAGAAAAGAAGTATAGGACCAAAGCTATGAAAATATGTTTGTTTGCAGTCTTAATGTTTGCCAGGTTCAGAGTAATCAGCTCATGTTACTAGCAGTTTACAATCCCAGCGTTTATATTGATCACACTGTTTAAATTTAACAGCCTCCACATCTGAATTTGGGAATCTACCAACTAACGCACTATTCCTGCCTCAAGTGTTCAGCCGTATGGTTTCATATTTTGGGTACTGCAGGACATCACAATTTTTAAAAAATACAATGTTTCAGATTTTAATAGACTTTGGTGCTCCTGGGAAAAGTCAGCCGTATCCTAACTATATCCACTCGAGCAATTCTTCATCAAGCGGAGACCATTATTCTGTGCATGCACGTATTAGCTATTCAGTGAAAATTAATTCCAAGTCTACTACTGAATAGGGAGTAAATAAGAATGAAAAACCAAAGGTAGACCCATTTCATGCATTTCGACATAGAGTTACCGGAGGGGATTCCTATAACTTAGATTGTAAAGCACATACAGGGGCTGGTTTAGCACAGGGCTAAAGAGTTGGCTTTTAAAACAGACCAAGGCAGGCCAGCAGCACGGTTCAATTCCCGTACCAGCCTCCCCGAACAACTGCCAGAATGTGGCGACTAGGGGCTTTTCACAGTGACTTCATTTGAAGCCTACTTGTAACAATACATGATTTTCATTTCATTTTTCATAATGAAACAAAATTGCTCACAAAAGTTTTTTTTGCTGAACAATCAGTGCTGAGCTAAATGTTCACAAGATGGAGAGTTGCACATAGCTCCAAAGAAATCTGAAAATAGAAAATGTGTATTTGTAATGAGCACATTTTTACTTATCATAGGTTATATGATTCATCAAAGCATCCATAAACCATAGAATCCCGACAGTGCAGAAAGAGGCCATTCAGCCCATCGGATCTGCACCGACACTCTGAAAGAGCACCCTACCAAAGGCCCACCCTATGCCCATAACCCCACCTACCCTGCACATCTTTGGACACAAAGGGGCAATTTAGCATGGTCAAGCCACATAATCTGCACATCTTTTGACTATGGGAGGAAACCGGAGCACCCGGAGAAAACTCACACAGACAAGGGGAGAAAATGCAAACTCCACACAGACAGTCACCCAAGGCTGGAATAGAACCCGGGTTCCTGGTGCTGTGAGGCAGCAGTGTTAACCACTATGCCATCGTGCCACCCTCACAGGATTTGGACCTGCATCTTTCGGGTGTGATGAAATGGAGAAATTGTTATAGATTATATTTTATATTTGTTGCATTATTGTTATCAAAAGCCTGGGTTACAGCAAATATTTGTTGCAGTAATATTATTAAAGAACCTAGGTTAAAGTATCCAGACTGTGTGTCTGCTAAAGCTGCAATTAAGAAGTCATAAAAGGTTAGGTCATGATTGATCCTAACCATTTACTTTTTTACATATAGAGGGCTAATGGGATATTGCTACGATTGCTGGAGATTCCCTGGAGAGCAGATAATTTATGAGGGTTGTATTTAGTCTTAGCTAAGCAGGTCATGTGTCATCTTAATGGGATACAGATGAAGTAATTAATGGGAAGAACTAGGTCTGTCTGTAGTTTTACAGTCTGCCATAAGACTTGAGTCTGACAAGACAGAAAGTTTTTAAGTTGAACAGCAGTTTTGCCAAATGCTACCAGGTTGAGCAGAAGTGTACTGGTTCTCCTGAAAGCATCTAACTCTCCAAAAGTCTCTACAAAACTAAGCAAGTAATCTGTTTGTTAACTTTATTTATACGTGGCATTTGAATTGTATCAGGTTGCTTAATTAGAGTTAGTAGGCAGGCATAGATAATACCTTTAAGTTTTTCCTTGTGTTTTAGAACTTTTTAACTAATAATTGTAAAGCTATTTTAGTTTATGTTAATGTGGTTAATTCTGTGTTTAAATTAAAATTTGTTTTAACACAAAAGATACCAATTGGTCAGAATCATCACTCCTGGGGTGAAGCATCCTTTCCTCACTGTTTTGCAAATTTAAAAAAATGTTTGGGGTTCTTGTTCGGTATCCTATGTTGGGGTCTGGTCCAGTATCCTAACACAGTACAACTGTAACTCTACCCTGTGAACCCATTGTTTTCATCAAGGAAGATTATGTGATGAAAAATCTAAACAGTGTTTCTGAGGGAAAATAAACAGATGCATATTCAAAATCTAAAGATAAGGTGGGAACATCGAGCGTGAAAAATTCAGGCTTTTCCAAATTAATTCACGAGGCAGATCAGTGATTTCCATTGGTTACTCAGGGTGAGTTGCGTTTCAGAACCATCAATTCTAACACCAAAATGTCCCAGTTTGCAGGTGCCACAGAGTGACAGAGTCAGGCTCTCTCCAACAACTCCTTTGGAACTGGAATGATGGAAGATGTCACCAGACAGAGCAGAGTCACTGAGAGGAAAATCAACATTTCCCAATGGGTCCAAAACCTTTATGTTAAGTATTTTGTAATCTTGAGAGGTACAACTTGTGCTTATATTAAAAAAACAATCAAGCAAGTAGATAGTGTGTGAGATATTTTTTGTCAAATTAAGCTCATTTCCAATGTCATTTGGATACAATGGGCTGGATTCTCCGGTCGCCGACGCTGAAATTGCGGTTCGACGACTGGCCAGAGAATCCAAGTTTCCGACGAAATCGGGGTGGCGCCGCTTTCACGATGCTCCGCCCCTTCCAAAGTGGCGTACTCGCAGAGTACGCCGCTCCATGTATCGATGGCCTCAGGACATTGCCTGAGGCCTGCCCCCCAATGCTCCGCCCCCGACCGGGCGAGTTCCCGACGGCACGGGTCTCTCATGGTCTCACCCGTCAGGAACTCGGCGTGGCGGCTGCGGACTCAGTCCAGCGTCGCCACAATCGGGAGAGGGCCGATCCACGAGCAGGGGGGACATTATTCGGTGCTGGGGGCCTGGGCACTGGCAAGGGGTGGTCCGGGGCACGCAAGCCGGCCGAAGCGGGGAACTATTTTGTGGGCCGGGTCCCCAGCGGCCGCCGCCATGTAGCACTGCGTGGCCACTGCAATTTCCTGTCAGGTATAACCAACTTCTTTGTCCTGTAAGGTGAATTCTATTACAATCCTTGTAGCAGGGATAATCCAGGGAATTAGAGGCCTGTGAGCTTGACGTCAGTGGTAGGCAAACTGTTGGAGAAGATACCGAGGGATAGGATCTAGTCACATTTGGAAGAAAATAGACTTTATCAGTGATAGGCAGCATGGTTTAGTGCAGAGAAGGTCATGTCTTAAAAACCTAATAGAATTCTTTGAGGAAGTGACAAAGTTAATTGATGAGGGAAGGGCTGTAGATGTCATATACATGGACTTCAGTGAGGCGTTTGATAAAGTTTCCCATGGCAGGTTGATGGAAAAAGTGAAGTCGTATGGGGTTCAGGGTGTACTAGCTAGATGGATAAAGAACTGGCTGGGCAACAGGAGACAGAGAGTAGTGGTGGAAGGGAGTGTCTCAAAATGGAGAAAGGTGACTCGTGGTGTTCCACAGGGATCCGTGCTCGGACCACTGTTGTTTGTGATATACATAAATGATCTGGACGAAGGTATAGGTGGTCTGATTAGCAAGTTTGCAGATGATACTAAGATTGGTGGAGTTGCAGATAGCGAGGAGGACTGTCAGAGAATACAGCAAAATATAGATAGTTTGGAGACTTGGGAAGAGAAATGGCAGATGGAGTTCAATCCAGGCCAATGCGAGGTGATGCATTTTGGAAGATCTAATTCAAGAGCGGACTATACGGTCAATGGAAGAGTCCTGGGGAAAATTGATGTACAGAGAGATCTGGGAGTTCAGGTCCATTGTACCCTGAAGGTGGCAATGCAGGTCAATCGAGTGGTCAAGAAGGCATACAGCATGCTTGTCTTCATCGGACGGGGTATTGAGTACAAGAGTCAGCAGGTCATGTTACAGTTGTATAGGACTTTGGTTAGGCCACATTTGGAATGCTCCCAGGATTACAGGCTAATCAGAGGAATAACAGCTCTTCAGTCCTCGCAATGCTACTGGGAGCGATGACAACAGACGGGACTGCAGTTAGTCCTGAACCAAGCCAGCAAGGGAGGTAGAAGAATCCAGTGAGTGGGCGGGCTTGTCAGGAGCAGTCAGGCAGGCCCTGGCGAGGGTAGGGGAGGAACTGAGGTGCAGTGGTGGGGGGCTCATCATCAAGTGGGTTTTGGCTCCTTCTGCTGGGAGCCCTGCTGTGGGGCACAGGATGTGGGATCAGAAAGGACTCCCGCTCCCCCACCTCCCGAGCTCGCAGATAGACCAACAGAGGTTGCCTGGTGGCCTTGCCACATTGAGTGGGACCCCTCCCCCAGTACTAGCAGTGGAAGGAAGGGGGCTTTCAGTGTCCACTATTTGGCTACTGAAGTGCCTTGGTTGTCCAAAGGGAGGGCCTGTCACCCAGTACCCTGCAACTGGTATTGGTAGGTAGGTAGGCAACAGACAAGGTGCCCCTTGCATCCCTCCTGATTTTGCACACTCTTTCACCCTTCCACATTGACCCGCCATCCCGCTCTTAATGGGGGCGGAAGGTGGGGGGGGAACAGCGGGGCTTAAATTCTGGTTGGAGAATTCATTGTTGTTCAGAGACCATGGAAATGTCCTTCCTGGAAATCAAACAACCTGAGCTAAATAATTGCAGTAGCTTCTCCCATATGATTAACCAGGAGGTATGGGTCTTATTTTGTTTTATTTGGAATCGGAGGTGCCTTCTTCTGATTGCAAGTTTCATTCTCTGGGTAACAAAAGTTTCTCCCGAATTCCTTGTTGGATCCCGTATCTTATAATTATCACCTCTGGCTCAGTTACAAGTTTAAACATCCGCCGGGATTTTACAAGGAGGTGGGAGGGTTGGACGTGGGGCTGAAAATCTGGATGGGCGGGTGGGGATTGTGGGTGGCTCCACATCCTTGGTCCAATTGAGGCCCTTTGCCCTGTGGAGAGAGCTTTGCCCTGGCATCCTCCTTGCTGGCTCAGAGGGGAGCCCTCCTGATTGGGCACATCATGACTCATGAAGGTGCCACCCCCTCATGACAGGGCCTGCCCCACTCAGAAACACCTCCCCTCTTCTTCATCAACAAAACTCCCAACGCCTCAAGGCACTTGTCTGACTCGCCCCTGTGAACCCAACCCCATCTACTTGGGGACCCCATCATTGCTGCTGCTGCCACAGTCAGATTGTAACAGTGGCCGCTGCTCCAGGTGGCACTGCTGGCACTGATGTTCCGCCAATCCTTCATTTGGCCAACAGCTCCTTGGTGCAGGACTCCATCCCTTAAAGAACAGGAACCCCAATTGCGGGCAGTTAATTGCCTGCTGCACAAAAAAAATCGGGTCAGAATACAGTTTCAGATAACTGGCGGAAGAGAGGGCTAGAGCTGCTGGGGTGACCAGAGTCAGGGGCATGCTGGATGTCACAAGAACTAGCTGCATGTCAGTTAATGTCCAGATTGAGGCCAAAGCCACCCACAACCTGAAAACCGTGGTGCTCAGGGCCAACATCACTTGTGGCGTCGAGGGGGCTCAAGTGTGGGGCGTGTTCCCCTCAAAATGGACCCCCATTCAGATATAATTCTGCATTGGTCCTGTGCTCCAACATCTCCCGCGGGAGCCGCAATCCCACAATATGATCCGCCTTGTGGAAATTCCCTCTGTGCCTTTCCATTCAGCACGGAGGGGTTTCCCTCAGGCCTGCTGTTGCACCCTTTACCTTCTTGCCTTCCTCCACCGTCAGGACATGCCTTTGTGCTCCGTTCTACCATTCTCCGGTGGAAGGCATTCGACATGGGGGTCCTCCCTTTTTCCTCTGAGGACCTGGCATGGAGGGTGTTGCATGCAGCTGTGCCATGAAAATGTAGATTAAGGTGATTCACAGATTCCCAGGCCACAAGGCTTTTCTGCGGCCAAGGGAAGTCCGCGTATCATGTTTATGAAGACTGCCCATAGTTGCAGCCCCTTTTTCATTGTTTGAAGGGAAGTGTAAAGTTATTCACTTTGGTCTCAAGAATAGAAAAGCAGAATATTTTTTAAAAGATATGAAAAGTGTAAGTGTTGTTGTTAAAAGAGACTTTGGTGTACTTGTATAAGGAACAGAGGACTTGTACAAGGTGCAGCAAGCAATCCTGATGGCAAATGGCATGTTGGTCTCTGTTTGCAAGGATTTTGGAGTACGGGAATGAAGACGTCTTTGACAAGGGCCATCTGGACTCGAAACGTTAGCTCTTTTCTCTCCCTACAGATGCTGACAGACCTGCTGAGATTTCCCTGCATTTTCTCGTTGGGTTTCAGATTCCAGCATCCGCAGTAATTTTGCTTTTATTTAATGAAGAAGTCTTGCTACATTTGTAATATTTGGTCATACTTCAGCCCCATGCTCCTGATCTTCGGTCACCCGGAGCAGAGGGGGATGGGGTAACGGGGAGGGGGGCGAGGTGTGGAGGAGGTCCTGTTTATAAGCCTGCCCCTGAACCTGGCCAAGCTGACTATTAACAGGTCCAGGCAGCGGGTGATCGAAGGGGTCATCCAACCCGTCTGTCTGCCCCGCTGCTCTGGCCACATTCACGGCTGGGTGGCTTTGGAGAGAGAACATGCAGCATCTATCGACTAACTTCAGGCTTCCCGTGTCTAGTGGGCACCGGGTTGACTGAGGTGCATCGTCACCCCCGGGAATAAAATTTTGGTTTAGTTTCATTTGGTAGTTTGTTTAGTTACAATGCCCCACCACGGACTGTCACCGCTCTTTATTTATTTTTATTTTACTGATTTATTTGTTTTATTAAGGATAGAATCAGGTGAGGCTCCTATGGCACCAAGACAAACATCCTCCCCAGCTTTCCTGCCAGTGGATGGGGCCATCGCTGCCCTGTGAGATCCAGACCATCTTCTCTACATTTATTCTTCACAATTCATTATATCTCATTTCAATTAGGTCACCCCTCACAGGTGATGGTGGCCACCAACTTATAGTTGGTGTACTGCCTTTTCAAATCATGCTAGAAGCATATTTATACTGAGCAATAACTTCTACCTGATTTAATACATCAATGAACTGCACTTCCGTAGAGTGAAGGCTGAACTTACAAGGAAGCTAGGTAGATCAGAAGAATTTTAAAATACATTTAAATGCATTTTGATATAGTTTTGAATTGCAGATGCGACAGCATCTCTGCAGTGGTATTAATGCATACCAATGGAGAGTGTTTTGTGCTGAAATAAGGCAGAAAACACTTCATTAATCATTATGTCATTTAATTGAGCATTACTTATGTTCATATTTTGCAAGATGAAGGAGTAAATTATGCTGAAATTCTTATTTAATGACAATTCTAATTTCCTCCATTTTCTTTTTCATTTAAACATTAATAAGCCGAGGATGTGAATGCAATACTGATTGCTTGACCGTGGCAAACACACTGGGATAATGACTTTGGACGATAGTCTTAAACAGGTGGCATCAATTCAACCATTTGTTGAATATCGCTCCCTGTTTTCTATTCTATTGGTTGCAATGGATTCACTGATATCCCGCCTACTTTGCACTGATTCTAATTTTAACTTACTCCTCTTCAGGCGTCTGCCATGGCTCAGTGATCGTTACTCTCGCTTTGGGTCGGAAGGTTGTGCATTCAAGAATACCGTAAGTCAGCAAGACACTGAGATCAAGCCATAGGCGGCTTGTGTAGAAAAAACACAAGCATGGATGTAATGGCTGAATGGCCAGTCTCTGCTGTGACGTTCAATAAGTCCAGTTTATGTGAACTACTGGACCAACTCAAAAGGGATGATGTTTTGAACCCCTGAGAAGCCAGCAATTTGGGAATAGTCTCCTTCCTCTGCTGCTGGTGGTTTGGGCAAATATTGAAATTGATATCCATTATCTCAAGTTGGTGTTTTACCACCTAAAAAAAGTTTACCTTTCACAGCTTCTTGTCTGACTCCAGAAATTCCTCATGTGGGCATACAAAATGTATTCATCATGTTGAAATATAATAATATTGTAAGTTTTACAACTGCACCCAGACCAATGCTTCCTGGGGAAGGCATGCGTTGGTATTCTTTACCCAGAGTGTGATTAGAATTAGGAACTTAGTATCACGTGGAGTAGTTGAAGTGCAGAGCATAGATGCATTTAAGGGGACGCTAGAAAAGTACAAGAAGCATATGGATGGATGAAATAAGATGGGAGGAGGCTCATGCAAAGCATAAACATCAACATAGATCTGTTGGGTCAAATAGTCTGTCTCCATGCTGAAAATTCTCCTTTCATAATGTTTCATATATCAGTGACAGCCGGTTTACTAATCCTGAGTGTTCATACATTCAGCTCCTCACTTACAAACAGGCAGCTAATTCGCAGTGCACACTGTAATTATCCTGTGGAAAGATAGTGCTGTGGCTCCTCCTAATTGCAGAGAATCATAGACTGATGCAGCACATAAGGAAGCCATTCGGCCCATCACGCAAGTACCAGCTCTTTGGTAGGCGCTATCCAATGCGTTCCAAAAACTCTGCTTTTTCCCGATAGACCTGCAAATCTTTACCTTTGAATATTTATCCACTCCCCTTTTGAGAATTACTATTGAATCTGTTTCCGCCACCCTTTCAGGCATCGCATTCCAGATCAGAACAATTCGCTGCATTAAAAAATTCTAATCTGAATGGTTGCGTCAAGAGTTGGAAAGAGGCAGAAAGCAAAGTATTTTGCAGTTACTGAATTGCATCATTGTTACCAGTGGCTACTGAAGTGCCTGTTCTATCTGCAAGTTTGAAATTTATGTTTGGAGGTACTTGAACATTCCGTTAACTGGTGCTTAAGTTAAGTCTTTGCACCACACTGCGGGATTATATTTTTCCAGTTCCTTTGCTTTAGTGGCCATCCTTCTCTTGTTCTCCCTTTAGTATTTGCAGGAGCAAGAGTCCAGCAGAGATGAGACATTCTGCACGTTATGGCTCTCAAAGGCTCCTTTTCCTGAAGTTGCATTGTGCAGCTGAAAATACCGCCAGATGCAGAGTTTTACAGTGCCGAGTCTCAGCTGGAGTTCAGGCTACAGACACCAATGCATCAGCTGAAGAAGAAACACATACAACGCCACAAAATTGATGCTTAACAAGGTCACGATGATCTTGACACAGACCATTCGCTCTTTCCTTTAAACACCTGAATGCTGTTCTTCAAATTTCATTGTGAAACTTGAAAATAAAAATGTCCTGCCCCCTGATTGACATTGCCATTAATGATTATACTCAACAGTCCACGTGTGCGTTTGGGTGAGGACATGGTTATAGTTAGCTGTAATGGCATTGTGATCGAACAGCCGACCAACACTCTTCATCAAGGTTCTTGCCTGAATATTGGATAGGCTGCCAGTAGCTCTGTAAACACAACATAACAGGAAGCTACATGGGAGAATGGGAAGAAATGGAAATGGAATATATATGCGTGTGTGTGCATTAAAAGCAAACTCAAGGAGGTTGATGTTGACTTCTTAAAAATTCTTTCATGCCATGTAGATGTCGCTGGCAAGGCCAGCATTGGTTGTCCATCCTTGAACTGAGTCGCTTGCTAGGCCATTTTAGAGGTTAAATATAAGTCAACCACATTGCAGTAGGTCTAGTCACAGGTAGGCCAGGCTGGGTAAGGGCAGTAGATTTCTTTCCTGAAAGGACTTTAGTGAACCATATGGGTTTTTGCAAGCATGGGCGAGATCGTCCTGCTGTTCGCGCTGGCGGAAACGTCTTTGCATGTTTCACAGCGGCTTGGGGTGGATTCAGTAAAAAGCCCATTGACAGTGGCAGGGCGAGAAGATCCCATCGCTGGCCAACAGCGGGCCATCTTCTGCCGCTGAGGAACACACCACAGGGAGGCCAGAGAATCTCACCCCATCAATGATACATTCCCCTTATTGAGACTGCCTCTAGGTTCCAGACTTTATTGATTGAATTTAATTTCCACAAGCTGTTGTGGTGGGATTTGAACTCAGGCCTGCAGGGCATTAGCCTGGATCTCTGGATCACTAGTGCAGTGACATTACCACTGCAGTACCATCCTCCCACGATAGTAATAGCAATGTACCATCGCATAAATTGGGTGGTAGCAATTTCAATGAAGACAAAAATCAGGAAGGGTGTGTAGCAGGTTGCCGACTTGTTGTGCTATCACTCAAGATCTGCCCAATGGTTGGAATTCTCCCCTTGGAACTGAATCCTGTGGTGGGTTTGGGGACGGGCAGTGTCTCCCACTGTGGAGGCCAAAGGGAAACCACACCACATCTTCAGGTCCCAAACTCATTAATTATGTAGCCGGGGTTTAGCGGCGTATTCCATGACGTGACATGGCGGGGCAGCCTTGATTGTACACATGCCACTGTCATTCCTGGGTACCATATTTAAAAGGCGCCCAACATCACTGACCCACCGGTGAAGAGAGGAAATGGGACTCCTGAAGATAGAAGATGTGGCAGTCTCCATTCCAAACTTAGTAGACATCCTGAGGCATTTTCCAGCTAAGTCCTGACTTCTGCACACCTCGTTGTTCCAGGCATGTTATGTAACTTGGTGTTTTCCCGCTGGTGTGGCAAGAGGATTCTGGTTGGGCCTTCATCTACATCCCAATAGCAGGATACTGATCAGTTTCACGCCAGCTACCAGTGGGTTTCCCAATCTGCCATGGCAGGCCCAAGTGGAAACTGACACTGGCATAAAACCAATTTTTGGCCACCTGCCATATTCACCCACCTCGTCTGCCATTGAACCCACCAGCAGGAGCATGTGTGAATTCCACCCATGGTATTTAATATAAAAACACGGTGGGTCCTTAAACAATTTGTTGCTTAATTCTAGAAGATTGAGTTTGTGTGTGGTGTTGAAAGCTAAACTAATAGAAAACTAGGTAGAATGCATAACAGGTGAGTTTTAAGGAGATTGATGTCTTGAGATAGTTCAATACTACTTTTGAAGTTTCTGTCGACTTTGAAGAAATACAAGTACGGCTGCATTTCGGGGGTCATAGAATCATAGAATTTACAGTGCAGAAGGAGGCCATTCAGCCGATCGAGTCTGCACGGGCCCTTGGAAAGAGCACCCTATTTAAGCCCCACGCCTCTACCCTATCCCCCTATATCCCTGTAACCCAGTAACCCCACCTAACGTTTTTGGACACTAAGGGCAATTTAGAACAGCCAATCCACCTAACCTGCACATCTTTGGACTGTGGGAGGAAACCGGAGCACCCGGAGGAAACCCACGCAGACACGAGGAGAACGTGCAGACTCCGCACAGACAGTGACCCAAGCCGGGAATCGAACCTGGGACCCTGGAGCTCTGAAGCAATTGTGCTAACCGCTATGCTACCGTACCGGGGTGGGGGTGATGGATGACTGGCCCCCACCACCCCCGCCCTCCAGCTGACTCACTCCACACCAGCTTGTCCCGCAGTCATGAGGCACTGTGGGTGGACTAAGTTGCCTGACAGCGGGACTTACGTCTCTCTGGGGAGAAAACCCCACCCTCAGGAGCTGCCGACCAATCGGATTGGCCAGGAGCTCCATAATTCCACATTAATTCCACATCCACTCCATAACGAGATCCCATGAGTGGAAGCTGCTGGGCCTGCAACCCTTTCCAAGAAGGCCAAATGGATCCCGATTAAGGTAGGTGTCCGGGATTATCATAGATTATCATAGAATTTATAGTACAGAAGGAGGCCATTCGGCCCATCGAGTCTGCACCAGCTCTTGGAAAGAGCACCTTACCCAAGGTCAACACCTCCACCCTATCCCCATAACCCAGTAACCCCACCTAACACTAAGGGCAATTTTGGACACTAAGGGCAATTTATGATGGCCAATCCACCTAACCTGCACATCTTTGGACTGTGGGAGGAAACCGGAGCACCCGGAGGAAACCCACGCACACACGGGGAGGATGTGCAGATCCGCACAGACAGTGACCCAAGCCGGAATCGAACCTGGGACCCTGGAGCTGTGAAGCAATTGTGCTATCCACAATGCTACCGTGCAGGATATTGGGGCAGGGTGGGATCACCCATCTTAGGCAAAGTGGGCCGTGTGTGGTGTGGTGGATTTTGGAGAGCAGGTGGGTGGGAAGAACAGAAAAGTGAGGGGACTATCTTAGGGAGGCTGAAAATGGCACCCAGCTCCTTTCTTCACATTCTTTCAAAAATATGTAAACAGAAACAGTCTTCCCGCCTGACTGCCCACACTAACCATATTATGGTGTGAGTAGCTTACTATGGGGTCAATTGGCTTGTTAACAAGCTTAGTTAACCCTTGATTGTTTATTTAAATATGGTGGATGGGCTGCCGATTTCGGTGTCTGCCCACCTACCATGTTATGCGGGTGAGCTGGGGGGTGGGATGGTGGTGGGATGGGCACCCGCCCGGGGTGGGCACCTGCCCTATTTTACCCACTCCCCGAACTAAAAACATGCCCAGCTGGCACATGTAATATGCAGCCTTTAGTGTCAAACTAGCAAAGAGCAACAAAACTCCATCTCACTGTTTCAAAGGTATTAGGATTGCAGTAAACAAAATCTAATCAATAACATCTGGCACCAAAATATTCTCAGAAAACAATAACATTGTCTTTAAAAATTACCATTATTGATCAGTTTCAAAAAATGCATTCCCTGTTAGCCTGACTCCTGACCTCTCAAACAGATATGACATTTAGGGCAGAATCTTTTGCCCACTCCTGTGACAGTTTTGTTGGTGGGGTTATTTAATCAAGAAGGAGGGGGTGTGGTGGGTAGGGACCACTTAATGGTCAACAGCTCTCTGTCAACAGGAATTCCACCTCTGGGTCCTTAATCCTGGGGGAAGGCCGCCACTGGCCTGTTAAGTGCCTGAATGGAGCAAGATGTGGTGGGCCATCCTTAAAAAAGGTGATACAAGGCTCCCGCAAGCTCTCCAGCTGGAGCTGTGACCCCCATCGCCTCCACAAGGTAAACGGTGGAATTTAATGTCCTCCTCTGTGGTGGGTTTCATGGCAGGGGGGGCATTTAATCAGGTGGAGGGGTGGGGGGAGGTGTGAGTGTTGGGGACCCTGCTGCCTTCTCACTGTCTTCCTGCCTCCATCTGGCTTATGTCCGTGGTGGGAAGGATTTGCTTCCCCACTGCCAATTGGGACTTTCAAGTGGACAATGAATGCCCACTGAAGGGCCTCATCCAAGCTTCCACTGGTATTAACCCAGATCAGTTCATCATGCAGGAAGCAAGGGAAGCAAACCCATGTGGGATGCCTGTCGGCTCCCGATGGTGCAGGAGTGGCGGCCGGGGAGGGGTGGGTGGGTGGGGGGTGGAGGTTGGGACACCCAGCATTGGTCAGGGGGTGAGGGTCGCATTGAGATACATCTCCCTGTCCCTGCTGTGGAATCATAGAAATAGCATCGCAGAAATGCCTTGTTTTCAGCAGCAATTTGTAGGAAACCGATGACAAAGATGCAGGAGTCCAGTCAACCTTCTGCTTCTAAAGTTCATTCTATTGTGTAACCCTGTGTTGATCTGGATGGTGCAGTGAACATACAGTTCAATCATTCTGCACCCTTGTAAAAATGTTCCCTTCTCCATTGTTAGCTTTGCACCGCAGCACATGCTTATCTATTCGCTTGGCCGGTCTCTTAATGTTGTTGGTTACACCTGCCAGGCTATTAGATCTGGTCATTTACATGTCCTCAAGCAATATCAGGGTGAAATTTTGTTGCACCTCACTGAATAATACCGTAGACATCCTAATGAATTTGCACAGGATTACAAATCCACCAGCCCCTTAAATTTATCATCATCATCCTTTTCTTCCTTATTTGTGACCAACACGATCTGGTCTTGGCTGCCGGTGATCTTGACGTGCGATAAGAGCCTACCTAGTTCCTGTTTCATTGAGTCATGGAGCCTTTGATGATAACCATGCCTCAATGGATACTTTATTTTCCTTTGACAAGCAAATCCTACATAATCCAGTTTAATCTCGAATGGTTTAGCCCTCAATCAGTTGCACAAATGTTCATTTTTCTTTTCACTTTGATCTGTTTTCTGAGCAGTTCTGTTATTTTGAGGTCAGTGCATGTTGTTTGGAACCAAATAACAGTTCAGCTGGAGATTTATCTGTACTGTGATGGGGTGTCTGGTAGTTTGAGAAATATGTGTAGTGTTCTCTCCCTCCCTGACTTTCTTGGCAACAGCAACTAAAGTACATAGTCTTCCGCCTGCGTTCCACAATATAGCTCTGGCTAGCACATTTACATTCTCCGATGTCTTTAACTAAGGCCCAAAGCAAAGCTAACAGATGCTCTAAACAGTGCATGTCACCAAATCTGAACAATGCATGCTCACTGTCACCATTTAAACTGATATCAATCCCGCTACCTGTCCTGGAGGATACACAAGGTAAGAATCCATTATGGCTGGTTGATGGTCCCTGAATGGAAATTATTCCCATAAATCTGTATCTACTTCTTGACACAATCCTTCAGGCAATTTTAGCATCTGCAGTGACTGGTCCATTTTCTCAGAGAGAATGGCATGTAATGCTGTTAGCAAACAAGTTTGACCTATTGTCGCCATGTTTGCCATCTGTTTTACTATTGATACTGAGTTGGATTTCGATTATCTTTTCTCAGGTGGATAACTAAGTAGGATCCCCACAGTGCAGAAGGAGGCTATTTGGCCCATTGAGTCTGCACTGACCCTGCATATGAACACCTTGACCCACTCCCCCACCCTATCCCCGTAACCCCACCTAACCTGCACACCTTGGACGTACTGACCCATCTCCCTCCCTTTTACAACAAAGATTTTTTTCTGTGCTAGTTCCTCTTTCAATTTACCTATGGTTTTCATTGTCACATAACTGTTAATGGTGCAATTTATCCATGTGGAAAGTTCTTTAATGTTCCCCTTCCACGCCCGTATACATTAATTTAATTCTTCAACTGCACACAATTTGCCTCAGTATTTAATCGCACAGAGCTGCTACTGAAATCACAAGTTTTTGTAAAAAAGCAGTGTGAAGCATAAATATATTAACCATCTGTGTTGACCTTCATTTTTCATTGGGTGTATCCAATTCCTTTCATGCGCTAGGGGGTGGCATGGAGATCTATGTTCAGAGGAGCGTTAATGGGTTTAAGGAAAGACTGTCACCCTCATTTGGGCAGAAAGTGCCACTTCAGGGAGCTAGTAGCCAATGGCCAGCAACTCTCTGATCCATCAACCTCTCCTGACATTCATGTTCCATTTAGGTACTCATTTTTTAGTCCGTTAATGCCTTCAAGTATTTTGGTGCAGTGTTCCTCAGTATTAACCATATCCCCTATTTTGGTGTCGTCCACAAATGTTGATATTCTACATTTGTTTCCTGAATTCAATCACTTATGCAAATGTTGAACAACAGCAAAAATTGATGTCACACTTGTTCTCTCCCTACCACCAATCTGAGTGACTGGGCAAGATCTTCCAGCTGTTCAATCTGGTGGGATCTTCCGATTCCGCCAACGGTCCAGTGGCAAGACCAGAAGATCCTGCCACCGGGCAACGACGGGCCACCAAGAAACATCCCAAGGAGGGGGCCGAACCAGAGAATCTCTCCCCGCGGTGTGGAGGCGACTGGCCATTGGCCGGATATTCTGCTCTCACTGCTGCCAATGGGATTTCCCATTGAATCTGCCCCATGCTGCCGGTAAAACCATGGCGGGGGGGTGCCCTCGGCAGGACTGGAAGATCCCGCCCACATGAACAGCCAGAAGATATCGTCCATTGTCTTCAGCCTTGCTGTTTTCAGTTTTGAAGCCAGTTTGCTATCCGTTCTTTTGCTTATCCCCTGACTACCATATGCTCTGACCTTAGTTAGGAGCCCGCAAACTGATACCTTTCTTGAAACCTTTCGAGAGTCTAAATCCAGCCTTTAAAAACAGCTATGTTTTATAAGCACAGCACCCACTTATAACCTGTTTTCCCAAAATAATCACCCATGTGGCTTAGCTGCTCCCAGATTCTTTCTGCCCCACCATTAGGAGCAATAGTTCCAGCTGCTTCAGTCCGAAGCTCTGGAGTTCCCTCCATAAACCTCTCTGCCCCCCCCCCCTTTTGTCCCTCCTCTGTCAAGACTTTCCCAAAGGCTACCTCTTTGAACAAGTTGTTGTTCATAAGTATCTCCTTTGTGGTTCAGAGTCAAATATAGTTTCATAATGCTTTGGCGAAGCACCTTTAGCATGTTAAAGACGCTAAAGATGCAAGTTGTTGCTGTTGCATATGCTGGATATATGAATTTCTGGGATCATTCATTCTTCAGTCTCTGTTTACCCCAAAAATCAAATGTAGAGTGTCAACCTGAAAATGTGTGGAGGGGTGCGGATTTTTTCTTTCTGGATTAGTCCACCACAATTCAGACTTAACTTATTGTTTCAT
Source organism: Scyliorhinus torazame (assembly GCF_047496885.1). Taxonomy (NCBI): domain Eukaryota; kingdom Metazoa; phylum Chordata; class Chondrichthyes; order Carcharhiniformes; family Scyliorhinidae; genus Scyliorhinus; species Scyliorhinus torazame. The sequence continues at coordinate 170,340,020 of NC_092723.1, forward strand.
TTTCAGTGAGATCTGTTGCGAGTCCTATGCTGCCCTCAGTTGTTTGGTCCGGTTGAATCCCAGGTTCCATTACAGAATTGAAGGTGCAGTCAGTACCCACAGGGTGAGGCTAATAAATGATTCCCTCCGCCCGAAACCGTCACAGAGTCATCATACACAATTTAGGTATTGTTCCCCGCATGCTCTAGACAATCCTGCAGTGATGATTGATGCTAATCGTCCTTGTTGAACAAGATGGCACCCCAGTAATATAGGACTGAGACATTACTGTCGGTGTCTTACTTTCCTGTCCACAAATAATGGGCGGGATTCTCCGTCCCGCCAGCCCCGTTTTCTTGGCATGGCCCCCCCACCCCTGTTGGGAGTGGCATTCTCCGTTCCCGCAGCCCGCCAATGGGGTTTCCCATTGTGGCCACACCACGCCATTGGGAAACCCACGCTGGGTGCGCTGCCAGCAAAGCGGAGGATCCCGCTAACGGAGAATCCCGTGGAATATTCATAAAAGCAGCGACAGACTAAATCACTAAGTTGAAAATTGGGAGTAGTCCTTGATTGGGCCTGGAACCTCCTTAATTGCAATTACGTGGATGGGAATAGAAAGTGGCATTTGGCTCATATTAGACTGTTGTCCCCAAAATCAGCCCTATCCACCGAGAGAGAATTATACCTGAGTCCCAGGTTCGATGACCCGCTGGGTCACTGTCTGTGCGGAGTCTGCAAATTCTCCCCGTGTCTGTGTGGGTTTCCTCCGGGTGCTCCAGTTTCCTCCCACAGTCCAAAGATGTGCAGGTTAGGTGGACTGGCCACGATAAATTGCCCTTAGTGACGAAAAAGGTTCGGAGGGGTTATTGGGTTACGGGGAAAGGGTGGAAGTGAGGGCTTAAGTGGGTCGGTGCAGACTCGATGGGCCGAATGGTCTCCTTCTGCACTATATGTTCAATGTTCTATACATTAAATTGCTTGAGATTAACTTTGAATACTGCACACGTTTTACTCACACCTACTTCCTCATTAAAGTTAATGAAGACACTAGTTCTTTGCTTCCAGCTGTCTGTGATATCAGACAAGACTCGTGATTGATTTGAGAATGGCTTCTCCGTCTCCATGGTGACTCCCCGATGTTTTTGCATGGAACATCTGCGCTGAACGGGCAACCAATACAGTCAGCGGCTAACATTTGTCTAAATCAAATCCAAACTCTCTCTCAGCTCAGGGTTTAATGTCAATAAATCTGAGGATATCAACCTCAGCTCTACCCTTTCCTTGTCTTCTTTGTCTAGCAATTCATTGTTATCTTTTGTCAGTATTGTGTTAGGAGAGTGTCTACGCAGACACGGGGAGAAAGCGCAAACTCCACACAGGCAGTCATCCAAGGCCGGAATTGAACCCGGGTCCCTGGAGCTGTGAGGCAGCAGTGCTAACCACTGTGCCACCATGCCGAATCTAATGCAATAAAAATGAAGTCGGCTTTACAGTGACCATGACGTCAGTGGCCCCTAATAATTAAATAAGCACTCCCCTCATATTAAAATATGAATTGCATTATAAGTAAGGTGAACTGCACATCTCGTTACTGCAGAATCAGTCTCATTGCGAATAGTATATATGAAGTGCATTTTATAATCAAACGGTTTTAAGCAAGGGTACATGAACATAGGTGTGTCGGTTTTCCCAATATTTCCACCAATATTTCACCACTGGCCTATATTCTAGTTTTATTTTATTTATTTATTTTCAACCAAACTTTACAACACAAAATGATAACACGAATCCTGTGTAATCAGGCCCAAGGCCTTGTGTGTCTAAATGAGTGTGAACTGGGAAAAAAATCAGATAGACGCAGGGATCTAATTTGTGCTTAGTTCACACTAAAGCTGTAGTTGTAGATGGGAACCAGTGAGAAGGCTCCTCAGCAAGGTAAATTAAACAGGTGGGTGGGATGTGTGGGGAAAGTGGTCTGATTTTATTGAGGGATACCCGAGGTGGGCAGGCCCCAAGGATTCCTTGTGGAGAGCACTCACAACCAACCCCCTAGGCCCCCTTCTCGGCCTGCTAATCCTCAGCGGTTCGCACTTTGCCTCACAGCACCAGAGACCTGCATTCGATTCTGGCCTTGGGCGACTGTGTGGAGTTTGCAAATTTCCCTGTGTCTACGCAGGTTTCATCCAGATGCTCCAGTTTCCTCCTTCAGTCCAAAGATATGTAGGTTAGGTGGATTGGCCATGTTCAAATGCGGGGATAACCAGGAAGGTGGACCTAAGTAACATGCTCTTCGTAGGACCGGTGCAGACTCGATGGGGCGAATGACCTGCACTGTCGGGATTCTATGGAAGCAACGGGTTCCCTTTCCTGTAAAGGCCAGGAGCAGCTACTGACCTCACTGATGCCTACCTGCCTGCTAAAATGTGGTCAAGGTCTGAAAGACAGGTAAGTGTCAACTTTGATCTATCAATACACGTTCCATTAATGCACTGGACCATTAACTGGAAGAATCAATTATCACCACCACCGCGACCACCCCCACCCCCCTTCTGACAGTGGAGGACCAATTTTTGTTCCATTAAAATTAAGCAGATACTACAACAGGCGGACAATTCCCTATCACCGAGTATCACCGAGGGTATCACTGAGCTGAAAACCACCCCCTCGGTCTGTGAATTGGAGATAATGCTAGTCTTGGAGATGTAAACGTGTTTGAGAAGTATATAGAACATAGAACATACAGTGCAGAAGGAGGCCATTCAGCCCATCGAGTCTGCACCGACCCACTTAAGCCCTCACTTCCACCCTATCCCCGTAACCCAATAACCCCTCCTATCCTTTTTTGGTCACTAAGGACAATTTATCATAGCCAATCCACCTAACCTGCACATCTTTGGACTGTGGGAGGAAACCGGAGCACCCGGAGGAAACCCACGCAGACACGGGGAGAACGTGCAGGTTCCGCACAGGCAGTGACCCAGCGGGGAATCGAACTTGGGACCCTGGCGCTGTGAAGCCACAGTGCTAGCCACTTGTGCTGCCCACAGGTAGCAGGGAAAGAATCATGAAGGACAAAAGAGCCAGCGAGTTGTTGTGATCTGGATTAGGTTGGTAGAAAATGACTCAGTGAATAACTTTCAAATGGAAATTGGATAAATAAGTGAAGAGGAATAATTTGGAGGCCCATGGGGAAAAGGCAGGGGAGTGGAACTAAAAGGGTAGGTCTTCCAAAGTGCTGGAGCTGGCATGATGGATACAGTGTCCTCCTTCTCTGTTGATTCAATGGTTCCATGACCGTGTAGGAGTATCGGCTCGGACACCCTTCTAATTTAAAAGCTATTCCTTGCTGTACTATTAACCAGTATATATCAGGCATGACAGGCTACAGGGCAGCACACGGCTTCAGATCCCTGGGATATGAAGGATGTGCGCTTGAGCGTCTGTGAACCATGACTCTGTTAGTTTAGTGTGAAGCGAGAGATGTGACATAGTGTTGTTTATCACAAATGCTGTAATGCATTCAGAAGGGACGGATTTATTGCCTTGCGAATAAATAAAAATACCTTAAGCAGACTCGACTGTCTATCATTTGTACTTCAGTCCAACCTGGCCCTGCTTTGCAAGCTCCACTGTTTGGCATCCTGCCACGTCACACACATTCTGCCTCCGCAGATTTGCTCAAATTCACAAACCATATTTACAGCAGCAATAACAATGGAAACACTTTATTTTTAGTGATTGAAATTGTTCTTTGTGCACTATTTTTATAATACCAGATAAAATATTTGCACTGAATTCTTCAGCAAAAATCATTAAGCCATTCAACGTGATGCAAAAACACTTTAACCAATGCACTAAAAATAGAGCACAGAGGAATGTAAAACCTTTAATGTTTAAGAATTCTGACGCAGAATATTAATTCAGGTTTAACAACCTGAAACAGTTTTTGTAATTCATCTCTAGATATCAGAGCTCAGAGCATTGCTTTGAAGATGCAACGACTGGAGTTCTTCCTGACTGGCGGTGCACAGTTGGAGCACTCTGCCAAATGTCTGTTATAATCTCAGTTGAGATTGGAATGCCTCAGGTCTCTGTGAAAAAGTACGAACCAAAACTTGCCTTTAACCACAATGTCCTCGGGCACTGTTTTAAAATTAGGGGTCACCCTTTTAGGACTGAGATGAGGAGAATTGTCTTCCCTCAAAGGGTTATGGGACTTTGGAACTCTCTGCCTCAGAGAGCGGTGGTAGCAGGGGGTCACTGAATATTTTTCAAGGTGGAGGTTAGATAGATTCTTGTTGGACAAGGGATCAAAGGTTATCGGATGTAGATGGGGGAATGTGAAACTTGACGCAAACAGATCGGGCCATGATCTTATTGAATCGTGGAGCAGGCTTGAGGGACCGAATGGCTGCCTTCTGCTCCTATTTCGTACCTTAGGAAGTGTTTCCCATCTCAAAATCTTCTGTGAGGATACCAGCTTTATCGACAGAGTTATTAGTATTTACGGCACAGAAGCAAGTCATTTGGGAGCCAATGATGGTCAGTGAGCAAAGGGGTGGGTGGGACTTGGTACAAGTTGTGACATATGGGCAGCAAAGCTTGGGATGATCTCAGATTTAGAGAATGTGAAGGAAAGGGGTAGAATGGGTAGCTGGAGGAGACTTTGGAGCCGGACCGAAAACCATGGCTTCAATCTTCCCAATGTTTTCCTGGAGGAAAGTACTGCTCATCCAGTACAATTATCCCTTGTTTCGCACTCCTAATCTATTCCTGAAAGAATGGCATGCTAAACAAAAACATACTAACTAAAAATCCCCGTCTCATAAGAAAGCATTTAATAAGGGTGGGTTACGTTCCTGACTTGTAATGTTTAGACTGAAAGCCTATTGCCTTGAACCCGCTGCCCAAACATCTTTCCGTTTACTACCCCTACTAACTTATTACTCTTTCCATTTGCCTCCTGTTTGCCACATCCCACTCACCTCCTCCCACCACCCACTTTCTCCCTCCTCTGCACCGCATCCCATTTGCTGTCCCTCTCCTGACCCATTCACTGCTTCCCACTTACTGCTTTCTCGGCCTAGTCCTCTCATTCCCCCTCGCTTGCTGCCTCTCTTGCCACTTCGCTCACTCCCTCCCACTCAGTCACTTCCTCCGACTCGCGGCCCTGCCCCCACCCCCTCACTCTGTCTTGCTCACCGCTCCTCTCCAGAACCACTTGCTGAATTTTACACCCAGCAAGGGCTCGGCAGAGGGGCGGCGAGAGGGGCAGTGAGTGAGGTGGCGACCAAGGAAGAGTAAGATCAGGAAAGGGAAGTGCGAGAGAGGGGCGGTGAGTGGAAGGAAGTGAGCAGGTTGGGAGGGGGAAGTGGCGGGGGGGTGGGGGGGGGGGGAGGGAAGCAGTCAGAGGGAGGGAGAGGGAAGTGGGGAGGAGGAGGGAGAGGGAAGTGGGAGGGGGAGGGAGAGGGAAGTGGGGAGGGGGAGGGAGAGGGAAGCGGGGAGGGGAGGGAGAGGGAAGCGGGGGAGGGAGATGGAAGCGGTAGGGGAGTGTGGTAGTCACCACGAGCAGTATTATATGTATTACGGTAAGACACGTATAATAGAGGTACATGGGTAAATCCCTGCCTGCTGGCTCCGCCCAGTGTGCGGAGTATAAAAGTGTGTGCTCGCCGGTGCTGCAGCCATTCTGGTTCCATCTATGGGAGGCACAACATCTTTGCTCAATAAAGCCTCGATTATTCCACTACTCTCATCTTTGTGGTGATTGATAGTGCATCAATTTATTGAACAAAGATTTTTAAAACAATGGATCTTCGCATCAAGCCTGATCGCCTGCAGCTGAGCCCTCAAGCAGCCAATGCTACGTCTGCTTTTGACCACTGGCTAGCCTGCTTCAAAAGCTACCTCCGAACGTCTGCTGAGGAACCCTTGGACGCGCAGAAGCTCCAAGTCCTTTATTCACGGGTGAGCCCTGACATTTTTCCTCTCATCCGGGATGCGCCCACTTACGTTCGGCCAGTCAACCAACAATACGCCAGGCACCTCCTGTCCACGAGACAGCAACTCCCTGGTGAGTCTCTGGACGATTTATGGCATGCTCTGCACATCCTGGGGAGGAACTGTGACTGCCAGGCAGTTTCGGCAGTCCAGCACACAGAACTTTTAATCCGAGACGCCTTTGTTTCGGGCATGAGGTCTGTGTATGTCCGCCAGCGGCTACTGGAAGGGGGTACGCTTGGTCTTGCAGGAACTAGGCAGCTCGTGAACTCATTAGAAGTGGCCTCCCGTAACGTCCAGTCGTGCGCCCCCGACCGCACAGCACCCTCGTGGGCATCGTGGGCCACCCCAGCTGTCGACTCCACTCACCGCAAGCCTGCGCCGTGCGGCAGCCAGCCAACCCTGGGGGGCCCAAGTGCTATTTTTGCGGGCAGAACAAACACCCCCGGCAGCGCTGCCCGCCGCGGAGCGCGACCTGCAACGGATGTGGAAAGAAGGGCCGCTTTTTTTCTGTTTGCCAGGTCTGGTCGGTCGCCGTTGTTTCCAGGCCCAGCAAATCTGCAACCCCATGTGCAACCCATGGGCGCCGCCATCTTCTTCTCCACAGGCCACGTGCGGCCCATGGGCGCCAACATCTTTGATGCTGCCCGCCATGTGCGCACGTGGGCACCGCCATCTTCGGCGCCATTTTGGACGGCGCCTCAGGACCCTTGCTCGTCTGGCCGTTCATCGCCTGCCACTACCTCCGCCACCGCTGACCAGCCCGGGACCTCCCAGCATCTGCCGCAGCTCGCCTCAATCACTTTGGATCGGTTCCGGCCCCGCAACCTCGCGACCGCAACAACGACGGTGAAAATCGATTGGCACGAGACGACCTGCCTTTTTGACTCCGGGAGCACAGAGAGCTTCATCCACCCCACGACAGTAAGGCGCTGCTCCCTCGCGGTACACACCGTTATCCAGAAAATCTCCCTGGCCTCCGGATCCCATTCCGTGGAAATCCGGGGGTACTGCATCGCGATCCTCACCGTCCAAGGTGTAGAGATTAGCAACTTCCCGCTCTACGTCCTCCCCCACCTCTGTGCTGCCCTGTTACTCAGCCTGGACTTCCAGTGCCACCTCCAAAGCTTAACCTTAAAATTCAGCAGACCCCTACATCCCCCTCACCGTACGCGGCCTCACGACCCTTAAGGTCGATCCACCTTCCCTGTTTGCGAACCTCGCCCCAGATTGCAAACCTGTCTCCACTAGGAGCAGACGGTACAGTGCCCAGGACAGGACCTTCATCAGGTCGGAGGTCCAACGGCTTCTGCGGGAAGGGGTCATTGAGGCCAGCAGCAGCTCCTGGAGAGCCCAAGTGGTAGTAGTAAAGACTGGGGAGAAGCACAGGATGGTCATTGACTACAGTCAGACCATCAATCGGTACACGCAGCTCGACGCGTACCCCCTCCCACACATATCTGACATGGTCAATCAGATTGCGCAATATCGAGTCTTTTCCACAGTGGACCTGAAGTCCGCCTACCACCAGCTCCCCATCCGCAAGGAGGACCGCCAATACACTGCGTTCAAAGCAGATGGCCGCCTCTATCACTTCCTTAGGGTTCCATTCGGCGTCACTAATGGGGGTCTCGGTCTTCCAATGTGAGATGGACCGAATGGTTGACTGGTATGGACTGCAGGCCACCTTCCCGTACCTAGATAACGTCACCATCTGCGGCCACGATCAGTAGGACCACAACGCTAACCTCCAAAAATTCCTCCAGACCACCAAACTCCTTAACCTCACGTACAATATGGAGAAATGCGTGTTCCGCACCAACCGCTTGGCCATCCTTGGCTATGTCGTGGAAAATGGAGTTCTAGGGCCCGACCCCGACCACATGCGTCCCCTCCCCCACTGCCCCAAGGCCCTGAAACGATGCTTGGGGTTTTTCTCCTACTATGCCCAGTGAGTCCCTAATTATGCAGACAAGGCCCGCCCACTCATTCAGTCCACTGTTTTTCCCTGACGGCTGAGGCCCGTCAGGCCTTCAACCATATCAAGGCCACAATGCACGCGGTCGACGAGTCCCTCCCCTTTCAGGTCGAGAGCGATGCATCGGACGTAGCTCTGGCCGCCACCCTCAGCCAGGCGGGCAGGCCCGTGGCTTTCTTTTCCCGCACCCTCCATGACTACGAAATTCGGCTCTCGAAAAGGAGGCTCAAGCCATTGTGGAAGCTGTGCGACATTGGAGGCATTACCTGGCCGGCAGGCGATTCACTCTCCTCACTGATCAACGGTCGGTTGCCTTCATGTTCAATAATACACAGCGGGGCAAGATCAAAAACGACAAGATCTTGAGGTGAAGGATCGAGCTCTCCACCTATAATTACGAGATTTTGTATCGCCCGGGGAAGCTCAACAAGCCCCCTGATGCCCTATCCCGTGGTACACGTGCCAGCGCACAAGTGGACCGACTCCGGGCTCTCCACTATGACCTCTGCCACCCGGGGGTCACCCGGTTCTTCCATTTCATCAAGGTCCGCAACCTGCCCTACTCCATTGAGGAGGTCAGGACTGTCACCAGAGACTGCCAGGTCTGCGCGGAGTGTAAGCTACACTTCTACCGGCCAGATCAAGCGCACCTGGTGGAGGGGAGGGGCCCTTTGAAGTCCATGTTGAGGCGCTCAAAGGGGCGGGAGACCGCAACACGTACTTTCTGAACGTGATTGATGAGTACTCCCGGTTCCCTTTCGCCGTCCCACGCCCCAATATGACTTCTGCCACGGTAATTAAAGCCCACCACAGCATCTTCACTCTGTTTGGTTTCCCCGCCTACGTCCACAGCGATCGGGGATCCTCTTTTATGAGTGATGAGCTGCGTCAGTTCCTGCTCAGCAAGGGCATCGCCTTGAGCAGGACGAGCAGCTACAACCCCCGGGGAAACGGACAGGTGGAGAGGGAGAACGGGACGGTCTGGAAGGCCGATGCGCTCCACTCCATCTGGTCGCTCCTCTGCACCGCGACTAACAAGACCCCTCATGAACGTCTCTTTGCCTTCCCCAGGAAGTCCACCTCCGGGGTTTCGCTCCCAACATGGCTGACAGTTCCTGGACCCATCCTCCTTCGCAAGCATGTGCAGACCCATAAGTCGGACCCTTTGGTCGAAAGGGTCCACCTCCTACACGCGAACCCGCAGTACGCCTACGTGGCACACCCCGACGGGCGCCAGGACACAGTCTCCCTTCAGGACCTGGCACCCGCTGGATCCCCACCCATGGCCCCCGACCTGACACCGCCCACCCCCCCGGTTGCCTAATTCACCCCTGCGCCACTCACCCTCCCCCCCAGCGAACCTCACCGCAGCCCCCGCCCCAGGAGGATACGCTCTCCCATTGGTTCCACTCAGGGGTGATGAAGACGAGGACAACACCCCCCCAGAGTCACAGGTGGCCAAATCGGCGCCCACATCACCACCAGGACTGAGGCGATCGCAGAGGAGGATCAAGGCCCCTGACAGACTGAACTTGTAATTATTTTTTCCACCACCCCCGCCGGGCTCTTTTTTTTAAACAGGGGGTGAATGTGGTAGTCACCACTAGCAGTATTATATGTATTACGGTAAGACACATATAGTAGAGGTACATGGGTAAACCCCTGCCTGCTGGCTCCGCCCAGTAGGCGGTGTATAAATGTGTGTGCTTGCCGGTGCTGCAGCCATTCTGGTTCCAGCTACAGGAGGCACAACATCTTTGCTCAATAAAGCCTCGATTATTCCACTACTCTCACCTTCGTAGTAATTGATAGTGCATCAGGGAGGGAGAGGGAAACAGTGAGGGGAGGGAGAGGGAAACAGTGAGGGGAGGGAGAGGGAAGCAGGGAGAGAGAGGGAAGCGGTGAGTGGGAACCAAACTGCCCTGCCCATGAGAATTGCCTCTACCTTGGCAACTGCCGCTGTTACTTTCAAGTGAGGTTAAATGTGAAAGGATTGTGGTCTATTTCTCTCCAGTTCTGTACTCAGTGTAGTGAGGTATCTGGTTTCCACTCTTTCATTCCTCTCTCAGACAGCTCCACAGAGATTGGTAACTCACAGGTGTTACGACGGCAGAGGAGTAACACAAAATCGCCCTGTGGCAAAGAGTGAAATAAATTCTAATTGTACGAACGGAATGTCTCACATCAGTATGATTCTGAAGGCACAATGGGTCGGAAATTCACCCAGTGCAATAGTTAAGATTCCCCTGGTGGAACATTATTCAGAAAGACTCATTAACTGTGGTTCTGAGTACTCTTCATCTTAATTTTCACAAAATGATAGCTTGTTGTGTTGGCAAATCCCGCTGCTCAAATTAGCTACTGCAGCGGGGTGTCTGTTCTTGCCTCTCCAGTGCGTCCTGCCCAGAACATCTTTGTTAATATGTACCAGTGTTGTGCTGAATGCAGTTGCTAAGAGAAAATAAGCAATCCCGGTTTCTGCTGTGAAAAGTTACAGGTGAACGCCTTGGAACCATTTGTGGGGAAGAATACAGCGACGGGATGTGTGTGTGTGAGGGGGTGGGGGGGGGGGCAGAGTTCTTGCTGGGTTTGTCTAAGGACAGCCAGACGAAGGACAGAAGCAGCAAAGGTCTATGAATAAGTTACATGCACACGAATGTGAGAGCTGAGAGACACGACGATGCCTGAGGAAGGAGGGAGCACTCTCCTTTTAAAGCCTTTAAAAGCAAAATCAATAATCCATTGCAAATGAAATCTCCAAAAAGAAAACAGGTTATTCTTTCATATCAAGTATTCCAAATGTTTAGCTTGTTGGTACTTGAAAAGTTCACCCTCCCTAAGTGGATTGTTCCAGCTGACAATTTGTTGCCATGGTTACCACATGCCTGGAATATGTTCTTCAGTCGAGCTGTGTATTCCCTGTGCTGTAAATGCTATATAGTGCCAATTTGCAACCATTATTACAGTTATTTCTCTCAATTAAATTGAATTATAATCTTATTAGTGCTGAAAGATGATCTTGATAAAATGTAATATTTTAGCTTTATGCATATGTCAATGCTTTTCCCTTTAAATTTGTGATTTCATTCTTTAAATTCTTTTAGTTTTACAAGTTCTAATATTACATTTATTGCAATTCTATTCCACACCAATATACACACCACTTCTCAATTCCAGATGTTCTGGGCATAAGCGTTGAAATTATTGCTGTCAGCGGACCAATCGCTAATGTACTTTGCGGCATTCCTCTGTTGAATATTTTAACAAAACTGTTTCAAATAAATGGGAATGAACTAGAAATGAAGTTTCATAACGTAATGAGACATTTTTATTGACTTTGTAGCGATTTAGACAACTGAGAGACTTGCTAGGCCATTTCAGAGGGCATTGAGTCTACCACATTGCTGTGGGTTTGGAGTCACATGTTGGCCAGACCGGGTAAGGACGGCAGATTTCCTTCCCGAAGGGACTTCCTTCTTCATGTGATAAATCACTTTATTTCTTAGCTATGTAAGCCTCATCATCAAACAAACTTTTTTTTCTACTTGTTCATGAGTGCTGCCGGCAAGGCCAGTATTTATTGCCCATTTTTAATTGTCTTAGAGCTGAGCCACCTCATTGAACTGTTAAAGGTCTTGTAGTGTAGGTACACTCACAGTGCTGTTCAGGAGGGAGGTCCATTATTTTGATTCAATGACAGTGAAAGAACGGCGACTCAAAGGCAATGCATACTAAAAGTTGACAAGGCACCAGGACCGGATGAGGTGCATCCAAGGATATTGATGAAAGTGAGAATGTAAATTGCAGGGGTGCTGACCATAATCTCCCGGTCTTCTCCAGACCCCGTTGGGGGGGGGGGGGCGGGGGGGGGGGGGGGGGTAGGTGCCAGAGGACTGGAGAATTGCAAATGTTACATCCTTGTTCAAATGAGGTTGTAAATATAACCCCAGCAATTACAAACCAGTCAGTTGAACATCAGTGGTGGGCAAGCTTCTAGAAACAATCATTCGGGATAGAATTTGTAGTCACATGGAAAAATGTGGGTTGATTAGAAAGGCCAGCATGGATTTCTAAAAGGAAAATCCTATGTTTAACTAACTTGCTGGAGTTTTCTCAGGAGGTAACAGAAAGGGTCACTGAGGTAATGATGTTGACGTGGTGTACATGGACTTTCAGAAGGTATTCAATACAGTGCCACACAACAGACTCGTGAGAAATGTGACAGCTGAAGGAATAAAAGGGACAGTAGCAATGTGGATACAAAAGTGGTTGAGTAATAGGAAAGCAGAGAGTACTGGTCAATGGATATTAATTCGGCTATAGGAAGGTCTGTCGTGGTGTTCCCCAGTGGTCAGTATTGGGACCTTTGCTTTTCCTGATCTATATTAATGATCTAGAACTTGATGTGCAGGCGACAATTTATAGGTTTGTAGATGACACAAAACTTGAAGGTGTTGTTAACTGTGAAGAGGACAATGCAGAACTTTGACAGGAGATATAGACAAGTTGGTGGAATGGGTAGAGAGGTGGCAGATGAAGTTCAATGTGGCGAAGTGTGAATTGATGCATTTTGTTGGGAAATTTACCAAAATTTGTCAGGGTGTCAGGTTTACACTGAAAACCGCCATGTATCTCCAGTTACTCAGTTGAGATTTCAGACCTCTGGCACTCAGTGAATATTCAATAAGGGGAGATCATGTGGCTGGGAAGCCCTTTAATGATATTGAAATTTATTAAAATGTATTGAAACGATGTTCCCGCCTTTTCTGGGTAGGACCTCATTATGTCACCGGTGAGGGGTGGGGAAAATCGGGAAATTAAATCTCACCGTGAGAATCTCAGATTGATAAAGGTTGGCGTGGCAGTCCTCAGTTGGCAAGAACTTTGAGGTCAGTGCAATAAAGCTTTCTGCCACTGTGCTGCGCTGCTCTTTATTTTCACCACTCTATTGGGGCAGACCAGTTCCTACCCTCCATCTCTATGCCAAGCTCCACTTCATGGGCAGCAATGTGCGGTTGGGCCCATGGACCCTCCTGTGTCTCTGTCTTGGTTTACTACTGCGTCTAAGCTTGGGGAGTCCAGGGATCTCCTTCCTCCTCCGTGCCACACACTAGTGTCTGTCTGGACACATGGGACTTGTGCAACCACTGCAAAGATCCAAAATTTGACCGGTGTTGTAGTTGAGGTGTGAAGGGGTGTGGAGTGGTGGTCCGACTAAGACACGGGGCGGTAATGTGGAAGAAGTGAGGGAGCATGGCAAGGCTCACAATGGCAAGTGAAGGGGCAAGAAGGTGGATGAAGAAGATGAACAATGGAAGGCAGGGGGGAAGACCCCGCGGGAGGAGGGAAGCTGGACCCTGACAAGGCTGCACAAAAGTTTCTCCAACAAGGGGGTTCAGAGGATACCACATTGCTTTCCGAAGGTGATGGATGAAGACTCCAGAGGTAACGATCCAGGTCGGGCGACGGGGTGGTTAAATGAAGGAACAGACTTCTTGAGGCTGCTAGCCTTTTCCCTCTTGGTTACTGACATCCTGCACGATCTGGTGAAGACAGGTGAGCTGGAGAGAGTGATATGAGTGAGCTGGACTGGTGTTTAAAAATGGTGGCCGGGACCTTCGAACCCGTCAGCTGAGGGTTGGCAGACGTGTCAGCCATCAGTCCGCCAGGAGAGTCGGAGGGGAACTTGCCTGTGCATAATTAATGAGGTTCCAAGGGTAGAATCTGGCGAAGGAACCTACTATTGTGGTCGGCGGGAGAGGTGTCACTGGAACTGCCCACCTTCATTTCAAAATGGGTGAACTTCGCTCTTACAAAGAGCAATTATGATACCGTCACATTTTATACTGTATGTTAACAAGCTGTGTGGTAGTATGTATTAGGGGTCATGTGGGACTGGAAGCCCTAATGTCATTGGCTGACAGATCCCGGGTCCTGGTTGGCCGTTGACCTCTAGCTCCGTCCTGAAGGCGGAGTATAAGAAGCCGGAGTCCTCCCCCGCAGGCCATTCTACTATCGAGCTGCGGGGGAACAGACACGCTTAATAAAGCCTCATCGACTTCACTCTATTCGTCTCACGGAGTCTTTGTGCGCTACAATTTATTAAGCGTGCCTAAAAAGGACTATGGAGCTCAGGATCATTCCGGAATGCCTGAGGATCAGCCCCCACGCAGTGAACGCGGCAGCAGTCTTCAAGCACTGGCAGACTTGTTTCGAGGCCTACCTCAGAACGGCCACCGGCCGGGTCACAGAAGACCAAAAACTACAGGTCCTGCACTCGAGGGTGAACACGGAGATCTTCTCCCTCATCGAAGACTCGGAGGATTTCCAGACGGCGTTCGCAGCACTGAAAAGTCTCTATGTCCGCCCAGTTAACCAAATCTACGCTCGCTACCAGCTCGCGACGAGACGGCAAGGTCCCGGAGAATCGATGGACGAATTCTACGCCGCGCTGCTGATTTTGGGACGGGCCTGCAGCTGCCCTTCAGTGAACGCAAATGAACGCACAGACATGTTAATGCGCGATGCTTTTGTGGCAGGTATGAATTCCTCCCAAATCCGCCAAAGACTTCTAGAAAGAGAGTCGCTAGGACTCTCAGAGGCCCGGGCCCTAGCAGCCTCCCTAGACGTGGCCGCGCGTAATACCCGCGCCTACGGCCCCGACCGCGCGGCAGCCCATTGGGCTCCGTACGTACCCGTCACGACAAACCCACCCCCCCCCCCGGTCACCCCACGGGCTTGCGCGGTCCAAACGCCAAGTCGCACCGCGGGCGCCCGCTGCTATTTCTGCGGCCAGGCAAAACACCCCCGACAGCGCTGCCCGGCCCGCGCAGCGATCTGCAAGAGCTGCGGGAAAAAGGGCCATTTCGCGGTTGTGTGCCGGTCCCGCGAGGTTGCCGCTGTCCCGGGAGAACAGGGAGCCCTGCAAGCCGTTTACGCTCCCCAACCCCCCCAGCGCACCATGTACGACCCGCAGGCGCAGGCGCTCTGGGTCCCGACCACCGCGGTCCCGGGAGAACAGGGAGCCCTGCACGCCGCTTACGTTCCCCAACCCCCCCCCCCCCCCGCACCCCATGTATGACCCGCCGGCGCTACCACTTTGGGTCCCGACCACCACTCTCCACGGAGAAGAGGGAGTTCTGGGCGTCTCTAATGCCCCCCCTAACCCCCCCCCGCGCCCCACGTTTGACCCGCCGGCGCTACCAACTTGGGTCCCGACCACCGCTGTCCCCGGAGACGAGGGAGCCCCACGCGGTCCTAACGCTCCCCAACCCCCCCAGCGCCCCATGTGCGACCTGCAGACGCCGCCATTTTGGGTCCCAGCCACCACGAGGGGAGGAAGGGCGCCGCCATCTTGGACCACCCCAGACCTGTACGACGCGTGGGGGCGGCCATTTTGTCCACCCCCGCCGCCATCTTGTGACCCCCCAGCCATGTGCGATGTATGGGGGCAGCCATTTTGTTCATCCCCGACGCCATCTTGGACGGCAACAACGGACCCCACTCCGCTACTACAACCACGTCTCGCTTCAATTACGCTCGATCAAGCTCGGCCCCGGACACTCCAGACGACGACGACAACGGTGCTAATAAACGGCCACGAGACACCATGCCTAGTCGACTCCGGGAGCACGGAGAGCTTTATCCACCCCGACACGGTAAGACGCTGTTCCTTGACCACCTATCCCAGTGCACAAAAGATTTCCCTAGCTGCAGGATCCCACTCCGTACAGATCCAAGGATTCTGCATAGTTACCCTAACGGTGCAGGGGAGGGAGTTCAAAAACTACAAACTAAATGTCCTTCCCCAACTCTGCGCCCCCACCTTACTGGGATTAGATTTCCAATGCAATCTACAGAGCTTTACGTTCAAATTCGGCGGCCCCATACCCCCACTCACTATCTGCGGCCTCGCAACCCTCAAGGTGCAACCCCCGTCCTTGTTTGCGAACCTCACCCCGGATTGCAAACCCGTCGCCACTAGGAGCAGACGGTACAGCGCCCAGGACCGGACCTTCATTCGGTCCGAAGTCCAGCGGCTACTAAAGGAAGGCATAATCCAGGCCAGCAATAGTCCCTGGAGAGCGCAGGTGGTAGTAGTGAAGACAGGGGCGAAACAAAGGATGGTCATAGACTATAGCCAGACCATCAACAGGTACACACAACTAGACGCGTACCCTCTCCCCCGCATATCCGACATGGTCAATCGGATTGCCCAATATAAAGTCTTCTCCACCGTGGACCTCAAGTCCGCCTACCATCAGCTCCCCATCCGCCCAAGTGACCGCAAGTACACAGCCTTCGAGGCAGACGGGCGATTATACCATTTCCTAAGGGTCCCTTTTGGCGTCACAAACGGGGTCTCGGTCTTCCAACGGGAGATGGACCGAATGGTTGATCAACATGGGTTGCAGGCCACGTTCCCGTATCTCGACAATGTAACCATCTGCGGCCACGACCAGCAGGACCACGACGCCAACCTCCAAAAATTCCTCCAGACCGCCAAAGCCTTGAACCTCACGTACAACGAGGACAAGTGCGTTTTTAGCACCAATCGGCTAGCCATTCTGGGCTACGTAGTGCGCAATGGGATAATAGGCCCCGACCCCGAACGTATGCGCGCCCTCATGGAATTGCCCCTCCCGCACTGCTCCAAAGCCCTGAAACGCTGCCTGGGTTTTTTTTTCATACTACGCCCAGTGGGTCCCCCAGTACGCAGACAAGGCCCGCCCCCTAATACAGACCACGACCTTCCCTCTGTCGACAGAGGATTGCCAGGCCTTCAGCCGCATCAAAGCGGATATCGCAAAGGCCACGATGCGCGCCATCGACGAGTCCCTCCCCTTCCAGGTCGAGAGCGACGCCTCCGACGTAGCTCTAGCGGCCACCCTTAACCAAGCGGGCAGACCCGTGGCCTTTTTCTCCCGGACCCTCCACGCCTCAGAAATCCGCCACTCCTCAGTGGAAAAGGAAGCCCAAGCCATAGTGGAAGCTGTGCGACATTGGAGGCATTACCTGGCTGGCAGGAGATTCACTCTCCTCACTGACCAACGGTCGGTAGCCTTCATGTTCGACAATGCACTGCGGGGCAAAATCAAAAACGACAAGATCTTAAGGTGGAGTCCACCTTCAACTACGAGATTTTGTATCGTCCCGGAAAGCTGAACGAGCCGTCCGATGCCCTATCCCGCGACACATGTGCCAACGCACAAATTAACCGCCTCCAAACCCTCCACAAGGACCTCTGCCACCCGGGGGTCACTTGGTTTTTCCACTTTATCAAGTCCCGCAATCTCCCATACTCTTTAGAGGAGGTCCGTACAGTCACAAGGGACTGCCACATCTGCGCGGAATGCAAACCGCATTTTTTCAGGCCGGATGGTGCGCACCTGATTAAGGCTTCCCGCCCCTTTGAACGCCTTAGTCTCGATTTCAAAGGGCCCCTCCCCTCCACCGACCGCAACACATACTTTCTTAATGTGGTGGACGAATACTCCCGCTTCCCATTCGCCATTCCCTGCTCTGACATGACCGCGGCCACAGTCATCAAAGCCCTGAACACCATCTTCACACTGTTCGGTTGCCCCGCATACGTCCACAGCGACAGGGGGTCCTCTTTCATGAGTGACGAGCTGCGCCAGTTCCTGCTCAGCAAGGGCATAGCCTCAAGCAGGACGACCAGCTACAACCCCCGGGGGAACGGGCAAGTAGAAAGGGAGAACGGCACGGTCTGGAAGACCGTCCTACTGGCCCTACGGTCCAGGGACCTCCCAGTTTCACGGTGGCAGGAGGTCCTCCTGGACGCTCTCCACTCCATCCGGTCGCTATTATGTACGAGCACTAATCAAACGCCTCATGAGCGTCTCCTTGTCTTCCCTAGGAGGTCCTCCTCTGGAACGTCACTGCCGACCTGGCTGGCGGCCCCAGGACCCATCTTGCTCCGAAAGCATGTGCGGGCACATAAGGCGGACCCGTTGGTCGAAAGGGTTCACCTCCTCCACGCGAACCCGCAGTACGCTTACGTGGAGTACCCCGACGGCCGACATGACACGGTCTCCCTGCGGGATCTGGCGCCCGCCGGCAACACACACACACCCCCGACACCATTCACCCAACCCCCCCCTTCCTGCCACCGCCGCACCCCGCGACCGCCCCCTTCCCAGGAGGATCGGTTCCCCTCCCCTCAGGCCCGACCAAGAATAAAGCCCAAGCTGAAACCGTAAGGCTCCCGGAGACGACAACACCGGTACAAGCACCACCACCACCACCACCGGGGCCGAGGCGATCGACACAGACAACCAGACCGCCCGACCGACTCGTGGCGTCGATCTAAATCAATATATGGACTTTTCACAAGAACATTTTGCTTTTCTCCCGATACCTTCTGTAAATAGTTGAAACAGGACAAAATTGTACAATACTGTATTGCCATGTGAATGTTTTCCTCCCAGGACCAGCCCTGTAAACCCTTACCACCATACGAAGCATCACCCCGCCGGGTTCATTTTTGACAAGGGGTGAATGTGGTAGTATGTATTAGGGGTCATGTGGGACTGGAAGCCCTAATGTCATTGGCTGACAGATCCCGGGTCCTGGTTGGCCGTTGACCTCTAGCTCCGCCCTGAAGGCGGAGTATAAGAAGCCGGAGTCCTCCCCCGCAGGCCATTCTACTATCGAGCTGCAGGGGAACAGACACGCTTAATAAAGCCTCATCGACTTCACTCTATTCGTCTCACGGAGTCTTTGTGCGCTACACTCTGTTTTTCTCCTTGATGAGATTAGTTTCATAATAAGCTAGTAATTTTGTTGTTTATTGAACGAACCTCGGGAATTGAGTGGTCATTCTGAGATTCATAGTTGAATCACATATATGGTTGTATAGCTAGCTGGAGACTTCATTTAATTGTATGTGACCCATGGAGTAGTGGAACTAGAGACAGACAATGTACACTTTCCACCTTTGTCATAACACCATCCAATACAAACTGTAAATGCACAGATTGATGGTGGCTCGCCTCCAACTGATTTGATGCAATATTTATTGTATTAAAATCAGAAGCTGTTGTTATATTAGAAAGTTCTTACAGTGCAGAAACAGGCCATTTGGCCCAACTGTCCGTGATGGTGTTTATGATAGGTAGATATAAGATTAATCCAATTTATATCTTCTTGCCTTTTGGTCTAAATGAGGCCTCTTAGGCCTAAATATCATTTGTGCCTCTGAACCAAACATGATTCACAAACTGATGGAGCAGATCAAGGACCGAATGAAACTTATCCTTTGGCCTCATAACAATTCAGGAGAGATGTGGGCACCAATAAGAAATGCAATAGGCCTGTTTGGCCTAACCAGTTTGGGCTGACGACAAGGTTCACAGTTAACCCTAGGAGAGGGAAGTGATAAATGGAGGTGGATGTTACACTTTTGACAATCAGGTGGTGAAGGATAGTACTGGAACCTACATTTATCCACTTTATAAGATTTTTTTTATGGAGCAGCCTATTACAAACATGCACCTCCAAACCCAACCAGCACAGTCTCCGCCTCCTCCTAGATATCGGAGCACAAGTGAATCCCTTGTTAATGCCCACCTGAATGTTATCTAACACTCAATTAATATACGACTAACAATGTATAGGCGTGAGATATTTCTGTGGTAGGTGGTCAAGGGGTGACATAGAACATAGAACATAGAAAATACAGCACAGAACAGGCCCTTCGGCCCACGATGTTGTGCCGAACCTTTGTCCTAGATTAATCATAGATTATCATTGAATTTACAGTGCAGAAGGAGGCCATTCAGCCCTTTGAGTCTGCACCGGCTCCTGGAAAGAGCACCCTACCCAAACGCAACACCTCCACCCAACACCAAGGGCAATTTTGGACAGTAAGGGCAATTTATCATTGGCCAATTCACCTAACCTGCACATCTGTGGGAGGAAACCGGAGCACCCGGAGGAAACCCACGCAGACACGGGGAGGACGTGCAGACTCCGCACAGACAGTGACCCAAGCCGGAATCGAACCTGGGACCCTGGAGCTGTGAAGCATTGTGCTATACACAATGCTACCGTGCTGCCCTTAAGAACAAATAAATCTACACTATATCATTTTACCGTAATCCATGTACCTATCCAATAGCTGCTTGAAGGTCCCTAATGTTTCCAACTCAACTACTTCCACAGGCAGTGCATTCCATGCCTCCACTACTCTCTGGGTAAAGAACCTACCTCTGATATCCCTCCTATACCTTCCACCTTTCACCTTAAATTTATGTCCCCTTGTAATGGTTTGTTCCACCCGGGGAAAAAGTCTCTGACTGTCTACTCTATCTATTCCCCTGATCATCTTATAAACCTCTATCAAGTCACCCCTCATCCTTCTCCGTTCTAATGAGAAAAGGCCTAGCACCCTCAACCTTTCCTCGTAAGACCTACTCTCCATTCCAGGCAACATCCTGGTAAATCTTCTTTGCACCTTTTCCAAAGCTTCCACATCCTTCCTAAAATGAGGTGACCAGAACTGTACACAGTACTCCAAATGTGGCCTTACCAAAGTTTTGTACAGCTGCATCATCACCTCACGGCTCTTAAATTCAATCCCTCTGTTAATGAACGCGAGCACACCATAGGCCTTCTTCACAGCTCTATCCACTTGAGTGGCAACTTTCAAAGATGCATGAACATAGACCCCAAGATCTCTCTGCTCCTCCACATTGCCAAGAACTCTACCGTTAACCCTGTATTCCGCATTCATATTTGTCCTTCCAAAATGGACAACCTCACACATTTCAGGGTTAAACTCCATCTGCCACTTCTCAGCCCAGCTCTGCATCCTATCTATGTCTCTTTGCAGCCGACAACAGCCCTCCTCACTATCCACAACTCCACCAATCTTCGTATCGTCTGCAAATTTACTGACCCACCCTTCAACTCCCTCATCCAAGTCATTAATGAAAATCACAAACAGCAGAGGACCCAGAACTGATCCCTGTGGTACGCCACTGGTAACTGGGATCCAGGCTGAATATTTACCATCCACCACCACTCTCTGACTTCTATTGGTTAGCCAGTTCGTTATCCAACTGGCCAAATTTCCCACTATCCCATGCCTCCTTACTTTCTGCATAAGCCTACCATGGGGAACCTTATCAAATGCCTTACTAAAATCCATGTACACTACATCCACTGCTTTACCTTCATCCACATGCTTGGTCACCTCCTCAAAGAATTCAATAAGACTTGTAAGGCAAGACCTACCCCTCACAAATCCGTGCTGACTATCCCTAATCAAGCAGTGTCTTTCCAGATGCTCAGAAATCCTATCCTTCAGTACCTTTTCCATTACTTTGCCTACCACCGAAGAAAGACTAACTGGCCTGTAATTCCCAGGGTTATCCCTAGTCCCTTTTTTGAACAGGGGCACGACATTCGCCACTCTCCATCCCCTGGTACCAGGACAGGAAGGCTTCACGCACCCTTAAGGAATACAAGGTGATTGGGTGGTGCCTGCCCTGAACTAAAGATACCAACGCTGTGCTGTATTGGATGCACATATTTTCTCCACATCATATTGTTGCCAAGTTTCAATTCAGGTACTTCATTTCCCTGATGAAGGAATTGAAGAAGTCTGCTGGTGAATTTGTCTATTGTGGATTGGTTTTTAAGAAGTCACCCGCAAAAGTGAGGAACTTTGGTATCTGGCTGCGCTATGACTCCTGCAATAGAACCCATAATATGTACAGGGACCTGACCACTGCAGGTGATGTTGCCCAGTGTTACTGTGGTACCCAGGATTTCACCACCGCGCACATGATTACTCCATTCAGATCATAAAGTAGAGGAGATTCCATCGAGCAAGTGTCGCTGGCCTACTGTTAAGCAGTTTCACAATTCCCAGATCAAGAGGCATCTCTATACTGCTACATCTAGAATGAGAGGGCATAGTTTTAGGATAAGGGGTAGCAGATTTAAAACAGAAATTAGGAAAAATTACTGTTCTCAAAGGGGTGTGAATCTGTGGAATTCACTAACCCAGAGTGAGGTGGATGCGGGGAGATTGAGTAAATTTAAGGAGGAGATAGACAATTTTAATTAGTGATGGGCTGAAGGGTTTTGGAGAACAAGCAGGAAAGAGGAGTTGAGGCCAATGTGAGAGCAGCCAAGATCGTATTGAATGGCGGAGCGGGGTCGAGTGGCTGAATTGCCGACTCCTGCTCCTAGTTGTTATGTTCTAAGTCCTCTTTCTTGCACAGAATTTTGCATCAACAGCACAAGTCCCATTTCAACACCAGGAGATCAAGCAGTTCCTTCTGAAATGTACTGACTGTTGGAACTTTGTGCAAATAAAAGTCTGACAGGTAGAAAAAACAATGGCCTGCGGTTGACAAGCCAAGAGAAACACTGCTACCTCTGGCTGCACCCTCCCCTCCCCCACCCCCCCCCCCCCCCCCCCCCCCCCCAATCCCCGCCAAGGTTGAGGGAAGTTTCAGGGCCCATGTGTGAACAACCCCCACCAAGCCTTTTATGGAACAGTCCTTGAACAGCTCGAGGGCCAGAGATACGAGTCGCAACCGGCGAATCAAACAAATCTTGGGGTAATGGTCTGAAATACAGACAGGCCACTCATTTCAGTATTGACTTGAAGCATGTGTTCATTTCAGGCAATTAGCAGGTCTGCCTAAAATAAGTGACCCCCAGTGATTTTATCAGTGAGTGACCCAAACACCTGTGCAAGTCTTGTGCGGGCCTCTGCACTGCCAAATTAGTTATTGTTCTACCCATATACAGAGGCAGAGATGTTGAATTCTGGCACTTCTCAACACAACCTTAACAGGTGCTCAAATCCAATCCCCTGTGCCCTTTGCTAAAGGCAGTGAAACTCACAATGCCTGTCCACGAAGAGCAGAACGGGATTTCAGCGGCACTCGTTCTTAATCTTGTTCTGCATACCCATTTCAGAATATAAATTTAATGCTCTGGGCACCGAGTCAACATTCACCTGTCTAATTTCCCTTGATAAAAAGCAGGAATAGCTGGACTTACTGAAACAGTAAACATTAGAAGTGCGGTTATGAAAATATTCCAAGGTTAATTTATGTAAATTCACTAGTAAGCTCACTAATGAAACCGGCAGTCGCTGCTAGGCAACCATGTTGTATCTCCTGTAATAACAGGCACAGATCCTCCTCCTTGTCTGAGGTGAGTCGGTTTACAATCATTTGCTGAAAAATCACTTTGTTTCATTTGGTTCTAATTGCTATTTGAGTGAAGACAATAAAATTGCTGGACCATCAGAAATTACAAAATAACAGAAATTGAACACACCGTGTGATAAGTAAGTAACTATATAAGTGGTATTGTTGGTGTTTTTGAAAGTGTTGATTTACAAGGGTTTCCCTTAAATCGAACGTTGCTTAATTCTTTCCTGCACTGGGCAATACAATAATTTTCTCCCCCTTTGCAACAGTCGACAGTCTAAGCACCAGTAATTTCAAGTGTGCTGAAAACCCACAGGAATGCAAAGTGCATCATGTAAGTGTTCCAAGGTGGATTTGAACTTGTGGCGCAAAAAATTGAGAGCAACCACTTCGGAACTAATTTGTGCTCCACACTTCCACTCCCTCAAGATTTGGACTCACATTTCCCAGAGAACTGACGACAGGCCTGATAGAGAAGAGAAAGCCACATTTCGGAGAGAATCAGTAGCCTGGGGTTGCCAAAATAGTAATTGGATGACTGAATTTGATTGAAAATGCATTGAAAGTGTGGGAGTGCCATATCATTGTGGCTGCTGGGTATATTCTTATGAAGCCAGTTCAAATACACTGGCTGTGATCCAGTAGCCAGGCTAACCCCAGGCGCAAATACTGTAATGGCCGCTAAATCTTGTGAGCGGGCCAAAACAGGATTCAGGCCAGCGAGATCTTGGTTTCAGATCTTCCCCACAGTCTGACCAGTGACATGATCAGGTTCGTCCAGAAAGGGCGTGAACCTGATTACCATACATATTAATAAATTAACATGTTCTTACTGGTCTTGACACCGTGATGTCTGCCCACATCTTATCCTCTCACAACGTCACACCCTCTCGAATCAATGTCCATTTACAATAACTAAAACCTGTTGTGATGACCACACAAGGGGCGTAGAGGGAAGTATAGCCCCTGGGTTGTGGGGGACATGGCCAGTGCCCTAGCCCTGCCCTCTGGCACTGCTCCCTGGGGCAGTACCAAGGGTGTACCCCCTGGGGTGTCCCATTGGGGGGGGGAGTTTCCCCTTATGCGTGCCATGGGGGGAGAGGGATGCGATGCTTGTGGGGGAGTCTTGTGCGTGCACTGGGCGGGGGAGCCATTACGTCTGTAGGGGGGATGATGGATGGAGCCTGTAAAAGGGGGAGGGGTGTGGGGACGGTGCCAGTAACAGGAAGTGGAAGCCGACCCGATACCTGTGGGGGTTGATAATCCCTGCCGAGAGGGGGAGTGCTCCGATGTCAGGGGGTCGGGGAGGGGTAATGCCTGTGAAGGAGGGGATATCTGTGAGGGAGGGGGTTCATTCTGGTGGGCGGGGGGGGATGGAATCAGGTCACCCTGCTGCTTGCGTTGTGATGGGGTGCCCGGATGTTTGTGTGTTGGGGGGGGCGGCGGTGTTCCCATCAGCTTGTGGGCATTAGGGGGTGTCCGCCGGGGGGCCCTGACCTCTGTTGAAGGGGTGGGTGGGGGGTCTTAAATATTGCTTTGAGCTCGGGGCACTCTCGATCCCAGAATTCCGGCTTTGCCGTGTGTTTAGACCCTGCTTCTCCAGCTGGCTGTGTGATCCTCATCAGCACTCTGAAATTGCAGAGTGATGTTAAATCAGGGAGAAAAGGCTGATGTGTAGCTGGTGGGTTTCACACAGCCTTTGTCGCCTGATTCAGCACTACAATTTTGGGAAAATTGCACCCTCTGTCCAAGAAATTGGGTAATGAAGCATATCATTCCCCATGTTCCATTCTGTTACACAGTCACTATTGTGTCGATGAATAAAGTTGTGGTATTGTTTCAGTAACTGAAATCTTACCCAGGAACTCAAAATCATAGGAATATTCATTAACTCAGTCTTTTATCCAACAGTTTGCAACTTTTCCAAAGGCCAAATGTGATCTCTCCTTGGGCCATATTTTGCTCAATTTGCTAACTTATGTGGAAAGGTGGATGTGTTCAAAAGACTTGTGGTACTGGCTAGAGAAAGCTCTCCAAATGAATAACGACGTTATTAAAACATGCAGTAAAAGCTAACTTGCATCATTGAAAATCCTGGAGCATAGAGAAAGGGGTAGGCCATAAGGACAGATATGAGTCGGCCATTTAGCCTTTTGAACTTGCTCCACCATTCAATTCCTCAATTCTACCTCCCCATCCTTTATCCATAATCCTTCAGCTATTAAAGCCCATTCAATTAGATCATGACTTCATCCGTCTGCCTTTGATTCCATATCCCTCAATATCCTTGCGGAACAATAATTTATCAACAGCAGCTTTTTAAAAAAATTAATTGAATAATTGAAGCCCTCCCCTACTGCTTTGTTTCTGGGAGGAGAGTTCCCTCCACTGCCAATTTGTGCGAAGAATGAATGAGGAACCCACACTGCATTCCATGGCTGCATAATCAAGTTGATAAAGACGGCCATCTCACTTGGTCAGAGGTGGGTCAATGAGCTGAACAAACTGGAAAATGTTGAAGTATCATAACCGAGACGGAAACAAGTTTATGTGGTGTGGTGGGGATGAGGGCCGACTTCTGCTTCACACATGGTCCATCACATTAAATGCCATTTACCTGGGGAAATGAAGCAAGAGTTTCCCTGAGAGATGGGCAGAATATAGGCCTATTAATTCGGGCCGGGTACACAATTGGGGTGGAGGTTCAGTAGTGCAGCACTCAGCAGGCCGGAGAATCTGTTTTTACCCCAAAATCAGGTGAGCCGCCGTTTTTCAGATGCTCCGCCTCCTCAAAAACAGCATAATCGCTGAGTATGCCGCACGCCATCAGCACGGCCTCAGGACGTCACCTGAGGCCCTCCTCCGATGCCGACTTCCCGACGGCATCGGTTGCGTGTGCTCACAGTTTTTGGGGTCCTCGTGTGGCGGCTGTGGACTGTGTCCAGCATTGTCACAGTCGGGGGGGGGGATCTGTTCCGTTGGCAGGGGGTCTTCGGTGGGGGCTGGGGGACTGGTGGGGGGTAATCCGGGGGTGGCGAGGGGGGTTTACGGGGGGGCACTATCTGGCAGGCCGGGTCCGCGAGCGGCCAACGTCAAGTTCTACGGCACGGCCGCCACAGGTTGCCGCCGTGCGCATGCATGGCCACAGACCCGGCCATTCTCCGTCGTATCTGCAGGTAAAGCCGGGGGCTTTACGTGGAACGGCTGCTAGCCCCCCACCAGGCGGAGCATCGGTGTTGGGACGGCGGCGACTTTTTAATTGTAAAACTAGACACTTCCTCCGGACATAGCCTCAAATTCGGAGAATCCAGCCCTTTGTCTCAGAAACGGAGAATCCCGCTCATGGTGTTTTCCTAACCCGTCCCGTCAGACCCGTTTTCTGACGTGGATTGCACCCGCCGGGGGCAGGATCCTCCATTCCCGCAGCCGTCCAATGGGATTTCCCATTGTGGCCACCCCCATACCATTGGGAAATCCGCGGGCGTGAGTGCGCAGCAAGCAAAGTGGAGGATCCCGCCGATGGAGAATCCCGCTGAACCACATTGAAATCTTTGTTTGGGGATATTTTCACATGCACAAAATGTGCTTTCAAATGACCATGCACCATAACCACCAGGTACTTCACCATCTCCCGCCCCCACCCTCAGATCCTGGGGGGTCCTCAATACTCCTAACCCAAGTGTGGGAGCCGAGCAGGGATGAGACAAAATTTAAGCCCGATAGGTTTCAATGAAGAACTGTCATTAGTGCCAGACTGTTATTGCATTCTCTCGCTTTCTCCCATGAGTTTCCATAATGCCTCTTTCTGACCTTAGCCAATAAGCTAGGCGAGCTAATCAGCAGTTTTGTTATGGAGAGGGGAAGAAAAGAACACATTAAACTGCAGTATTCCTCCCCTTCCCACACAGTATTACCTCTTAACTAGACCAATCCACCCACGATGCAGTGGTCAGAAAGACAACACCAGTATCTCTTTGCACTGTAATTAATATTATAATGTCATTTACACTGAACACAACTGAACAAACGCAATCGCACACTACACTTTAAAGCTAAGATAAAATAACAAATGAAGGACACAGCAAGCACTTGAATAAAGAGAAATTTTCTCTATTTTCAATCTATTATATCATTTGGCTTATTAATTATAGGAGCTGAATTCCCCATGCACCTTTCCCAACATTAATTTATTACAAGCTGAAAAGTCAAGTTTCTGCTGCTGAAAAAAGTGAAGAACACACTGGGGGCGATCTACCGGCCGAATCACGCGAGGCGTAAAGACGAACGGGACGGTTAGATAGCCAGAGAGGCCAAAATTGGGAACCGCCCCGGGGATTGGTTTCCGAGCTAACCGGCCGGTTCCTGTTGGCGAGATCCAGATCCCATTGCGGCGAGTAACCAATAATTACCAATTAAGTCTAATCGCTATAACCACTAACAGGAAGAAGGGTGAGTGTGTGGACCAGGGAGGGAACCAGCACCCGGTCCAGGTAAGGTTTCCAGCAGGTGTCTGGTGTACAGGGTCTGGGGTCCTGTGGCCAGGGGCCACTGCAGTGGCCGGAGGTGTGTGTGCAGGGCATATTGGATGGCATCCTGAGGGATGGCATGGGATGTGAGAATGGGGGAGGCCTGTGGGACCCAGTGTCTGGGGGGGGGGGGGGGGGGACAGCCATAACTGATTGTCAG
This sequence comes from Scyliorhinus torazame, assembly GCF_047496885.1. NCBI lineage: Eukaryota > Metazoa > Chordata > Chondrichthyes > Carcharhiniformes > Scyliorhinidae > Scyliorhinus > Scyliorhinus torazame. The sequence continues at coordinate 170,367,866 of NC_092723.1, forward strand.
GCTCGCACCCTCTCCAATTCCTTAGATGCAACATCAAGGATGAGGCTGTGGACCCTGTGGAAGCTGCCCTCACGGTGCTGCTGGCAGGCCAGGCCACCTTCGTCGGAGGAGGCGGCAGCAGAAGCATCGAAAGAGGCCCGAGGCGGCGGCCCATGTGCTGGTCCTGCCCCACACCCTGAGGATCCAGCTGCCCCACAGGCCCGGGATGCACCCAGAGTGGGAGGCCACCGACGGCTCAAGGTGTACAAGGTGTAATGACCTACGTCGTTGGTCTTTCGAATTGATGTTGGAGAGCATGTGCTGCAGGAGGCTCCGCCTTAACAAGTTGACAGTGTGGCACCTGTGCCATATCCTCGAGGATTTGGCATCACCTGGAGGAGGAGGCTACCCGCTCCCGGTGCCCATCCAGATCACCGAAGCCCTGACCTTCTATGCCTCGGGATCATTCCAAGTGGAGACTTGTTAGGCATTTCCCAACCAAGAGCCCACATGTGCCATGTAGTCACGGGTGCCATGTTTGCCCCTGCAGTCAACTACATAAACTTTGACCTGGACCAAGCCCAAAAAGATGCCTGGGCAACAGGATTCTCTGCCATCGCAGGGATGCCCCATGTCCAGGGAGTAATAGATGGCACGCTTGTCACATTGCACGCACCTGGCAGCTGGGAGTGCCCATCATCACCAGAAAGGGGGTCACTTCCTGAACTTCCAGCTTGTGTGTGACCTGAAGATCATGCACATGTGTGCACGCTTCCCCAAGAGGGCGCACGACAGCGATATCCTGGGGCAGTTGGAGATCCCCCGCATCTTCGAGGGATGCCCCAGGGTGACCGGTTGGCTCTTGGGGGATAAGGGGTATCCACTTTGGTCCTGGTTAATGATGCCAGTGACTGATGTGGAGACCCAATATGATGAGGCCTGTGTGGCCACCCGGGCTATCATTGAGTGATGCACCGGACCGCTGAAAATGTGGTTCCGATGCCTCGACCGCTCTAGTAATGCACTGCAGCAGCCCCCCACCCCGGAGCGTCGCCCGCTTTGTGGTGGTCTGCTGTGTCCTCCATAACCTGGCACTGCAGCGGGGTGGTGTGCTAGAGGTGGAGGATGAGGATATGCAGCGACGATGTCTGGCATGCCCGGAGAACCAGGGAGGCCCTTATCCTCGCCCGGTTCTCAAAGGATGTGCCTTTGTCCATCATCGCACCCCCTCTCCCCATCCCACCCAGCACCCCTCTACAACTATGCCCCCTCTTCCCCTCCTAACTGTGTTGGCACTGTCAGCGGGTCAATATACAAGGCAGGAGAGTGATGATAACCCGCGGGGAGCTGAACTCTGGTGCTCCTCAATCTATACCAGCATCTGATTCCTGTCTGTATGCTGAGTGTGCACTCACACCCATCACGTGGTGTGCCTGTGGGAGATGGGGGCCTGGTCCAGTAGGAGGGAGCCTGAGGGCTTGGGCCTGGGGAGAACGGGGGGGGGGGGCAACTGAAGGAGGGGAGGGGGTGTGCAGGCCGATCTGCAGTGTGGAATAATGTGACGGAGGTTTCACATGTTTCGGGTGTAACGTGTTTTAATGGTGCACAAGTACAATAGTGACTCCCAACTGTCCCTAGCCTCCAACATTGCCTCCCCCCCTCCCCCAACCCCCCTGCCCCAGTGCCCTCTCAGCGATTGTCAATGTGCTTAGCCCTCCGTGCTCTACTACTATGTCTAGGTGTGTCCCCAGGGTGCACATCCGGATGGAGACAGCCTGCTGCTTACAGTGTGCTGTGGCCTATGATGCCCGTGGTGCATCTCCTCTGGAGGGCACATGCCTGGCTCTGTTCCTTGTTCCACATGTTGAGCCAAGATGCGCCATTATCAAGGGGGGGGTGGACTCGGGAGAGCAGGCGACGTCTCCCTGCAGGGCATCCAGCACGACCTCCACACTCCCTCCTTCCGATCGGTGCCCGTAGGGCCCTGGGGGTCACCTCGGGATGGATGGGAGGCTGGATTGGGCTCCGGCTGCCCCTACCTCATCCGGCTCTGCCAGCCCTGGCTGCTCCCCAATATCTGCACCATAGTGCCAATGCCCTCAGCGATGCCCCTCTGTGAGCAGCCCACGCCCTGCAGCGCCTCACCAATGTTCACCAGTGTTTGGGACACGGTCCCCAGCATCTGGACGTGCTCTGCAATGCCTCAGAAAGGTCTACCTGCGTTAAAGACAGGTCCCCCAGTGACTGGGACATGCTCCGGAGGCGCTCAGCCATGGCAGTCACTGACTAGGCCAGTGTTCTTCAAACTTTTTTTCTGGGGACCCATTTTTACCAACCGGCCAACCTTCGGGACCCAACCCGGCCGACCTTCGTGATCCACGCCGGCCGAGCTGCGCGACCCACCAGCAGCAAACAACTCTTACCTTGTTTGCTGCTGACAAAAATGGAGGAAATGGTTTTGGGTCCCTTTGGCCCTCGTACACGCTCCTCCGATGGAACCTGTTGGATGAAGGTGAAGCCTTCTGGTGTCGGAAAGTATGGAGTCTCCATCCGTCCAAAGTTCTGCATTTCTTTCCTGTAAAATGTTATCAAATAAACCCCCCCCCCGAACTTGTAAAAAGAATAAAATGAATAAAATAAATGAAAAAAAAAAAAATTAAATGAATAAAATAAATGAATAAATGAATAAAAACCACTACAGATCTTAAACAAAAAGCTGCAACCGTTTTAAAAAATAGCGGCCGCACTGCGCATGCGTGCCGATTATTGGCGCGCATGCGCAATGCGGCCAAATTTTTTTTTAACATGTTCGGGGCCGCTTGCAGCCGGCGTTATGAAAAGCCGGCTGCTGCGTGGGGATTTGCGCGATCGGGAGTGCCGCAGACAACGGCTCCGCGGCCCTCCCGACACCCGCCTGCGACCCACCGTGGGTTGCGCCCCTGATTGAAGAACGCTGGACTAGGCAACGCTTTGGACACCACCATTCATGCTGCTGACACTGTGCTCCGGGGTCTCCACTGCGGTCGCCACCCTAGCAGTGTTGGCCTCGGTGCCACTCATTGCCGGTGCAATCTCCTGCATCTTTAGACTTTGGGACTCTTTGGGACTTGGCTATGGACCTGCTGGAGTGTCGCTGACATTCCCCTCTGAATCTCACGGCTGCACCAGCTCCAGGATAGCCTGGTCTACAGGCTCAGCATCTTCCTGGGACTCAGCTGGGTCCTGGGATCCAGCAGACCTCCGACTGCTGTCTCCCCTGGACGTTCCTGCCTCCACCTGATGTGCATCTGCAACTGTGTGCTCACCAGAATGTTCCCCAGAAGCCCGTCCACTACTTTCACCCACTGAGATGTGTGTCTCTGCACTGGTGAAGGGTGAGCATGATAGCTGTGGTGCACCATGGGTGCCAAGATGTGCTGGGGCATGGGCACGGCATGGTGGTGGGGTGGTGGTGCCAGGCACAGAGTCGGGTGCGGGGGGTGTGTGTGGAGGGATGGCAGGCAGGACCGGTGCCAGGAGCCAACTCACCTGTGAGGCCCGGTGGAATTTGTTGAGCTTCTTGCGGCACTGGGTGAAGGTACCCCTGGTCACACTGCCCACGCTGACGTCTGCTGCCACCGCCTCCCAGGCAGCACTGCCCTCCCTCGGACCCCCCTCGGGGGAACAGGGTATCCCTCCTGCACTTGACCTCGTCCATGAGCCTGGCCAGGTCGGCATTTCTGAATCGCGGCGTTGGTATACGTGATGGCATGGCTGCGTGCTATCAAGGGTTTGCCCAGCGGGATCGGCTAGTCCCCCTTGTTAGCCGGAGTGGCTGGGCGCGGTCCCATTGAATCAGTTGGCGGGCAGTCATTTCCAGCTTAAAACCTGTGGGGCATCGTTAAGTGGCCTGATATGCAGGCCATAGCTATTGTGTGTGGAGGCAGCGAAAGGTAGGTGTGTGAGGGTGAGTGAGAATAGAATGGAGGAGCTGGGTGTCAGGCATGAGGTCTGAGAGCCAGGGAATGCTGCTTGCTGAGTGATGTGGATGTGGTACGCTGAGCTAATATGGCAGGCAGGAGATGTCACGCGAATATGCGCTTACTGACAATGAGCTCATGCGTGAAGTGATTAGGCTTCTTGGAGCTTGGCACCAGGTCTGGATCGCCAGGCCAGTCACAATACCACAACCCCATTGCCTCCATGTACAACAGCTGAGTAAAATTAGAAATTCAGAATCATCTTATATTTTCATCTTCTATTCTTCATATTGATGCTGAAAATAATCTAAACTGAGTCGAGTTCCATTTTTCGTAAAAGGAAGCCAGCAAAAGAAGGCTGGACAAGAAAGAAGTAAAAATTGAAAAGTAATTGAACTGTCAGGGATACTATCAAATGGTCAGTGTGGTGGATGTGTAAAATATTGCTGGATTCAATCTTTAACCTGGCCGTAAGATGTACCACTGTATGAAACATGGAATAGATTTGACGCTTAGTTTGGTGCTTTTATCCAACACCGTTATAAAATAAAAGGCACGAGCCCCTGCTGATCTCTCAAACCTCCACCAAATGGAAAATATAAATGGTTTCAAATGGAAACAACTGGCCTCACCTGACATTGTGTCTCAGCAAATGGATGCTTCAACAGCCAATTACTCGGGAGTTTCACAGGGTGGGGGGGGGGGGGGCGGTGGAATCTGAAAGCAGAAAACAGCAAAAACAAATAAAATAACACAATGGGTCAAAGTGGAAGGGGAGAAGCTGGAAATGTTAATGAAGAGAGAATACGATGAAAATACTCAGCAGCTTATTCAGTGTATGAAATGGAAAGTTGGAGTCGCGGATCTGGCTGGAGCAGGAAGCAGAGCTCACCAGTTCCCTTGAAGGGTCACACCTTTGCTGACCATTGGTGGCACCTTCTCCTTTTATTTTTGCACAAGGACCGACGTGTTTAGGACGATATTAGGATGAAGCAGCAATTCCTTTCCAAAATGCCTTCACCTCTTCGCCCCTCTCCCTCGGATTTCAAAAACCTTCATTGCCTGGATTGTAACCTGCTGGAGAAAGTTGCCCTACCTGTAAAGACAGATTTGCATTTATATAACACTCTTCCTGATCTCAACATGGTTTTATAGCTAATGGAATGTTCTTTTTGCTGCATGGTAATATTGAAGACTTCCTCCTGCCCTGAGATATCAGCATTCCTCCATCTCCAGCCCTTTGTGCACCTCACCGTCCTCTGTTCCACTATTGGTGGCAATGTCTTCAGCTACCTTGGCTGGAAACTCTGGAATTCCCTTCGTAAACCTCTCCTCTGTTCTATCCCTCTCTCCTCCTGTAAGTTGCTACTTAAAACCTACCTCTATCTGTGTTAATGGGGGGTTTCCTCCCCGCCCCGCCCCCCCCCCACCCCCCCCCCCCCCCCCATGGGGTGCTTCTCGGCAGCGGGAGATGGCTTCCGGGAGCTGGCGGTAGGATTTTCCCACCTCTGTCAATGGGATATCCCATTGCATCCACCCTCCACCACTGGGAAAACTACGGCGATGGTTCACCGTCGGCGGGACCGGAGGACCCGGTGAGAACAGCCGGAAAGACTTCCCCCCAACATCTTTTTGTTTGGCTCCATGTCAATTCCTTTCAGATAACATTCCTGTGAAATGCAAAGGGATGTTACAGTTGCTATATATGCAAGTTGTGTGTGTCTGTAAGATGAGGAAACTGTTCTGCAGGATGAATGTGAGAATGGGACAGGAATAATCTCAGAGTAAGGGGTCGCCCGTTTAAGACAGAGATGGGGAAGAATTTCTCCTCTCAGAGGGTAGTGAATCTGTGGAATTCTTTACCACTGAGAGCTGTAGTGGCTGGGTCGTTAAGTATGTTCAAGGCTGAGATAGACAGATTTTTATTCAGTAAGGGTATCAAGGGTTATGGGGATAAGGCAGGACAGTGGAGTTGAGGATTATTATACCAGATCAGTCATGATCTCATTGAATGGCACAGCAGAATCGATGGACCGAATGGCCTACTTCTGCTCCTATGTCTTATGGTCTTACAGGAAATCTGGCTTTGCTTTTAAGCAACCCAAATGTGCATGTAATTCTGCCACAACATAATGCACTAATACATGAGAAAAAGGGATCTGGTTCAAAACAATGGAGACAGGCTTCACAGGAGCATCATCAACCTTAAAGAATGACACCAAGCCAAAGAAGTCAACATTAGGACAGGTGGCCAAACGGTTAGTCAAAGGAGTAGGTTTTAAGCAGCCCTCTTAAGTGAAGAGAGAGAGAGAGAGATGGAGAGTCAAAGAGGTTTGGGGAGGGGAGTATAGAGCTTAAAGCTTGGCCAACTGAAGGCGTGACTGACGATGAAGGGGTGAAAGTTAACGGGAACGCCCCAGAGGCCAGAGTTTGAGGGGCGCAAAGTTCTCAGAAGGTTGCAGGCCTGACGCCGGTTACAGACATAGGGAGGAGTTAGGCCATGGAGAGATTTAAGCGGCAGAGTTACATTTTATTTGATAATGATCACAAGGGTTTGCGTGGATTCGCTTAGGCAGGAATTTTCTTTTTAAATAAATTTAGAGTACCCAATTCATTTTTTCCAATTAAGGGGCAATTTAGTGTGGCCAATCCACCTAGCCTGCACATCTTTGGGTTGTGGGGGCGAAACCCACGCAGACACGGGGAGAATGTGCAAACTCCACACGACAGTGACCCAGAGCCGGGATTGAACCTGGGACCTCGGCGCTGTGAGGCAGCAATGCTAACCACTGCGCCACCATGCTGCCTTTGGACAGGAAAACTAATGATAAATTCTACTGTACTCTGCTGGGGGTGAAAAAAGTGATATTGGTTGTAAAGCAAATTTCGGGACGGGCTATCTTCGTCTGTCCATGTGAATGAAACGGGGAACCTGGCTGCAATCCTAATTTCCAGGTCAGGAGCTGTCTCTACACAAACTCTGCTCAAAGTTTGGAAGATCAGCAGGACCAGAATCTGCCCAGACAAGGCAGACAGCTGCTTAGAGCAGGAGGACAGTGGCTGTCGCTCACAACCAAATAACCCCAGTGGAGCTGACTGGCTGAAACATGAGGAGGCGTAGAAGTGACTTACTGGACTGGTGCTGGGGTGAGGGGCTTCAGTCAAGCGGAGAGATGAGAAGCTGTGGTTGTTCTCTATGGAGCAGAGGAGGGGAAGGGAGGTTTGACAGAGACGTTCAGATTCCTGAGGGACTCTGGTGGGGAAAATAAAGGGATGAAGGTCCTAGTGGCTGGAGGAGCCATAACCAAGAGGACATTGGCTGAAGATAAGAGACAGGAGAAAAAGGGAGGCTTATGGCAAATATCGAGGGCTCAAAACAGCAGAATCCCCGGAGGCTTATAGAATGTGCAAGAGGGAACTTAAAAAGGAAATTAGGAGAGCAAAAAGGGGACATGGAAGGATACTGGCAGATAAATAAAGGAAAATTCTAAGTTATTTTACAAGTACATTAAGAATAAAAGGGAAAGAGTCAGACCCATTAAGAACAACAGTGGTAATCTGTGTGTGGAGCCAGACGATATAGGTAGGGTTCGAAATGAATACCTTGTGTACCTTGCGAGAGGGGCAGTGTGGGTATAGTAATCAGTGAGAAGGACTGTAATAACATGAAAGAGATTAACATAGACAGAGAGGAGGTTCTGAATGGTCTGGCAGGTTTAAAAGTAGGCAAATATCCAGGGCCAGATGATATGTATCCCAGGCTGTTGAGTGAGGCAAGGGAGGGAATAGCAGGGTCACTGGCAATAATTTCCATTTCTCTCTGGAGGAGAGGATTTAGATTTGCACTTATGATCCCAGGGCATACAAGGCTGTGGGCCAAGAGCTGGAAAATGGGATTAGATTAGTTAGGTTGTTGTTTTTGACCGGGGCAGATGCGATGGGCCGAAGTGCATTTTCTGTGCCGGGTGACTCAATGACTCTAACAGACAGAAGAACAAGAGGCAACATGAGGAAAGAAAATAGACAGTACGTTATTACAATCAGGGAAATGCTGCTGGAAAGGGTGATGGCATTGCATGCGATAGTAGCTTTAATTGGATGATTCCACCTAAGGTTAAAAACTGCAGTGCAATGAGGAACTAGCAGGAGAATGGAACTAATTATTTCAAGGAATCGGCGCAGGTGTTTGAATGGACTCATCCTGAACTGTATCATTCTGTGACTCTTAGTCGTATAAAATCGCATGAATTTGTTTGTGGTGCGAGTCTTTGTTTACGGCAGAAGATATAAAAGGTGCAAACTGTTCTTCAGCAAGAGCGGATTGATAGCTGGTTTCACATCCCGCACCATTTTCTTATCCAGCAGAATTGTATCTCTAATTCTTTCTTTTTGTTGATGCAAATATATGCAAGCCCTCGAGATCATTACTTCCCACTGAAACACCTTCCCTTACCTCTTTCTACCTCAGAACCAAATTTATTTGGTCACTTAACCACAGAGATTGCAGTACTAAATTTTCTATTAAAGAATGTAGGACAAATCAGCTCTGTGAGCTGTTAGGGGAGGGAAAAAAATGTTTTTTTTCCCCTCGTGGCTTGTTGCTAGGCAAGCAGAGACAGTGTGTGGGCGGTTTGGCTTTTCAAATCTGCTCAGCGTCTACGCGATAAAGCATCATATATGGAGAGATTCATGTACTTTGCACATCTGAAGGGACTTTTATTTTTTTAAGGGCTTGCCCACTATGGAAATAAAGCTCTTTAATCAGTGTCCCAGCTCGCTTCCCTGTTTTAATTAAAATGCTACTCTGAGTGAAAGTTCAGCAAATCTATGAAGAATATTCTTTGATGAAAGGTAAAGGTGAGGGAAGAGCAATCTCTGTACACTTGTGATAACGCTGACTATCATGCATGGCCCCATAACATTTTGAATGAATTGTTTGTAATGTGATTAACCCAACATTAATCAAGGTGACTCAAGGAACAAAACACAGTTAAGAAAACAGACCGCAAATGACCATCCCTGTGAGTTTACTTAATAGCCATCATGCAAAAGCCTAGAATGTTGCAATCACATTTTAGACGCAGAAACTATTTTAAAGATTCTATTTTATTCATGTGCATTCTTGTTAAGCACTTTTGTTTAGTTGGTTGAAACTGCTAAAGTCATAGGATACTTCCACTTCCTATAATTCACTGCATTGACCGAGGCAAAAGTGTGTAAGTTGTTTGCCTTCGCAATAATAGCCATCTAATGGATAGCTTGGAACAGGTTCATCAACAGTAAATCTGATTTGTCTTATTTAATGGATAAACATTAACCATCCTGTGTCACAACAATAAATGTGTTGTTGACTGTTGGCTAGAATCTGCCTTGCCAATTAATGAAATATACAGGCTGGAACTTCACTGTTACAAAATCTTTAGCAGCAAACCGTTCCCATGAAGTGTTTATCTGGTTGTAGTGCTTGGCACATCGCGCAATCAACGTGACGGGCCAGAACATCTTCTGTCATTCCATACTTAGTGAAGAGTCTTTTGCACTTTCCACCCCTCAACTTGGGGCCAGGCTTTGATGGGTTCAGAGCAACACCAGTCAAAACAGCACACAGAAAAGTAGCCCCTGTAATAAATTCATCCACCCGGCTGCTCATCTCATGGCTATTCAACTCTGCTAACTGAACGATCACAACTGGCGGAATTTCTCCCTCCTGCCTGTGACACATTTCAGGTGGGCGAGAGTGGAAAATTTGGAGAGAGGTCCAAAATCGGATTCCCGTCAGCGGGAAAGCAATTTGGAATTGCATGGTGGGATGACGTTTGCATGCATGCAGTGCCATTTCACACATGCTCATTAGAAGTGCTACTCACTGGAGTCACATAACCCCTCCTCTCAATGTAGCCACACGGCAGCGGGAAATTAGACGGGTCTGAATCTCGTTTGGATATAAGTGGCGTGCAGTTGTCAGCTACTCTTCGTGGTGGGTGCAACAATCAAAGGCTGCCTGCAACAGCGTCATTCCAGCTTCTCACCAAAGCCACACTGGTGGGGGTGTCGGAGGTTTAGGGTGACGGTCCCGCTTTCTCAACCTTGCCCCTCGCCTGAGGTGTGGTGATCCTCAGGTTAAATCACCATCAGTCAGCTCTCCCCCTCAAAGGGGAAAGCAACCTATGGTCATCTGGGACTATGATGATTTGAGTAGGGTTGCTCTACTCACTGGCTTCTTCCATTCTGCAGGCTCAGGCAGGGCTGTGTACCAGACCGAGAGCAGCATTGTGACCGGGAGTGGGGGCACAGGAAGTCAGAGACAAGGATAATGGACAATGGTAAGGTTGGTGGGGGAGGCGTGCGGGGATGATAGCAGGTAGAGGGGAGACCGAGACTGGGGAAGATGGAGCCCGACATGGAATACGAGAAGGCATAGAAGGGGGTGGATGGGAATTGAATCATATGACTGTGAGGGGATGTACACGGACTCTGGAATATGAGGGAGGTGAGGGTTTGTGTTAATGTGGCACATTAGGGATGGGTTGCACAGAGATTCATAGAGGGGGTTGAGTGGGAGACTCTGTTGTCACCAGTAAAGAAGGAATAGGAGAGCTAATTGAGAGACGGTCATAGTCCTTGGTCTGGGCCAAGAGGTCGGGAAGAGAGATTAAAGACAGCCCTGCGGCATTGGGAACCTCACAGTCAGGGGGAGAGATTAGAGCTAATTCTGCATTTTGCAACCCATGGTACAGGGCTCTGCATGTCATAGTCCCACTCCAGAGAGGGACAAGGCCTGTGTGCTCAATTGGGATCAGGCACAGCTTGGTGTGCAGGGTGTAGTCATGGATTTACAGTCACTGGCGATGGTCTTGTCTGCCTTGGCACTGGGCTGCAGATGGGATGGTCAGGGTTAGGGAGTGCATCTGCAGCCTTTAAAGCGGGAAAATGTAAAAGAACATAGAACATACAGTGCTGAAGGTGGCCATTCGACCCATCTAGTCTGCATCGACCCACTTAAGGCCTCACTTCCACCCTATCCCCTTAACCCAATAACCCTATCTAACCTTTATTTGGTCACTAAGGGCAATTTATCATGTCCAATCCACCTAACCTGCACGTCTTTGGACTGTGGGAGGAAACCGGAGCACCCGGAGGAAACCCACGCAGACACAGGGAGAATGTGCAGACTCTGCACAGACAGTGACCCGGCGGGAAATCGAACCTGGGACCCTGGCGCTGTGAAGCCACAGTGCTATCCACTTGTGCTACCGTGCTGCAGTGTAACAGAGAGAGTTATTCAAAACTCCCTTGGAGAGTGTGGGGGTCACCTCTATACATGACCACGCACACAACCTCGTGAATGGGGAGGGTTGAGGCCCACATTGGGCATGGGGTATCTACAGTGATGGGTTCAGGTGGGATGGTTTGAATGTTGACCACACTGTCAATGGGATCCAGGGTGACTGGGGGAGGCTGGAGAATAACGGGAGGGAGCTCTACCCATCCACTGTGGGGTTCCAGGGTCATGGAGGGACCCGAGCACTGACAGGGGAATGGTCGACTCTGCTCTCAAATTAAAAAGGCCATCACCACCATTTGCAAGCCTGACGTTGTAGCGCAGCGAGAAATCGAAACTGGAAAAGGATCTGCAAGGATAGGATCTGAGTCACTGTGGGAGGAGCTTAGGGTTAAACCCAGGGGGCCATCAGGGGGAATCTCAAGAAAGAAAATAAGAGGAAGGCTTCCTAGACAGGGTGCAATTTGAACCATTGTCTTTTGTTGTGCTTTAACAAGAGACTGCAGGAGTCACTGTCTTCACAATGCAGTCGCTCCATTTGAGCGGTAACGGAGAGGTTTGTGAGAATGGAAAATGCAGGTAACTGTGAAGGAACCACAGCTGCTGCATATCAGTCAGATCATCAATGAAAACCTCCAGTGTGCTTTCTCCAATTGACATGGGTGACGGACAAAGGGAAAGGGCATCCAGCCATTGCTGAAGTGAAATTTGAGCTTGATCAACGCACAAGATCAGAGAATGCAGGTGTCCCTTTGGCAAGGTTGTGCATTGCAAAATATTCCAGCAATGCACAAGGAGACCTTTTGGCCCATTGAGTCTGCACTGACCCACCGAAAGAGCACTCCACCCAGATACATTCCCCCGTCTACCCCGCCTTATCGCCATAACCCCGTAACCTAACCTGTACATCCCTGAAGACTAACGGGCAATTTAGCATGGCCAATCCACCTAACCAGCACATCTTTGGGCTGTGGGAGGAAACTGGAGCACCCGGAGGAAACTCACGCAGACACGGGGAGAATGTGCAAGTCCCCACAGACTATCACCCGATTCCGGTCCCTGGCTCTGTGAGGTAGCAGTGCTAAATGTGTCCAAACCTCTCCCAAGTTCTTTGGGATTGAGATGTCAAGTACCAGGGTTGGCATTGTGGTCACCTAAATCTGTGAGTTTGCACCTCAGCTGCAAGGCTGTATCAGCAAAGGATTAGTAGCGAAGATTCAGCTGTAGGACAATGACATTGGTGAATCCAGGGTTAGCTGCTTGGGGATGAGCGGTACCCGTTCAAATAATGGTTCATAACATCCGTGCCTTCTTGACAGCACTGATCCGATTGAGAAGAAGGGCCAGGTACCACATAGCCCAGCTTCGAGAGGAGGCCTGGCCGAGAGGCAGGGCCCACCCGAGTGGAGGATGGCACCGTGGTTAGCACTGCTGCCTCACAGCGCCAGGGACCCGGGTTTGATTCTGACCTCGGGTGACGGTCTGTGTGGAGTTTGCCCGTTCTCCCCGTGTCTGCGTGTGTTGCCTCCGGGTGCTCCGGTTTCCTCCCACAGTCCAAAGATGTGCAGGTTAGGTGATTGAACACGCTAAATTAGCCCTTCGTGTCCAAAGGTTAGGTGGGGTAACGGGAATAGGGTGGGGACTGGGTACTCTTCCGGAGGGTCGGTGCAGAATCAATGGGCCGAATGGCCTCCTTCTACACTGTAGGGATTTTATGAATCTGAGGTCCGTGGCCCAGGAGAGCCACACGGCCCAGAGGATGAGGAGGTTAGACCCATCGCACAGAGGTGACCCGCATGACCATGGGTCCACTGAGGAAGATTTTCCTTTCTGCAGATGGGCAACAGAAAATGCTGCACATGTCAGCCTTTGGCCAGATCATGGTGCATTATGTCTGCCACATCCTGCAGAAGGATCTAACATCCCACTGGGAAGAAATGCCCTTCTAGTGGCCCTGAAGGTCTGTTTGTTGCGTGCAGATTGTTCCAGGGATATACAGGGGACCTATGCAACATCTCACAGTCCTCCGCACAGAAATGTATCAAGGGGATGACAGATACTCTCTGCAGTAAGGTTCATCATTATGTTTACAATCGATGAGGCTAGCCAGGCTATCAGATTTCTGGGATTTGCAGCTATCTCAGATTCCGTAGCGTACAGGTTACAATTAATTGCACATATGTGGCATTGAGAGCTCCATGGCAACAGCCCCTGATGTTCATTAACAGGAACAGGTTTCACTCCATCAACCTTCAACTGGTGTGCAATCATCAGAGGCACATCGTGCACATTTGTGCCAGGTACCCTGGGAGTTCCCATGACTCATACATCCTGAATCACTCCCATGTGCATCACATATTTAAAAGTCTTCAGCGAATCCAGGGTTGGCTGCTTGGGGATAAGCGGTACCCGTTCAAATAATGGTTCATAACACCCGTGCGCCGTCCTCTGAGTCATACGGATGAGAGATATAATGCGGCGCGTAAGGCAACGCGATCCGTCATCGAGCAGATCATTGCCATTCTGAAGATGCGCTTCCAATGTTTGGACTGCTCAGGCGGGTCTCAGCAGCACTCCCTCAGAGGGTGTCCCACCTTATCATGGTCACAACGTGGCTTTTCAAGGGAGCGGATACTTTGCCGGAGGGAAACATGGAGGAAGCTGAGAGCGCCTCAGACATTGAAGAGCAGGAAGAGCAGGAACCTGAAGTGTTGCCAATTTAATGGAATATTATAATAATGTTGCTCTTTAGAGTCGGCAAAATGATAGTGAGGCTCTTTTTATGATATGATGTTATGTCCCAACAGCGTCGCCAATACTGTGGGTCTTTCTACTTTTCTTACTGAACCACAAGGCTTTCCCGTATAACAACCAGTTAGTCAGTTCAAGTTCAAAGATGGTTTATTTACATACAAGGATTACTTTGACATGCAAGCACAATATACTACAAGTTAAACTACACCTATCAACTACAATAACCTATACTTAACTTCAGGCGACCGGCACTGTGCAAGTGGATGAGGCCTTTATCTTGATCTCACGTGGCTGGTTTGAAGAAGTGGCTCTGTCTCTGCTGGGCTCATCTGTCAGGTAGCGATCGTTGGTTTTGAACTTGGCTGTCTGTTCGTTATGCTGCAGTTGGGCTGGCACAGGCCAGATTCAAAGGAGGCTGGCACAGGCCGGGTCCAAAAGAGACAGAACACATGGCTGTGTCCCCTTTTATTCCTCTAAGTTTCGCGCTCTTTGGGGTAGTCCTTAATCTTGGACCCAATAATTCGACAGGCTTCGATCACTGCCTTCGATTTCGGCCAATAAAGGAGCGGGTGCCTTGGTGGCTGGGCGGGTCCTTAGCGGTCATTGACGTTGGCAGTTGGGCTCTCTGAGTAAAGGGAGTGGCACCGATCACTCCGTGGCTGTGACGGTTTCTTGAGTGCAGTCCTATTGTTCTGGGGAACGGGCCATTAGAATGCAAACGAGCGGGGGTTTCGAATAGGTCTAGCTACCTGCGTTTCCGATACACATAGGCTCTGTATCTGTCTGAGTCCTGGGTTGGCCATAATTCCCATGGTCCTTTGCAGGAGGCCATCTCAGATGGCTACAGAAGAGAGAGAGAAGAGGATCAGCTTCCACGTGAGGATGCCATCAACGAAGCACAACGTTGAAGACGTGCCCATGCCACACTGGTAACCACACAATACCAGGGCGATTAAGGCTCAGGCAACGGGTCACGGCCAAGTTCCTCTGTTCCTTAATGCCATGCTAGTGGACTTTACAAGGTCTTTACAACCAGTAACATCGAGAGCAAGTTCAGCATTCGCACCTCCACCTTCAACCCTCTTGATTCACCCATTTTTGTGCAGGTCAGCACTGAACCCCACATTGATGCACTCTGGGAAATGATAACCGCCACAATAGCATCAAAAGACTTTACGCATTGGTCACCACCTCTATGAGAAAACTTTTGCAGACACTGAAATACGCATATATTGAGAGCAGCATAGGTACAGGTCATTTGCTTTGAATTTACCAGTGAAAGCAGCCTTCTCATTTTGAGAGACAATTAGTTACACGTCGAGTCCAGTGAAGACATCTAACTCCATACTGCACAGTTTGCAGACGCTTCCAGGAAAGAGATTGACACATCTCCCTGACAGCACAAGTAACTGTCAGGAGTCAGCTGCACATCATATAAATGTGAGTCTCACAAAGGGAGGCGAATACTAAATGGGAGCATGGCTCACCTTCAAAACAAGAGGGCACATCGACGCATATGCACAATGCTTTCAAATGATGAGACCATTATCACAACCAGCAAATGTAATTACAAAGGTGCATAATATTAACTGTGATGAATACCTGTGATCCATAAGTGATTTCAAAGCTTCTTATTTTTTCTAACCTTACTGCTACATCCAGGTGCATTCCAGACATCTGCAGCAGAGGTGGAGGCAGCCTGCTGACTGCTGGGCCCTGTTGTCTTTGATGATTTTGGTGGGCGTCCTCTAGATGGCTGAGAGCTTGAGGGCCCTCGGCCTGCCGTGGGGAAGGTGAACCCTCCTTGGTCTGTATAGCTGGAAGTGATGGGGTGACACGCAGAGGGGTTTGGGCACTGTCTGAGTCACCTTGATGGATGGCTCTGGGGTTTCCAGCTGCTGCTCCTTCACTTCACAGCTCCAGGGTCCCAGGTTCGATTCCCGCTTGGGTCACCGTCTGTGCGGAGTCTGCACGTTCTCTGCGTGGGTTTCCTCCGGGGGCTCTAGTTTCGTCCCACATTCCAAAGATGTGCAGGTTAGGTGGATTGACCACGCTAAGTTGCCCCTTGGTGTCCAAAAAAATGTTTAGGTGGGGTTACTGGGTTATGGGGATTGGGTGGCCATGTGGACTTAGGTAGGATGCTTTTTGCAGGGGCCAATGCATACTTGATGGGCTGAATGGCCTCCTTCTGCACTATAAATTCTGTGATTCTATGATTCCTCCTACCGGTGGGTGCCGGA
Organism: Scyliorhinus torazame; assembly: GCF_047496885.1. Classification (NCBI taxonomy): domain Eukaryota; kingdom Metazoa; phylum Chordata; class Chondrichthyes; order Carcharhiniformes; family Scyliorhinidae; genus Scyliorhinus; species Scyliorhinus torazame. Next base: position 170,384,080 of record NC_092723.1, read on the forward strand.
GAGCTCCAGCTTGGCTCCCTGAGGAGGAGGGTTCCTGGAGGGAGTGCTAGGTGCCCTGCCCCTCTCGCCTAGAATCACAGAATCCCGACAGAGCAGAAGGAGTCCATTCGGCCCATTGGTTCTGCACCGATCCTCTAAAACAACACACTACCTCAGCCCACACCCCCACCTTATCCCTACTGAACCTGCTCACCTTTGAATACCAAGAGGAATCTTAGCCTGGCCAATCCACCTAACCTGCACATCTTTGGACTGGGGAGTGTTGCTCTCTTTCGTTGGCTCTGAATATGGTGGCCAATATGGTCGCCTGCCTTAATTCTAATCACATTTGCTCTCGAGTCGCCAGGTTATCATAGAATTTACAGTGCAGAAGGAGGCCATTCGGCCCATCGAGTCCGCACCGGCTCTTGGAAAGAGCATCCTACCCAAGGTCAACACCTCCGCCCTACCCCCATAATCCAGTAACCCCACCCAACACTAAGGGCAATTTTGGACACGAAGGGCAATTTATCATGACCAATCCACCTAACCTGCACATCTTTGGACTGTGGGAGGAAACCGGAGCACCGGAGAAAACCCACGCACACACGGGGAGGATGTGCAGACTCCGCACAGACAGTGATCCAAGCCGGAATCGAACCAGGGTCCCTGGAGCTGTGAAGCAATTGTGCTATCCACAATGCTACCATGCTGCCACGATACCGCCACAAGGTTCAAAACCGGATACTGATCAAAGACTCGATACACCAGTTAGTTAGTTCAAAGTCAATGCTTATTTATTTACACACACAGTTAAATATACTCATGCACGAAACTCTACAGACTAAACTATCACTACTGCCAAAGCCTATACTTAGCTTCGGGCGCCCACTCAGTCAGAGGAACAATAGCCGTTGTTTGGTTCTGAGGCTGCTGGGGTCAAACTGGTACAGGGGAACAGCTACGGTCGTCTGTCTGGTAGCGTGCGCTGACCTTGGACTTACTTGTTTCTGGTGCAGCTGTTGGATAGGTCTCTCCTCGGTGAGAGCCGATCCAAGAGAGCGATTCTCTCTTGGGTGCTCCTTCTTTTACCCAAAGTGGCTTCGCGCTCTTTGGGGGGCCTTGAACTTGGCCCTAATCAATTGGACCGTTTCGTGATCGTTCCTATCGATTTCATCCAATAAAGGGGTGGGTGCCCTGATGGTTGGGCGTGTCCTAGGTGGCTGTTGGCCTGCTTTGTTTCGGTCTCCTCTGACGCCGGGGTGTCTGCCTGAGTATCGGTTACTCAAATGTTACTCTTTTGTTCCCAGAGATGGGCCATTAATATGCTAATGGACCTACAGTTTTGGTCTTGTCTGGGAGCTGCAGCTCCAATATACAGACAAGCTCTGAACCTGCTTGTTTTCTCAGCATTGTCCATTTTCCCTGCAATCTTTGCAAAGTGTCCATTTTGTAATCGGGAAGTGGCCATTCCAGATGGCTACAGGAGGAAACCGGAGCACCCGGTGGAAATCCAGACAGACACGTGGAGAACATGCAGACTTCATACAGTTGCCCAAGGTTGGAATCAAACCCGGGTTCCTGATGCTGTGAGGCAGCAGTGCTAACCACTGTGCCACCGTGCCGCCTAGCTATTGATGGATCCCATAAATGCCTGTGGTGATGGAGCGCAGGTCCCAGCGCAATTCTAGCAGGATCTGTTGAACTAAGCCATCCGAGGGTTGCCACCTTTCCCATGGAGATCTCGAGGTGCTCGCATGCCAGACTCATCCGACAGGATGCTTACAAATTCCTCCATCCTTCATTCGTCTGTTGACTGCCTCTGGCAACTCTACCTGATTTTACATTGTATCTCCAGCATGAGTGACTTGGCCTTCTCCAGAGACACATCATCTGACTCAGACTCAGTGGGTGCCTGAGACCTGAGCTGTCACTGCCTCCAACTGCTGTGGAGATGTGTCAGTGAGGTATTCCCCAGAATGTGATCCCAAGCTTAATCTATAACTAGGACACACAGAGTGTGTGTCCCTGAGCTGGTGGAGGGTGCAGGTGAATGCAGTGACGGCCTTCCTCCAATGGCTCCTCAGCTTCCTCGTCTGAGGTGACCTGGGCGCTGGTGTTCATGTTGGCTCTGGAGGTTTGGGTCTGGACCTGCTGCTGCCTATAAGGGAGAGGAGATAGATTGAGTTCATGAATAGATTGAGTACAACATGGCATGCCACTCACAGACTGTCCGGATCTGATGAGCACATGGAGGACCCATCCATATTGGCTTGCTGGGCGAGTCTAGTCTTGCCTTCTCCCATGGAGTGATCCCTGCCCTCCCCTACCAACATGGCAGCATCCCCCTTTAATTTGGCCTGCTCCAGGATGCCGGCCCTTCTCTCTCCAGTCTGGGATCTCTTATGCGGGCAAGCGTGACCTTCAGGGAGACATGTGGATGGGATGTGCTGAGAAGACATGGATGAGAGGCTGGGAAGAGTGCATGCCTGCCGTGCGCACTGAGTCCTTTCCAGTAAGGGCCACGATTGAAGCATGACAGGTGAGATGCTGGTGATGGTAAAGTGCCCATGAGGCAATTGGTGAGGATATTGTGTGAGATCCCTGAGCCCTTTAACCCTTTGGCAAGCTGCCATTATGAGAGTGTGAGATTGGAATGAATTGAAAGTTGAGTGGAGAAGCAGACAAGATCATTCACCCTCTTCCTGCACTGGATGGCGTTTCTCAGGTGGGTAATTGATGCGCAATCCAGGCCAGCTAGTTGAGGTTGGGGGGCTTCTTGGAACCAGACCTGGGATAGAAGACATTCCAGTGTTGGCGGATTCCACTGATGAGGGCCTCCAGGGAGTCATTGCTAAATCTTGGGGCAGCTGTCTTCTTCAATGCAGGCAAGGGGCATCTCCTTCACAAAGCTGGGCTGGAGGCAGTGAATATCAGTGTTAGGGTGGCATTTAAATGTAGATCCCTGATCTTTGACCCCATTAGGTGTTGATGGGACAGGCAAATCAGTTCCTGACCCACCACACGATTCGGGAGAAGTGTTCGCCTACGCATAATTAATGAGCTCCTGAGTGTGAAATCGGCCGCCTGTACCCACCTTGCCACCCAGTGGGAACTGCCGCGGAACCCACCTGCCACACATCTAGTTTCAAAAATGGATAATTCCGCCCAACGTTTCAAAACCGGTTAGCCTACTGATTTGTATCTGAATTTCATATTGTGATCAGATTGAATGCAGAGGTCTGTCCTTTTAAAGGATTGCAATCACTCTGTTCAAATCGATACGGTACAATTAGGATTAGGAGGGAAATAAATGCTCCGTGAACAATGTTTTCCTGCTGCACAATACGGTTTCTAAATGATTAAACACAAGGATGTTCATTCCAGGTTCAGCAGTGGGGGTGTTGAGACAGTGGGAGAAGGATGTGCCCACCCTGATGTCTGCTTGATGTTTATTAGTTGGCACTGACTCTCCCAGCCTCAGATGAGCAATATGTTTTCCATTGATCTCTGTTCCCTCACACGCTGTTCGTTCTTATTCAGGGATATAAGATTTTGGAGTCAGTTTCGTTGACTCTGTCTGCCTCTTCAGGTGATGCACTGATACCTCGCTTCACTGTTGGCAGTGGTTTGAAATGACATCCGTGTGTCAGTTTTTTATTCCTTCACGGGGCGTGAGCTGGCAAGATGAGAAGGAGTCAATCGATGGCTTTATTACACAGACTTGTTCCCCAGCAGCACAGTTACAGAATGCGGCTGCTGGGAGAACCCGGGCTCTTATACTCCGCCTTGCTGGGTGGAGCCAGTAGGCGGCTGATCCAATCGGGACCCGGCGTCTATCCACCAATAGCCTCTCGGCATCACAGGGTACCGTAATACCCCTAATGCCACCACCAAGGCATGTATCTATTTCCCATTCCCAATTGCCCTTGAGATGTGAGAAGGTGGTGACGAACGCCTTCTTGAATTATTTTCATCCACGGGGTGTAGGTATTCCAATAATGCCTTTTGAGGTTCATTCATTCTGAAGCCAGTTGAGGTAGAAAACCGGAAGCGATCCTTTTACTTACACGAGATTTATTACAGAATGCAACCTCACAAATCTCTGCTTCTCGCTTCTTCTTTCCTATGGCTGGGTACAAAGCTACAAAATATTATTTTACATCAAGGTGATCAAGCCAGGATATTAGGTCAGGATGTGGGTTGTGCTCTTGGTTCTGACCAGAGGCTCTGGGTTCGTGTCCCACTCCAGGACGTGATGGCCAAACATGTTGGGTGCGTCAAACTGAAAATCCTTCCAACATGCCAATGGCTTGCGGTAATAGCGGGAGAGACTCCTGGTCAGCAACGCTAGATATGGAGTGGTGCCCTTCAAGCTATAAACCTCTGGTGACAGTCTAGTGACCTGTTTCAGGAATTACTAGTTATGGAAACAGATGAAAATTTGCCTTAGTGCACCACTTGGTGTGGGAAGAGAATTGGAATTGGAATTGGAATGGGGGCGTATGTCCCTGTAATTCCTCCTTTGTATTCTTGGGTCGGGCATTGAGACGTTATATGTTCCATGATCTATTCTGGGTGACCACAGTGGCATACAGGAGAGTTTTTAACTTTCCAGTGGTGTATCAAGTGTCTACATGTGGGGCGGGGCGGGGGGGGGGGGGGCGGGGGGGTAGGCGCAATCAGAGACCTTTTGCATCGGGTCTTTCACAAGGTGTGTGAACTCTCGTGAGGACTGTTCTTTTTCCTGAGCTTCTTCAGGGTTGAGACCATACTGCTTGAGGTTGCAAACATTGGTGTTCCTAAGTGTCTTCTGCTCTTGTTCTTCTAGATGATAGAGATTGTGGGTTTAGGGGATGCTGTTGAAGGAGCATTTAGTGACTTGTTACAGTGCATCTTGTATATGGTATACACTGCTGCTGGTAGTGGAGGGAGTGAATGTTAAAGTTGGTGGATGGCCAGTCAAGCAGGTAGAATTGTCCTGGATGGTATTGAGCTCCTTGCTGATAATGTTGTTGAATATCACAGGGAGATGGCTAGATGCCTGGCACTTGACTAGCGCAAATGTCCTTTTCACTTGTCAACCAAAGCCTGAATGATGTTTAGCATTTTGCTACAACTGAGCGGCTTGAGGCCGTATCAGGGGGTAGTTAAGAGTCAACCGCATTGCTGTGGGTCTGAAGTCACATGTTAGCTAGGGTGGGCAAGAACAGCAGATTTCCTTCCTGAAGGCCATTAGTGAACCAGCTGAGTTTTTACTGACAACCCAGTAGTTTCATGATTATCATTACTTCGAGTAGCTTTCTATTCTGGATGTATTACTTAATTGAATTTAAATTCACCCAGCAACTGTGGTGGTATTTGAACTCATGTCTTCGGAGTATTCGTCTCAAAATTGTACACGAAAGACCAGGGTTTGAAGAGTTACAGAGGGTGAGGTTTTCCAGTCCTGCCCACCCAGGACCTGCAAATTCTCGCCCGAGGGTCAATGGACCTTTTGCTTGTCCGTAGAATTCTCCGTCCCGCCCGCGACGATTCCTGTAGTGAGTAGGACTGGAAGATTCAGACCATGGGCAGGATTCTCCGCTGTGGAGACGAAGTCCCCACGCTGTTGTGAAAACTGGCGTCAAAGGCCACAGATTCCCCGTTTTGCTGGGGGCTAGCAGGCAGCTGTCGTAGAGCTCACAGCTCCAGCTGCCAATACGGCTGTCAGCACTTCCAGGTCAGAGGCCGCGCATGAGCACGGCGGCGGCTTGCAGCGGCCGCACCGTGCTCCATGGTGGACCCAGCCCGCGGAGCATGACCGGCAAAGTAGTGCCCCGCATCGGCCGCTTGCTCGCCATGGACCGCCCGCCCACATTGTCCCCTGCCCCGAATGAAGCCCCCCCCCCCCCCGCCTGCCGATCGGCCCTCCCCGGCTGTGGTCGTCCCGGACTGAGTCCGCTGCCGCCACGCGAGGACCCGGATGGTGTGAGTGCACGTAAGCCACGCCATCAGGAATTTGGCTGGTCGGCAACGGAGCACTGCGGGGCGGGCCTGAGGCAATGGCCTGAGGCAGTGGATACTCGGCACGGCGTACTCCACGAGTACGCAGATTTCCGTGGGGGCGGAGAATTTAAAAACTGGTGCCGCTCCCGATTTCGGCGCCGAAACGGATTCTCCACCCCGTCGCCAAACGCGATTTTGGCATCGGGGAGCGGAGAATCCAGCCCCATAATCTTAACGACCCACGCCTCTTTGAATTACTGCAAAATGACAGGAAAACCTTCTCCCCCAACCTGGAGCCAGTAGAAGAGCTCAGTGGATGCACAACAAAATAACAGGGCAGTGAAGAGAAATGCTATTTTCTGCTTCTGTTTTGTTGAAATGGGTAAATTATTGAGCAGAGCTTTGGAACGCCTCCACGACGAATAAAACCACAAATTAAATCAAAGGCATCACGGACTGTCTGTGCACATTTCCTCCCATTAACATTGGGAGCGAGCTAGCAATAAGTCACCCTGCCTGCCTTCACCCTGCCAAGGAGCTGACTCAGTAATTCACCAAGAGGGGCAAAAGGGCTGAAAATAACAAATACTTTACAGAAGAATGTTAGATCTTACCAGGAGAGAGTGCCCCAACATGAGACAATGTTTAATCAAGCGGAATATTTCATTTTATAGATATATACTTATATAATGCATCTGCAGGATTTTTGATACGCAGTGTATCAGCTTGCTACATTTGTTTTTCAGAAATGAAATTTCATGATGGAAATGTACAAGGACAGGCGAAGATACTGAAGAGAAAAACACAGCTCAAATTATCACCCAAGTTGCATCTGATGTCCAGGTTACTGTTGTGTAAATTATTATGGGATGCCTTATTGCACTGCGAGGCCTGGATAGAGTGGATGTGGAGAAGATGTTTTCACTTGTAGGAAAAACTAGAACCAGAGGACACAATCTCAGACTAAAGGGACGATCCTTTAAAACAGAGATGAGGAGGAATTTCTTCAGCCAGAGGGCGGTGAATCTGTGGAACTCTTCGCCGCAGAAGGCTGTGGAGGCCAAATCACTGAGTGCCACTAAGACAGAGATAGATAGATTCTTGATTAATAAGGGGATCAGGGTTATGAGGAGAAGGCAGGAGAATGGGGATGACAAAAATATCAGCCATGATTGAATGGCGGAGCAGACCCGATGGGCCGAGTGGCCTAATTCTGCTCCTAGGTCTTCTGGTCTTAATTCTCCAAAGATGCCAAATTCCAATGGATGATTGGAATAATGAGCAAACTAGCACTTTACATGGGCTCTGAAACAAAACCACTATGGATATGTGTTGGGCATGCTGCATCAATTCAATTTTCACCCGTGCCATTTTGTTGAAAAGAAAACTCCATTAAAACAATTGTATCAGGCAGAATCTTTGTTTACCCAAGTTAGGCCTCATCTGGAGCACCGTGTCCAGTTCTGGGCACCATACTTGAAAAAAGATGGGAAGGCACGAGAGAGAGTACAGAGGAGATTCACAGGAATGATTCCAGGGATAAAGAACGGTAGCTACGGAGATAGATTGGAGAGGTTGGGACTGTTTTCCCTGGGAAAAAGAAGGCTGAGAGGAGACTCGATAAAGGTAGTCGTGTTCCTGAGGAGTATGGGCAGGGTAAATAGTGAGTGAGAAACTGCTCCCACAGGAGAGGACATGAAGAACTACAGGGCACAGATTGAAAACAATTGGCAAATGTGATGGGAGGAAACATTTTTTTCACCCACAGAGTGGTTGGGGTCTGCAACAAACTTCCTGCGAGAGAAATGGAGGCAGGTTCGATTGAGGTATTCAAAAGGGAATTGGATTGCTCTCTGAAAGGAAAGAATGTGCAAGGTTATGGGGATAAGGCACGGGAGTGGGACTAGGTAGAATGCTCTTTCAGAGAGATAGTGCAGTCTCGATGGGCTGAATGGCTTCCTTCTGCACTATAAAGGTTGTGTGATTGTGTGAGGAGGCGGAACTGGTGGGGGGCAGGCCCGCAATATCTCATTACCGGCTAATGTGCCAGTCTCCTGCCATGGTGTCACCTCTGGGCCATTTCCGTTCAGGCCGGATCGTAGGGTGAAGGGGGGGGGCATGAGACCAAGTAAAGGTCATATTAAGGCCACAGAGGATGACAGCTGGAAGTTTCTAATCAGTATGCTGGCCCCTTGTTGAAGCAGGCTGGTGGGCAGGGGGGTGGGGGAGGGGGGCATTGTAGGAGCAGCACTCTGAACGGAAACCCCCTACACATCCACCATAACTATTGGGCCACAACTGTGCCTGATGGTCACCCAGTGAAGAGGTTGATCATCTACAATGACAAGCCCAGCAGCTGTGGCCTTCTTGAATTAAAAAAATTAAAAAGGCTTTTCTGAAGTCATCTCCATCTTGAGGTGCCCTCTCACTCCCCAGTAACATCAGCACTGCCTACCTCTAAAGATTGGGCTCCTGATCTTTCAGTGCTTAAGCACCTTCTATTGGCCCAGAACCTCAGGAGCCCACCCGCCATCCATAATTGGAGCACTGGCCACCAATGGGCAGGACCTGGAAATGTGCTGGCATCAAGGTCCTAACCTGGGAAGAAAAATTCAGCCCAGTACGTTAGTTTTGCTACGGTTGTAATGCAAACAGCACACTTCACAAAGCAGATTCTAAACTAATTTGACATCCAAATGATTCATGCTGGTCCCTGTAAACTATCTGGATCCAACCATTCACTGGATTACTGTAGTCACTCAACTACCAAACAGGTTGACTTAACTACAAAACAGGTAACACCAGACAATTTAAGGTGATAGAAGTGATCAGAATCAGGCAAAACCATAGCTTAGACCGGTAGTTACATCCGTCAGGTAGACAGTGTCCCAGAGGTTAACATGTCCCACTTGGAATGCAATGTTTTAATTTTACTTACCCCCTCCTCCCACCCCTATCCACTGAAATAATTGGATGAACTCCGTCCATACAACCTTTATCGACTCTTTGTTCATTGGCCCATCAGCCCTGCGCAGCAATTTAAGGAACAGATGAATGCTCCTGGGATCGTAAGAGGAAATCAAGGGTTTACTCGGCTATTTGTTCTCCACAAACCATGGATTTTGTCAACAGTTCTTGGAGAAGAGGGCGGTATCATAAAAGGGCCCTCACCAGCCAAGTTCAAATTTCTGAGTCACTCACAGTGGACTCATTAATGAGGAGAGGAAAGAGACACACACACACACACACACACACACATGGGGCTGGATTCTCCGATTTTGAGACTATGTCTGGAGGATGCATCTAGTTCTACGATGAAAAAATCGGCAAGACCCCAGCACCGACCCTCCAACCGGTGAGGGACTAGCAGCCGTGCCATGTAAAATAAATGGGCAGAGAATTGCCGGGTCCGTGGCCGCTCGTGCGCACGACCTGCAGCGGTTGCGCCGTGCAACAAGGTGCCGGCCACGCGCAGACCCAACCTGCCAAACAGTGCCCCCCTGGACACCCCCGGGGCCACCCCCCACCAGGCCCCCCAGACCTCGCCGAAGCCTCCCCAGCCAGTCCCGATTGTGGCAGCGCTGGACCTGGACACAGTCCGCAGCCGTCACGCCGGCTTCCCGAACACTGGGAGCACACGTGACCCGTGCCGTCGGGAACTCGGCCCATCGGGGTGGAGCGCCAGTAACGTCCTGAGGCTGTCCCAACGGCGTGTGTCGTACTCCCCGGTGATGCCGTTTTGGAGTGGGCGGAGCATCCAAAAACAGGCGCCGCCCTCGATTCAGTCGTAAAGAGGAATTCTCCGTCCGATCACCGATTACGAAATCGGCGTCAGCAAGCAGAGAAACCCGACCACGATTTCAGGAGGACAGGGTGGTAACTGACTTTGTAAAGGTTTAATAATCTCACATGGGAATACTAATTTATTAGTGTCACAAGTAGGCTTACATTAACACTGTGATGAAGTTATGGGATTTAGGAGTAAGCAATTCGGCCTTTCGAGGCCTGGTTGTGATCTCAATTCCACTTTCCTGTCTGTCCCTTATGACCTTTGACTTCCCAGGGCATCAAAAAATTATCTAAAATAAAAGCAAAATTCCGCGGATGCTGGAAATCTGAAATGAAAACAGAAAAGGCTGGAAAACCCCAGCAGGTCTGGCAGCGTGTGTGGAGAGAGAAACAGAGTTAACATTCCGAGTCCGTATGACTCTTCTTCATCCAACCCTACTTTGAACAAATTCCACGACTCAGCCTCTACTGTTCTCTGGGGAAATGAATTCCACAGGCTAACGACCCTCTGAGAGAAAACCTTTCTCCTTGTCTCCATCTTAAAAGGGAGAGCTTTTATTCTTAAATGGTGCCCTCTTATTCTAGTCTCCTCCACAAGTGGGAAGATCCTCCTGATATCCACCCTGTCAAGTCCCCTGAGGATCTTATCCGGGTGGAATTTTAGCTTTTTTGCGGGATCAGCGGTGTTGAAGCCATTGGTACCTATAGCGGCTTTCTCCGCCATATTTCCTGGAACGTAGTGCATGGAAGTTTAAGCGGCGGGTCCCACGATGTCACACTGACGGGCGGGTCTGACTGAGCTCACTCCACCAGCAACTTTGTTGTTTCAAGGTCAGGCCCCGTTTTTAAAGGCCGTCCTCATGCACAAAGGTTAAAATGGACCACTCTTCCTCACCCAACATGAAAACCCTCACGGTGGCTCGAGACAAACCTCTGGAGGTTTCCAGGAGTAACAAAGGGGTTTGTCAACGAAAGCAAAGACTGGTATAGATACAGGCACAGAAGGATTGGTCTTATCCCTTCGGAGAGACTTCCTGCGGGCCACCGGGTGGCGATATGTCAGATGGAGGTTGCACTTTTGGTCGCTCCGGCCATAATCTGCATTTTCTGAGGTATTGTTGCCTGTTTCCCGGGTGATCTCCGTTAGAAAACAGCCTAGACTGGTAGCACAGGCTCACCCCGCGCCGAATTCATGCCCAAGTAAAAGGGAGAAGAAACCAGGAAAATCAGGGCAGATATTTTTTCGATGGACCGGGAGCCTCTTGGAACTCTTCGGTAGCAAAGGTGGCCACGGCTCAGCAGCAGTTATCGGTTGTCCCGATTACAATGGCTGTGCTATCGGGCGCGCTGGCTGCGGAATTTAATGTACAATTTGAAATACACTTTGAGAGTCAGTGGAAGTTGATCTCGGAGAGATTATGGGTAAGTTGATTGCGGGAGTGTTGGACCCGGTCCGGGTGGAGCTTGATAAAGCCATCGGGACAGTGATAGAACATGGTGAGATTCTGGAAGGTGTTGAGGAGGCGCTCACGATAAGGAGCTTGTGTCGTTAGACGCAAAGATAGCAGGGGTGGCCGATGAAAATAAAGGGCTGAAGGCAAAAGTCAACGACCTGGAAAATCATTCAAGGAGGCATTTCGTCCGAGTTGTGGGGTTGCCAAAGGGGTGGGGGCCGGAATCCTACTGAACATCTAACACGGATGTTTTGGAAGATGACGGGCGATAGTGGTCTCTCCTCCCCCCCCCCCCCCCCCCCCCGAGAACTCAACAAGGTCCATCGGATGCTCAGGAAGAAGCTGCGGCCAAATGAGCTACCTCATTGGGTTGACCATTCGGACATAAAGAGAAGGTCCTGCAGTGGGCCAAGGAGCACCACGATGTGAAATGGGAAGGAAACCTGATAAGGATCTATCAAGACGTGGGAGCAGAGCTGGCGAGGAAGCGGGTGGCCTTTAGCAAGTTAAAGGCTGCCATCTGCAGGAAAGGTGTTTGATTCTGAAGTGGTGTACCTGGCGAGTTGCAGCTCACACACGAGGCAAAGGACTTTTATTTTGAGAAACCTGAGGAGATGGAGGAGTCCATTAATAAATATGGACTGGGGTCCAATTGAACAAAAGTTAGTGTACGGGGGATTTTTTTTGCGGTTTCTTGTGAGGGTTGCACACTGAAGGGTGGAGATATTCGGTATGTAGTTGTTGATATTCTGTCATTGAAGTTTGTTCTCTCTGTGGGGGTGATGGGGGATTTTCTCTGTTGCATGGTTTACGGGTCCCTTTTTCTTTTGAGGAATAGTTGATCCTCGTGTTGTCCTTTTTATTGTCCTGCTGGGAGCTACCTCATTAGCAGTGTATAATGCTGGTAAACGGGAGTGAGATGGGGGGGGGGAGGATCTGAAGCTGTAAGACCAGTTCGATCTGGTTTGGTGTGCTTAGTGTCGGGGTTGGGGAATGGGGGGGGGAGGGTGCTGAAGTTGTGGGTCTGTGTTCAGATTGGGGATTTGAGGAGCAATAAGGGTGGATGGGGGAAGGGGGAGGGGTTAGCTGATGGTTGATCCCGAACATTCTTTTTGTTTTTCTGGGGGTAGGCTTGGCTGCCATCTTGGGAGGACCAATACTTCTTAAAGATTTGTGTGTATGTCCCTGACAATGGAAGTGGCTGATTCCGGAAGGAGTGGTGGGTGGGGGGGGACCTCAATTCGGCTGGTCACCTGCAATGTAAGGGGATTGGATGCCCCAGTGACTCATCTAAAGAACTTAAATGCTGATGTGTTTTTGCAGTAGACCAATTTGCGAGTGAGGGATCAGACCAGACTCAGGAGGGGTGGCACGTGTTTCACCCGGGCTTCGATGGTAGAGCCCGAGGAGCAGCAATTGTGATTGATAAGCCAGTGCCCCTATCGGCCACTAGAATTGTGGCGGACCCCAATGGTCGGTCTGTGATAGTACGTGGGTCTTTGGCAAGTACTTTGGTGGTTATGGTAAATGCATATGCCCCTAACTGCGATGGTTTGACATTCATTGAGGGTTTGCTGGCTTCTCTCCCTGGTGTGGATACACATTGGTTGGGCTTGGAGGCAGACTTCAAATGTGTGCTGGAACTCAAAATGGATCTATCGAGGCCTAAATCTCTGGCTCTCTCGGGGTTGTCAAAGGTGCTTTGGACCTTCATGGAGCAGATGAGGGGGGGGGGGGGGAGGTCCATGGAGTTTCCTGCACCCACAAGATTGGGATTCTCATTTTTTTCCCACGTGCACGAGGTCTACTCAAGGGTAGACTACGTTTTGTTGGGTAAGCCTCTGCCCCCGGGGGTCAGAAAGGCGGAGTATTTGGCCATAGTAATCTCCGACCATGCTCCACATTTTGTGGACCTTAAGCTGGGGACAGATCCCATCCAGCGGGCACCATGGAGATTAGATATAAGGCTTCTATGTCAGACTCCTATTCATTGTCTACTCCTCCTTCAGCTCCATACTCCCAGCCAAGCTCATATCAAAACTCCAAAACCTAGGACTTGGTTCCTCGCTCTGCAACTGGATCCTCGACTTCCTGACCCATAGACCACAATCAGTAAGAATAGATAACAACACGTCCTCCACGATAGTCCTCAATACCGAGGCCCTGCAACGCTACGTACTTAGTCCCCTACTGTACTCCCTGTACACACACGACTGTGAGGCAAAATTCTACTCCAACTCCATCTACAAGTTTACTGATGACACGACCGTAGCGGCTCGGATTTCGAACAACGATGAGTCAGAGCACAGAGTACAACAATCTCTTCCACAATGTCAGCAAAATAAAAGAGCTGGTCATTGACTTCAGGAAGCAGACTACTGTACACCCCCCCCCCCCCCTCACCTGCATCAATGGTGCCGAGGTGGAGATGGTTGACAGCTTCAAATTCTGAGGTGTGCACATCACCAACAATCTGTCCTGGTCCACCCACGTCGACGCTACGACCAAGAAAACACAACAGCATCTATGCTTCCTCAGGAAAATAAGGAAATTCGGCATGTCCACATTGATTCTTACCAATGTTTACAGATGGACCATAGAAAGCCTGGTATGGCAACTGCTCAGCCCAAGACCGTAAGAAACTAAGAGCGTCGTAAACACAGCCCAATCCATCACGCGAACCCGCCTCCCATCCTTTGACTCTGTCTACACCTCCCGCTGCCTTGGGAAAGCGGGCAGCATAATCAACGACCCCTCCCACCCAGGTTATTCACTCTTCCATCACGTAGGAAGTACAAAAGTCTGAGAACACACACTAACAGATTCAAAAACAGCTTCTTCCTCACTATTACCAGACTCCTAAACGACCCTCTTATGGACTGTTCTGATCTCTCCACACATCTTCTCTACTGAGTAGGACTACACTCCGTATGCTTTACACGGTGTCTATTCTATGTATTTACTTTGTGTATCTATCATATGTCCTATGTTTTTCAAATATGGAATGATCTGTCTGGACTGTACGCAGAACAATTCTTTTCACTGTACGTCGGTACATGTGACAATAAACCCAAATCCAATTCCAAGATGTGGTGCTACTAGTGGAGAGGGGTTCTGGGAACGCATAACCACAGCCATTGAAGACTACAGGAATGGATCGGACTCTCCTTCCAGGTTAATGGAGGCACTTAAAATGGTCTATCACTGTGGTCCCAAAGCACCCACCTGTTTCAGGAGAAAGGCCCCTTTTAATATGGAAATCGTGGTCCTGTGGTGTAAATCAGACCCGGTTGGAACTGGGTAAATTCGCAGAGGCTTTGACTAGGCTTGCACATTCTTATTTAAAAGGCCACCACCCAAATGGCTGGCATGGTCATTTTAATATTTTTTTTTATTGCAAAGTGCTTTGAAGTACTCTGCAACATTTTTAAGGTTATTGCGGTGAGTTCCTGTATTTACTGGTACACCCTCTGCTACATCTCTCAGGAATGACAGGAGAGTAAGTAACCTATCCGCACAAAGGCTGCAAAAGGTATTGGGCAACAGTAGCAGTACCCCTGGGTCTGCAGCACAACAGAGGGGGATAGCAACAGAGAGGGCAAGCTGTGCACTGTGCCCTCCCCCACTTGGAACCAGAGTCCTCTGAGCCCCTTGGCAGTGACAGGAGACTGCCTGCAGGCTGGCCAATGCCCCCAGCTGCATCTCAGCGTGCTTGCCCATCAGCATTATCTCGAGTCTTCTGCCCCTGAACTTGCCTGTGCCCTCGCCCTCTAGTGAGCTGGAAAATGAATCATCCTTTCCCGTTGTCCTGGCTGCGATCCACTCGAATCCGAAGACTTACCACATGCTAATCCCAGATCGGCACTAGCCTCTGAGGTAGGTGTATTATTTATATCTGAGATGACTTCTGTGAGTGTCACATCAAGAGACAAGGCCTCTATCTGTGCTGTACACTGTGGCTGCCTGTCCTGATCCTTAGGCTGCTGTGACTGGGCAGGTCACAGCTGTGGAAGGTCTGTGAGGGTGAGGTGCAGTGTTTGGATGTTAGGCATGAACCTTGAGTATCACCGTCCTTGACCATCTGTCGGAGAACTTAGACTTATGGCATTGTTGCCTGACCCTCAGATGAAGACTCCAGGTATTGACCAGCTCGCCCTTCAGTACCATTCCGAGGGTGGTGATTGAGAGCTTCACAAGCCCCTCATGGAGCAGTGGCATTACCCCTCCTGTCAAATCCACCATTCTGTAGCCATCACCTCGGATCTCTCTCTTTCTCTCTCTCTCTTCTCTCTTCTTCTCTCTCTCTCTCTCGCGCTCTCTGCCCTAATGTTCATTTTGCCATGCTCAAATTGCAGCAATATTCTCCCAAATAACTTCCCTTTAAGGAGGACAGCCTGTCTTTTAAGAAGAGCAGATGGGCCACACCACATAATTTCTAAACTGTGCCTCTGGGCTTTCCTGCTGAATGCAAAGGCAGACTGAATCTCGAAGAAGAATAGAGCAGTACAGGGCCCACTCATCCCTACTCATCCAATCATTCAGCTGAGGTGTGTATGTCAAGCCCACCTCAATCTGACAAGGCAAGGGTAGAATCACAACCCCTGCACCGAAAAACAGGGCAATCACATTTCTAACCTTAGATATCAGAACGGTGCCTCAGAATGTTCCCTTCGCCATTTGACTAATGACTGTAGAACAGGAACTAAGAACAAAGTGAAAATTTCATCCATCAATGTATAAGTGTATACACAGCCAACTTAATGGTAAACAAGAATACTTGGAAGACTCAAACAAGAAATACAATCAAAATAAAGGACAACTTTCCTTTGTCTCCTCCCACCTTTGGACAGCCATCATGGTTAAATATTGGCAAGTTAACAAACTAACAGATCATGTGGGTGCGTGAAGGCCAACAATCTGAACAATAGCTAAACGGTTCAATCCGATTAAATTGGTTAGCTCCAAAAGTTGACATTACAGCCTAGCACGGAGTCTTTTATGATTAAGTGAGAGATGACACTGGCATGAACAGCACTAATGCATTCTTGAGAAATGAAATATTGGTCTGTCCAGATCTCTCAGTGTTGTGATTTAAGACCGTTATTATTCTGTGGCAGCTGTAAGGAAATATTTAATTTAACAATTGCTGTCTTGTGTTGTTTCATGGAGCAGCTTTCATTTTAATATCCTTTACTGGCTAGGAGGACAGCTCAGCTTCCACCATCTGAATATACATCACAGTTTTTACACGGTCATTTCCCCCAGCTTACTTTGTACAAACAACATAAGCATGTAGTCATTCAAGTAAAGCCCTTTCGTAAAAAGGTAACCCCAATCTCAGATCTAGTGTCAACTCCTAATTACAGGTGTCTGAAAAAGGCCATTGAGGATTAAGCCACAATGCAGAAATAAACTGGTTGAGAATTACATTTTGTACCGTGGATTATGGAAAAGAACTCAGTTAATTTGAAGCATGCAATGTTTGATGATTGTATCAGTGGCTGGTAACACGAGCACAATTAAAACAAGTAACCTATTGGAAGTCAAAGATAATTGAATGTTTCATCTCTTTCCATCCATTAGGAGGGTTTTAAGGTTTGTTTTAAAAGAATTACATTCACAAAGCAAATTGCTTCAAATAAATGGTTATGGTGAGTGTCAACTTGCAGTTTCATGTCAGAATAGATCTCTGCAATTATTGAACGATGACAGAACAATTCCGCTACTTATGAAGATAGGATTATATAAAATTGACCGATTTCTATGGGCCGGAATTCTCTGAAAATGGGGCTACGTCCCCATTCCCGCGTGAAAACGGGCGCAAATCACTCGCAGTAGTCCCCGCAGCTCCGGCTGCCGATACGGGGCCCTGCACTTCCGGCTGCGGCGGCCCCGCGCATCATGGCCGACCCACACTGCAAGCCGGCCCCAACAATATAGGCCCACCCCCAAATCGTGCGTGCCCCCCGATCCCGAGCCTGGCCGTCCTGGAGCCCCCCCCCCCCCGGAAACGAATCGCCCCGGCCCCTACCAGGGCGGCCGCGGACTGGGTCCGCAGCCGCCACTCCGAGCTCCCGCCAGGTGGAACCATGAGTGAACTCCGCCGGCCAGCTGCCGGCGGAGCATCGCCGCGGGGACCTCTTTCAATGGCCCCCAACTGGCGCTGCAACGACCGTGCGCGCGCGACGGTTCTCCGGAGAATCGCGGGAAGGTGTCAGACACGATCGCGGGTCTGACGCCCCATTCTCCGCCCCACGCCGAACGTGATTTCGGCGTGGAAGCTCGGAGAATCCCGCCCATGTCCTATAGCTTCTAATGCTCCTGTTATAATTTAAATTTTAGTTTGAATGTCATTTCTCGCGAATTTATTTCATAAAGCTTATTTTAAAGCCATCCTTTAAACCGTAAAAAGTTGTATTTCTTATTAATATTCAAAGCTGCTCTTCATTGAGCATTAATAATCACTCTTATTTCACGACTTCCGGGTGCAGCGATGACCAGCTAAGTCGCACGTTTCGGCAGCTCCCGGTGAAACGGACTTTTGGGCTCTTGATAGGAGCCCCAACGGCAATTTTGACGGCTAAAAACACTGTGCGGTAAACCAGAAGGGAATCCCCCCTGGATACGGATGAAAAAAGGAGGAGAAAGTGGCCGGATTGCAGTGGATCCTTTAGAACAGCGGCAAGGAAGGCAAGCAATAACCAAGATGGCGTCGGAAGGTGGCAGTTTAACATGGGGCCCTGAACAACAAGAGTTCTTGAAATGCTGTGTGGAAGAGCTCAAAAAGGAAATGAAGAAAGAGCTGTTGGCCCCGATACTACAGGCGATCGAAGGGCTAAAGGAGGAACAAAAGACCCAGGAGCGGGAGCTTCGGGTCGTGAAGGCAAAGGCAGCCGAGAATGAGGATGACATACAGGGCCTGGTGGTGAAGACGGAGATGCATGAGGCACATCAGAAACGATGTGTGGAAAGGTTGGAGGCACTGGAGAACAACGCAAGGAGGAACAACCTGAGGATTCTTGGTCTTCCTGAAGGTGCGGAGGGAGCGGATGTCGGGGCAGGTGTGAGCACGATGCTGCACTCGTTAATGGGAGCGGAGGCCCCGGCGGGTCCGTTGGAGGTGGAGGGAGCATACCGAGTGATGGCGCGAGGACCGAGAGCAGGAGAAATTCCCAGAGCCATAGTGGTGAGATTCCTCCGTTTTAAGGATAGAGAAATGGTCCTTAGATGGGCAAAGAAAACTCGGAGCAGTAAATGGGAGAACGCGGTGATCCGCGTTTATCAAGACTGGAGTGCGGAGGTGGCGAGAAGGAGGGCAAGCTTTAATCGGGCCAAGGCGGTGCTTCATAAAAAGAAGATAAAATTTGGAATGCTGCAACCGGCAAGACTGTGGGTCACATATCGAGGGAGGCACCACTACTTTGAGACGGCGGATGAAGCGTGGACTTTTATTGTGGAAGAAAAACTGGAATGAGCGGGTTATTAAAAAGAACGTTTGAACAAAGTGGTGGGGCGAATGTGGGGGGCGAAGAGGGGGGTTAAAAAGGGGGGAAAGAGGAGTTTTATGTACTAATCCTGCGATGTGGTAACTTTTCTCTCTTCCACAGGTGGTGAAGGGGGGAGGAGGGGAGGTGGAGGAGATGGGGCGTTGGCCATTGGGGGCAGGGCCAAGGGAGAAGCGCGGGCTTGGTTCCCGCGCTATGATAATCATGGCGGGAATAGAGAAGCAGGAAGGAGGGGGCGTCGCACGGTGCGAGCCGAGGTCACGGGGGAAGCCGAGGTCGGCCAGAGTTTGCTGACTTCTGGGAGCAACATGGGGGGAGTAATTACGCTAGCGGGGGATCTAGCGGGGGGGGTGGGAGAGGGGAATTACTGGGTTGCTGCTGCTGGGGAGAGGGGGGAGCTGGTATGGGAGGGGATGGGCGGGGGGGCACCGCCTAGGGGAGATACAGCTGCGTGGGAACCGGGTGAGGAGCTGGAAAAAGGGGATGGCTAATCGACAAGTGGGGGGGGGGGGGTAGGAAGCCCCCCAACCCGGCTGATCACGTGGAACGTGAGAGGGCTGAACGGGCCGATAAAGAGGGCACGGGTACTCGCACACCTTAAGAAACTTAAGGCAGATGTGGTTATGTTACAGGAAACGCACCTGAAACTGATAGACCAGGTTAGGCTACGCAAAGGATGGGTGGGGCAGGTGTTCCATTCGGGGCTAGATGCGAAAAACAGGTGGGTGGCTATATTAGTGGGGAAGCGGGTAATGTTCGAGGCAAAGACTATAGTGGCGGATAACGGGGGCAGATACGTGATGGTGAGTGGCAAACTACAGGGGGAGACGGTGGTTTTGGTAAACGTATATGCCCCGAACTGGGATGATGCCAATTTTATGAGGCGGATGCTAGGACGCATTCCGGACCTAGAGATGGGAAAGCTGATAATGGGGGGAGATTTTAATACGGTGTTGGAACCAGGGCTGGATAGGTCGAAGTCCACGACTGGAAGGAGGCCGGCAGCAGCCAAGGTACTTAAAGATTTTATGGAGCAGATGGGAGGTGTAGACCCGTGGAGATTTAGCAGACCGAGGAGTAAGGAGTTCTCGTTTTTCTCCTATGTCCATAAAGTCTACTCGCGAATAGACTTTTTTGTGCTGGGAAGGGCGTTGATCCCGAAGGTGAGGGGAACGGAGTATACGGCTATAGCCATTTCGGATCACGCTCCACACTGGATAGACTTGGAGATAGGGGAGAAAACAGGAGGGCGCCCACCCTGGAGAATGGACATGGGACTAATGGCAGATGAGGGGGTGTGTCTAACTAAGGGTGAGGGGGTGCATTGAAAAGTACTTGGAACTCAATGATAATGGGGAGGTCCAGGTGGGAGTGGTCTGGGAGGCGCTGAAGGCGGTGGTTAGAGGGGAGCTGATATCAATAAGGGCACATAAAGGGAAGCAGGAGAGTAAGGAACGGGAGCGGTTGCTGCAAGAACTTTTGAGGGTGGACAGACAATATGCGGAAGCACCGGAGGAGGGACTGTACAGGGAAAGGCAAAGGCTACATGTAGAATTTGACTTGCTGACTACGGGCACTGCAGAGGCACAATGGAGGAAGGCACAGGGTGTACAGTACGAATATGGGGAGAAGGCGAGCAGGTTGCTGGCACACCAATTGAGGAAAAGGGGAGCTGCGAGGGAAATAGGGGGAGTGAGGGATGAGGAAGGAGAGATGGAGCGGAGAGAGTGAATGGAGTGTTCAAGACATTTTATAAAAAATTATATGAAGCTCAACCCCCGGATGGGAGGGAGAGAATGATGGGCTTTTTGGATCGGCTGGAATTTCCCAAGGTGGAAGAGCAGGAAAGGGTGGGACTGGGAGCGCAGATCGAGGTAGAAGAAGTGGTGAAAGGAATTAGGAGCATGCAGGCGGGAAAGGCCCCGGGACCGGATGGATTCCCAGTCGGATTCTATAGAAAATATGTGGACTTGCTCGCCCCGGTATTGACAAGGACCTTTAATGAGGCAAAGGAAAGGGGACAACTGCCCCCGACTATGTCTGAAGCAACGGTATCGCTTCTCTTAAAGAAGGAAAAGGACCCGCTACAATGCGGGTCCTATAGACCTATTTCCCTCCTAAATGTAGATGCCAAGATCCTGGCCAAGGTAATGGCAATGAGAATAGAGGAATGTGTCCCGGGGGTTTGTGGGTTTGTGAAGGGGAGACAGCTGAACACGAATATACGGAGGCTGTTAGGGGTAATGATGATGCCCCCCACCAGAGGGGGAAACGGCGATAGTAGTGGCGATGGATGCCGAGAAAGCATTTGATAGAGTGGAGTGGGATTATTTGTGGGAGGTGTTGAGGAGATTTGGTTTTGGAGAGGGGTATGTTAGATGGGTGCAGCTGTTGTATAGGGCCCCGATGGCGAGCGTGGTCACGAATGGACGGGGATCTGCATATTTTCGGCTCCATAGAGGGACAAGGCAGGGATGCCCTCTGTCCCCATTATTGTTTGCACTGGCGATTGAGCCCCTGGCGATAGCGTTGAGGGGTTCCAAGAAGTGGAGGGGAGTATTTAGAGGAGGAGAAGAACACCGGGTATCTTTGTATGCGGACGATTTGTTACTATATGTGGCAGACCCGGCGGAGGGGATGCCAGAAATAATGCGGATACTTGGGGAGTTTGGGGATTTTTCAGGGTATAAATTGAACATGGGGAAAAGTGAGTTGTTTGTGGTGCATCCAGGGGAGCAGAGTAGAGAAATAGAGGACCTACCGTTGAGGAAGGTAACAAGGGACTTTCGTTACCTGGGGATCCAGATAGCCAAGAATTGGGGCACATTGCATAAGTTAAATTTAACGCGGTTGGTGGAACAAATGGAGGAGGATTTCAAGAGATGGGATATGGTAACCCTGTCACTGGCAGGGAGGGTGCAGGCGGTTAAGATGGTGGTCCTCCCGAGATTCCTCTTTGTGTTTCAGTGCCTCCCGGTGGTGATCACGAAGGCTTTTTTTAAAAGGATTGAAAAGAGCATCATGGGTTTTGTGTGGGCCGGGAAGACCCCGAGAGTGAGGAAGGGATTCTTACAGCGTAGCAGGGATAGGGGGAGGCTGGCACTACCGAGCCTAAGTGAGTATTATTGTGCCGCTAATATTTCAATGGTGAGTTAGTGGATGGGAGAGGAGGAGGGCGCGGCGTGGAAGAGATTAGAGAGGGCGTCCTGTAGGGGGACTAGCCTACAGGCTATGGTGACAGCCCCATTGCCGTTCTACACCACAAGCCCGGTGGTGGTGGCTACACTGAAGATTTGGGGACAGTAGAGACGGCATAGGGGAAAGTCTGGAGCCTTGGGGGGGTCCCCGATAAGAAACAACCATAGGTTTGCCCCGGGGGGAATGGATGGGGGATATGGAATGTGGCAAAGAGCAGGAATAACGCAACTGAAAGATCTGTTTGTGGATGGGAAGTTCGCGAGTCTGGGAGCGCTGACAGAGAAATATGGGGTGCCCCAAGGGAATGCATTCAGGTATATGCAACTGAGGGCTTTTGCGAGGCAACAGGTGAGGGAATTCCCGCAGCTCCAGACACAAGAGGTGCAGGACAGAGTGATCTCAAAGACATGGGTGGGGGACGGTAAGGTGTCAGATATATATAGGGAAATGAGGGACGAAGGAGAGACTATGGTAGATGAACTAAAAGGGAAATGGGAAAAAGAGCTGGGGGAGGAGATCGAGGAGGGGCTGTGGGCAGATGCCCTAAGCAGGGTAAACTCGTCGTCCTCGTGTGCCAGGCTAAGCCTGATTCAGTTTAAGGTATTACACAGGGCGCATATGACTGGAGCACGGCTCAGTAAATTTTTGGGGGTGGAGGATAGGTGTGCGAGGTGCTCGAGAAGCCCAGCGAATCATACCCATATGTTTTGGTCATGCCCGGCACTACAGGGGTTTCGGAGGGGGGTGACAAAGGTGCTTTCAAAAGTAGTGGGGGTCCGGGTCGAACCAAGCTGGGGATTGGCTATATTTGGGTTGCACAAGAGCCGGGAGTGCAGGAGGCGAGAGAGGCCGATGATTTGGCCTTTGCGTCCCTAGTAGCCCGGCGCAGGATATTGCTAATGTGGAAAGAAGCCAAGCCCCCGGGGGTGGAGACCTGGATAAAAATACATGGCAGGGTTTATAAAGCTAGAGCGGATTAAGTTCGTCTAAGGGGGTCGGCTCAAGGGTTCACCAGGCGGTTGCAACCGTTCGTCGAATACCTCACAGAAAGATAGATGGAATGGAAAAAGAAGGCAGCAGCAGCAGCCCAGGATCGGGGGGGGGGGAGGGAAAGGAGGAACCAGAAGGACTCTCAGGGTTGTTAATATATACTGTATAATATGTATAGGTCGTTGCTACAGATAATTATATATTGGACTGTTAAATTATATTTTTGGAGAGTGTTACTTGTGATAAGGCAGTTGCCAATTAGGGTTAGTTTTCATTTTTGTTATTTATTATTTATTCATTTTCTGTTTATAAAATAGGTCATTGTTATTTGTGTTGTTATAATATTGTGTAAAGGATGCACAATGTACTGTGTTGGTTGACCAAACATTTTCAATAAAATATTTTTTAAAAAAAAATAATAATCACTCTTATTTCTAAGAGCCAATCATTTGTCCAACGGACGAATCATAGCCTATGCTAAAGTGTCACGCATTTTGGATTGGCAATTGTGTTAAGGATTCTACAGGAATAACTAAAATAAGTGCTTGTAAAGATTTGGGAAACTGGGGCATAAAGAAAAGCAGCAATAATAACAAATGAGGATAGTATTAAGCATGTAAGAAAATGTGAGCCATGAGACACAGCTATTGACCCATCTAAGATCATTGCGTTGGTACTTCAACTTACTCAGCTATCCAATTGCACTGTGAATGGACTAGTGTCATGACTGTACTAACTTATCCTGTAAATTAAAAAGCTGTTGAGCTCAGTGAGCTAGACAGCTGGTTTGTAATGCAAAACAAGGCCAGCAGTGCGGGTTCAAGTCCCGTACCAGCTTACCCGAACAGGTGCCGGAATGTGGTGACTAGGGGCTTTTCACAGTCACTTCATACTTGCGACAATAAAAGATTACTAAATTATTCCAGACGTTGATTGCATAACAGCAAGCCCCGCTTTTATATATTGTGGGAATTTATACAGAATAATGGAATTTATATATCTAAATATGTTCACAGATTTGTAAGAAAGAAACAATGAACACCAAGCCAAAGGAAAATTAGGAGGGTGATCAAAGAAGTGGGTTTTAAGTGTGGTCTTATGGTAGGAGAAGGAAGTGCCCATGTGGAAATGCTAAAGAACGCTGGACGATTGAAGGCATGTCCTCTAATTTGGGATACAAGGATGGGGGCATTGGTGTTGGGTCACAGGATGACTCAAAGTGAGGGGTGGTGGGCAGGGGAGGTGGAGGTCACTCGAAGCCAGAGTGAAAGTGACAGAGAGTTGGGAGAAGGAGAGTTGGAGAAGAGTACCGTGACAAAGAAAGAGGAGACCATGAGGTTTCAAAGATGACAGTGAGAAGTTGAGGTACGGGGAGACTCAGAACCAATGTAGGGCACTGAGGACACGGATTCATTTTGCATTTTTAATTTTTAATTTTAGTTCACTCATTTGCTCCACTGGCATGATGTGATGGAATAAATATTCTAGGCTGATGCTTCAGGTAGCACTGAGGGAGTACTGGCCAAGAAATCTAAACACACCAAAAAGAAGGAGCGCAGGAAGCCAATCTTCCAACTGAATAGATAGGCCTGAGGGATCTGTAATGTTGGGCCAAAGGCCTTGTTATCATTGAGTTCGCGTCTGGTGGACAGCTAATGGGTGTCCCCAGGCAGCTCGCCAGAGAGGAAGATTTCCTGCATCAGCCCTTACGTAAATCATTAAAGAGATTGATAGAGAGGAGCAACTGCAGCCAGGAGGGAGGTTAGCAATGATGATCAGGGAAGCTCAAGGCCACAATGGGAGCAGCAAAATGGTGGTCAGCAATGACCTATATGGATTTAATGTGCGGTCATGAAGGACACTCCTATTCCTCATGTACCTAACTCATGTATATTTGTGAGATATAACTGTGAGAATGAATTCACCTTCCCATTAATTGCCACCTGATAGAATCTACACAAAAGTCTTAGAGCCAACACTCGCTGGCACATAGATTTAAATGGATGGAGAGAAGGATTTGAGAAGAGCTGTGGAGTACATTTTTTACCCAAAGGGTGGCAGGGGTCTGGAACTCACTGCCTGAACGGGTAGTAATGGCAGAAACTATCATTGCATCTGAAAAACATTTAATATGCATTTGTGGTGCTCTGACTTACTGGGCTGAGGACAAAAAGCTGGAAACTGGAATTAGGCTTGATAGCTTCTTATTGGTTGATACTGGTGGGATGAGCCCAATAGCCTCCTGTGTCATAAATGTCCTACATTTCTATATTTCTCACTTCCCCCAGCTTAACAACAGGAAGGCCAAAGCAACAAGGATCAAAATCCATCTTGAGGGCTGGTGTGAGACCGATACTATCAGATCGACCACCCATTAAAATCGAGCGGCGCATGCTTTAGGCAGCCTCCACAATCGAGCCATTTCATGCTATCCACCTCATTGCCCTCAACTGCCTGCACAAAACTCCACTGTCATCACGCTGTCCCCCCGCCTCCTGACCATTCTCTTAAGCTGAACCAGATCATAGAGAATCTCAGAGTCCGGTTTGGCCCTGAATTGATTTCAAAGTCCTTCAGGATATTCATTGTGAATCTGTATTTTGCTCCCTTGTGAAAGCCTTTAATTAATTCTGCAATATCCCTGCATCTTCAATCTTTTCCATCCTTTAAGGTTCTAATTTCCCCGTTAATCTCCTTAACTGTTACGATAGGGGGAGGGTGGGTGATATTGTTGCGCTTCGATTGCACTCCTCATTACACACAAAGAAACATTTCAGAGTGCTTTACCTTGTAGGGTAAGAGGACACTGAGTTGTGGAAGAGAGGATGAAGGTCAAACAACAGATTTCAAAATAGATAAAGGGAATGGTACGATCTTATGGGCATCACAGGGAAGGCAAGGGGATTACGGTTGGGATCTAAATATCCAAGGATATGTGTCCTATCGAAAGGACAGGCAGATGGACAAAGGGAGCGCGGTTGCATTGTTAGCAAGAAATGAAGTTAAATCGATAGCAAGGAGCGATATAAGATCAGAAGGCATAAAATCTGTGTGGGTAGAGTTGAGGAATCGCGAAGGTAAAAAGACCCTGATGGGAGTTATTCATGTACCCTTGCAGTAGTCAGGCTGTGGGGCAGAAAATAAATCAGGAGATAGAAAAGGCATATAAGAAAGGCACTATCACAATAATCATGGGAGACGTCAATTTGCAGGTGGACTGGGAAAACTAGGTTGGTAGTTTTATATTCTTGTACAGAGACAATTACTGAGTCCTAAAGAACATCTAGTTCAAGACTAGTTAATTTTATTATAGTATAATAAACTGTGGGTAGAAAACTAATGTTATCAAACGGGAAATAATACAAACACGACTGACCACAATGGTTTTTCCTCCAGACTCCCTCCAGGCTACAGTGTCACATGCTATTACTTGCCTGTCACCTACTGGTCGGAGGCTATACATATTTACACATACACTTATTTATGCATATCACTACAGGTAGTGGATCCCCAAGAAAAGAAATTTGTGGAATGTCTAAGAGATGTTGTGACAGAGCCTACTAGGGAACAGGCAATTCTGGATTTGGTGATGTGTAAAGAGGCAGACTTAAGGTGAAGGAACCCTTAGGGCGCAATGACCACAATATGATAGAATTTACCCTGCAGTTTGAGAGGGAGAAGCTGGAATCAGATGTAACGGTATTACAATTAAATAAAGGTAGCTACAAAGATATGAGGGAGGAGCTGGCCAACGTTGATTGGAAGGGGAGCCTAGCAGGGAATGACAGTGGAACAGCAATGTCAGGAGTTTGGGGGGATTATTTGGGAGGCACAACAGAAATTCATTCCAAGGAAGAGGAAACATGTTAAGTGGGGGTTGAGGGATCCATGGCTGATGAGGGAAGTCAAGGACAGGATAAAAGCAAAAGAAAAAGCATACAAAGTGGTGAGGATTAGTGGGAAGCCAGAGGATTGGGACGCCTTTAAAAAGCAATGAGGGGGAAGGAGATGAAATATGAGTGTAAGGTAGCTAGTAATATAAAAGAAGATAGGAAGTGTTTTTTTTCAATATATAAAAGGTAAAAGTCAAATTTCTGCATTATGATAAAAAAGATTCCAAGCTTTTTAAAACAATACAATTTCAGAATAATTTATTTTACTACCTGAAATTTTAAATTAAAAATGAAGGATAATCTGTGCTTTTCACTTCCTGGCTTGCTGTCTGTGAGAATACGTTTTTAATATTTGCTCAAGGGGAGGCAGTGATATAGTGGTATTGTCACTCGACTTGCTCTGGGGACCTGGATTTGAATCCCACCTCAGCAGATGGTGAAACTTGAATTCAATAGATAAATCAGGAATTAAAGTCCAGTGATGACCTTGAATATCATAAAAACCCATCTGGTTCACTAATGTACTTTAAGTAACAAAATCTGCCATCCTTACCTGGTCTGGACTCCCGATCCATAGTAACGTGGCTGACTTTTAACTGACATCTGAAATGGCTTAGCAGGCCACTCATTTCAAGGGCAATTAGAGATGGGCACTGCCAGCGAAGCCCACATCCCATGATTGAATAAAAAAAGATTGCCCATCCCTAATTGTCCCTGAGAAGGTGGTGGTGAGCTGAAGTCCATGTGGTGTAGGTACACCCTCTATGTCATTAGAGAGGGAGTTGCTTCAATGAGATTGGCTGCTGGATGCCTGGATGTGATGCCAGATTTAAACTGCCATTTTCTAAGAGGAAATCTGAAACCACCGGGATTGTCCCTCTGGGCAGCTTCCTTTAAGGTCAGCATCGAATGCCAAAATCCAACCCATTATCATTGCTAAAGGTTTCCAATTTTCCTTGACACAGCTATCTCTCAGCAATGAGCTTCATTTAATTTAGTTTAGTTCTCTCTGTTTTTAACCACTGGATCTTGCTTCCTGAAATAAAATTTCTGTCCCGTCTAACCTGTTCTCAAATGTGATTGTTCACCCTCAGAGATTCCATTAACTTCTATATATTGTATATTGTGCTAATTGCTTGCCGGAAACTGGGCTAGATGTGAATTCCCACTAATGGGAATATTACATGTTGTGTCAAGAAATCAACTTGAGCATTTGCTCATTCTAATGCTGATGCCATTCTTCCACATTACTGAGCATTCCAGTTAATTGAAGTCACCCATCATTATATTTTCAGTGTGTATCTTTTTTATCTCATTATATAAAGTGCAATCATTTTTCTTTACCTCCCAGGGGGGTTTATAAATGTTGCTGATTGTTACTGTGTCCAGTGCCAGCTTTTTAATGCTAGGCAGATTTGATATCCCTGAGCTATCATTTCATCATCTATCCCAACTCTTAGATATTGAACTCACTCTTCAGTAAACCCAGGATTTCGCAAACCCTCAGCTGTCATAATTTTCTTCTATTATTTATAATTTCAGCTCTACGACAGAATCATAGAATTCTTTTGGTGCAGAAGGAGGCCATTCAGCCCATCGAGTCAGCACCGAGCCTCTGAAAGAGCACCCTACCCAGGCCCACTCCCCTGCCCTGTCCCTGTAACCCCATTACCAATCCACCTAACCTGCACATTTTTGGACTGTGGGAGGAAACCGGAGCACCCGGAGGAAGCCGACGTAGACATGGGGAGAACGTGCAGACTCTGCACAGACAGTTACCCAAGGCCAGAATTGAACCCAGGTCCCTGGCACTGTGAGGCAGCAGTGCTACCCACTGTGTCACCGTGCCATCCCATTTTATTCAGAATGCTCAAGCATCTGGGTGAAGAACATACATTTGTTTGAGCTTAATTTCTTTTAACCTCATTATCTTCATCTAAAGCTTAGATACAACACCCATGAATAAGCACACTTTAATTGAACAAATTCTGCAAGCTGATTCAAGTACATCTGCGCAAATGTCCTTTGTGAGAGAGTAAGATCAAACTAAGCAAACAGAGACTTTAAAGCAATCCTTAAATATAACTATGTATCTTTTTTGATTTGAATCATTTATGGGACAGTTAGGCAGCAATGAAGGATTGGATCATTTTGGTTCTGAATGCCTTATCAATAAGAGGGTTAAAGCACTGTCACTGTGAGTTAACCGGGATCCACTGAATCTCTTTGAGTAAAGATGATGCACACATGTTGTCTCAGCTAAAATGTACCTGCTCCTTGTAACCAGGATGAAAGCATGCCGTACGAAATCCGTGGTTCAGCTGTCATAATATCACCTTGTGCTTCAGCACTTTTCTGCAAATAGAAGTGGAATCTGGATTCAGTCTCAGTTGCTGAGTAGAATGCACAGTGTATACCAACAGATACTGCTTCGGTAGTACTCTCTTCTGGTTGAATTATTTCCTCCTGCCTAAATTATTTTGACTCACTCCAGGAAGGCTGTGAATTAAACTCCAAAATTGGAGATACTGATCTTTAAAAGAAATGAAATGCACCTCTCGACATCTTTGCCGAGATGACTCAATATTTTGCGTCGTGTCCAGTATTGGTAATTGGTGATTCAAACAAGAAAGATCACAGCTTTGTCCTCAATTCAGTTAACTGATCACAAATGAAATGGTGGTAGGGGCAATACATTTGAATTCAGTGCATGGGGAAGGGGAAAAATAGCAAGTATTCCTACTTCTGATCACTTTCCACTGACCATGTGCTGGTAATTGCATGTCTGTGTCTGTGTGTGTGTGTGTGAGTTACCCTCTGTGACATACATAGACTACTGGCACTCAATGTCTAGGTGAACAGGGCCTTTGGGGTATTATAATAAAGGGTGAGAAACTTAAATGGAAAGATTCCCGACCACATGTTAGAAATACATCTTTGATAAAGTCAAATGTACAGTTTTATGCCTCCACTGCTGACGGATTCAGAGTGTATAGTGGAGTGAAATGGATCTGTGAACCCACCCTGATGTTAGGCAGCATCTTCTCCATGTTCCTGGACTTAGCCTTCCCTTCAGAGAAGGAGGAAGTTTACCTGTACACCAGGTTAGATGGCAAGTTCTATGATCCATCAAGATTGAAAGCGAAGACAAAATGCATTATTTCCTGATCAGAGAACTCGTCTGTGCTGACGATGCTGTGTTAGTCGCCACAAAGGCACATGGACCGTTTCACCACACCTGTAACTTGTTCTCCCTGAATATAAGCATCAAGAAAACTGTGGTCATGCGACAAGGTGTTGCACCTCAGCCCCTTATCACCCTAAATAACACTCCACTGGAAGCTCAATAGTTTCTATGTTCGCTGTCTACGCTGAATTATGGGTATATCCTGACAAGACAGAATCACGGATGTGGCGGACGCTCCCAAGTGTGTTGGCACTAATCAAACTGAGATGGCTTCGGTAATCAGACATTTCCGCAAGATGGAAGGTGGTCACATACCCAAGGACCTTTTTGTATGGTGAGGCAGCCAGAACCAGATGACCAGTGGGGTGCCCAAGGCTCCGCTCAAAGGCTACTCGCAAATGTGACATGAAGGCCCGAAACATCACACCTGGGAGTTACTACCTGGCAACACCTCCTGTGGGCAGGCGTGCATCACCACGATGAACAGTAGCGACAGCAACTTGGCAGTAGGCAGCAGCACTAAAAAGACAACACACAACATCATTTGGCAGCTTCATGTTCGGCTCTTGTGCTAGAAACTGCCTCTCAAGGTTTGGCCTTCACTGCCATCATCAAAGCTGCACCAAATGAAGGCACCACACCTCAATGGATTGTTTGTTGCCTGCCCATCATCTTGTGGGAGCTTGCTGTGCACAAACTAACTGCTGCGTTTCCTACACCACAAACAGTGACTGCTCCTCAGAAGGCATTTCATTGCTATAATGCAGTTTCAGATATCCTGTGGCAATGAGAGGTACTGTAAACAAGTGAATGTTTCTTAATACCGGGCTCACAAATGTCTGGAAATAGGACAATAAACAAAAATAATACATTACTTGAACGATGTGAATCAGTACACATCAGTAGGATGCAGTTTAACCCAAACTAACCCGTCCGTTTCTCTTATATATTCATTGTTTTTCTGCGTAACAGCAATGGTTCCAAGTCAGGAATCATTAATTCAATGTCAAACACTCAGGGCCTTCTTGAGTGTGGGATAATGCACAGGATAAATGCAAGTTCCGTCTTTCTTATACATAATGAGTTGCTTCTTTGTAATTACATCACATCAGTCCTCAGAGCTGTTGAACCAATTAACATAATAAGCTTTCATCCCTTTTCCATTATTGCTCACGTATAAATAATCAACTATCATCCGTGCTCTGAATCAATTCAGTGACTCCAGCTAGAAAGTGTACACGGGGATGTAACTCAATCTCCCTCCTCTGCCAAGTAAGGGGTGGGCACACAGGACAAGATTTAATCAAGAATAGTTATAGTCAGCGCGTTCCGTGCGCCATCGCGCATGCGCAGTGTGGTCGGTCGACGTACGCACCTGCGCAGTCGGGTTGTCAGCCTCGTCGTCCACTCGGTCGTGACGCGCATGCGCAGGGACCCAGGGAAAGCGCACGAAACGGCCACTCTCCTCGATGCTCAGGCCCTGCATTTGTGCAATGGCCTGCACCCGTTCCGCCTCGTGGGAGGCCAGCTTTGCAGTTTCTGTCGCCCTGATGTGGGAGTAATGATTCTTAGCATGCTCATGGACAACGCACGTCTCGATAGCGACAGAGAGAGTCAACTGTTTCACTTTCAGGAGCTGCTGCAGAAGTGAGTCGGAGCAGACCCCGAAAACGATCTGATCCCGGATCATGGAATCAGCCGTTGAGTTATAGTTATATGACTGCGCTAGGATGCAGAGATGGGTCACGAAGGACTGAAAAGGTTCATCCTTACCCTGAAGCCTCTGCTGGAAAACGTACTGTTCAAAGCTCTCATTCACCTCAATGTCGCAGTGGCTGTCAAACTTTAGCAGGACTGTTTTGAATTTCATTTTGTCTTCGCCGTCAGCGAACGTAAGGGAGTTGTAGATGTGGATGGCATGGTCCCCCGCAGTGGAGAGAAATAGCACTATCTTCCTGGCATCCGATGCTGCTTCGAGGTCGGAGGCCTCGATGTACAAGCTGAACTTTTGCTTGAAGATTTTCCAATTGGTGCCGAGGTTGCCGGAGATGCAGAGCTGCGGAGGAGGCTGGATGTTTTCCATTTCACCGGATGGCTGCTTGCTGGTCAATGCTGATTCACTCGAGGTAGGTCCGTCACGATCAGTATCACTCTGGTACCATGATGCGTTAGGCAGGTAGGTTCGATGTGGACTGCACTCGATGCAGGGAAGCTAGAAACAGACGTCTAACACTGGAGAAGATCCAACACTGTTTTATTCACGATAGAACTAATATACATAGTCAGCTGTGGGTCAACACTATACTGAACTGACTGGAGACCTTGTAGTAGCCTGACCAGACTTACTAGCTACCGCATGGTGTTTGCACTGTGCTAGCTTGTGGACTCTGACTGTCTCAGTTGCTGGGTCCCGAGAGAGCGGGAAACCTAGTGCCCTCTGTCTTTATGGTGGTGGTGTCCTGTCTGATGATTGGCTGCACTGTGTTGTGTGCTTACTGGTCATCCTGTGTGTCAATCACTGCCTGTCTGCATCTCATTATGTACATGAGTGGATATTATGACACCTCCTATGCAGGTTCAGCTGCTGCCAACATTTCCTCAGGCTGAGCTTTTCTGTCCCCCTGTTATCACGGCAATCTTCCGCTCATTGGAGGCTGCCGGAACTTTGGCCCCTGTGTGACCCGTCCGCCTGTTGTAAAATGGCACAGTAAACGTAAAGTCCAGTTGGTTGGCTCTATTGGGTTTTAATTGGCCTCATTTGGATGACAAGCAGCGTCCCAAATTAGCACCCTGCTTACCACCCGTATTATCACCTTCTGGCATCATGGCATCAGTGGCCTGGCCTGATGCCCGATCTCACGTTCTACCCAATCCAATGCCATCTGTTTCTCTGGCGATAGGTCCTGGCCTACATCTAAATAGAAACACGACTGGAAAGAGGCGGATAATTTTAACAACTGAACTAGTCTGTCTACCCAAAGCAGAGTGATTTTATGTAGTAGATAATGCATTACGTTGCGAATATATTATTTTGGCTCTGCGGGGTATGTGCTGAAATAAGCAATAGTGTCTCTCAACTGTGTTTTTCTCTGGAAAGAAATCGCAGCCTTTTCCGAGTGAACATTTGCATTCCACCTGTACACTTCTTTCATTGTATATCCCCATTCAGTCGTTTCTAAAATAAAATAATGAATTAAAAAACAACAGCTGAAAATCTTTTGTTCAGAGGCCACTCTTTGACACAAAGCACGATTGCTGCCCTGTGTAATCTTGTTGCTTGTTTGCACAGTGTGTTATGAGATAAACAATAAATCATTATAACTGAGTAAGTGCCTCTCGGGTAAATGATCATTACAGGTACATCCTCTGTATTGAATTGCTTCAAATGAAAAATGGGATGTTTCTTCTGTCCTCCTCCAGATAATAATCCAACAGAGTGATGAACTTATCAAACAACAGAATATGAATATTAATGAACACCCGCCAGGAAAACATGTGAAGGCAGCCGCTGTTTCAGAAATAGGAACGAACCATTCGGCCCGTTGGATGTAGTCCATGCTTCAATTAGATCATGGTAACTTGCCCCTGTCTCCATTTACCCGCCTTTGCGCCATATCCCCAAATTTAAAAAAATCGATCAACCTCTTTTTGGAAAACTCCAATTGTCGCAGAATCCCCAACCTTTTGGGGTAGAGAATTGCTGATTCCCACCACGCCTCGAGTGGAAAAGTGCTTCCTACTTTCCCTCCTGCTTGGCCTATCTCTAACTTTAAGATGTCCCCTCCTTTGTTGCTACACCGGAGGAAATAGTGGGGGCAATTTTCTGGCCACATTGTGCCCAGTGCAAATCCCGCTTTGTTACAGAGCCCTGAAATGGGATTTGCGCCGGGCGCAAAACAGTTTCCGATGCTTGCGGCTCGCTCCAGCTGGCATGGTCAGGATCATGGCAGGAAGCTGATTGCCGCTCATTTGCATTCATTTTAATGTCATTCGTGAGAGGCAGCGCCCTCCTGGAATTTTCCTGCACCTCCCCTGCTCCAAATCCAGATGTCATTGGGTTCAAATCATTACTAGTCCTTAAA
Source organism: Scyliorhinus torazame (assembly GCF_047496885.1). Classification (NCBI taxonomy): domain Eukaryota; kingdom Metazoa; phylum Chordata; class Chondrichthyes; order Carcharhiniformes; family Scyliorhinidae; genus Scyliorhinus; species Scyliorhinus torazame. Next base: position 170,418,145 of record NC_092723.1, read on the forward strand.
ACCGGGAACCAAGCGCCATGGACTCCAAGGGGGAGCAAGTGGACGAGTACCCCTCTCCACCTACCTCCAGGGAAAACAAGGGCACAGCAGCCACAGGCCAGGTGCCGTGTGAGAGCCCTTCAAGGAAATTGGGGATTGGGGGGACTTGTGTTGGGCTGGAGGGGGACAGGTCAGGGGTCTGCTCCAGGATGGGGGTTGCTTTGCGTCTGTGAAGTCTGCTTTCATAAGTTCATAAGATATAGGAGCAGAATTAGGCCATTCGGCCCACCTGGTCTGCTCCACCATGAGATCATGGATAATCACATCCTGGCCTCAACTCCACCGTCCTGCCCATTCTCCATAACCCTTCAACCCATTACCAACTAAAAATCTGTCTAACTCCTCCTTAAATTTACTCACTGTCCCAGCATCCACCACACTCTGGGGTAGTGAGTTCCACAGATTCACAAACCTTTGGGAAAAGTAGTTTCTCCTCAACTCTGTTTTAAATTTGCTACCACTTATCCTAAAACTATGACCTCTTATTCTAGAATGCCCCACAAGAGGAACATCCGCTCCACGTCTACTTTATCCATACCTTTAATCATCTTGTATAACTCAATTAGACCTCCTCTCATTCTTCTAAACTCTCGAGAGTATAGGCCTAAACTGTTCAATCTCTCTTCATACGACAACCCCTCATCTCTGGAATCAATCTAGTGAACCTTCTCTGAACTGCCTCCAATGCCACTACATCTTTCCTCAAATAAGGGGACCAAAACTGTGCACAATACTCTAGGTGCGGTCTCACCAATGCTTTGTATAGTTGCAACAACACTCCCTTACCTTTATACTCTATTTCTTTTGCTATAAATGCCAACATTCCATTTGCTTTCTTTATTATCTGCTGTACCTGCATGCTAGTTTTCTGTGACTCATGAACAAGGACCCCCAGAACCCTCTGCAATGGAGCACCCCAAAGTCTCTCCCCATTTAGATTACAAGATGCCTTCCCATTTTTCCAACCAAATTGCATAACCTCACACTTATCCATGTTGAACTCCACCTGCCACGTTTTGGCCCACTCTCCTAACATATCTATAGCCACTTGTAAGGTTCTTATTTCATGTTTAACACCCCATAACTGGGCAAAGCACTGCAGCCGATCGGTTCATAGAATTCACAGTGCAGAAGGAGGCCATTCGGCCCATCGAGTCTGCACTGGCCCTTACAAAGAGCACCCAACTGAAGCCCACGTATCAACCCTATCCCCATAACCCAGTAACCCCCATTTTACATTTTCTGGACACTAAGGGCAAATTAGCATGGCCAATCCACCTAACCCGCACATCTTTAGACTGTGGGAGGAAACTGGAGCACCTGGAGGAAACCCACGCAGACAAGGGGCGAACATGCAGACTCCACACAGACAGTGACCCAGCCGGGAATCGAACCTGGGACCCTGGAGCTGTGAAGCAACTGTGCTAACCACAATGCTACAGTGCTGCCCATTGTTCTAAAATCCTCTCACAGGACAGAATCATTCTGAAGCTTGTTTCTTGAAGAAGCATTTCACTCCCCTTGAAGTTTCAACAGGCTCTGTGGTTTCAATGTTGCAGTATGCCTGTTTTTATCCCTTTGTACCTGGGTGTTTGAATTTAATTTCACACCCCATTGACTTTCGAAAGTCTCTGCGGTTTCACTGTTGAAGTATGTCTACTTTTATCCCTTTGTTCTTGGCTATTACATTCAATTGCACACCCCATTGGTGTTTGCAAGCCTCCTGATTGACAGCTGAAGGCTATCTCAAAGGTGGGATGAGCTTTGTTTGTTTTTATAGCACTTCATGATCTATTAACTCTGAAGGGCATTCCACCTGGGCCCACTCTCCCACCCTATCCCCATAACCCCATCTAACCGGCACATCTTTGGGCACTAAGGGACAATTTAGCATGGCCAATCTACCTAACCTGTACATCTTTGGACTGTGGGAGGAAACCTGAGTACCCAGAGGAAGTCCACACAGACAACATGGGGAATCACCACTCGTTCCAAACAAATTTCTAAGTGTGGATGGTTTGCGATCTGGATCACACCGAACCACCTGGCGAGAGTCACATTTCATCTTCCAGGGACCATGCTTTGGGAGAATTGCACCCAGTGTCTCTGAATCTACCTATTAAACCCACTTAATATTTTAAGCGACTCCATCAATCACCCTGAATCTGTTATACTCAACAATAAGGTTCTAAGGAAATGTTGTCAATCTGAAATGTCAGCTTTGCTTCCCTCTCCACAGATGCTCCCAGACTTGCTGAAATTGCTCAGCATTTTCTGTTTTTATCTCAGGTGTCCCCCATGCACAGTATTTTGCTTTTATACTCAAGGGAATAGAAGCCAAGTTTGTGAAGGCCGTTCTCATAATTTAAGCCCCAAAGCCTTGGTATAAACCTCTAAATGATGGAATTATTACAGTGCAGAAGTAAGCCATTCAGCCCATCGTGTCTGCACCGTCTTTCTGAATGAGCAATTGCTATGGGTCAGGGTTTAGAGAACCCCAAAGTGTATCATGGAGTTCACCTGACCCACAACTTTTAATAGATTGCGGTATGGGGAGCACACAGCCCACTCTACAGGTGTGGTACAGCAGAAATGGAAAAGTATTTTTTAAAGCAAAACAATGGTTATTCTATGAACTCAGGTTAACCTTTCTAAAACATACAGTGAACATCTTAGCAACCATCAATTCAAATACAACCCCGAAAGAATACAACAGTAAGTAATCCTTAAGCTGTCCTTTTAACATCCATAAGACATAAAAAAATAACTTTTAACAGAAGCACATCAGGTTAAAGTCACTACTGAGAGCAGTTATTAGTTTTAAATCACCAAAGGGTCGATTTACAGTTTTTAGATTACAGATAGAGAGACTAATACCCCTTCTGGCTGTGACTGCAGCTATCCAGCTCTGAAAACGAAACTAAAACACACCCTGCAGCAAAAAGCCTAAAACAAAAGTAAAAAGCTGACAGACAGCCCAGCTCCACCCACACTCTGACATCACTGCAGTAATAAACACCCATTTCTTAAAAGCACTCTCACTACAGATATTTATATACACCCCCATTTATTAACACCCATTTCTTAAAGGTACTCTCACATGACTCAATCACCTCATACCATTCCACATAACCTGGCACATTCTTCCTTTTCTGATAACAGTCTAATCCTCTTTTGAATCCTTTGATTGAACCTGCCTCCACCACACTCTCAGGCGGCGCATTCTAAACCCTAACCATTAACAATTCCTCGTCCTTCTGTTATTAATTGTTTTAAATCAGTGCCCTCTCACTCTTAACCCTTTCATGAGTGGGAACAATTTCTTTGCTATCTACATTATATTTAAAAAGAATGTTCATGTCTTTTCCTTGTGACGTTTATTCAATATTGTATCATTTGTTGATTGGCGCTGTATAACTTCAAGCCCTTTGTTGCTTCTCTTGTAAAAGTGTTGGCCTCAACGGGTGGCTTGCCACAGTTTTGTAATTTATGGCTGCTGTACTGTTTGAAAGTTTATAAACCAAACATTCTCAAATGTATCATTGCTTTGTTTAAAATGAGCAAGTATTTTAAAACTGCTATGGCGAATGGGTGTGCAGTTTTCTTTATTTAGCCTATTTAATTTTGATTCTCTTTTCCCTGTTTGTTATATCAATTTTCTTTTTTACACATTCACGGGATGGGGGGATGCTGGCTAGGCCAGCATTTATTGCCCATCCCTAATTGCCCTTGAGAAGAGGGTGGTGAGCTGCGTTCTTGAACTGCAGTCCAGATGTTGTAGGTACACCCACAATGTTTTTGGAGAGGGAGTTCCAGGACTTTGACCCAGCGACAGTGAAGAAAACTGGGTTTCCTCTGGGTTACTCCGGTTTCCTTTCACAAGTCCCGAAAGATGTGCTGTGAGGTGAATTGGACATTCTGAATTCTCCCTCTGTGTACCCGAACTGGCGGCGGAAAGTGGCGACGAGAGCCTACTTGTGACACTAATAAAGATAAAGATTAATGTAGAGATGGTATTCCTTGTGAGGGGGACCAAAATTAGAGCTCATCAATATGAGATAGTCAATAATAAATCCAGTAATGAAATCAGGAGGAACTGCTTTGCTCCGAGATTGGTTCGATTAGCGGTGGGAAATCTGTGGCCTGGGGGCCACATGCGGCCCACCTGGGTTCTGAGTGCGGCCCCTACGAGATGTTTTGTTGACCGTTACCCACACTCAGAGTTGCCATAGTCCCCTGATTTCCATTTTGTTCCTGCCGGTATGATTGAAGTGAAACACGTAAAGCAAGGGCAAATGGAGTGAGGTGGGTGCTGATTGCCCACAACGTTGACTGTGACAGCCGGGCGCTCACTCAGTGTCCAAAGTGTAAACATTTCTTTTGTTTTTACCATTTGAAGTTGATAGTTAATATATATGATTAAGCATCTTCTATGAGTGAGGTGGGCTGTTGTCGGCTGCAAAGAGACATAGATAGGATGCAGAGCTGGGCTGAGAAGTGGCAGATGGAGTTTAACCCTGAAAAGTGTGAGGTTGGCCATTTTGGAAGGACAAATATGAATGAGGAATACAGGGTTAACGGCAGAGTTCTTGGCAATGTGGAGGAGCAGAGAGATCTTGGGGTCTATGTTCATACACCTTTGAAAGTTGCCACTCAAGTGGATAGAGCTGTGAAGAAGGCCTATGGTGTGCTAGCGTTCATTAACGGAGGGATTGAATTTAAGAGCCGTGAGGTGATGATGTAGCTGTACAAAACCTTGGTACGGCCACATTTGGAGTACTGTGTATAGTTCTGGTCGCCTCATTTTAGGAAGGATGTGGAAGCTTTGGAAAAGGTGCAAAGGAGATTTACCAGGATGTTGCCTGGAATGGAGAGCAGGTCTTACGAGGAAAGGTTGAGGGTGCTAGGCCTTTTCTCATTAGAACGGAGAAGGATGAGGGGCGACTTGATAGAGGTTTATAAGATGATCAGGGGAATAGATTGAGTGGACAGTCAGAGACTTTTTCCCGGGTAGAACAAACCATTACAAGGGGACATAAATTTAAGGTGAATGGTGGAAGATATAGGGGGATGTCAGAGGTAGGCTCTTTACCCAGAGAGTAGTGTGGGCATGGAATGCACTGCCTGTGGAAGTAGTTGAGTCGGAAACATTAGGGACCTTCAAGCAGCTATTGGATAGGTACATGGATTACGGTAAAATGATATAGTGTATATTTTTTTGTTCTTAAGGGCAGCACGGTAGCATTGTGGATAGCACAATTGCTTCACAGCTCCAGGGTCCCAGGTTCGATTCCGGCTTGGGTCACTGTCTGTGCGGAGTCTGCACATCCTCCCCGTGTCTGCGTGGGTTTCCTCCGGGTGCTCCGGTTTCCTCCCACAGTCCAAAGATGTGCAGGTTAGGTGGATTGGCCATGATAAATTGCCCTTAGTGTCCAAAATTGCCCTTAGTGTTGGGTGGAGTTGTTGACTTTGGGTAGGGTGCTCTTTCCAAGATCCGGTGCAGACTCAATGGGCCGAACGGCCTCCTTCTGCACTGTAAATTCAATGATAATCTATGATTAATCTAGGACAAAGGTTCGGCACAACATCGTGGGCTGAAAGGCCTGTTCTGTGCTGTATTTTTCTATGTTCTATAACTTGTTCAGAAATATTCGGCGCACATTAAATGTATTTTAATCTTATTCATGGGGGTCATAATTAATGAACAAGTTCGATTTCAATCTTGCGGCCCACTGAGATGAAGGAGGGTCACTCATGTGGCCCACTCACTGGCCTCGATAGCCTACCACTGGGTTGGAATGTGGAATTCGCTAACACAGGAGGTGGTTGAGGTGAATCGTATAATTGTATTTAAAGGAAAGCACATGAGGGGAAAAGGGAATAGAAAGGGTATATTGATAGGCTGGAGTTTAGAAGGATGGAGAGGCTTTTGCGGAATTTAAGTACCAGTCAGATCAGCTGAAAGGCCTATTCCTGTGTAATTACGAGCAGCAGATCACAAGGGACAATCGTCTCTACGCTTGAGCCTCATCTATGGGTGGAATATTATGGCCCTGCCACCATGGAGGTGGGGCCATTAAATGCAGCGAGCCATTCAAAGGTTCAGCCAGCCTTGTCAGGACTGGAAAATCCCACCGGTGGGAGGGGCTGGAAGATTTTTGCCTTGTGCTTGAATCCGCGGTTCAAAGGACAAGGAAACAGTGGGATGGAGACCAGGCTTCCTTAGTGTCTCCCACTTTAAACGTTGTCTTTAGATTTCTGAAATATTCCCAAGAGGAGAGGATGGAAAACACATTTTGACTCTGTGAAAGCATTGCAAATTTCTGCAGGAATATGAACATAGAACATAGAATGTACAGTGCAGAAGGAGGCCATTCGGCCCATCGAGTCTGAACCAAAAGCTTTATGGAAAGCTTTAAAAGGTTCATTGCAAATCCTTATCCCTTCATTCTCATATCGTGCCAAAATGAAACACTGTGAAGTAGACACTACAACATGATAGTCACAACTGATAAAATGTCCAGCAAGATGAGGAGGGCAAAGTAAAGTGCATTGAAGACGAGGGAAGACATTTTTAACAGTTGAGATTTCAATCTGTAGCTGTTCCCAAACTTATTTGCACCTGCATTGTGCAGTTATATAAGACTGCCTGGATAACATTATGCAATCCATCAATGTCAAAGCATCCGGAGTGCCAGGGAAGTCTTACCCACTGGTTTGGAGTGAAGCTCATCTGTCCGCGTGAAGCAAATCACACAGAGCATATTTTATTAAACTATCATTAGGATCCAACCATCTATGTGACAGCTTAATTGAAAGAGAAGTTTTTAAGGTCTGCCAATTCAGTGTTGAACACATAAATTAACCTGGTATGAAATAAACCCTCAAAGAATGGTGCGTTAATGACCACACATGTTTTGTACAAACTGGACTATTTTATGTCGACTCACTCAAATGCAAATTAGATAGAGTTATTGAGGAAAATAACATTTTAGGATACAGTACTGTAGTGCTTGAGTAATTCGAGATATAGAATATATAAGAGGAACTGCTGCCTTTGGACAAATGGTTCACAAGGTTCTCCACAACCGGGGATTTCCTTGAGTCAAGTCTGGGCCTGTTGTAGACAATGTGATAGAACCTGGTAATTTTGTTTAGTCAACAACTCCATTAGTGTTGAACAATGTGACTTTCAGGGTGATAGATAAGGATGTACAAAATGGGAGCAGGAGTAGGTCATTCAACCCATCAAGCCTGCTCTGCCATTCACTATGATCATGAATGATCCTCTATCTCAATACCATACTTCTACATTCCCTCCATACCCAGTGACATCTTTAGTGTCTAGAAATTTAGAAGCAGGTTTACCAGAATGCTGCCTGGCTTGGAGGGCATGTCTTATGAAGAAAGGTTGAGGGAGCTCGGGTTTTTCTCACTGGATCGAAGAAGGCAGAGAGGTGACGTGGTAGAGTGTACAAGGTGATGAGAGGCATGGATAGAGTGGATAGCCAGAGACTTTACCCCAAGGTGGAAATGGCTGTCATGAGGGGTCATTATTTTAAGGTGATTTGAGGAAGGTACAGGGGAGATGTCAGAGGTAGATTCTTTACAGAGTGTGGTGGGTGTGTGGAATGCACTGCCTGCAGAGGTGGTGGAGTCAGAGTCATTAGGGACATTTAAGTGACTCTTAGACAGGCACATGGACAGCAGTAAATTGAAGGGGTGTAGGTTAGGTTGATCTTAGATTAGGAAAAATGGTCGGCACAACATTGTGGGCTGAAGGGCCTGTACTGTGCTGTACTGTTCTATGTTCTCTGTTCTAAATCCCTCCATTTCCTTCTTTAATATATTCAGTGACTTGGCCACAACAACCTTCTGTGGTAGAGAATTGCACAGGCTCACCACCAGGTGAATTGCACAGGCTCACTCACCACCAAGGGATTTCTCCTCATCTCAGTCCTAAAGGAGCTGCCCAGTATCCTGAGTTGGTGACCCCTTGTTCTAGACCCCATCCAGGGGGACCATCATCCCTGTATCCAGTATGTTCATCCCTGTCAGAATTTTATATGCTTCAATGAGAACCCCAGTCGCTCTTCTAAACTACAATGAATACAGGCCTGGTCGACCCAAACTCTCCTCATAGGACAATCCTGCCATCCCAGGATTCAGTTTGTTGAATCTTGCCTGCACTCCCTCTGTGGAAAGTATATCCGTCCCCTCAAATCTGCTCTGCCATTCAGAACAGTCCTGGCTGATCTTCATCCTCAATGGCATTTTCCCACTTGCCCGCAATTCCCTGAAAGACCAAATATCTGACCATCCCGTCCTTAAGTAGACCCAATGGATCTTCCACCTTATGGGCAGGGAATTCCAAGTATTCCTGGATGTTTCTCCTCATCTCTGTCATAATTGATAATTCCAGCACCTCCCCCCTCCCCCCCATATCATAGAATCGTAGAATCCCTACAGTGCAGAAGGAGGCCATTCAGCCCATCGAATCACCACCGACCCCATGGAAAGAGCACCCTACCTAGGCCAACTCCCCTGTTCTAGATTCCCCATTCAGCCGGGAGAAATAAGCTGTCAGTATTTACACAGTCTGACAGGATCCTGTATGTTTCAATATGATCACGTGTCTTTCTTCTAAATCCCAAGAGAATGTAGAATTAAAACATAAAGTGCTAGAAACGATTCTGCAGTCCTGGCAGCATCTGTGGGGAGAGAGAGAGACAGAGTTGAGGTTTCGGGTCCGTGTCTTCTTTGGAGCTCTGGGGAAGATGCTGCCAGACCTGATGAGTTTATTCCACCATTTTCTGTTTTATTTCAGAATTCCAGCAGAGAATATAGGCCCGGTTTACTCGTCCTCTCATCGCAGGCCAACCCCAGCAGGAAACAATCCAGTGCACCTTCACTGCACCTTCCTTAAATATGGAGTGTAAAACTGCACAAAATATAGAACTAAATGGGCCTTGATCTCTTATCATCAACAACTCCCATGTACCTGTGACACTAAGATAGGCTGTCGTTGCTCTTTATTGAAAGGTGTGTTTAATGAGATCTCTGGTTCTAAGTTTGATGGAGAAAAGCAACATTTGCTCTGGACAACTATTTGCCTTAGTTCTAAAATATCCTTTTTCCAAAGGGGTGACTTTTATGGCTATTCCTCCGGGCCCACCGATGGCGACAGCCTGTGATGGGTTGCCCAGCGGCGGGACGGACAAGCCACGCAAGGCGCCGTTGATATTGGTGGGACCCAAAAATCCTGCCGGCGGCCAATGATGAGCCGTCTCCACTGTCGTAAAACACACCACTGGGGGGGCGGGGGGCAGATTTTTTCAATGGTGGGGAGGGCCCAGATATTTCAGTCGAGCTCATTGGGAGAGCAATGCCTGAATACTGATGACAACATTTATATATAGTGAATATCTAGCATTGTGTGTCCCTTTAAGTGCTCTACATTCCCAGAGTGATGCATGGATGTAAAGCGGGAATGTCGCATAAAAATAATACAGTACAATTGATAGTTTCAATTATTCCAGTCAACAAGCTTCTTAATTTTTTAAATAAATCTGAGGTAGATACATTTTTAAGGGGTTAAGGGATGTGGGCTAAAGACAGGTATATGGAGTCGCCCACAGATCAGCCATGATCTCATTGAATGGCGGAGCAGGCTTGAGGGGCTGAATGGCCTGCTCCTGTTCCTATTCAATTCTTCATGGATGGTTGTTATTAGAATTGTTCCAGTTGTAATATTCTGGCAACAGGACAAGGACTATTAAATAAGAGAGTATTCTTTCATCCAAGTCGTGAAAAAAATGGAAAACCTCTTCCTTTCTTACGCTGACCCACTCTCATCTCCCCATGGCCATTTTCTCCTCTCCTGACTGTGCTGAGATGTACACCGATTGTATCCTGTACTTTCCTTTTGTCCTTGTGTCCATTGGGTACCTAGACAAAATTGACGAGGTTTTTAATCAGAAGGGAAGAAGTATTTTAACTTTTGTTTTGCAAACATGTACTTTATTCATAATGAACATCACAAAGCATTTCAAAATGGTCATTACAGAAAATGCATTGATATCCAAAGTTCTTACATAAATCGTGTTGCACTCTGAAGTGCTTCAATACATTTGTGATACCATGTCATGTTCACTGTATACAGTCAATGTGAGTCATGCAGCCCGAGGAGCTCTATGCAATTTACAGCCCCCTCATTGCACGATGGCTGTAAGGCCTTAGACAGCGACCTTTCCCCTTTGCCCCTCTGCGGCGAACGCCCAGTGCATCCCTCGAGTGTAATCATTCGCAGTGTCCGAGCAACATTGACTTCTAGCTGAGGCTATGCACGGTAACTGGGAGTGAGAAATTTAGATAACTTCCGCCACAGCTTGGTGGCCACTGCTGTGCTGCACTTGTTGAGATCAGATAACTCCACTTGTTTTTTTAATATATATTGCTGAAAGTCAACTTTCATGAAAACCCAGCGCAGCTAAGTAAGGGAGATTAACAGTCTTAAAGGCTGTATCAATCCTTCCAGAAACTAAAGCAAATAGTTACCTACCTATGACCAAACGGGAAATGATAAACACCAGCTTGCCTGTTCTGAAAAGTCTATCTGCCTGCTTCCAGATAAACTCGAGAAATTGATTTAAAATAAAGTTAAAGAACCTTAATTAGCTTTCTGATAGGATTTGTTTTTGCATTTAACAACAAAGTAAGGAATTTACAGCTGGCAGAAAAATACGAGAAAATTCACAGTTCAGCAAGAAAAACATCTTCAATCCAAACTGAGCACGAAATAGTGAGAATCCGTTTTACACAGTGGGGTTGGACAGTGCTTAAACATGACAGCATGTGAGGAATCAATGGGAGTGCAGAGATGCAGACACACACACACAGCTACATCCAGCCACCCCCCCCGCCCCTACAACACACACTGACAAACACTGCTACATCCATCCCGTTCTCCCTGTGTCTGCGTGGGTTTCCTCCAGGTGCTCTGCTTTCCTCCCACAAGTCCCGAAAGACATGCTTGTTAGGTAATTTGAACATTCTGAATTCTCGCTCAGTGTACCCGGACAGGCGCCGGAATGTGGCAACTGGGGGATTTTTACAGTAACTTCACTGCAGTGTTAATGTAAGCCTACTTGTGACACTAATAAAGATTATTATTACATCCCTCACCTCGCCTCAGAGCCCAACCTGAGAGGGCTGATATAATGTCAGTATGCAGTGGGGCTAAGTCTAATTTGATACACACTAATTTGATACACTGCACGTACGGAGCAGAAGGCTGAAATAAACCGTAGAGTTGATGCCACTGTTACTTTCTTAGACACCCTTTAATTGGCGGTGTTGCTGAAACTGAAGAGCTGCTGGCCCTCCAATTGGCCGATAGCTCTTGCAGGCAGGAACCCAGTCATTAAAAGGACGACGGCCTTCTTGGCAGCTCTTTAGCTGCCTGTCTGCCATAGAATCCCCCAGTTGGAGTTCCCTAAAAGGGCCAATAAGGTAGGGTTCTTCTGACTTTTAGTGCCAGGCTTGGAGCTACGACCACAACCCCCAAAAACAACCCCCCCACCCCCAACCCACCACAATAGAATCCGGCCCAGCAGCATGGCACAAGTTGGACAGAACCCAGTGGATATGCCAATTTCCCCGTGTTTCCCACTCCCCTCTGCAGGGAGTAACAAAACCAATGGTTGGAAAACCTACCTTTCAATTTGACTGCACAGTCACATTAAACAGGCAATGGCCAGTTGGCTGCCCATTTTACATCCCTTTGAAATATTTAATCCTGTTGAAGTTTGATTTCCACTCACTCACTATCACACAAAGTAAGACCTTGCTCTACAGACTTTGCCAAATTCATAGACTTTCTTGGATTTTGTAGCCCAAGGGGTTTAGCTGATGGTCTTAACTGAAGTGGGTGAGTACAGGATTGCCCACCATGCAATTCAGTTGCACCAGTTTTATTAGATTACAGCTTTATGATGAGGAGGAATGCCATTCAATCCATCATTCATGCACTTGTACCTTGTCTGTTCATTTGCACCTAAATTCTCAGGGCTTAAGGTAAAGAAAGTGCTTCCGACAGTGGTCTGCACATAAAGTGCTCGAAACCCTGAGGAAAAAGGAGACGGTAGATCCTGTCAGATGGTTCCCTGAGTGGACTGTCAAAGTCATTTGGCAAAGTGGGCAGTAGAGGGCAGTAGAGCGGAGATGCTGATTGGCTGTTGCGGGGGAAATTTGCATACATGCATTGTGGTCACCGTAACTTGAAGGTGTACCTGTGCAAGAGACCCTAGCTGTTCAAGTGAAGGCAAGCATCCAGCAGAGGGCAGTAGAGCGGAGCTGCTGATTGGCTGTTGTGGGGAAAATGAGCATATGAGCATTGTGGTCACCGTAACTTCAAGGTGTACCTGTGCAAGAGACCCTAGCTGTTCAAGCATCCAGCAGAGGGCAGTAAAGCAGAGCTGCTTATTGGCTGTTGAGGGGGAAATTTGCATACGTGCATTGTGGTCACCATAACTTGAAGGTGTACCTGTGCAAGAGACCCTAGCTGTTCAAGTGAAGGCAAGCATCCAGCAGAGGGCAGTAGAGCAGAGCTGCTGATTGGCTGTTGTGGGGGAAATCTGCATACGTGCATTGTGGTCACCGTAACTTGAAGGTGCACCTGTGCAAGAGACCCTAGCTGTTCAAGTGAAGGCAAGCATCCAGCAGAGGGCAGTAGAGCGGAGCTGCTGATTGGCTGTTGTGGGGGAAATTTGCACTGTGGTCACCGTAACTTGAAGGTGGTTTGTGGAGGAGCTGTTGTCAAGTGACACTTAGAGCTACTGCATGTCCTTGATAAGTATGTACCTGTCAGGCAGGGAGGAAGTGGTTGAGCGAGGGAACCATGGTTTACTAAAGCAGTTGAAACACTTGACAAGAGGAAGAAGGAGGCTTATGTAAAGATGAGACATGACGGTTCAGTTAGGGCGCTCGAGAGTTACAAGTTAGCTAGGAAGGACCTAAAGAGAGAGCTAAGAAGAGCCAGGAGGGGACATGAGAAGTCTTTGGCAGGTAAGATCAACGATAACCCTAAAGCTTTCTATAGATATGTCAGGAATAAAAGAATGACTAGGGTAAGAGTAGGGCCAGTCAAGGACAGTAGTGGGAAGTTGTGCGTGGAGTCCAAGGAGATAGGAGACGTGCTAAATGAATATTTTTTTTGTCAGTATTCACACAGGAAAAAGACAATGTTGTCGAGGAGAATACTGAGATTCAGGCTACTAGACTAGAAGGGCTTGAGGTTCATAAGGAGGAGTTGTTAGCAATTCTGGAAAGTGTGAAAATAGATAAGTCCCCTGGGCCGGATGGGATTTATCCTAGGATTCTCTGGGAAGCTAGGAAGGAGATTGCTGAGACTTTGGCTTTGATCTTTCAGTCATCTTTGTCTACAGGAATGGTGCCAGAAGACTAGAGGATAGCAAATGCTGTCCCCTTGTTCAAGAAGCGGAGTAGAGACAACCCCGGTAACTATAGACCAGTGAGCCTTACTTCTGTTGTGGGCAAAGTCTTGGAAAGGTTTATAAGCGATAGGATGTATAATCATCTGGAAAGGAATAATTTGATTAGAGATAGTCAACACGGTTTTGTGAAGGGTAGGTCGTGCCTCACAAACCTTATTGAGTTCTTTGAGAAGGTGACCAAACAGGTGGATGAGGGTAAAGCAGTTGATGTGGTGTCTATCGATTTCAGTAAAGTGTTTGATAAGGTTCCCGACGGTTGGCTACTGCAGAAAATACGGAGGCATGGGATTCAGGGTGATTTAGCAGTTTGGATCAGAAATTGGCTAGCTGGAAGAAGACAAAGGGTGGTGGTTGATGGGAAATGTACAGACTGGAGTCCAGTTACTAGTGGTGTACCACAAGGATCTGTTTTGGGGCCACTGCTGTTTGTCATTTTTATAAATGACCTGGAGGAAGGCGTAGAAGGGTGAGTAAATTTACAGATGACACTAAAGTCGATGGAGTTGTGGACAGTGCGGATGGATGTTACAAGTTACAGAGGGACATAGATAAGCTGCAGCACTGGGCTGAGAGGTGGCAAATGGAGTTTAATGCAGAAAAGTGTGAGGTGATTTATTTTGGAAGGAGTAACAGGAAGACAGACTACTGGGCTAATGGTAAGATTCTTGGCAGTGTGGATGAGCAGAGAGATCTCGGTGTCCATGTACATAGATCCCTGAAAGTTGCCACCCAGGTTGAGAGGGTTGTTAAGAAGGCGTACGGTGTGTTAGCTTTTATTGGTAGAGGGATTGAGTTTCGGAGCCATAAGCTCATGTTGTAGCTGTACAAAACTCTGGTGCGGCCGCATTTGCAGTATTGCGTGCAATTCTGGTCGCCGCATTGTAGGAAGGATGTTGAAGCATTGGAAAGGGTGCAGAGGAGATTTACCAGAATGTTGCCTGGTATGGAGGGAAGATCTTATGAGGGAAGGCTGAGGGATTTGAGGCTGTTTTTGTTAGAGAGAAGGTTAAGAGGTGACTTAATTGAGGCATACAAGATGATCAGAGGATTCGATAGGGTGGACAGTGAGAGCCTTTTTCCGTGGATGGTGATGTCTAGCACAAGGGGACATAGCTTTAAATTGAGGGGAGATAGATATAGGACAGATGTCAGAGGTAGGTTCTTTACTCAGAGAGTAGTAAGGGCGTGCAATGCCCTGCCTGCAACAGTAGTGGACTCGCCAACACTAAGGGCATTCAAATGGTCATTGGATAGACATATGGATGATAAGGGAATAGTGTAGATGGGCTTTCACAGGTCGGCGCAACATCGAGGAGCGAAGGGCCTGTACTGCGCTGTATTGTTCTATGTTCTAAAGTCCCTCATTGTCCGAACTTTCAAACAAGCACCAAGACATAGCTTGTCTGGTAGTGAGAAGGGCAATCCCCATTAGATCCATTATGCATGCCCTGTGGAGCCGCACACTGCCCTCGAAGCAGCTGCAGGGCGGTTGGGGGTGGGGTGGGGGAGGGGGAGATGGGCACACACCTTCTTGTGGAATGTGCCTTTGCAAAGAAGGTCTAGAGGGAGATGGAGTGGTATTTGTCGAGGTTAATCCGAGCAACTCTATGACGCAGGACTCTGTGCTCTACGGGCTGTTTCCAGGGACGCACACTGAGACAAACACCAACCATCAAGTGGCACAGTGGTTAGCACTGTTGCCCCACAGCAGCAGGGATCCGGGTTCGATTCTGGCCATGGGTAACTGTGTGGCATTTGTATGTTCTCCCTGCATAGATTTCCACTGGGGGCTCCGGTTTCTTCCCACATTCCATAGATGTGTAGGTTAGGTGGATTGACCATGATCAATGTGCAGGGTTTTGGGAATAGGGCAGCAGAATGGGCCTAGGTAGTGTGCTCTTCAGAAGGTTGGTGCAGACTCGATGGGCTGAATGGCCTCCTTCTGCACTGTAGGAATTCTAAGTATTCTACAGAACTGCAGCTGAAGAATCATCAACTTGGTGAAAGTTGCTCTTTGGTCTGCCAGAAACGTGCTGACCTTCCAGTGCAAAGAGTTGTCCACAACCAAGTGTTGCAGGTCCAGGACTACATGCTGGGGGATGCACTCAAGCTTGGGTTAGCCACCGTCAAGGCACAAGGGGGAAAGGCCAGTGTGTAATGCCTTTCAGCCAATGTACAGCGAGGGACCGTTGACCATGTAGAACCCCTCGGACTGTAATCTTGTTCTTGACTTTACATAACAAATACAACTGTGACGGAGCACCGAAGACTGCAACATGACTTATGTAGATAATTTGAAAATCATTGTATTTTCTGTAATGACCATTTTAAATGATTGTAATGTTCTCCTATTGAAGCACCTCAGAATGCACCATGATCTGTGTAGAGGACATGAATATCATTGCATTTTCTTGTTCTGACAATTTGAAATGTTTTGCAATATTCTTTCAGGTATTTTATGAATAAAGTAAGAAAAGATGTTTCTGTGTTGTATGGACGGATGGGTGGATGGAGGGAGAGAGTAAATGTTCATTCTGCTGCAGACAGGAACAGTTGATGGGGATTCCTCAGTAGTTTCATTTGGATACATCTGTGGGTATACAATAATGGACCAGCCAAGTAAATCAATGAATAAATAAATCTGTGAGGGGGGACAGAGCCAGATATCCTCCTTTTCTGGCCAATTAGAGACAATGATCATGGAGAAGTCGACAATCAAATCAACCTCTTTTGCAGATTTGTTTTTAAAAACATGTCACAGCAAGTAGGAACATCTTGCGAAGGAAACAAGACAGATTTGATGTACAGATTCAGCACCCCATCACAAACACGCAAGCATCAAGAGCAAGCAACAGTGTCCTTAAATGATCCTACAAATTAGCTCATTTTGAAAAGCAACAATAACTGTATCTGTAATCAGATTACGATGGAAAAACATGTCAGAGATAGGGATTCAAAATAAATGAATTGTGGACTCCAGTGCAATTTGTCTGGGCTCTTCTAAGGGAACTAATCAAGCACTGATAATTGAATCTTTGCATTTGAAGCTCTTCGCTCACTCCTGAGAATTGTAATCAGTGTTACCTGCGAAAACCATTTGAGTAAGTGACAGGAATTGGAAGGGGCACAGAGTAGAAGCCCAGAGCTTTTTGCAGTTGCTGTTTGTAAATGCACACAGGTCAGAGAAACTTTAATTAAAGCAAAAGCTTGAATGGCACAGCACCGCGAGCAACTCAGAGAGGAATTAAAATTGGATCACCAGGGGAGAACCATCTGCCCACTTACATAAAGGATATTTTAGAAGGTGAAGATATGTAAATCGACGGCTGTAATTAGATTGGTGAAAAGGGAAGGAGCCTTAAGCCACTGGGAGAGAAAAAGACAATAACGCGGAAGTGTTGCGGTGATTTACTGGGGTGAGGAAATGCCTTTGTCAACTGATAATTTTCAAGACTAACAAGGGTTCGGGCTGCAGGGTCTGTTTGGCGAACAGACCCCAGCTGGGGTATAAAAAAGCTGAGTCGTAACTTCCACAAGAAAAACATCACAAATGGGTCAGAACTCTGTCTCTCTGCTGTTCGAGCAGAGGAGCTAATTCGATTTGTTTCAAACAGATTAACACCTCCAACAAATTAGCAGCTAAAGGAGATTCATATGAAGGTATTGAATATTCATACACTTCTCCCTGTGGAATTTCAAACAGGTCCCGATATTTCTACCTTGTATATGAGGCGTTATAGGCTCAATTATAACCTGCCCAAGGTGGCTGCGAATGGGAGGTTGATTAAATCAACTGCAATCAGGACACATTCCTGCCCACCCAATATTTCAACCATGCACACTTCAGAAGAATGCCAAGGGTGCCACCACTGTCAGATGGCGGCCTTGTGACCATATATTGAAATTGGGGCCAAACATATTCGGGCGCGGTTAGTCCCCAGCCATAACTGCAGCCCAAAACCGTGTCCTGCCCAATGTTGGAGCTGAAAACCAGTCCACGTTGGTTTCCTAAAGTCACTGAAGCAGCATTTAAAGGAGGGTGGGTTAACTCAGGTGGCTGGACAGTTGGTTTGTGATGCAGTGCGATGCCGACAGCGTGGGTTCAATCCCCGCACTGGCTGAGGTTATTCATGAAGGCCCTGCCTTCTCAACTTTGCTCCTCCCATGAGGTGGCGATCCTCAGGTTAAATCACCACCAATTAGCTCTCCCCCTCAAAAGGGAAAGCAGCGTATAGTCCTCAGGGTCTATGGTGACTTTTGTTAACCAGTAGCTAATTAGATCACAGGGTTGCTCTTTAGTTTGCTGATTTTTGCTGATCAGCAAATGAAGATATTTGAACTGCTTCGCAGCTGTACAGTAGGAAACATGATAATTGATGCACATGTGGCAAGGTCCTGTGAACAGCAGTAAGTTGAATGATCAGAAAATCAGTTTTGGTGGCGTTGGTTTGAGTGGGGAAAATGTCCTTGAAATTCTTCAAAATAGAGATCTTTCTTAAAGTTGCCAGGGCTTCATGTTTGGTACATCTTGAGGTTTGGCAGTGCCAAGCCCAATTGCCCAATTCATACCCAAAGTTAAAACGGGAGGTTAAGTTTTAAGGTAAAGGAGGCAAAGAAAGACAGCCCGCATCATTGGCATCCCATCCATCAACATCTGCTCTGTCCACCATCGATGCAGTGCAGGAACTCACCAAGGTTCCTTCGGCAGCACCTTCCAAACCCACGACCACTACCATCTAGAAAGTCAAGGGCAACAGATGCATGGGAACCCCACCACCTGGAAGTTCCCCTAAAGCCACACACCATCCTGACTTGGGACTATATCGCCGTTCCTTCACAGTCGTTGGGTCAAATTCCTGGAACTCCCTCCCTAACAGCACTGTGGGTATACCTACACCACAGGGGCTGCAGCGGTTCAAGAAGGCAGCTCATTACCACCTTCTCAAAAGCAATGGACAATAAATGCTGACCTAGTCAGCAACACCCAGACCCTGTGAATACATATTTTTTAAAAGCTCCGAACTGTGCATTCTCCCTTTGGTTTGGTGGCAGAATTGTAGGCCTGAATGCAAATCACCTACAGCAGAAACATCTCAGCATCGATATTCTGAGTGCATATTGATTCTAAAACCCCTCAGGGTCATCACCGATAAGAGGTTGATGAATAAGCAATAGCCAATGTTTACTGCTCTGTATCAGAGAATACATCCTGCTGGAGAAGCATCACATGATTTGTAGTGATGTCAGCAGTTCTCCATCTTAGATTATATGAGCAACATTCCTAATAAAGGGCACAATTCTGCGGCCTCATCGCGCCTGCCTTGGTGTTGGGATGAGACCGTTAAATCTCACGAAAGGCCTCTCGCAAGATTCGCAACGCTCAAAGCGACTCGCAAGATTCAACGCAAGTGGAAGTGGATGTGGGCGTAACTGTATCGTTAATACGTGAGACAATTTGTAATCAAAGGTTGAAGCATCCGCCTTTCAAACCGTCAAATGTGATCCTAAGGACGTACACAGAAGAGGTCATACCATTAAGAGGGTACCTTATGGTTAAATTAGAGGCAGGTGGACAGATGGTGGAGTTGCCTCTTCACGTTGTCCGTGGAAAATTTCCTGCTTTATTTGGTAGGGCATGATTGGCAAAGATTAAACTCAACTGGGGAGCAATAAATCAACTAGCGGAGTCCAAGAACAACCTACAATAACTCCTGGAGAAATATGCGAAGGTGTTTGAAGATTCACTAGACTCCATGACTGGAGTTGAAGTACAATTAAAGATCAAGTCAAACAGTCCATCAAAATGTCTCAAGGCTAGAACCGCGCCGTAGGCCATCAGGACAAAAGTCAAAGAAGAACTAGAAAGACTAGTCCAAACAGCAGTCATTGAGCCTGTTGCTGTGACTGATTGGACAACACCAATAGTTCCTGTACTGAAATGCAATGGTTCAGTGAGGATATGTGGAGATTTTAAAACAGCTATTAACCCGGTATTGTCCACTGCTGCTCATCGAAGTCCTGTTTATTGGATTGTCTGCATCACAGAAATTCAGTAAAATTTGTTTATCACAGGCGTATTTACAAATGAATGTGGCTGCAAAATCACAGCCACTGCTCACCATCGAGATGCACAAAGGTCTGTTTCGTTGGAGAAGGCCTCCGTTTGGAATAACGTATGCTCCTGTTCTTTCTCTAGGGTCCACGGATCAAATTCTGAGTGGTCTAAATGGGGTGCACCGTTATTTAGATGATATTCTTATCACCAGTTCAAGGAAACAGGAATTCTTGAAGAACCTGGAAGCTACTCTTAAACATATTTTTTATTTGTTTGCTGGCCCAGCATTTGTTGCCCATTCCTAATTGCCTCTTGAACTGACGGTTTGCTAGGCCATTTCAGAAGGGAGCAGTTAAGAGTCAACCGTATTGCTATGTGGGCCTGGAATCACATATAGGCCAGACCGGGTAAGGACAGCAGGTTTCCTTCCCTGAAGGACATTAGTGAACCAGGTGGGTTTTTACGACACTCAGCAATGGTTTCATGGTCATCATTATACTTTTAATTCCAGATTTTTATTGAATTCAAATTTCACCATCTGCCATGGTGGGATTCGAACCTTGGTCCCCGGAGCATTACCCTGGGTCTCTAGATTACTAGTCCAGTGACAACACCACTATGCCACCGCCTCCCCTAAAAACCATAATCTACAAAACCATAATCTCCGAGTTAAAAAGAAAAAGTGTGACTTTTTCAAGACATCCATAAATTATTTGGGCCACGTCATCGATAAAGATGGTTTACTCAAGGAACCGAACAAGATGACAGCAATCTTAGACGCACCACATCCTCAAAATGTGACACAATTTAGGTTGTTTTTAGGATTAATCAATTATTGTGGTAAATTTGTGCTAATTTTAGCAACACGATTGAAGCTTTTACACACTTTATTATGTATCAAACTGGTATGGCACTGGTCAGAAGAAGGCAAAAGTGCATACAATGAGGTAAAAGATGTCTTACAGAAGTCAGAGCTGTTGTCCGCTACAATCCTAAGCTGAAGTTATAACTTGTGTGCGATGCGTCACTCTATGGGGTTGATGCAGTTGACTCAGGAGAGGGACAACCGATAGCATTTGTTTCACAAACACTTACTAGCACAAAAACAAGTGACCTCCAGCTCGAAAAAGAGATGTGGAGCATAGTTTTCGCGGTGATAAGGTTCCACCACTACCGTTATGGACTTCATTTTACTCCTTTGACAAGCCATCGACCCTTGACGACAATCTATGGGCTGTATAAGGTATTCCAACTAATAGGTTACAAAGATGGGCTTTGATATTATCGGCACACATGTTGTTATGGGCCAGGGCTTAGAAACTCCAAAGTATATTATGAAGCTCACCTGACCTATAACTTTTATGTTGAATTTGGCTAGGATGAGCACAACAGCCTTCACTTCAGGTGTGATTCATCATTCCTAGGCGCTTTTATCGAAACAAAGTTTATTATAAGAAAGTAGTTAACATATATACAACACAGCAAGAAGTTGTTCTCAATTACAAACATGAAAAAACACACAAAAGCTACAGTAATCTATGCGTATAAAGCTGAATGAATCCCCCTTAGTAGCTGTTCCAATTCAATACAAAATCCAATAAACCAAAACCCCTTTCAAGGGCGTGGCCCAGCACACTGTAATTCACTTGAATGGGACTGGTCCTTTCCCTGAGATCCAGCCTCCAACCAGCAGATTGAAAACTCCTTCCGGAAAGCAACTCTATCTTTAAAGTTACCACGGAAATTTGTCACACCCAATGTGCTGTCAGTTCACTAGATCAGCCATAAAATAAAAACAGGGAAACACTGTTTCTTCTTTCTGCAGTCCAAAGCAACAAACCGAAGCTGAAACCCAAACACTAAACCCCCTCTCACCTGATAGCCACAGCCCAGCTCCACCCACTAAATGATATCACTGAAGCTGTGCTACAAGCCATGTGGTCAAACAAAACCTTTCCTAAAGGAACACTCACATGACAATGTATAACATTCAATATCATCAGTCAGAGCAACATGAAAATGCCGATGATTTGTCAAGATTGCTGTTACAAGTCAAGCATGAACCTGAAAAACATTTTGTCGACATCCTGCATTTCTCATTCATGGATAATACATCTGTGACTTCATCTAAAGTTCAGAAATACACAAGCTGTCGAGATGTTGGAGCATTGCGATTTGGCGTCGAATAAGCGCCGGCCACGATTTCGCCCTCGGGACTGATGCTCCAGCCAATGATCTTTCCCAATTTCGGCGTCAGCTAATGGAGAATCCCACCCTAGATTTTTATGATGAACGTCTGTCATTGTTCCTTTTTGGACCACGTCCATCACTTTCCCCATCATTGGATCGGTTCATGGCGGTGTCAATGCGTTCCGCAATGCGCGTAGAGTAGACACCATTTGCATATTATTTTCTTTAAATATTTTTTTTAATTAAAGTTTTGCAAAGTTTTTCATAATAAATAGTAATAATCCGAACACAGCAAAATAGAGTGAACATTGACATAGTGCAAAAAGAGAATATACAATAGCAATTGACTAGGCGTGACCCTACGCACCTCAGTCTTCCCACACCCTCCCAGCGGAGCACTCACCCCCACTCCCCTACGGGCCGCTGCTGCTGCTGACGTTTTAATTTTCCCTGAGAAAACATCGGACGGTATTATGCCCCCCGCTCAACAGCAGCAGCTCTGTACACTTGGCAAAATTATTTACACACATAAGTAGGCATCTGCTCGTGGTGTTGTTGTCCCTTGCTTCTCCCAGACGGAGTTCGCTGCCGTTGTCATCTCGTTCCGCTCCTGCGCACTTCCGCTTCTGCAGCCCTCCCGTCTTCCCCGTTTTCTCTGTTCCTGTGGACGTTAAGTTTGTTAACATTTCCCTGCCTCCCCCTCCCCCTCGCTGGCTCTCCTCTATTGTTCCGTCTCTTCCCTCTACCCCCCTCTCCCCGCTCCTGCACCCCCCCCCCTCCCTGTGGTTCGCCTTTCCTTCCTATAGGGGCTGTTTAGCACAGGGCTAAATCGCTGGCTTTGAAAGCAGACCAGGGCAGGCCAGCAGCACGGTTCGATTCCCGTAACAGCCTCCCCGAACAGGCGCCGTAATGTGGCGACTAGGGGCTTTTCACAGTAACTTCATTTGAAGCCTACTTGTGACAATAAGCGATTTTCATTTTCATTTTCATTTTCTTAGATATAGCTGCCCCCGTTCCGGTCTATCTCCCCCTCTCATGCTTTGGCTACTCTCTCCTGTTTCTTGGCTACCTGGCTATTCTTCTGCTTGTTTGTTGGCCACAAACAGGTCCCGGAACAATTGGGTGAATGGCTCCCGCGTTCTGTGGAAGCCGTCGTCTGACCCTCGGATGGCGAATTTGATTTTCTCCATTTGGAGAGATTCTGAGAGGCCGGACAGCCAGTCTGCAGCTTTGGGTGGTGCTGCTGACCGCCAGCCGAACAGGATTCTACGGCGGGCGATCAGGGAGGCAAAGGCAAGGGCGTCTGCCCTCCTCCCAGGAATAGATCTGGCTGGTCTGAAACCCCGAAGACCACCACTTTCGGGCATGGCTCCACTCTCATCCCCACTACTTTAGACATTGCCTCAAAGAAGGCTGTCCAGTACCCAGCAAATCTGGGGCAGGATCAGAACATGTGGGCGTTGTTGGCTGGGCCTCCTTGGCACCGCTCACATCTGTCCTCCACCTCCGGGAAGAACCTACTCATACGGGTTCTTGTTAAGTGGGCTCTATGTACCACTTTTAGTTGCGTCAGGCTGAGCCTTGCGCACGTGGAGGTGGAGTTGACCCTATGCAGTGCTTCGCTCCAGAGTCCCCACCCTATTTCGATCCCCAGGTCCTCCTCCCACTTCATTCTTGTTGCGTCCAGTACGGTGTCAGATCCCTTCTACCTGTCGGTCATACATGTCACTACAGTTTCATTTGTCTAGTATGCTTGCGTCCAGTAACTCTTCAATAGTGTCTGTCATGGTGGTTGTGGGTATGTCCCTGTCTCCTTTCGTAGGAAGTTTTTTAGTTGCAGGTACCTTAGCTCGTTCCCCCTGGCTAGCTGGAATTTCTCTGTCTGTTTGGCCAGTGTTGTGATCCTGCCGTCCATGTATAGGTCCCTGACTGTCAGTGTCCTTCTGTCCTGTCCCCACCTTTTGAAGGTGGCGTCAGTCAGCGCTGGCGCGAACCTATGGTTGTTGCAGATGGGAGCTTTACCCGACATTTTGGTCAGGCCAAATTGTTGCCGTAGTTGATTCCAGGACTGGAGGGTGGCTATTACCACCGGGCTGCTGGAGTGTTTTTTGGGTGGGGATGGGAGTGCCACCATGGCAAGGGCCCGGAGGGAGGTCCCCATGCAGGAGGCCTCCTCCATGCACACCCACTCGGCTTCTGGCTCCTTGATCCATCCCCTCATTCGCTCGGCCGTTGCCGCCCAGTGGTAAAGTTGTAGGTTTGGGAGGGCTGGCTCCCCCCTGGATTTTGTTTTTTGTAAGACCTTCTTTGGATCCTAGCATTCCTCCCCCGCCATACGAACGCCATGATTAGTTTGTCTAGTGCTTTGAAAAAGGCCTTGGGGATGTAGATCGGGATGAATATGAACAGGAAGAGGTACCTGGGCAGCAGGTTCATTTTGATCGTCTGGACTCTCCCCGCGAGGGAGAGTGGGAGTGTGTTCCATCTTTGCAGGTCCTTTTTTACTTCCTCTGTCAGACTGGTGAGGTTCCATTTGTGGATCCCTTTCCAGTCGTGGGCTATTTGGATCCCCAGGTAGCGGAATTTGTGTCGGGCTTGTTTAAACGACAGTCCCATTAGTGCTGCCTCCCCCCCCCCCCCACCCCCCCCGCTACTTGTGGGTGTACTAGGAAGATCTCGCTTTTGCTCATGTTGAGTTTGTAGCCCGAGAAGGCGCCAAACTCTTTCAGGAGCGCGATGATTCCGTCCATGCTGCTTTGTGGATCCGAAATGTAGAGGAGCAGGTCATCTGCATTGCTCTCTGCCTCCCCTTCGGATCCCCCTCCAGCTTTTTGCTGCTCTGAGCACGATTGCTAGTGGTTCGATCGCTAGAGCGAACAGCAGCGGGGACAGTGGGCATCCTTGTCTGGTGCCCCTGTGCAGCTGGAAGTATCGGGAGTTGGTGTTATTGGTCCGTACGCTCGCCATGGGAGCGTTGTATAGGAGCTTTACCCAGGAGGTGAACCCTGTTCCAAGTCCGAACCGCTCCAGTACCTCTATGAGGTATTTCCATTCGGCTCTGTCGAAGGCCTTTTCTGCATCTAGGGAGAGGATCACCTCTGGTGTTCTCTCCCCGGAGGGGGTCATTATCACATTCAGCAGGCGCCTGATGTTCGAGGTAAGCTGTCTACCTTTGACAAAACCCGTCTGGTCCTCTGCCACCACCTCAGGTACACAGTCTTCTAGCCTTTTGGCTAGGATTTTGGCCAGTATTTTGGCGTCTGCGTTCAGCAGTGAGATGGGTCTGTATGACCCACATTCCGTTGGGTCTTTGTCTTTCTTAGGTATCAGCGAGATTGAGGCCTGTGCTAGCATGGGTGGCAGTGTGCCCCTCGCTAGCGAGTCTGTGAACATCTCCCGCAGGTGCGGGGCCAGTGCTGTCGCAAATTTTTTGTAGAAGTCCGCCGGGAACCCGTCGGGTCCCGGCGCCTTCCCCGCCTGCATGGAGCTAATGCTGTCCATGATCTCTCCCAGTGCTAGTGGTGCTTCCAAGCCTTGTTTTTTGTCCTCCCCCACGACTGGAATGTCCAGTCCATCAAGGAACCGTTTCATCCCAGACTCCCCCATTGGGGGCTCTGAGGTGTACAGCCCTTGGTAGAAGGCCTTGAAGGTTTTGTTGACCTTTTCTGGTTCTGTTTCTAGCGTGCCTCTGGTATCCCTGATTTGTGCAATTTCTCTGGTGCCTGCCTGCTTTCTCAGCTGGTGTGCCGACAGGTGGCTGGCTTTGTCTCCGTGTTCGTATAGGGTCCCATGTGCCTCGCGGAGTTGGTGCACTGCTTTCCTTGTGGAGAGCAGGTCAAAGTTTCTTTGTAGCTCTTTCCTCTCCGCCAGGAGCTCTACGGTCGGGGCCTCGGAGTATTTACGGTCTACCTCCAGTATGGAGTCAACCAGCTGCTGCCTCGCCACCCTTTCCTCCCTATCTCTTTGCGCTTTGAAGGCGATGATTTCCCCTCTTAGTACGGCCTTTAGTGCTTCCCAGAACGTGGAGGGTGAGACCTCCCTGTTCTGGTGGTTCTCTGTGTACTCTGCAATGGCCCGTGATAACCTTTCGTTGAAGGCCTTGTTCGCTAGTAGGGCGACTCCAACCTCCATGTGGGGCGTTGGGCCTTGCCCGTCTCCAGCCTCACGTCCATGTAGTGTGGAGCGTGGTCTGATATCACAATTGCGGAATATTCCACCTTGTCTATCCCCGGAAGCACCGTTTTCCCTACCACAAAGAAGTCAATTCTGGTGTCTATGTTGTGTACTGGGGAGAAGAAGGAGAATTCCTTCTCCCCTGGGTGGGTGAACCTCCAGGGGTCCACCGCTCCCACCTGCTCCATAAAGTAACTGAGTTCCCTTGCCATGCTTGAGGTTTTCCCCGTTTTGGGGTTTGATCTGTCTGTCTTTGGGTCCTGTGCACAGTTGAAGTCCCCCCCCATGATTAGTCGATGCGTCGCTATGTCAGGGATTTCTGCCATGGTCTTCTTGATGAAGCTCGTGTCATCCCAGTTGGGTGCGTACACGTTAACTAGTACTACCGGTGCCCCATCCAGGGCCCCGCTGACCATGATATACCGTCCCCCTGGGTCCGTAACCGTCTTTGTCGCCCTAAACATCGTCCTCTTGCCGATCAATATCGCCACCCCCCTGGCCCTTGTTCCAAAGCAGGAATGGTAGGTCTGTCCCACCCAGCCCTTTCTTACCCGCAGTCGGTCCTGCTCTCTCAGGTGTGTCTCTTGGGTGAAGACTATGTCGGCCCTCATTTCTTAGGTGGGTGAGGACTCTGGATCTCTTCACTGGGCCGTTGAGTCCCCTTACGTTCCAGGTGACTATCCTGGTGGGGGACTTCTGCCCCCTCCCTCCTGTGGGATTAACCATACTTACCTGGTGGACGGGCCCCTGCCCTCCAGGGTTTCCCTTTGTTAGGGGGCCGTCCAGGATGGCCGCTGTCACTGCTCTCTCCATGCGGTCGGGTCCCTGCGCTCCGGGGTTTCCCTTTGTCCCGGGGGCACCCGACATGGCCGCCCACTGTGCATCCGCCATGCGGGTAGTCCCCTGCACTCTGGGGTCTCCCTTCGCCCAGAGACTGGACTGGGAGGATGCTTGCAGCGATTCCTTGTTTCGAGCCCTTGGTTGTGGCACTTTGTAGCCCAATTCCTTTTCTAGCCTTGTTTGTCCCTCCTTCCCTGTGTCGCCCCTCCCCGGTCTCTCCTTCCCTGTGTCCCCCCCCACCCTCCTGGTTACTCCCCTTTCCCCCCTCTCCCTTATACCCCTCCTTTGTCCCTCTTTCCCCTGTTCCTATCCCCATTTGCTCTCCCGTCTCTGTTGAGTGGTCCCCCCCACCCCCAGCCTGGCGCCTTCCCCTCTGTTGGGGGCGTGCTGCGGCCCTGCTTTGTTGCATGCCCCCGGCGCTAGCTTTCCCGCTAGTACGGTGGCCCCCCTCTCGGGAGTTACTGTCTCGCTTCTCCCCTGCCTGGCCTCTACGGTTTTCTGCCCGCTCTTCCCCTATCCTACCCTGCACTCCTCTTGCTTGCTCTCCCTTCTCCGCTATTCTCGTTCCCTCGTGCTGGGGCCTGGCCTCCCACCTGAAGCGGTCCCTCGGGCAGTGGCCTGTTCTTAGTTCAGGGTGCGCTCGCCGTGGTGGGGGCGGGGGGGGCCTGGCGTTGTCTCACCCCTCCCCTCCCCCCCATCGGCCCCAGGGGCCCCTCATTTCTACCTTCGCTGGTGGTTTTCCAGCCCGTGTTCCTCGACAAACCTGTTTGCTTCGGCAGGGGCTGTAAAGAAGTATTCTCTTTCTTGGTATGTGACCCAGAGTTTCGCTGGGTGCAGCATACCAAAACACACATTGCTCTTGTGAAGAGCTTTAAACTTGGCCCGCCTCCTGGCTAGGTCTGCCCCAATGTCCTCGTAAATTCTAATGGCGTGTCCTTCCCATTTGCAGGTTCTGTTTTTCCTGGCCCAGCGCTGGATTGTTTCCCTATCTTGGTACCGGTGCAGTTTAGCTATAACTGCTCTCGGGTGTTCCCCTGCTTTGGGCTTCGGGCGCAGTGACCGGTGTGCTCTGTCCATTTCTGGTGGGCTGGGAAAGGTTTTCCTCCCACTAAGTTGCCCAGCATCTCGGCCACGTATGCCGTGGGGTTTCTACCCTCGATCCCCTCTGGTAAGCCCACTATCCTGACATTTTGCCTCCTCGAGCAGTTTTCCTGGTCGTCCACTCTGCCCTTCAGGCTCCCCTGTGTTGTGCCCAGTCTCGCCACCTCCCTCTCCAGGGCCGTGATCCGGTCGCTCACGTCAGTCGCTGCTTTCTCCAGCTCCTTGGGCTTCCAGTTTCTTCTCTTGGGCGTCCAATTTCTCCTCTGCTCTGCCCCGGGCCTGCTGCACCTCCGCCAGGGCCTTGGCCATTGCTGCCTGCACTGTGGCCTCGATGTCTGCCCTAGCCTCTGCCTTGTTTACCTGCTGATGTTCCCTCAGCGCATCGGCAAAGGCTGCCTTCCAGTTCCAGCTCCCCCCTGGCCCCGGGGGAGAACGCACCTGTCTGCCCAGCTCTTTTTGATGCGGCGATACTTCTGCTCTGCCGCTTTGCTTGCTGATTGGCTCATCTGAACTGGCTCGCCCATTGCCCCGTCTGCATTTGGTGCCCCTTCTCCCTCTGCTTTGGCTCCCTTCTGGCAATTTTCCCCCCTTTTTTTTTCCCTCCCCCCCCCCCCCCACACTCTTATTTATTTATTTATTTTCTCCCCCCCCTTCCCCTTTTCTTCTCCCCTCCCTTCTCTCCTTTACCACTTTATTTTTCCCTCTTTTATAAAATTCTTCTCAGGTGAACTTGTTTTGGGTGAGAACAAGAAAAGTGCAAGAATAATTTTTTTTTTTAAAGTTTTAAAAGTTTTCTTTTCAGAGTTTTGTTTTTGCAAAAGTTATTTTTTCCTTCCTTTTCCCTCACTCACCTAGGTCAAGAGAGAGAGCGTGGCTTCTGGTCCGGAGTCCCTCTTTGTTCCTGCCTCGTGGTGGTCGCCGCTGGGGAGGGGGGGTGTCGGTCGGACGGCGCCCGCTTCGTTCCCCGCTGCTCAGTCCGGGCCGCCACTCGTCACACCCTGCGCTCCCCTGATGGGGTGGGGGGGTGGGTCGGTCGCTCCTCCGTTCCTTCCTGCCTGCAGGTTCGGCCACTGCTTCGGTCCTGGCCGCCGCTTCGGTCCTGGCCGCCGCTTGTCCTGCCCTGTGCTCTGCTGCTGTGCGTGGGGGGGGGGGGGGGGGCACCGGATCGCTCCTCTCCCAGAGGCCTCGACTTCGTGGAACTGCGGGACTCTTTTTGCTGCGACCGCTCCGCTCACGAACGCCACCGGAAGTCCCCCGTTTGCATATTATTAGCGGGCCCAACTCGGTATTCTCCGGAGCCTCCGCGATTCTCCCCCTCCGATGGGCTGAGGTCTCGATGGAGTGGTTCACTTGTACTTTTAAAAGTCGTGAAACCGGGTTGGTGAGGGAGAGGGGGTACAGAAGGTGCCCAACATCGCCATTGTTTGCTGACGGTTGTGCCACTGGCTGGGAGGCTCCTGCCAGGGCCGGGGGGGGGGGGGGGGGGGGGGGGAGTGTTGAGGGGAGGCCACAAGGTGGGCTGTGGGGTTGGAGTGGATGGGCATGGATCACCATTGCCGCAGCCGGCAACACAGCCATGCAGCTGCGCACACCACTAACGCTTTGAACTTAATGCCACGGGTTATAGAGGTGTCCCCCCACCCTCCAGGTGCCTTCTGGCCCTAGCAGGCGATCAGCTGTACGGATGCGCTGCAGAACAACCAGTATCATCATTTTGGCTGGGGTAAGTGTGTGTGGGGAGTGGAATGTGTGGCTGGGGTAAGTGTGTGTGGGGGGAGTGTAATGTGTGGCTGGGGTAAGTGTGTGCAGGGAGTGGAATGTGTGGCTGGGGTAAGTGTGTGTGGGGAGTGTAATGTGTGGCTGGGGTAAGTGTGTGTGGGGAGTGGAATGTGTGGCTGGGGTAAGTGTGTGTGGGGAGTGGAATGTGTGGCTGGGGTAAGTGTGCGTGGGGAGTGGAATGTGTGGCTGGGGTAAGTGTGTGTGGGGAGTGGAATGTGTGGCTGGGGTAAGTGTGTGTGGGGAGTGGAATGTGTGGCTGGGGTAAGTGTGTGTGGGGAGTGGAATGTGTGGCTGGGGTAAGTGTGTGTGGGGAGTGGAATGTGTGGCTGGGGTAAGTGTGTGTGTGGAGTGGAATGTGTGGCTGGGGTAAGTGTGTGTGTGGAGTGGAATGTGTGGCTGGGGTAAGTGTGTGTGGGGAGTGGAATGTGTGGCTGGGGTAAGTGTGTGTGGGGAGTGTAATGTGTGGCTGGGGTAAGTGTGTGCGGGGATTGGAATGTGTGGCTGGGGTAAGTGTGTGTGGGGAGTGGAATGTGTGGCTGGGGTAAGTGTGTGTGGGGAGTGGAATGTGTGGCTGGAGTAAGTGTGTGTGGGGAGTGGAATGTGTGGCTGGGGTAAGTGTGTGTGGGGAGTGGAATGTGTGGCTGGGGTAAGTGTGTGTGGGGAGTGTAATGTGTGGCTGGGGTAAGTGTGTGTGGGGAGTGTAATGTGTGGCTGGGGTAAGTGTGTGTGGGGAGTGGAATGTGTGGCTGGGGTAAGTGTGTGTGGGGAGTGTAATGTGTGGCTGGGGTAAGTGTGTGTGGGGAGTGTAATGTGTGGCTGGGGTAAGTGTGTGTGGGGAGTGTAATGTGTGGCTGGGGTAAGTGTGTGTGGGGAGTGTAATGTGTGGCTGGGGTAAGTGTGTGTGGGGAGTGTAATGTGTGGCTGGGGTAAGTGTGTGTGGGGAGTGGAATGTGTGGCTGGGGTAAGTGTGCGTGGGGAGTGGAATGTGTGGCTGGGGTAAGTGTGTGTGGGGAGTGGAATGTGTGGCTGGGGTAAGTGTGTGTGGGGAGTGGAATGTGTGGCTGGGGTAAGTGTGTGTGGGGAGTGGAATGTGTGGCTGGGGTAAGTGTGTGTGGGGAGTGGAATGTGTGGCTGGGGTAAGTGTGTGTGTGGAGTGGAATGTGTGGCTGGGGTAAGTGTGTGTGTGGAGTGGAATGTGTGGCTGGGGTAAGTGTGTGTGGGGAGTGGAATGTGTGGCTGGGGTAAGTGTGTGTGGGGAGTGTAATGTGTGGCTGGGGTAAGTGTGTGCGGGGATTGGAATGTGTGGCTGGGGTAAGTGTGTGTGGGGAGTGGAATGTGTGGCTGGGGTAAGTGTGTGTGGGGAGTGGAATGTGTGGCTGGAGTAAGTGTGTGTGGGGAGTGGAATGTGTGGCTGGGGTAAGTGTGTGTGGGGAGTGGAATGTGTGGCTGGGGTAAGTGTGTGTGGGGAGTGTAATGTGTGGCTGGGGTAAGTGTGTGTGGGGAGTGTAATGTGTGGCTGGGGTAAGTGTGTGTGGGGAGTGGAATGTGTGGCTGGGGTAAGTGTGTGTGGGGAGTGTAATGTGTGGCTGGGGTAAGTGTGTGTGGGGAGTGTAATGTGTGGCTGGGGTAAGTGTGTGTGGGGAGTGTAATGTGTGGCTGGGGTAAGTGTGTGTGGGGAGTGTAATGTGTGGCTGGGGTAAGTGTGTGTGGGGAGTGTAATGTGTGGCTGGGGTAAGTGTGTGTGGGGAGTGTAATGTGTGGCTTGGGTAAGTGTGTGTGGGGAGTGGAATGTGTGGCTGGGGTAAGTGTGTGTGGGGAGTGGAATGTGTGGCTGGGGTAAGTGTGTGTGGGGAGTGGAATGTGTGGCTGGGGTAAGTGTGTGTGGGGAGTGGAATGTGTGGCAGGGGTAAGTGTGTGTGGGGAGTGGAATGTGTGGCAGGGGTAAGTGTGTGTGGGGAGTGGAATGTGTGGCTGGGGTAAGTGTGTGTGGGGAGTGGAATGTGTGGCTGGGGTAAGTGTGTGTGGGGAGTGGAATGTGTGGCTGGGGTAAGTGTGTGTGGGGAGTGGAATGTGTGGCTGGGGTAAGTGTGTGTGGGGAGTGTAATGTGTGGCTGGGGTAAGTGTGTGTGGGGAATGGAATGTGTGGCTGGGGTAAGTGTGTGTGGGGAGTGGAATGTGTGGCTGGGGTAAGTGTGTGTGGGGAGTGTAATGTGTGGCTGGGGTAAGTGTGTGTGGGGAGTGTAATGTGTGGCTGGGGTAAGTGTGTGTGTGGAGTGGAATGTGTGGCTGGGGTAAGTGTGTGTGGAGAGTGGAATGTGTGGCTG
This sequence comes from Scyliorhinus torazame, assembly GCF_047496885.1. NCBI lineage: Eukaryota > Metazoa > Chordata > Chondrichthyes > Carcharhiniformes > Scyliorhinidae > Scyliorhinus > Scyliorhinus torazame. The sequence continues at coordinate 170,450,160 of NC_092723.1, forward strand.
GGGTAAGTGTGTGTGGGGAGTGTAATGTGTGGCTGGGGTAAGTGTGTGTGGGGAGTGGAATGTGTGGCTGGGGTAAGTGTGTGTGGGGAGTGGAATGTGTGGCTGGGGTAAGTGTGTGCGGGGAGTGGAATGTGTGGCTGGGGTAAGTGTGTGTGGGGAGTGGAATGTGTGGCTGGGGTAAGTGTGTGTGGGGAGTGTAATGTGTGGCTGGGGTAAGTGTGTGTGGGGAGTGGAATGTGTGGCTGGGGTAAGTGTGTGTGGGGAGTGGAATGTGTGGCTGGGGTAAGTGTGTGTGTGGAGTGGAATGTGTGGCTGGGGTAAGTGTGTGTGGGGAGTGTATTGTGTGGCTGGGGTAAGTGTGTGTGGGGAGTGTAATGTGTGGCTGGGGTAAGTGTGTGGGGAGTGGAATGTGTGGCTGGGGTAAGTGTGTGTGGGGAGTGGAATGTGTGGCTGGGGTAAGTGTGTGTGGGGAGTGGAATGTGTGGCTGGGGTAAGTGTGTGCAGGGAGTGGAATGTGTGGCTGGGGTAAGTGTGTGTGGGGAGTGGAATGTGTGGCTGGGATAAGTGTGAGCGGGGAGTGTAATGTGTGGCTGGGGTAAGTGTGTGTGGGGAGTGTAATGTGTGGCTGGGGTAAGTGTGTGTGGGGAGTGGAATGTGTGGCTGGGGTAAGTGTGTGTGGGGAGTGGAATGTGTGGCTGGGGTAAGTGTGTGTGGGGAGTGGAATGTGTGGCTGGGGTAAGTGTGTGCGGGGAGTGGAATGTGTGGCTGTGGTAAGTGTGTGTGGGGAGTGGAATGTGTGGGGAGTGGAATGTGTGGCTGGGGTAAGTGTGTGTGGGGAGTGGAATGTGTGGCTGGGGTAAGTGTGTGTGGGGAGTGGAGTTTGTGGCTGGGGTAAGTGTGTGGGGAGTGGAATGTGTGGCTGGGGTAAGTGTGTGTGGGGAGTGGAATGGGTGTCTGGGGTAAGTGTGTGTGGGGAGTGGAATGTGTGGCTGGGGTAAGTGTGTGTGAGGAGTGGAATTTGTGGCTGGGGTAAGTGTGTGTGGGGATTGGAATGTGTAGCTGGGGTAAGTGTGTGTGGGGAGTGTAATGTGTGGCTGGGGTAAGTGTGTGTGGGGAGTGGAATATGTGGCTGGGGTAAGTGTGTGTGGGGAGTGGAATGGGTGGCTGGGGTAAGTGTGTGTGGGGAGTGTAATGTGTGGCTGGGGTAAGTGTGTGTGGGGAGTGTAATGTGTGGCTGGGGTAAGTGTGTGTGGGGAGTGGAATGTGTGGCTGGGGTAAGTGTGTGTGGGGAGTGGAATGTGTGGCTGGGGTAAGTGTGTGTGGGGAGTGGAATGTGTGGCTGGGGTAAGTGTGTGCGGGGAGTGGAATGTGTGGCTGGGGTAAGTGTGTGTGGGGAGTGTAATGTGTGGCTGGGGTAAGTGTGTGTGGGGAGTGTAATGTGTGGCTGGGGTAAGTGTGTGTGGGGAGTGGAATGTGTGGCTGGGGTAAGTGTGTGGGGGGAGTGTAATATGTGGCTGGGGTAAGTGTGTATGGGGAGTGGAATGTGTGGCTGGGGTAAGTGTGTGTGGGGAGTGGAATGTGTGGCTGGGGTAAGTGTGTGTGGGGAGTGGAATGTGTGGCTAGGGTAAGTGTGTGTGGGGAGTGGAATGTGTGGCTGGGGTAAGTGTGTGTGGGGAGTGTAATGTGTGGCTGGGGTAAGTGTGTGTGGGGAGTGTAATGTGTGGCTGGGGTAAGTGAGTGCGGGTAGTGTAATGTGTGGCTGGGGTAAGTGTGTGTGGGGAGTGTAATGTGTGGCTGGGGTAAGTGTGTGCGGGGAGTGGAATGTGTGGCTGGGGTAAGTGTGTGTGGGGAGTGGAATGTGTGGCTGGGGTAAGTGTGTGTGGGGAGTGTAATGTGTGGCTGGGGTAAGTGTGTGTGGGGAGTGGAATGTGTGGCTGGGGTAAGTGTGTGTGGGGAGTGGAATGTGTGGCTGGGGTAAGTGTGTGTGTGGAGTGGAATGTGTGGCTGGGGTAAGTGTGTGTGGGGAGTGTATTGTGTGGCTGGGGTAAGTGTGTGTGGGGAGTGGAATGTGTGGCTGGGGTAAGTGTGTGTGGGGAGTGGAATGTGTGGCTGGGGTAAGTGTGTGCAGGGAGTGGAATGTGTGGCTGGGGTAAGTGTGTGTGGGGAGTGGAATGTGTGGCTGGGGTAAGTGTGTGTGGGGATTGGAATGTGTGGCTGGGGTAAGTGTGTGTGGGGAGTGTAATGTGTGGCTGAGGTAAGTGTGTGCAGGGAGTGGAATGTGTGGCTGGGGTAAGTGTGTGTGGGGATTGGAATGTGTGGCTGGGGTAAGTGTGTGCGGGGAGTGGAATGTGTGGCTGGGGTAAGTGTGTGTGGGGAGTGGAATGTGTGGCTGGGGTAAGTGTGTGTGGGGAGTGTAATGTGTGGCTGGGGTAAGTGTGTGTGGGGAGTGTAATGTGTGGCTGGGGTAAGTGAGTGCGGGTAGTGTAATGTGTGGCTGGGGTAAGTGTGTGTGGGGAGTGGAATGTGTGGCTGGGGTAAGTGTGTGCGGGGAGTGGAATGTGTGGCTGGGGTAAGTGTGTGTGGGGAGTGTAATGTGTGGCTGGGGTAAGTGTGTGCGGGGAGTGGAATGTGTGGCTGGGGTAAGTGTGTGCAGGGAGTGGAATGTGTGGCTGGAGTAAGTGTGTGTGGGGAGTGGAATGTGTGGCTGGGGTAAGTGTGTGTGGGGAGTGTAATGTGTGGCTGGGTAAGTGTGTGTGGGGAGTGGAATGTGTGGCTGGGGTAAGTGTGTGTGGGGAGTGGAATGTGTGGCTGGGGTAAGTGTGTGTGGGGAGTGGAATGTGTGGCTGGGGTAAGTGTGTGTGGGGAGTGGAATGTGTGGCTGGGGTAAGTGTGTGTGGGGAGTGGAATGTGTGGCTGGGGTAAGTGTGTGTGGGGAGTGGAATGTGTGGCTGGGGTAAGTGTGTGTGGGGAGTGTAATGTGTGGCTGGGTAAGTGTGTGTGGGGAGTGTAATGTGTGGCTGGGGTAAGTGTGTGTGGGGAGTGGAATGTGTGGCTGGGGTAAGTGTGTGTGGGGAGTGGAATGTGTGGCTGGGGTAAGTGTGTGTGGGGAGTGTAATGTGTGGCTGGGGTAAGTGTGTGTGGGGAGTGGAATGTGTGGCTGGGGTAAGTGTGTGTGGGTAGTGGAATGTGTGGCTGGGGTAAGTGTGTGAGGGGAGTGGAATGTGTGGCTGGGGTAAGTGTGTGCGGGGAGTGGAATGTGTGGCTGGGGTAAGTGTGTGCGGGGAGTGGAATGTGTGGCTGGGGTAAGTGTGTGTGGGGATTGGAATGTGTGGCTGGGGTAAGTGTGTGTGGGGAGTGGAATGTGTGGCTGGGGTAAGTGTGTGCGGGGAGTGGAATGTGTGGCTGGGGTAAGTGTGTGTGTGGAGTGTAATGTGTGGCTGGGGTAAGTGTGTGGGGAGTGGAATGTGTGGCTGGGGTAAGTGTGTGTGGGGAGTGGAATGTGTGGCTGGGGTAAGTGTGTGTGGGGAGTGGAATGTGTGGCTGGGGTAAGTGTGTGTGGGGAGTGGAATGTGTGGCTGGGGTAAGTGTGTGTGGGGAGTGGAATGTGTGGCTGGGTTAAGTGTGTGTGGGGAGTGGAATGTGTGGCTGGGGTAAGTGTGTGTGGGGAGAGAATGTGTGGCTGGGGTAAGTGTGTGCGGGGAGTGTAATGTGTGGCTGGGGTAAGTGTGTGTGGGGAGTGGAATGTGTGGCTGGTGTAAGTGTGTGTGGGGAGTGGAATGTGTCTGTGCGGATGCAGCTTGTCAGCCTCCCGAGTGTCAATCACTGACCCGGCAGATCCCGCACCGTTTTTCTTTGGGATTGATGGTGTTCCCCGCGGTACCGGTGCCGGCCCCTCAACGGTACCAGAATCGGTCCAGGTGTGACACCGGTTTTTCTGTCGCAAATGTCCCCGGATTCTGCGTTGGAGGCAACACTTAGTCTCAGAAACGGAGAATCCCGCCCCTGGAATTCAAGCCCGACATCGCACAAAGACTTAATTTACCAGTTCCGGTGCGGCACGGTGGCGCAGTGGTTAGCACCTCTGCCTCAGGGCGCCAAACACCCCGGTTCAATCCCGGCCCCAGGTCACTGTTGGTGTGCAGTCTGCACATTATCCCCGTGTATGTGTGGGTCTCAACCCCACAACCCAAAGATGTGCAGGGTAGGTGAATTGGCCACGCTAAATTGCCCCTTAATTGGAAACAAAATGTTTTTAAGTTGACAGTTCTGAATAGAGTTTGATAATAGGGAATCCGAGCGATTATTCTTCTGTGTTTGCGTAGTAGAGTCCTTGACCAACTGCATGAGGGACATCCTGGTGTGGTGAAGATGAAGGAATTGGCACACAGTTATTTTTAGTGGCCAGCATTAGATGCTCAAATGGAAGAGGAAATAGCGCAATGTCAGTCCTTTGCAAAACTAAGAAACACCCATTATATCTGTGGGAAGGACTGACGTAGCCGTGGCAGAGAATACACATAGACTACACTGGTCCAGTGGAGGATCACATGCTCCTTGTGATTGTGGATGTACAATTTAAATGGCAAGAAGTTGTTTTCATGAAATCCACGACGATTGAACAGACCATTGAGACACTGGACGAAATATTCGCAAGGTGTGGAACACCGGAGCAGGTTGTAACGGTGACAGCGGTGCTCCGTTCACTTTGAAAGAGCTTGAGGACTACGTAAGAAAGGTGCACAGCACGCAAAGTGAACTCCGTACCATCCTGCAACAAATGGGTTGACCGAGCATTTTGTTCAATCATTGAAGCGTTCCATCAAAGCATCAAAAGACCAATGTACACAGGCAAGAACAGTAAACAACTTTTTAATGCCTTACCGGAACACCGCGTACACAACAACGCAGAGTTCACCGGCAATGCTGCTGTTCAGGAGGAAACTGCGGACACAGTTTGATTTGTTACTACTCCCTGATACTTCAGAGATTGACACATGACAACTACAATCACAATTCATTTTTCCAATTAAGGGGCAATTTAGCGTGGCCAATCCAACTACCCTGCACATCTTTGGGTTGTGGGGGCGAAACCCACGCAAACACGGGGAGAATGTGCAAACTCCACACGGACAGTGACCCAGAGCCGGGATCGAACCTGGGACCTCGGCGCCGTGAGGCTGCAGGGCTAACCCACTGCGCCACCATGCCGCCCTGACTACAAGCACAATTGCTAGGAGAGAACAGAAATCTAAGAAGTGAGTATTTAATCAAGGAGAGCGAGTGTGAGTTAGAAGCTACACTACCAATGAGAAATGGGTACCCGCTGTGATGCCGGCAAAGACAGGTCCAATAACATACACCATACAGAGGGATGATGAAAGAGTTTAGCGACATCATGCTGCTCAGCCAACAGCTTCACAAAGTGAAATCACAGAAACCTCTCAAGACGTATTTCCCTTGGACAATGTAGACAGCGATACCTCAGAACAGAGGACAGAGGCAGAGACAAGTTCAGATTGTGTTTCTGAGGACTTCCCCAAAATCTATGGAGATGAACACTGGAGTAACTTCCAAGGAACTTACAAGGACCCCAGAATGAGTGGCTTTCTATTGGCCGTATGAAGAATGGATTTGGGGCAGCATGGTAGCATTGTGGATAGCACAATTGCTTCACAGCTCCAGGGTCCCAGGTTCGATTCCGGCTTCGGTCACTGTCTGTGCGGAGTCTGCACATCCTCCCCGTGTCTGCGTGGGTTTCCTCCAGGTGCTCCGGTTTCCTCCCACAGTCCAAAGATGTGCAGGTTAGGTGGATTGGCCATGATAAATTGCCCTTAGTGTCCAAAATTGCCCTTAGTGTTGGGTGGGGTTCCTGGGTTATGGGGATCGGGTGGAGGTATTGACCTTGGGTAGGATGCTCTTTCCAAGAGCCGGTGCAGTCTCGATGGGCTGAATGGCCTCCTTCTGCACTGTAAATTCTATGAAGGGCAATCTACTGAAGGAAAAAGAACACTTCCAAGGTCTCAAGTAGCCAGGTTCCAGAATATTGAATGTAACCTAAAAGGAATAGACGTTAACCTGAGAGACGATCTTATTGAGTTGTATATATGTTTAGAGATAATGCATAACTGGGTCTGTTGTAAAAATGTTAGGCAGTTATGGTTGCACTGAAGGAATAAAGGGGGAGGGGTGTTGCATATCAGTGAATACATCCCTGTGGGTAAAATCTCTCATGGTGTTTCTAAGAACCCAGAGTGCGGCAAATTCAAAGATAAACATTTATCTTGATATTGTACTAGAAATCTCATAATATCTAGCTGTATGGAATTGTTGCTCATCCATGGTACCAGAAAGCTATGCTTACATGTTGCAACAGAACCATCTTTGCTGGCATTATTCAAAGATTACTTGATTTTCTTTAACAGGGGTGACCTGTGGTCAGGAATAACAGATGTTTCTTTGATGACTATCTCTTTGGATCCTGAAGAAGCATCTGGACACAGGTTCTATTGCTTACAGCAAGAATTCCTCTCTTGAAGATATAAAAGAATCCACCAGACTAAGTGTCAGAAGTGGTAATGCATTACTCAAAGGGTTCTGCAGTGGTTGACTTGAAAGATTCCTGCTTTGGTTTAAAATTCTCATCCTTGTTCTGAAATCCCTCCATCACATCACCCATCCTTATCCCCAAAGCCACATCCGTAGAAACACTAAAGAAAATTTGCAGCATCATTCAGTCCATCAGGCTCCCACGACCAAAAAGGAGCTTTCCAGCTGAATCGCATTTTCCAGCCTTCCATAGAATCCATAGAATCCCCATAGTGCAGATGGAGGCCATTCAGCCCATCGAGTCTGCACCAACCTCACCAAGAGCACCCAACCTAGACCCACTCCCCGGCCCTATCCCCATGACCCGAACAGCTTTGGATACCACAGGGAAATTCTTAGGAGGAAACCGGAGCACCTAGAGGAAACCCACGCAGACACTGGGAGAACATGCAAACTCCACACAGTCACCAATGTCGGAATTGAACTCAGGTTCCTGGTGCTGTGAGGCAGCGGTGCTAATCACTGTGCCAATGTGCCGCCCTTGGTCTATAGTCTTGCAACTTACAGCACTTCAAATGTATATTCAAATATGTTTTTCTAAATCGACAGTTTCCCAGATGTACATCTCCTATTCTATCTCATTGTGCACTCTTGCTGTTCATTGCTCCAAAGCCTGCCCAAGAATCCCCTCCCTCAATCTCTCCCTTTATGACGCTGCTTAATATCTACCTCTTGCACCAAACTTTGCGTTGATGTCTCCTTGTGTGCCTTAGTGTCGGGAAGGGAGAGGGAATAACGTGACAGTGGAAACAATGCATAATATCCAGATGGAAATAACCTTTTTGGACAGAAAATGAACATGCCTTCTCTGGCATGTGACACGGGCAGACTACTTTAATAAATTAGCTGAGGTTATTTCAAAAAATACTCCAGTGAAGTCTGGAGACACTGATTATTACTCCTCAAAATAATTACACACAAATGTACTTACACAAATAAAATTATTTGATGCAGTCTATTGGAAATTCTCATTTGCTTCAATAAAGTGCACCCAAACAGTTGGAATTTTATTTTGCCCTTGTCTGTCCTTCCCTCTGGGTGGATATAGAAATAAAGTCACGTGAATTATCGTTGAATGTAACTAACAGGTAAAAATGCAAACTTTATAAACGAAACTTGCACTTACACAGACGTTTTACATAATGAGTTGCTTTAAGGCTAATTACTTACAGCACAGTGTCCTTTCTTACGTAGACACATTATAATGTTGGCCCATAACTTCCTGGCTCCCCAGCGTTGTATTTTGGGGTTACCAGAAACTCGAACTTCCTCAGCGCTGGGCTGGGAAAATAAGTCGTTAACTTTGGATGGTTTTGCCAGCTTCACTCTGATAGTTACTCTGAAAGAGTTAGAAGGAAAAAAAGCACTTCTAATTCCAGAGTCAAAAACAGTCATTAGAATCATAGAATTCCTACAGTTCAGAAGGAGGCCATTCAGCCCATTCAGTCTAAACCAACCCTCTGAAAGAGTGCTACTCCTAAGCCCTCTCCCCTGCCCTATCTTAATAATGCCTTAACTTAACCTACTCATCATTGGATGCTAAGGGCAATTTAGCATGGCCAATCCACCTAATTTGCACATCTTTGGACTGTGGGAGGAGTATTTAAAAAAAGCCAGACCTGCCCCACATGAGACAGGACGCAGGACCCTCCAGGGGACACTCCCACACCAGCCCTACCCCCAACTACCTAGTGCCATCCCAATGAAGCACACACACAGCTGACCCGACACCGGACATCCTCTCCAGCCCATCTATATGACACCTCTGACACCACCCCCCACTTCCTGGTCAGAGCCCCCTGTTGTGTTTGGTCCTTTGTACTTCACAAAGGAACTCACCAAACACTACGACTTGTCCAAATCAGACTCTTTTATTGAGTCTCATGTGGTAAGATAGCAATCTGATACAGAGCACGTTATCATGGAGTCTGCTAACTACTCCTCTGGAACTTGCACCTAGCACTGACCATTCACATGACCATTCTCAACCTTCTTCTCCAGATGGCCGAGTGTGCCTCCCTTCATATCCGAGTCACAGGTCACATGACCTTGGTCGACCACAGGGTGTGTCTGCACCGCCACCTGCTGGTTGGAGTTCGCACACCATCCAACTATGATATAGCCCATAGGCATATCACCACACTGCCCCTCCACTTCCCAGTTTGACAACAACCCCTCCTTCCACCCTCACTGTTCTCTCCCGGTCCGTGTTCCCCCTCTCTCCAAGTCCAAAACCCACACCCTCCTGGTCTGACCCCCTTCTTCTCCTGGTCCAATGCTCCCTTCCCCCCCTCGCCCCCCCCCCTCCCCTCCTCTCCCGGTTTGACCTACCCCATTCTCCCAGGCCGACCCCCCACCTCTTCCCCGGTCTGACCCCCCCTGCCAGTCAACCCCCCTTACAGATCTGACCCCCTTCTCTTCCCTGCATGACCCCTGAAACCTCATTCCCTCGCCTGTCCATCACTGGGTCTCCCCTGCCATTCCGACTTGTTCCCCCACCATGTCTCCCCCGGCCCTCACCGGGCCCCCACCCCAATGCCTGAACCACCATTACCTTCGCCCTTCAAATTGCCCCTCTAGACACCTCCTTAACTGGTGTCTTTCTTCTCTGCACCCCAGTTACCCCGCGCTGATGCAGCCGGGGTTGTGCTTTGTCTCGCCCAGCCTGAGGGAGGAATGTAGGGCAGGAAAGGGGCTTTGGAATTTGTATGTGGGTAGGTCCATCCAGAATCCAGAGTGACAATCCACCGTAGATTGATACTCTGAACAAGTTGCGGGTTGTTAAGTAACTAATCTTGGATTCCATGGGATTTTTCATGAACTGAATCTAACTTTGCTACAAAAATTGGTTTGCAAGGACCCCAATTCACACTCCGGTGTTTGCGCCGGCGTCAACACTTTGCTACGATTTTGGAGAATCCCGGCCTATATTTGAAAGTTTGGACAGCCATTCACTCTTCCACTCTGCTCCTTGACTCCTCCCACACACACACCCCTCCCCATTCCCCTCCCCACCCCAAGTCCTGGCTCGGTCTTACCCCTTTGCCCAGCTTTGGCACGGTGTGTCTGACAGGCATCTCTCAGTGGCAGTGTGAAAGGATGGCGAAAGCAGCGTCCACTGATCAGAAAGCCCAGGAAGAGGTCTCCCTCGTTAGCCTCATGCCAATTATGTACCGTCGTGAAAGTGAATGTTCTAAATACCCGCTGGCGGGGCGCTAAATTTCGAGCAGGGTCAAGATTTTGGTGTATTGGGTTTTTAATGGGCAATTCATGAGATGCAAATGGAGTTCATGACAAACAGCCGTGGAACACTCGACCCCCCTTTAACCTCCCAGGAGAGTTGGGAGAATAAGATTCCATACTGGTTCTCTGATTTCGGGAAACTGCGTTTTGACCTCCCGCCGAACCTTTCTGACCCCGTCAGCCAGGAGTCCCACTGTTGGCAGCAGTGGAAAGACACAGAACTGAAAGTCATTAATAGTTGGGACTGCACGCCAAACTCTCACACACAGTCAAAACGATCCTCCTTGCAGGAGCACTTTAAAAAATTTAAAAAACATCCATAGTAGTTTACCATCCCAAAAACAATTTGAGTTTGATTATATCTGTGGGGGAAGGCCCCTCCATTATTACCTTGACCTTTTCTTCCATGGGGAGTAATCCTTGAGCATCTACATGGTGCCTCATGTGGATCACCTCAATGACTTGAAAGGTGCATTTATCTTTCTTGAGACGGACTCCAACCTCCTGAAATCTCTTTAACACCTCCTCTAAATTTGCCAGGTGCTCTGCCTGTCAATCCAGCTTTAAAGACACCATCAAGGTATATAACAATCCACGGTGGCCCCTGTAGCAGATTTTCCATCATCCTTTGAAATGTTGCACATGCCAAAGACATGCCAAAAGGCAGGTGCTTATAATGGAATAAGCCTCTGTGTGTGTTTGTTGTGACATGCCCCCGGGAAATGTTATTTAATTCACGTTCCTGGTACGTGTGACTCACATCCAGCTTTGTGTAAAGTTGACCTTCTGCCAGGTTGGAGGATTGGATATTCATCCAACTTGGGGCTGGTTTAGCACACTGGGCTAAATAGCTGGCTTGTTAATGCAGAACAAGGCAGCTGCGCGGGTTCAATTCCCGTACCAGCCTCCCCGAACAGGCGCCGGAATGTGGCGACTAGGGGCTTTTCACAGTAAATTTTTTGAAGCCGACTTGTGACAGTAAGTGATTATTATTAACTTGGCGGCTTGATGAACAATTAGCTTATAATCGCCGCTAATGCAGATGGTCTTATCCGGTTTCAATACGGGGGACAATGGGCGCTGCCCATTCCAAACTGGACAGGCTGGATGATGCCTAGTTCTTCCAACCTGTCCAACTAAGTATCCACTTTCTCTCATGAAGCATATGGTACTGGTCTTGCCCTAAAGAATCGGGGAGTTGTCTCTGGATCAACAAAATCTTAACTTACAAGTGTTTGATTTTGGTTAATTCGTCACAAAAGTTGTATTTTCTTAACAATCCTATCAGTCCCCCTGCCCACACTTGAAACATTTCAGTCCACTTCAACTTGACTTATTTAAGCCAATCACAGCCCAAAAGGCTTGGTCCTTCACCCGTCGTGATTATTCATGGGAGCTAGGCCGACTGCTGTCCATAACTCACAGGCACTATTGTGGTGCCTTTTACTTTAATTATTTCTCCAGTGTACATCTATAGCTTGGAGAAGCACTCTCCAAGTTCAATGGTTGGGTACCCTCTCTTAAGAAATATGTGCTCATCCATCACAGTGGCTGCTACCCCTGTATCCACCTCCATACTTAGAGGCTTCCCATTTACATGGACTGTTACAGTAATAGGGTCTGGCGTGACTGATTTAAGACTAAAAAGAGAGTTAATATCAGAATCAATGGAGTCAGGGAGTTAAGTGATGTCAATTTCCAGCTCAGAATCATTCAAGCATGAAGAGGGTGATTGCAATGCACTTAACTCTCTTTGAAGTGGTTGATGTTTGTAAACATTGTGGTTATAGCACTTCAGAGTTACTCATCCATGAAGGGAGATGAATGAAGCAAGCTCACAGTTGTGTGTGTGGAAGCCCACTAAGAGAGATAAAGGACCTGAGGGGTTTAAACACAGGTCATTGCTTTTATCTTTCCAGGAATAGACACATGGGGCGTCATTCTCCGCCGGCGGGAGTCTCCGTTCTGCCGGCGCCCGGGGGTTTCCCGACGGCGTGGGGGTGCCCCACAATGGGAAACCCCATTGACCGGCCGGTGTTACGGAGACTCCCGCCGGCCGGTCGGCGCAGAAATGTGGCGGGGCGTGATGGAGAATTTCGCCCATGGTGCTTCCTCTGTCTGTGCCAGCAGGTGTGTGCCCAGGTGAGTGTTACAACAGTGATTGTTTTCACTGCCCCTGTCTGGACTGCTCTCTAGCTTCCAGACAGGAGTCTCTTTTCAAGGGGTCACTTTGGTGGGGGGGGGGGGCGGGTAGGGGATGGGGTCTGTGGAGGTTGAGGGTCTCTGGGAGTTACCCCATTCAGGTGGACTCGGGTCACTCGCCCCATTTGGGGGGGGGGTCTCTGGAAAGTGGGTGGGTCAGGTCCCCACCATACTTGGAGGAAGAGGCGGTATCCAGAAAATCTGGGGATGGGGGGCTGATCCCCAATCCGGGGGTGAGGGCTGCTTTGGAATGCTGGGGAGGGTGGGGTGGGGGGGGCTGCTTTGCAATGTTGGAGGGGTGTCCAGTCACAAGACCTCGCTATTGGGCGGCCCACTCAAAAGCTTGATGGCAGGATTTCCTATAGAATCCTTCATATTCCTCACCATGCATAAATTTGCATGGTGAGAGATGAATTGGGGAGCGCCAATCAATTCCAATTCATGGCTGGCGGGAGAACACAGTCTGCCAAAAAGAGAATCCCGGCCTTTGTGTACTTGTAACATCTTGGCTGATTGGTTCCTTGTCAGTCTTGATGTAACTCTGCACTGTCTTATCAAACGTCCACTTTTTTCACAATAATGACACTGAGGCATTTTAAACCAACATGACTCAAGAGCATGGTTTGCCCCACATAATGTGTATTAAACTTTCAGGGTAAAAGAAAGGAATTGCTGAAGTATATGGATTGAATGCAATAATCAATAGAGGTTTATTAAATGGTTGTTGAATACAAAGGTTAGGTCTAGCCTGAGTCTAAGCCTGCAAAGTAGCCGATGATGACACAGACTATCATATGACTCAACTCTTAAAGAGACCATGCAACAGCACAACAATATCAACCCAAATATGCGCTGCCATCTTGGCACCGCATTCACCCACCGCCTAGGAGTCACCAGCCGCACTGGCAAAACTTCCACTCGGCGCCAATTGCTACTAGTCTAGTGGAGACGTGTTTTGATGGTCACTTGGGGGTCCCGGAGGCCATTGGAGCCCCACGTGATTGGGAATAGGGCAGCACAGTACCCTAGCAGTCCCCCAGTACCCGGACACCCTGGCAGTGCCAAGCAGGCACCCTGGCAGTGTCAATCTGCCTCTGCCAGGGTGCCTGGTTGGCACTGCCAGGGTCCCATGGACACTGCCAATGTACCAGGCTGGTAGTGCCAAGATGCCCGGATTTCAGGTTGGCACTGCCAAGCGTTGGACCTTAGGGAAACCATGAAGAGGCCTCATAAAGATCGGGATGGTGAAGGGAAGTTCTGAAAGGGGGGGCTGAATTGGGGAGTAAGGGGGCCTGAAAAGGGGGGCCTCAGCGACCCTACAGTAGAGCGTCCTCACTTGGTGGGGATTTTGGTAATGCCCATGGCTCCGGGGGCTGGCATAGTTCATGGGTGGGGGAGCCTGAAGCTCAGTTAGAGATCTGGGCACCCTTTCAAAATGGCACCCTGATCTCTGAGGAACCGCTGTCACCAGCAAGTTCAGCTCCCCACAGAAAAACAATTTTGAAGTCTGGGCTAGACTAGGGAGAAACTCCCCAAGACCAAAAATAATGACTAAGTGTGAGTGAATCCACATCTGGATCTCACCCAAAAAGCTGTCGAGAAACAGCCTACCAAACCCACACAAAATGACACTTAGGGCTGGATTCTCCTTCCCGTTTTCTGGTACGTCACACCCCCGCTGACAGCGGGATCATCCGTCCCAGCTGCCGGCCAATGGGATTCCCCATTGTGGACACTGAGCTAGTTTTGATAGGCACCAGTCAATCTTAAGTAATGTCTAATATTTGATTAACAAATCATCTTCTAAGAAACAGACATTCATTTGAACAAACAAGGAGGTCTCAGTTGAGAATTAGAAGCCAATGAAAGTAAATGAGGGGTTAAACCAGAGATAAGAATTCCCTTAAAAGTAGGGCCTCAAAGTCGAGGTCTTTGTTCCTGAATTCTTGAATCATCTATCTGTTTGTTTGTGTTAAAGTTATTTCTTTGTGCTGATGCTTTTTGCCATGTGCTTGTCTTTTTTATATATTGTTTGATATTTTGTTTTAAGTTTTTATTCAGTTCTTATTCAAGTGTATTCAAGTGAGTAATTAGCAATAAAGTTGTGTACTGATTCTTATTAAAAGGTAAAAAAATGTCCCACAGTGGATTAGTGGGGCATGGACAGGGGTTGTCCCTGGAATGGGTACACATGATCATGGGATTGGCATGGTGGAGCCATGTGCTGTTGCCCACCCAGTACCTCCCCCCACCTCCCATGGTGGCCCACCCCAGCAGAGGGTCCCCCACCCTCCACCGAGCACTGGGGTGGCAAGCCCAGCACCCTCGGGCTCTTTGCCCATGAGCAAAGATGGCTACTCACCTCCTCGGCTCCCCACAGAAATCCTTCCGCCAGGTTCACATTATTCAAAAGGACGCATCGGCGCCAGTGTGACCACTTGCTGGGGAGGCTGCTGAATGACTGGAGGCTGTTGGATATGGGGTGGTTCCTGTTAATTGTATGGAAATAGTGCTTAAGTGATGATAATTGGTTTTTCACCACGCTACGCCGAGATCCTGATTTTGCCTACGGGAGCGGCCGGTTGCATCTGTTTGGCGCCTGGCACAGTTCTCATTTTCGGCCACTCCCGCTGTTCACCAGCCCCATTCCGCTCAAGCAAGAGCGTAATGAGGCTGGAGAATCGCATCCTTGGTTTCTGTGTTGTAAATTGGCTGTAATATTATGTAATAAGGCAGTTAAATGTTGTCAAACCATTTTCCAAGATGATCCAAATTTAACATGTGAAAATAATGTGAACTCAGACCTAATAGAAAAACTAAAATTAAGCACAGAACCACTCAGTACATATTAATCAGATTTGCCTATTATATATCAACCTATAATTCGTAATATAAATATGAAAATCTGTGTTTTTTAAAATATAAATTTAGAGTACCCAATTCATTTTTTCCAATTAAGGGGCAATTTAGCGTGGCTTTTGTGAGGGCCACGAAGAATCCAGCACGAGTTTTAAGGATACAAAGAAATAACATTTATTTACAATAACATATATGTACAACAGCAGCAGCAACTTTGCTTGCTGCTCACTCCTTCCTGCTGGTTCCAAACTGGCCAGCTTTATTTATACAGGGAGTCTGCTAATGATTTTTCCGACCCCCTCATTGGGGAAGGTCATACTCCCACAGGATTGTGGGATTGTCATTAGTCCCCAGCCAATGGTAAGCAGGCAGGTTATAACAGTGGCCAATCCACCTAATCTGCACAACTTTTTGGGTTGTGGGGGCAAAACCCACGCAAACACAGGGAGAATGTGCAAACTCCACACGGACAGTGACCCAGAGCCGGATTCGAACCTGGGACTTCGGCGCCGTGAGGCTGCAGTGCTACCACTGCGCCACTGTGCTGCCCAAAATCTGTGTTTTTAAAGTACTTTGTAACAATATTATTATTTTATATACTCACCAGTCCATACTTGTCACTCTAGGACATGAACCTTAGCCAGAAAGCAGTGGATGCTATTGATGTTTGCATTTGTATTCAGCATTACTAACTAGAGCAACATCACACCAAGGTTCCTTCACGGCCATCTTAACATAATTGATTTTAGTGTGAGATGAGTCAACCAAACTTTTAGGCCAGAATTTTATGGCCCTCCACTGACCCGAACGCATGTAAAATTACAGGAGATGACGTCGGGCATGAGTCCTGTCATCACCGTGCACATGTGTAATATTAAGGTAAGCAGGAGCAGGAGTCATGCCAGCCGACAATTAAGGTGATTAAAACACCTATTAACTTAGATTTCAGGTTGTCTGTGCGATCATGCGCTTGTTGTATGGGCAAAAAGGGAAAGCAGCTGTTACAGGTTTATAAAGGGCTCCCACAGCACAAGCTTGTTCATTTTCATTCGTGATTTTGTTGCTGTAATTTTTCTGAGTTTTGCCAGATTTCCGTTCAACTGCATTAGCATTCTAAACTGGTTCACCTCCATAACTGTGCCAATGTTCCAACTAAATAGGTCAGTCTGTACAAACCATGGGGAACATTGACATTTACAAGATATGTGGGGTGGAATCTTACGATATTTTTTCAAAGTGCCAGGCTCAGACTGAAAGACAGTCTGTAGCTCCCCAGCTACACAGCCCAGTATTCACTCCAAATATTGACTCTGGTGGGTCGGGGCCTGAGAGAGAGACAGCAGCCGGCTTCGCAGAGCTCTTCATAGGATGTCCTGATCAGAATTGAAGTGGAACCCCCTTCCCCACCCACCATGGAGGTATCGGGCTCCACCCCTCCGTCCTTGGACAATCATCAGGGGCTCCCCCGCCCTCACGGAAATATTGCCGGCGTTCCCCCCTCCCCCCCCCCCTCAGTGCCTGTACCCCACCCTGTGCCTGCAGGTTCCAGTCTCAGTGCCCACTCCGCCTTCCCCCCACCACAGGTAACCGGAAACCTCCCTTGCCCATGGGTCTCCCACAAGGGCCTGCCCCTTGACAGGTTGGCATTGCTAAGCTGGCACTATGTCAACCTGGCAGTGCCTACCTTGATGGGGTAGTGCCAGGGCACTATCGGGCATGCCCCTCTCCTCAGGGGGCTATACTCAGGGGATCCTTTCTACTGAATCTTGTTTTTAAAAAGCTGATGTAAACCTCGCCAACATGACATCGTGTCCGTGAGGTTTGAATATTCAGTGAGAGGGGATCAAGCTGGGCAGAACTTGTAGATGTTCAAGGCATATTTAGAGATCTCTCTTTGTGTCAACCCTGATGGTGCTTAGGTCAGAATTTTGTCTGTACCTGTATCACACACACACACACACACACACACACACACACACACAGATATGCACACACACACCACTGGGAGTTTAATTGAAGTTACCTGGGGGTTACCATCAGACCCGGCACCTGCCTCATTCCCACCCCACCCACACTGTCAGGCCAACAGAAAGACATGTTTCATGTTGAGGGGGGGGGCCTTAATTGGCCAACCAATGTGAAATTGCATTGAGAACAGAATCTCACCTTGGAGCGTATTCTACATCCGCTTCCAGGCTCAGCAACTTCGCTTGCACGCCAAGCGACAAATTCAGGCCTCAACCTACTGAGGATTTCATTCCCTCTTCACTTCTCACCCCCCTACCCACAAAATATATAATCAGCCCCTCTCCCGCTGTCATGTGAGAGTACCTTTAAGAAATGGGTGTTTATAAATGGGTGTGTATATAAATGTCTGTAGTGAGAGTACCTTTAAGAAATGGGTGTTTATTACTGCAGTGATGTCAGACAGCGGGTGGAGCTGGGCTGTCTGTCAGCTTTTTACTTTCGTTTTAGGCTGTTTGCTGCAGGGTGTGTTTTGGTTTTGTTTTCAGTGTTGGAGCTTAAGCCAGACGAAGCAGGTGTACTGCTGTTTCTCTCTGCCATGAAAATACTATCTCTTGATCATTTGGTGAATTCAGAATTATAAATGTTCTCAGTAATGAATGTAAACCTGATGTGCTTCTGCTAAAAGGTGTTTCTTTTGTCTTCTGGATGTTGTTTGAGAGGTTATTAAGGATTACTTAGTGTTGTATTCTTTGGGGGTTGTATTTGAACTGATGGTTGCTAAGATGTTCATTGTATGTTTTAAAAAGGTTAACTTGAGTTCATAGAATAAACATTGTTTTGCTTTAAAATATACTTTTCCATTTCTGCTGTACCACACCACAATCTATTAAAAGTTGTGGGTCAGGTGAACTCCATGATACACTTTGGGGTTCTCTAAACCCTGGCCCATAACAAACTGGGGGCTCATCCGGGATAAAAGTCTATCTATTGGATTGGCTTAGTGAACTTAAAGACAGTGAGGGGTGAGCATATTGTGGGTGCTTTTCAGGTGTGGTATTTTAGTTAAGTAGGGAATGTGTTGTGAACAATGGCTCTTTCAGAGGCTCTGAAGTTTTTAGGGGTGGAGATGGTCACACGCAGTACCTTACGGACAGAGACTAAAAGCAGACTGTTAGATTTGGCAAAAACATTGCAGTTAACATTACCTGACAAAATGCAAAAAGATGAGGTAATTATGGCGGTGGCTAAGCATTTAAAGTTGCCTGAGATACAGTTTGACTCATTGGAAATGGCAAAAATTCAGTTACAAATTAAACAAATGGAACATGAGAAAGAATGAAAACAGCTTGAATACGAAAGAGAGAGGAAAAAGAAAGAGAAAGAGAGAGAGGAAAAAGAGAGAGACGAAAGGAAAACAGAAAGAATAGCCCTAGCAGAACAAAAAGAAAGAGAAAGGGAGATACAGATCAGGGAAAAAGATAAAGAGAGAGAGTTTGAACTTCAGAAAATGGCCATGAAACATGACAGTCAGTTACAATTGGCAGGCGTAAAGGGAAATGTACAGTTGGATGATAGTGATGAGGATAGTGAGAAAAAGCATCATAGTTGAAGGCTTGTTGGGGATCTATTTAAATATCGAAGCACTGCCAAGGTTTGATGAGAAGGAGGTAGAAGCCTTTTTCATTTCATTTGAGAAGGTGGCTAAACAAATGAAATGGCCACAGGACATGTGGGTATTACTGATTCAAACAAAGCTGGGTAGGTAAGGCTAGTGAAGTGTTTGCATCGCGACTGGAGAAGGTATCTGGGTCGTATGAGAAGGTGAAAAAATCCATCTTAGGTGCATATGAACTAGTGCCTGAAGCCTACAGACACAGGTTAGAATTTTAGGGAAAGAATTTGGTCATACGTGGAGTTTGAAACAAACAAACAGAGTCATTTTGATAGGTGGATAAGGGTTTTGCAAATAGACCAAACGTATGAAACTCTCAGAGAAATTATACTTTTGGAGGAGTTTAAAAGTTCAATTCCTGATGTAGTGAGAACTCATGTGGAAGAGCAGAGGGTTAAAACTGTGAGATTAGCAGCAGAAATGGCAGATGATTATGAATTAGTTCATAAATCAAAGTTTGGTTTCCGACATCAGTTTCAGCCTGTGAGGGATAGAAACTGGGGACATGAGAAATACTCACGTGGTAAAGGTAAAGGTGATCTGATAGGAGTTAATAAGGAAAGTGTATCTCAGACTAAAAAAGAAACCCAGGAGGGTGGAAAAGAAATGAAAAGTTTCAAATGTTTTCTCGGTAATAAACTAGGCCATGTAAAGTCAGTGTTGGTGGTTGAAGAAAAGCACTGGGAAGGCTGATGTGGTAAAACAGGATAAGACAGTGGGGTTTGTTAAAGTGGTCAAGGAAAGCCCATGTGAAGCAAAGGAGGTGCAAAAGATTGTACAGCCTGACCAAGAGGCGATTTATAAGAAGGTGCCAGATCTTTTAAAGAATTTTCTTGTGTGGGTAAAGTTTACTCATGTGTATCAGGAGGAGCAGGTAAAGAAGTCACAATTTTCAGAGGTACGAGAGCTGGTCAATCTTTAATGGTAAGAGATGAGGAGTTATGTAGTTTGGGAAGAATGTTGCCAGAAAAGGTGGTAATATGTGGAATTCAGGGTGAGAGGAGTAGTGTTCCATTATATAAGGTAAGGTTGGAAACTCCAGTGAAGAGTGCTGAAGTGGTAGTAGGAGTAATAGAAACTATTTTGTCCAGGGATACAGTTTATCTTGGGTAATGATATAGTTAGATCACAGGTGGGAGTAATGCCTACTGTGGTTGATAAGCCAGTGGAAAATCAGACAACTGAAGTGTTAAAGGACGAATATCCTGGGATTTTTCCAGATTGTGTAGTAACAAGGTTGCAAAGTCACAGGTTAAGACAAGAGACTCTGTGATCAGATTGAACTAATGTATCTGACTTTAAAGAGAAATGTCGAGGCGTAGAGAAATGGACGGATCATGCAAGGACCTTCTTGTTCAAAGAGACTGTTAATCGAGAAGGATTTCTCGAGGAGGAAGATGAACAAAACAAAATGGACTATAT
The DNA here is from genome assembly GCF_047496885.1 of Scyliorhinus torazame. Lineage (NCBI taxonomy): Eukaryota > Metazoa > Chordata > Chondrichthyes > Carcharhiniformes > Scyliorhinidae > Scyliorhinus > Scyliorhinus torazame. The sequence continues at coordinate 170,470,132 of NC_092723.1, forward strand.
TATTATACCTGTTTGCGTGTGTTTTTTTTTTAAACAAAAAAGTATATTTACTGTGTGCATTTCTTAAAGGATAGTGAAAAGTTGAAAAATGAAACCATCTTGAAGTTGATGATTTATTTGTTTTTCTTGGGGGGAGATGTCATGTGAGAGTACCTTTAAGAAATGGGTGTTTATAAATGGGTGTGTATTTAAGTATCTGTAGTGAGAGTACCTTTAAGAAATGGGTGTTTATTACTGCAGTGATGTCAGAGCGTGGGTAGAGCTGGGCTGTCTGTCAGCTTTTTACTTTTGTTTTAGGCTGTTTGCTGCAGGGTGTGTTTTGGTTTCGTTTTCAGTGTTGGAGCTGAGGGCAGATGAAGTAGGTGTACTGCTGTTTCTCTCTGCCATGAAAAGACTATCTCTTGATCATTTGGTGAATTCAGAATTATAAATGTTCTCAGGTGTCATGTGAGAGTACCTTTAAGAAATGGGTGTTTATAAATGGGTGTGTATATAAGTATTTGTAGTGAGAGTACCTTTAAGAAATGGGTGTTTATTACTGCAGTGATGTCAGAGAGTGGGTGGAGCTGGGCTGTCTATCAGCTTTTTACTTTCATTTTAGGCTGATTGCTGCAGGGTGTGTTTTGGTTTTGTTTTCGTTAGAGCTGAAGCCAGACGAAGCAGGTGTACTGTTGTTTCTCTCTGCCATGAAAAGACTATCTCTTGATCATTTGGTGAATTCAGAATTATAAATGTTCTCAGTAGTGAATGTAAACCTGATGTGCTTCTGTTAGAAGGTGTTTCTTTTGTCTTCTGGATGTTGTTTGGGAAGTTATTAAGGATTACTTAGTGTTGTATTCTTTGGGGGTTGTATTTGAATTGATGGTTGCTAAGATGTTCACTGTATGTTTTAAAAAGGTTAACTTGAGTTCATAGAATAAACATTGTTTTGCTTTAAAATATACTTTTCCATTTCTGCTATACCACACCTGTAGAGTGGGCTGTGTGCTCCCCATACCACAATCTATTAAAAATTGTGGGTCAGGAGAACACCATGATACACTTTGGGGTTCTCTAAACCCTGGCCCACAACACCCGCCCACACATAAAGGTGAGCCAGCCAGTGGCATCCAGCAGCTCTGAAAGCCCAAGTCACAGGTCGAGCCCAAGATAGTGTGCCGCTGTGCCCCTGCAGGGGACATTTCCAAATGGTCTAGAAAGGAAGATCGGCAGTTCCAAGATCAGATCCAGTGGAAAGATTCAATGGGAGGATCAAATATTTTTCCACAGAACTAACCGACTTCCCTTCAAAAACGCAACAACAAAGTTGAGGTCACAGTAATGGCTCAGAGAAAGAGAACGAGAGATCAGCAGGGCAAGGGTAGGTTCAGACTCTGCCCGAGCCTGGGTGCAGGTTTGGGGGTGCAGTCCCGGAGGAGGGGGAGCTCGCAACCCCAATCACTGTTTCCGCAACCCCAATTGGGATTGCAACCCACCGTTTGGGATCTGCTGGTCTATAATTTGATGTTGTCCATTTTAAACCACTGCTCGAAATTAAAATTACCCCCCTGCCCTTTATCCACCTCACAAAGAGTTTTACCCCAGTAGCCAACATTACGTTTTGTCTTTGCAGGTGGAGGCAGCCCTGGTATATAACTAGTCTTTCTTGTCTTTCTCAATATATATTTAAACATCCCCTCCCCACATCTTATCCACCTTTCCTTACCCTTTCTCCTCTTTGCTTCCCCCTCCCCCTCCCCCCAAATCTACATCTGTCACAGTTCACCCTCTGATGTTAGTTTCTCTGCTGTTTGGCTTTTCACATCTTTTGTTCTCTCTGGGGACTGCCATTAGCACTCTTTCCCCTTGGTTTCTGTGGCCTTTAGCACCCGGTTTCCCTGGGTTTCTGTGGCTATAATCTTTCATTATCTCACTCCACAGTATATTTGCCACTTTCTCTGTCTGGTAACTTTGACAAAGAGTCATCGGACTCGAAACGTTAGCTCTTTTCTCTCCCTACAGATGCTGCCAGACTTGCTGAGATTTTCCAGCATTTTCTCTTTCGTTTCAGATTGCAGCATCCGCAGTAATTTGCTTTTACCTGGTATATAACTGGTGTTATCAGACAGTTTCTGCTTGCCTTAGCACAATGATTAATGGTAACAGCTGCCTCCATTTGACTTCACTTGGTGCCATTGACCTTGGCATTGCTAAATCCTTCTTAAACAGGAATGAGAATAACTGCAAATCCAGTCCAAACATAAGAAACTGCGAGATATTGAAGGTAATTATCTTGACCCTGGATTACAACATCCTTAAATAAGGTTTTGTAATTTAGGGTTATGACACAATAGTATAAATGGCTTTACTGATGACTGGTGATGTCAGTTTGAAGGCACTGTTTGTTAACTACCCCTCCTCCAGTTGCCAATTGCAACTAGTCCTTGGAAATAAATAGATGTTTGACAGGGCCATCCACGTGCCATAAACCAATTTAAAAATAGGTCATCAAAAGCTGACCAGAGGTCGTTCACTGTGCGTCACTGAACTCAACAAATCGATTGATGAAGGAATGAGTGCAGAAAAGGTGTGAGCAAAGATTGTGTAGCCTGACGCCACAATGGGCTAAATATTCCAATCCCACTTGCCGCGGGAATCGTCATGGGTGGGACAGAAATTGTACGGATCATTTACGGGTCGGTTGACCTCGGGCGGGAATTTCTGGTCTCCGGGCAGGTGTGACAGAGATATCCCGCCCATTATATCTGAGAAGGAAAGAAAATAAAAAACTTGCATTTATAATGCCTTCCTTTTTACAGAACCTCCCAACGTTACTTTGTAGGCAAACATATGGCAGCCAATTTTTACTCAGCAAGATCCCACAAACAGCTGGCATTGTGGCACAGAGGTTAGCACTGCTGCCTCACAGTGCCACGGACCTGGGTTCAATTCGGCCTCAGGTAACTGTCTGTGTGGAGTTTGCACATTCCCCCGCTATGTCTGTGTGGATTTCCTCCGGGTGCTCCGGTTTCCTCCCACAGTCCAAAGATATGTAGGTTAGGTAGGGTTACGGGGATAGAGTGGGGGAGTGGTACTAGGTAGGGTGCACTTTCGGAGGGTCAGTGCAGACTCGATGAACCGAATGGCCTCCTTCTGCACTGCCGGGATCCGATGGTACACAAGATAATCTGAGGTTTTCGTCAAATGATGGGTGATGCTACGACATCAGGTGGATTCCCTGCTCTTCTTCAAGTAGTGGTACGGGATATTTTCATCCCAAGCAGGCAGGGCTTTGGTTTAACGTTTCACCTGAAGGACGTTACGATAGAAAATGGAATGAAGTCAGCGAACAATCTACATGACTCTTTCATCTTGATGGGGCCTGTCACAGATGACAAGTGCCGCACAAGGCAACTGAATGCCTCTGCTTTGATTTCTTTAATGGAGTCTACACCATAATAAGCACTCTCTGAATGTCCACACAGTAGAAGCAGTAACCTTTTCAGAAAAAAGATGGAGGCGGTCGAAGAGCGAGTCTGCAGAAAATCAAATTTAATTCTCCTGCTGAAGCAATGGGTGAGGAAATATGGAATTTTCATAAAAGTGTGTTGTGATGTGATGACTCCCTGGTGAATGATCATCGGTAGAGAAATGAGACCTCCCGCGTGGAGTCAGATTCTCAAATAGCAATTATTGTAAGTACTCAAAAATGAATCTAATCTTGGGAGATAGAGAAACTCTATATTCTTTTTTAAATTAAGCCATCAAAAAGCAAATCTTCCTTTTCATTCACTGTTATATAACAACTTCATAGAAGCCTATCCAATATTCATCACATAATCCATTAGTGTTGAAAGTGATCCTAATGACTGTGACCTTTTATCTTTTAAGAATGAAGACATAACATATCGGTTTGCTAAAAGGACAGTGAAAGTTGGCTGCTTTGGTATGGGCTGATTGAAAGGCAAGTTAGCGATTCCATATCTGGCTTCTCCATTTAGGTGGACAAGAAACAGTCTTCTCATAAAATGAATTATTATTCTGTTGCCCATAGTTTAAAGGAATACACAGAAACTTGGGGGGGGCATGGTGGTACAGTAGTTAACACTGCTGCCTCACAGCATCAGGGACCCAGGTTAAATCCCCGCCTTGGGTGACTGTCCGTGTGGAGTTTGTACCTTCTCCCCATGTCTCCCCATGGCTTCCTCCGGGTGCTCCGGTTTCCTCCCACAGTCGAAAGATGTGCGGGTTAGGTGGATTAGCCGTGCTAAATTGCCCTTTAATGCCCAGGGATGTGCAGGTTAGGTTATGGGGTTACAGTGATGGAGTAAGTCGCCATGCTCATTCGAAGGATTGCGCCACTCGATGGACCAAATGGCATATCTACCCTGTAGGGATTCTATGCTTGTGTAGGGATTCTATGTATCTGACAGGCTTTGGGAATAAAGTTTTCTGCGTAATTGTACAAAAAATGGCAGGCAGGAACAGATCTGCTGGTCGATTAAACTTGTCCTATGTTTACACCCACGATGGGGCGGCACGGTGGCACAGTGGTTAGCACTGCTGCCTCACAGCTCCAGGGGTCCTAGGTTCAATTCCGGCCTCGGGTGGATTCTGCACATTCTCCCCGTGTTTGCGTGGGTTTCCCCCGGGTGCTCCGGTTTCCTCCCAAAGTCCAAAGATGTGCAAGTTAGGTGGATTGGCCACGCTAAATTGCCCCTTCGTGTCCAAAAGGTCAGGTGGGGGGGTTACTGGGTTATGGGGATAGGGTGGAGGTGTCGGCTTTAATCGGGTGCTCTTTCCAAGGGCCGGTGCAAACTCGATGGGCCAAATGATCTCCTTCTGCCTGTAAATTCTATGATTCTATGATTCAGATGTTCAGTTGAGAATGTTATCTGGAGCTTACACTTCTGACTCCACGTGGAATTGGCTGCATTCGGAAGATTCTGGGCTCAATTGCTGGAAATGCAGCTTCTTCCCTTTGATGTGTGTACACGTGTCCATTGAGTCAAAGGCAGAGATATCCGCCTTTGGAGGGCAGCCATACCTGATCATGCTCTTCACACCTCCTCGAGACTCATCTCCTGTTTCGTTACTTATCCCGTCTTATCCCATGGCCTCCCCTTTCGGCCTTACACAATGAAACCTTTTGTCAATTAGTCTCTCCTGCACTCCACCCTATCACAGATCTTCCCTCTTGATTTTGTCCCGCCCCCTTCTCTGCCCCTGCCTTTCGGTTGCTAAAACCTATTACTTTCTGGCCCACGTGACCTGCCCAGGATCTATCGCGTGGGAGCGCGTGAACCCGGGCCCGGTGAGTGTGGACCCTGGAGTCAAAGGGTGAAGGCCTGGACGATATACCTCTGTGCTCGTACATAGTTTACCTCATTATTGTTCTAATAAATCAATTTGTGATTCAAGCTGTCTCCTTGTTGATACCTCACACTATTAACCTTTTCTGATGAACAGTCACAAACCTGAACTCTCGGTGGAATTCTGGGTCGGGATTTACCAGTGCCGCCAAAGTCAATGGACTTTTGGCTGGCTTGTTGCATCCCCACAGCGAATTGCGCCAGACAATCCCGGCCTCTTTCTCTCTCCACTCACCCTGTGCACCTGCTGAGTATTTCCAGCATTTGAGATTTTTAATTCATGGTTCCAGAATCTGCAGTATTTTGCAATGGAACATTATTGCCCGGCTGTCTAGCATTAGATCAGGAATGTGCAATAGAGGGTGGCACAGTGGCGCAGCAATTAGCACTGCTGCCTCACAGCGCCGAGGACACAGGTTCGATCCCGGCCCCGGGTCACTGTCCGTGTGGAATTTGCACATTCTCCCGTGTCTGCACCCCCACAGCACAAAGATGTGCAGGGTAGGTGGATTGGCCAGGCTAAATTGCCCCTTAATTGGGAAAATTTATTTTTTTAAAGGAATTTTCAATAGAGATGCTGATAACGCACAACTCGAGGAACAGCAAGGCCAGAATTCTCCGTCCCTTCGCTAGCGGTGGGATTCTCTGAGATTCTCAGTGGCACAGGGTGGTATCAATGGGAATTGCCATTGACAGCAGGGGGAGTAGAGAATCCTGTCACCAGCGAATGGCGTGCCGCACAGAAACACGTGGCTGGGAGGCCGGAGAATCCCGCCCCAAATATAGCCGCTGCGCATTGTTACTATGGCTTTATTGTGTGCATCAATGTCATGCTGTAGTGCAAGAGGATGAGGTTGAATTTCTCCTCTCAGAGGGTAGTGAATCTGTGGAATGCTTTACAGCAGAGAGCTGTAAAGGTTGGATTGTCAAGTATGTTAAAGGCTGAGACAAATTTTTACATGGTAAAGGAATCAAGGGTTGTGGGGATAGGGCGGGAAAGTGGAATTGAAGATGATCAGATCAGTCATGATCTGACTGAACGGCAGAGCAGAGTCGATGGGCCAAATGGCCAACTTCTGCTCCGACATCTTGGGCAAAATTCTCCCCCAACGGCGCGATGTCCGCCGACTGGCGCCAAAAACGGCGCCAATCAGACGGGCATCGCGCCGGCCCAAAGGTGCGGAATGCTCCGCATCTTTGGCGGCCTAGCCCCAACATTGAGGGGCTAGGCCGACGCCGGAGGGATTTCCGCCTCGCCAGCTGGCGGAAATGGCGTTTGTTGCCCTGCCAGCTGGCGCGGAAATGCGGCGCATGCGTGGGAGCGTCAGCGGCCGCTGACAGTTTCCTGCGCATGCGCAGTGGGGAGAGTCTTTTCCGCCTCCGCCATGGTGGAGGCCGTGGCGGAGGTGGAAGGGAAAGAGTGCCCCCAGGGCACAGGCCTGCCCGCGGATCGGTGGGCCCCGATCGCGGGCCAGGCCACCGTGGGGGCACCCCCCGGGGTCAGATCGCCCCGCGCCCCCCCCCCAGGACCCCGGAGCCCGCCCATGCCACCTGGTCCCGCCGGTAAATACCAGGTTTGATTTACGCCGGCGGGACAGGCAATTTCTGGGCGGGGCTTCAGCCCATTCGGGCCGGAGAATCCAGCGGGGGGTCCCGCCAACCGGCGCGGCCCGATTCCCGCCCCCGCCCAATCTCCGGTACCGGAGACTTCGGCGGGGGCGGGATTCACGGCGGCCAACCCGGCGGGGGGTCGGAGAATGACGCCCCTGATGTCCGAAGGAAGAATGCTGCCATGTCAGCGAGCAGGTGGTTTGTGTAGAATCTTTGAAGTCAGGACAGAATTCTAAACTTTGTGCCTCACCATCGTTTGCGGCCTTCAGCAACTTTAAACAGCTCTGGGAGCTACCAAACACTTTCACAATTGGAGCAAGAGCCAGTAAAAATCAATCAGCAACAAGCCTGCAAATAGCTGAAGACCCTTTAAATAGTGCTTGTCGGGGTCCTTCCGCCTGCTGACTGCATGTTCAGCTGCCCGAAGATAATACAGGCTATTAGCTGAAGCACTGGGCTCCAAAATGGCACTGCTAATGTTAAATCACGTTGACTCTCTTAATCTGCTTCTGCATACTTGTTGTAAGCGTTCCCTGCCTGCAGTCCAATACCCTCACCAAGATGGTCGAAGAATACACGAAACACAGATAGATTTACTTGGAAGCTCGGATGTCTGATCTCTACCTGCTGCTTGCAAGTCATGGGAACAACACATCACATCCAGTCAATGTGGTATTGATTGACTATAGTTTAAGATACGCCCCTAAAAGGAATGTGTCATATCTCACAACAGCAGGCAATGGCAGGGTGCTGTCATTCAGCTCCTAATTGCCCTTGAGAAGGGGTGCCTTCTTGAACCGCTGCAGTCCATGTGGTGTAGGTACACCCACAGTGCTGTTAGGGAGGGAGTCCCAGGATTTTGACCCAGAGACAGTGAAGGAGCGGCCGATATATTTCCAAATCAGGATGGTGAGTGACCTGGAGGGCCCGGTGCCAAGAATCGGACGTGGGTACTCCCATGCAATTCTACCAGCATCCTCCCATCATGCCTGCGCCAGCAGGGAGGCGATGGTGTGGTGGTATTGTCACTAGACAGGTAACCCAGGGACCCAGAGTAATGCTCTGGATTCGAATCCGACTCTGGCTGGTGGCAAAATTTGATTTCAATTAAAATCTTGAATTAAAAGTCTAATGATGGCTATAAAACCATGGTCCTAAAAGCTCATCCGGTTTGCTAATGTGCTTTAGAAAAATAAATTTGCCACCCTTACCAGGTCTGTCCTACATTTGACTCCCAATCCTTGCAATGTAGTTGGCTCGTTAGCAGGGCAATTAGGGACAGGCTCAGCCAGCAGAACCCAGATCCCATGAACGAATGTTTAAAAATTGGGCTTAATCAGATTCCAAGAGTGATTTAAAAAATACAAGGTTTTAAAACGGAAATGCGAAAGCAAACTGCTGTTGATGCTGGATTATGTTCTTTCTCACATAATTTTAATGCTCCATTTTGCTTTGCACCTTTTGTCATTTAACCGTTCCTACTTGTCTACTCCATTATACACCTTCCCCTTTTGTTCTTTCTACCCCCTCCCCTTGCCATGCCTGTGCTTGCTTAAAACCTGTCACATCTGTAGCTTTCTCTAGTCCTGTTGAAAGGTCATCGACTTGAAACATTTAGCTATCTTTATTTCTGGAAAAGGAGCCAGTGATGCCGACCGTCTGATTAAACGTTGCACTGAGATTAGAGTGTTGGAGTCGTTTGTCTACGTTATTTTGTTGAGGTCACGCAAGATGACTCAGTGCTACGGAAATACTTTTTAATATGTTGCACTCGTGTGTGAGGCAGACAGAGCGGACTGGTTGAAATAAGTAAATGTGACCATAAGTGCAGTTATGTACATTGACAAATGGTGAAATGAAGCAACTGAAATGATTTATATCTCATCATCATCTCACCAGAATTCTGCCAGAGATTGAAGGATCACACCTGTAGAAGAAACAGCAATCCACTTCAGGTCACAACGGGGAGGAACCCTAGTTACACTCTGGACGTTATTCAACTAAATGGGAACAAGGTTGCACAGTGAGCGTGTTTAGCCATGTGTTTTCCGGCGCTTGCAGTGATAAGAAACACATGGCTAAACAACGCCACTCCCATTAAATAAGGGGCCTCAGTGGGGAAGGTGCGGCCGAGGCCACACATAGCCCCGTTTTCTACACCGAGGGGCACCATTTGCCGGAACTCCTCTGTTGTGTTATGCTGCTTCGTGTAGCATAAGCTGCTTCCTTGATGTATGCTTTAACAAAGGAAGGTCCAGACTATGAAATTAGTTCAACTAGTTCATTGAACTATTAACACAGTTCTTAAATGAGTTCAACTCTCTGCTAATCTAGCTGTAGTAACTCAATCTATCTTTGCCAGCCTGCTCTAAGCCAGGTGTTGGGTGTGATGCTGTTGATCAAACCTGATGTACTCTCTAGATGTCTGTCTGTGGAAAGAGGCAGAGCATGTGTGCCCTGTCCTTTTATATGGGTTGTGAAGTGCCCCTTTGTGGTAATGCCACCTCTGGGCGTCCTGATTACCCATTGGTTGTGTCCTGTTGTAATGACCCATTGGCTGTATGTCTGCATGTCATGACATCTCTGGTGCTCCCTCTAGTGGTTACTTAGTTGTAGTGTATTTACATTAACCCCTTGTGTATATACAGTAATGCATATCACCACATCTTCAGTGCAGCGAGAGATCGGGACGCCATTTAAAAATGCCCCAACCTGAACCCCACCAAAGCCTCAACACACTATGCAGCTGAGGGGCTCCGATTCCCTGGGAGACCCCCACGAGTGCCATTCCACCTGGACCCCGTTTGGAGGGACCAGTGCTGAACGGGGGTTTTCGAGGCAAAGGGGATAGATCCCAACGCTTCAGCTACCTCAGGAAACTGCATATTAGACTGAGTCTAGCTGTCCCGCTTTAACTTTCAGATTTGCTAAAAAGTGATCGCAACGTCTCCCGGCTTTTATCGGTCACGCTGCGCCGCGGCGAGCTGCTTTTCGGGTGCAGCGTGGCCATTGGATCATGCCCTCTGGGTCAGTGGTGGGTAGGCAAGCTGCAGCCAGCCGGCCACATATGGGCGACCTGTATTCTGAGTAGGACACCCGAGACATTGCCCACGTGCAGAGTTGTCACATTCCACTGATTCCAAATTGTGTCATTTGTTCCTACTGTTCTGGTTGAAGTGAAGCACACAAAGCAAGGACACGTGAAGGGAGGTGTTTGCTGATTGCCCACAACATTGACTGGGAGAGCCGCGCGCTCCCACGAAGGGTAAATATTTCCTTTGTGTTTACCATTTCACGTTGGTGACAGTTCTATTAATATGTGAATGATTAAGCATTTTCTATCACGTGTTATGAAATATTCGGTGTGTGTTAATCTTATTCATGGGGTCATAGTTAGTGAACAAGCCCAATATCAATCTTGTGATTTACTGAGATGCATGAGGGTCACTCATGCAACCCACTCACCAGCCTAGGTTGCCCATCACTGCTCTGGGTTAAGCTATTGTGCAGTTAGGTCACGGATAGTCCAGAAACACTCCAGAGCAGAGGTGGGCACTGTGGTAGTTGGTATTAGGGGTATTACGGTACCCAGGTTGATGCTGTAAGACCATTGGTGTGGGAGGTACCTGAGACAGCAATATCATTGGGGAAGCCTGCCTGCTGGTTCCACCCAGTAAGGCGGAGTATAAGAGCCTGTGTCTCCCCAACAGCCACATTCTGTACCTGCGCTGCTGGGGGAAACACCTAGTCCAATAAAGCTTTCAATTGTCTTCCAATCTCGCTTCTGGAGTTATTGATCGAGCATCAATTTATTGGACTAGATTTTAAAGAATGGAGCTCCGAATCAAGCCGGAGTGTCTGCAACTCAGTCCCCACGCGGCAAACTCAGCGGCAACCTTCAAACACTGGCTGGCATGCTTCAAAGGGTACCGCAGGACGGCCACGACTGAACCTACGGAGGACCAGAAACTGCAAGTTCTCCACTCGAGGGTGAGCCCAGAGATCTACACCCTGATTGAGGATGCGAATGATTTCGAGGCTGCAATGACCCTGCTGAAAGGACATTATATTCGCCCAGTAAACCAGATCTATGCCCGACATCTGCTAGCGACGAGGCGACAAATCCCTGGGGAATCGCTGGAGGAATTCTACCGTGCGCTCCTGGTGTTAGGTAGGAACTGTGACTGCCCGCAAGTTTCAGCCAGCGACCACACAGAGGTTTTGATCCGGGACGCATTCGTTGCAGGTATGCTGTCCTCCGAAATCCGCCAGCGGCTGCGAGAAATAGTGACACTAGGCCTCAAGGAAGCATGGCCCTTGCTAACTCCCTGGATGTAGCCTCCCGAAATGCCCATGCTTACGTACACGACCGCGCCGCGGCCCCTTGGGCAGCGTGGAACTCCCCCCTCCGCGGCTGACTCCAAAGCGTCCCCCATTCCCCCACAAGCTTGCGCTGCGCGACTACCAGGAACCCCGGGGGGCCTCGCTGCTATTTTTGTGGGCAAGCCAAGCACCCCCGGCAGTGCTGCCCGGCCTGCTCCTCCACCTGCAAAGGGTGTGACAAAAAGGGCCATTTTGTGGCGGTATGCCAGGCCTGGGCGATCACCGCGGTCTCCGAGGGCGAACCGGGACCGCCACCCCAACCCTCTCCACGAGCCATGTGCGGCCATCAGGCGCCACCATCTTTCTGTTCCAGAGCCACGTGCAGGCCCCGGACGCCGCCATCTTGTTCCCCGGGGACCACGTGCAACGAATGGGCGCTCCCATCTTACACCCCCCCCAGCCATGTGCGACCAGTGAGCGCCGCCATCTTGGTTGGAGTCGCAGGACCCCGGTTCGGATGACCACACACCGCCCGAGGAAAACCTCCAACTTCTGCCACGACTTGCCTCGGTGACCCTGGACCAGTCTCGGCCCCGAAAGATCTCGGCCGCGACGACGACCATGCTCATCAATGGGCACGAAACTTCATGCCTGATCGACTCTGGGAGCACAGAGAGCTTCATACACCCCAACACGGTAAGGTGCTGTTCTCTTCCCATCCACCCAGTTAATCAAAAAATCTCCCTGGCCTCCGGGTCTCACTCTGTAGAGATCAAAGGGTTCTGCGTAGCGAACCTCACGGTCCAGGGAAGGGAATTAAAAAATTTCCGCCTCTACGTCCGCCCTCACCTCTGCGCTGCCACGCGCCTAGGGTTAGATTTCCAATGTAACCTCCAGAGTTTAACTTTTAAATTCGGCGGCCCTATACCCCCTCCCCCCCGTCACTGTCTGCAGCCTCGCAACCCTCAAGGTCGATCCGCCTTCCCTTTTTAGGAACCTCACCCCAGATTGCAAACCCGTCGCCCCCAGGAGCAGACGGTACAGTGCCCAGGACCGGACCTTCATTAGGTCGGAGGTCCAGCGGTTACTGAAGGAAGGTATTATTGAGGCTAGCAACAGTCTCTGGAGAGCTCAAGTAGTGGTTGTAAAGACTGGGGAGTAGCATAGGATGGTCATCGATTATAGTCAGACCATCAACAGGTATATGCAGCTCGACGCGTACCCTCTCCCCCGCATATCAGATCTGGTCAATCAGATTGCACAATACAAGGTCTTTTCCACAGTGGATCTAAAATCCGCCTATCACCAGCTTTCCATCCGCCCTAGCGACCGCAAATACACTGCATTCGAAGCAGATGGGCGGCTCTATCACTTCCTAAGGGTTCCCTTTGGTGTCACAAATGGAGTCTTGGCCTTCCAACGGGAGATGGACCGAATTGTTGACCGGTATGGTTTGCGGGCCACGTTTCCGTACCTCGATAACGTCACCATCTGCGGCCACGACCAGCAGGACCATGACACCAACCTCCGAAAACTCTTCCATACCGCAAAAATCCTTAATCTAACCTACAACAAGGACAAATGCGTGTTCAGCACCGACCGTCTAGCCATCCTCGGCTACGTAGCGCATGATGGAGTTATAGGCCTAGATCCTGAACACATGCGCCCCCTTGTGGAGTTTCCCCTCCCCCACTGCTCCAAGGCCCTGAAACGCTGCCTGGGATTTTTTTCATATTACGCCCAGTGGATCCCCAATTATGCGGACAAGGCCCACCCACTAATTCAATCTACGGTTTTTCCCCTGTCGGCAGAGGCCCGCCAGGCCTTCAGCCGCATCAAAGCGGACATTGCAAAGGCCACGATGCACGCAATCGATGAACCCCTTCCCTTCCAAGTCGAGAGCGACGCGTCCGAAGTAGCTCTGGTGGCCACCCTCAACCAAGCGGGCAGACCTGTGGCCTTCTTCTCCCGTACCCTCCACGCTTCAGAAATCCGCCATTCCTCAGTTGAAAAGGAGGCCCAGGCCATAGTAGAAGCTGTGCGGCACATTACCTGGCCGGCAGGAGATTCACTCTCCTCACTGACCAACGGTCGGTTGCTTTCATCTTCGATAATGCGGGGCAAGACAAAGAACGAAACAATCTTACGGTGGAGGATCGAGCTCTCCATCTACAACTATGAGATCTTGTATCGTCCCGGGAAACTAAACGAGCCTCCTGATGCCCTATCCCGCGGCACATGTGCCAACGCACAAGTGGACCGACTCCGGGCCCTCCACGAGGACCTCTGCCATCCGGGGGTCACTCGATTCTTCCATTTCATTAAGACCCGCAACCTGCCCTACTCCATCGAGGAGGTCAGGACAGCCACCAGGAACTGCCAAATCTGCGCGGAGTGCAACCGCACTTCTACAGGCCAGAGAAAGCGCAGCTGATAAAGGCTTCCCGTCCCTTTGAACGCCTCAGTATGGACTTCAAAGGGCCTCTCCCCTCCACCGACCACAACACGTGACTGCCGAATACTCCCGGTTCCTATTCGCCATCCCCTGCCCCGACATGACCGCAGCCACCGTCATAAAAGCCCTCCACAGTATCTTTACACTGTTCGGTTTCCCCGCCTACATACATAGCGATAGGGGGTCCTCCTTTATGGGTGACGAACTGCATCAATTCCTGCTCAGCAAGGGCATTGCCTCGAACAGGGCGACCAGTTACAACCCCCGGGGAAACGGACAGGTAGAGAGGGAGAATGGAAGGGTCTGGCAGACCGTCCGACTGGCTCTACGGTCAAGGAATCTCACAGTCTCCCGCTGGCAGGAGGTCCTCCCGGATGCCCTCCACTCCATCCGATCATGGCTCCATCCGGTATGACTGAAGTGATATGCATGTAAAGCAAGGGCGAGTAAAGTGAGGTCAGCGCTGATTGCCCACAACATTGACTGTGAGAGCTGTGCACTCCCTCGGAGTTCAAAGTGTAAATATTTATTTTGTTTTTAACATTGATGACAGTTCTAGTAATTTGTGAATGATGAAGCGTTTTCCATAGTCTGTTCTGAAATACTCTGCGTGCATTGAATTTATTCAATCTTATTCATGGGGCCATAGTTAGTGAACAAGCCCTGATTTCAATCTTGTGGCCCACTTAGGCGAAGGAGGGTCGCTCATGTGGCCCACTCACTAGCCTCGGTAGCCCATCACTGCCCCAGAGCATAAGCTGCTCAAACAATTCACAGATTTGACCAGCAGAACTGACCGTTGCCATATCTGAGACAAGGGGTGCGATTCACCCAAAAAATTACTAATGGCGCGGTTTAATGGAAAATTTTCCAAGTGTCATTTTGAGCTCGATTGGCTGGGTGTTTATCGCTGGCCGCGTTGGCAAGATCGCGGCCCGAACTTAACGGCACTTGGTGCCAGAAATGAGCCCCCAGGCGCTTCTCGTCATTACTGGTTGTCTGATTTGCCAGATGCACTGTCTCACCGCGAGCAAACGGGAGCTGATTTTAAACGCTCCCTCGCCACTCACTCCCAGTCAACACACAAGCATGGCAGCGCGCGGACCTGCTCCTCATTTTGGGGATCCGACCTGGCCAGGCCTCTCGGCGCTATGGATGCAAGACGAGGCATCCTGTTCCCCGGGGGGGGGGGGGGGGGGGGGGGTGGGGGGGGGGGGGGGTGTCGGAGGACCAGCATCAGGGTCCTCAAGAACACCTGGGAGGCAGTGGCAGCGGCTGTTAGTGCGGGCAGCGTGAACAGGAGGACCGCTGTCGGATGTCGGAAGAAGACCAACGACCTCCACCAAGCTTCAAGGATAAGTTACCACCTCTGTCCTCGCATGGCTTCCGCCTGCCACCCCTCAGGTTCCCACTCTCCCCCACCCAAAACACTATCTGACACCTCGCAGCCTCCCCACATCCGACGTTCGTGTTCGCTCCTCAGAACCCACTGGAACCCACTTCATGTCCACGTGCGTTGCCCACACCTGTCACCTGCTATAGAACCCCTGACCCACCAAGCTTGAGGCTCACAATGCCCTTCCTTGTCCCTGCAGGAGGAGGGCCAAGATGGGGACAGAGTACCAGAGGTTTGAGTCCTCACCCCCTATGAGGAACGGGCCCTGTAAATCACAGGATTGACCGAGGCGAGAGCAGTCACCGGCAGCAGAGTTGGCCTGCGCCACGGAGATGAGGATCCACTGCCCCTTCACCCAGGTGACATGTCAGACAAAATGATCCTTCCCTCTCACTGACCACATGTTCATTGTCTCACAGGATCTCCATGCGATGGGGTCGGGTCATCTGGGGTTGTGTCCCCTCCACCACCCAAGAGACCACCTAGGAGGAGAGCTCCCAGGAGACCACCATTGAGATGTCACAGCTATCATGCCCACCTTCTAGCAGCGCAGAGACACAGACCTCAGTGGGCACGTTAGTGGGCAGGCTTCTGGGGCACAACCTGGTAGGCACCACACAGTTGCTGATGCACATCTGGAGGAGGCAGGAACAGGAACCCCCCAAGGGGGTCAGCAGTCAGAGGTCTGCTGGATCCCAGGTCTCAGCTGGGTCCCAGTCAGTTGCCGAGCCTCTGGACGAGGTTCTCCCAGAGCTGATGCTGATGATAGGACACAGCCGTGACATTCAGGAGGGGATGTCAGCAACATTCCAGCAAGTGAATACCTGATTGGAGGAGTCCCAAAGGCTACAGGGGCAGGAGATGATGCCGACAATGTGTGGCACTGAGGCCAACACTGCTAGAGTGGCAACCACAGTGGAAAGCTTGGAACACGGTGTCAGCATCTTGAGTGGTGGTTCCCAAGGCATGGCTCACATCTTAATCAAGCATCTAAGCCGCCTATTTTGCAACATTGAACAAAACTGCCTGTTGTATTGAAGACGGGAAAGTCTAGGTTTGACTGACATTTTCTTTGAAAGAGGATTTGGTTGTTTTCAAAGCTAATAAAAGTGAACTTGCTGCAAAGCCAA